>NC_036451.1:23218350-23818350 GCF_002775205.1 Xiphophorus maculatus | reverse complement strand
GCTGTTTTACAGTTTTCTGGAAGTTTGTTCCAAATTTGTGGTGCATAGATGCTGAATGCTGAAGTCGGAGACATTTTAAATATGCAAAATAAAACAACAACCAAACCAAAAACAATAAATAAAAGGAAATAAAAACCACACACAACAGAAACTATAAATAAAAGGGATTATGAAGTCTCTGTGAACTGAATAGCTTTGCAAAAAATATTAATCATGAAAATGGAAATTATCAAACTAATTGATTATGCAATTAATTGATGAATTGCTTATTGTGACAAGCTTGGATTTGGTGTAATTCTTTATTTGCTTGTTTTTTGTATGAGTATCTCTAAATTTATGTTACCATATTGACTGTATTAATACAGAATAATTTTCAGTATATTTAGAAAAAATATTTTGATATTTATAGTTAAAGAGACATCAATATAGGGTCTCAAGAGTTTTACAAAAAGCATGGATCATAAATTGGCCATAAAGTGACTAAATTGCGGCACGTCTACCACTAATTCCCTTAAACCGTTGTTGTAAGTTGTCAAACTGCCCCAAACGATTAAAAACTCTGTTACAAAAACGTTTCATCAGTCAGAAGACCTGATTGGATAACATCCATTTAAACGTGAAATTTAAAAATGTGAGAAAGTAAAACCAGAAGCCTGATATCTGCGTCTGACATGTTCCTCCCAGGTTTGCCAGAGATGTGGTTTGTTGGATGAAACACACGAAACCCCGGCCTCATCCATCTGAAATCATGTGTTCATTAACGGTGAGCTGCGGCTCCTTCGGCCAAATGACATTAATTTTGGGGGGTTTTTTTTCCAACAGTGACTTCATCCGGCTCTGCTGTTTGTAACTGTTCAGCCCATATTTTAGAGAACCGTGAGCAAAGGCAGGTCTGGGAATATTCAGAGCAAAAACATCAGTCAGTCTAATCAGCAGCACACCGCTAAATTACATCTGCCTGTTTCTACGGAGACGGACGACTTGAGTGGGATACCTCCGCTGTTGACGCGCTGCAACAGGCAGGGCAGCGCGCTGTACTCTGGACAGCATTAAAAACGGGAACAAAACGCTTCAGTGAACAACGCTGACAGGCTGCAAATGTCACAGTCAGACTGACGATGGAAATATTATATAAAACACATTTTATGTCGATTTTGTCATAAGTAGCACACATGTTCAGATGCTTAGATGGTTAGAGAGTTTTGTTTTGGCTAAAAGCTCAATAAGTTGAAAACTGATGCCGAGGAAGGAGCAGCGTGTCCCAGCTCTGGAAATAAACTTGTGAGACATGAAAAGCCTGCCTTTAAGGCTTTAATTTTTCCCACCCTGAACACTGACTCACATTATGTTTACTCTACATCTTCATTTAGCTTTAAAATCAAAGGAAAAGCAGAGGGGAACAGCAGAACTGCTCGGATATCCCATATCGGTTTGAGGCATCTTTTTAAATGACAAAATTGCTGAGGGTGTACAGCGTTTCAGCCACCTCCAAAGTGATGCGTGCAACAGTGCTTGCCATAGTAATTTGAAAAGAAATGCTGCATATTTTTGTATACATGGCCAGCAAAATGGGTGTTTATATTGTTGTACTGATTAAATTGTTATTTTGTTCCCCAAAAAATTAGCTTTTTACCCATAAGAACAATTTCCCCAGTAAAAGAGAATACTGCAGCTCCTGTGTACGGATAGCTCTCGACGTAGAGGATAAAGCTCTCCAGAGAGCAGCTGAAACTCTAGTCATTAAAGTTTACGATGTTCAAAGCAAATCACTCAAGTTGCCTTGCTTTTAGCAGACAGCGTTTTTTTGTTTTTGTTTCTTTCAAACAGAAAGCAAGTTGTTAAAGTTTGTCCATAAGTGATTACCTGGAGCTACACTGACATGTTTCGAGCTGAATTACCAATGAGTCCCACTGAAGGTTACATGTTGATCCATAACGTAAAGAAAACTAATTTAATTGTTTGCTATTTTCCACTTTAAAAATGTGTTCAACCCAGTATAAATAAGTGGTCATCTTTTTCACTTGTTCTTTAAATTTTACTGAGTTCAATCATTTAGCTGAGGATGAGTTCACATCAATCGGCCATAACTGTGAGTCACCAAAACAAAAAAAAGGACGATAATGCTTCATCTTTCCATAAGAGTTTAGGTGTGATTATTTGATTTCTGGATTTTGGAAATCATTTAACACTTTGTGAATGGTACTGGCCAACAAGGTCTGATCATGCCCGGACACAAAGCTGTATCCATGACAACAGAAAGGACAGGATGTCCAGAAAGGGGGACGATTCTTGTTGTTGGAAACTCAAAAGTCCAATCATTTATTGAACAGTGAATCCATCCTGACTCTTTGATAAAGAAGCCGTCGCCGAGAAAAGAAACAACATCAGGGAGGTGTTTGAAAAATGAAGCCAGGGGAAGCAAAGAGATGTAAATGTTTTTAAAAGTCTCTGTGTTCAGGTAAGTGTCCACTTTCTGTACAGGAGTTACACAGAGAGATTGCAGTTTACACTAGCTAGCTAGCATGGGTGTGTTAGCATTGAGTTAGCATTAGCCTCAACCATCTCAAGTCACACTCAATGAAGATGTATGAGAAAGTTCCACAAGAAAAAAACAACATAAAACATACAAAATTAAGACAAAATTTAAGACCTATGATTATTAACGTTAAAAGTCAACTTACTTTTTAAAAATGAAATGAAGACATTTTAAGGCCTTAACTTTATTAAATGGATTTAAGGCATTTTAAGACCTTTGAAGGATTCACGAATACCCTGTATAAAAAGCGTGACAAAACTTACTGTAAGTGGTGAAAACAAACATACCCGAGTGTGGGTGCGGATGTGCATTTTCAGGCCGTCGTTCTTGCTGAACGCTTTGTCGCAGTAGGGGCACTGGTACGGACGCTCACCTAAGACATGAAAATCAGTTAGTAACACTCGAACTATAAAAGACTATTTTCGGCCAAACATCAACAACTATTTAAACTACAGCTTAAGAAAAAGCACATCTCTTAAACAGCTTTGTCTCTTTCTTTAAATGGAGTTGCTAAAAAGTCCCAAAATAAATGTGACTGAGCTGGATGTGTGGAATAGTTCATTCTCTCATCAACTTTCCACTGTGGATCTGAAGCCTGTGGTGGTTTCACTCTGTGGCTTGCTATCTGAGCTCCAACTGGCCAGGAGTTTCGGAGCACATTCAAAGATATCTGGCTTCTCCTGGCCGGATCAAAAGCACTCCAGTCGAAGTCTTATAGATCCTATCTGAGCGCACGCTGCAGATGACAAAGAGAAAGTGACGGGCTGTCAGTCAAACGGTCCGCTGACACATGGATCTATTTACTATGTGCTGATCCACCGGCCTGATAAGAGTCCCAAGAGTTGATTGCTTATCTATGGAGGAGAGTAGAGGTAATAACCTACAGAACTGTGCAGAAATTAAAGCAACACGAAGCTGACCCCCAAAACAGAAATGACTTAATGATAAGAAAATGTTGTTTCAATCTTTCCAAACCGATGTTCAAATCAATTCCTCAGTCAAAAGAATAAAAAAATAAATAAAACTGGAAAACATTCATCTGTCGAATTTACCGTTCTGGTTAGAAATTTGCATCGTGGCCAAGAATATTAAGCTAATTTACGAGTTTGATTTTTATACCTACAAACTGAATTATCATGTAGATTAAAGATGATGAGATTTGCCAATGTTTGAACCGCGTATGTTTGAAATTATTGTTAAAGTTTCGCTCGTCCAGCTGCATGCATGCAGACAGACTCAAATATCAACACAAACCCCAAATAAATTTTGGATGAATGACGTTTAACAAGTTAGGGGAAAAACTACACACTTTTTGTAGAAATGAGAATAACTCTGTCTGGTTATTTGACCACTGAGACAACATGGAGTTTATTTAAGCCAGCCGGTTTCCAGGTGCAATCTAAATTTTTTTGTGTAGCCTGCTAATATTTGAATACCGTTTGGAGCATTATCATTCCAGATGCTTAACATTAGCCTATTTATTCACCACAATAGCAATTATAACAAAGTTTGTCTCCGACAAACTTTTATTCAATCTGTACTTTGAGAGCAAAGTGAAGCTAACGTTAAACGTCAGTGTCAACAAGAATGGTTAACGAAAGTGTGTCACAATTACACCGGCAGTCATAACCCAAACAGAATGATGTCATCAAAATAAATAAGATGTGCAGAAATGTAGAAGTAGGGTACACCCCAGTATTGAGGGGTACAGCGAATGCTTGACCACCTCTACAATTTACCTTTGACCTGGAAACATTGAGGACAAACTGGCCGGTTGACCTGAGTGCGCTCTACAGTGTGTGGATTACCACTATGCAATTACCAAGCATAGTGGTGGCAGCGTCATGTGAAGGGTCTGTTTCACTTCCACTTGTACTGGGAAGTGTCACAGTGTCAAGAATAAATAATGACAAATGTTGTAGCTCCACTTCAAAACAAGAGCGACATGGCAGACAATGATCCAAACACTCAATCTAACTGGGCTTGTAAATGGATAAAGGAGGCTACCAGTGGGCTTCAGGGGAGGCTTTGACCTCAGTGTATGGACTGGGCCAACAGGTGGGTGTGTCCCCACATACAAACCAATTCAAACCAATCCTACCAATTCTGACAAGACCTTGGGTTGAACATTCTAATTCGGATGTGTATTGAGCTTGGGTATATAAATTTGACTTTACTGATTAGAGAAAAGTCAAGGTTAAGTTCAGAACTTGTGCACCTCTTAAAGTAAACCACTGAATTAGCGATGAAACCACCTCACCCAGCGAGAGCAATGGTTTAAGTTCATCTTTAACAGCACTAATGTAAAAGATGAATTTCTCACTGGTACCATGTTCACATACATAAAATTAAACACACTGACATAAACATTTTCTTAAACAGAAACATAATAACCTATTGTTGCTTAGTCCTTCCCTACAACAATTTAATCTCATGCCTGCTTTGCCCGACCGTAATCTGTCTTCGGTGACTTGATGTTGAGGAGGCAAGCAAGTAATTTTATTGATGGGGGACATGTGCTGCCCTTTTAAATAATAAGGTTAATTAGCTGTGTTTCTTTGGGATTCAAAATGCAAAGATGCTTATTGGATCACAAAACTCATCGTGGGAATATAAGAGGAGATTGATATTATCCCAGGTTATAAACACGGTTGTTCTAGAGGAACATTTTTTTCTCCTCAGGTTCAGATTCAATCCAGATCCAATCCGAAACCCTAAAAGGTTGATCCGACAGCACAGAAAATATTTAGTGGAAGTTTTGTTTTTTAATCTGTTTTATGAAAAGGTCAGCTCAGGAAAAAGAAATCATGTTCAAGGACTTTATCCTGACACTTCATATTTACGTCCTACAAAGCGCGTCTGTCAACGGAAAAGTTACAACAGCTGTCATGTAGCAGATATACAAGTCGACTTCTAAACCCACCCACCATAAATCCCCCACAAGAGGGCTTCAGAGGAGCAGCACCAATGACACCGGGTAATAAAACGTGCAACCTCAGGTTAATGTGGAAAGGGTTAACGTGACATATGCGGTCTGATCACACGTAGTGAAACATGCGCAGGAGGACAGCTTGGAAATCCGTCCCAAATCCCTCTTACCCCCGCAGTTCGGCAGGAGGGGTTTTTTTTGTTGTTGTTGTTGACAAACAGCAAAATCTGAATCCCAGATGTGTTTTGAGAAAGAAGAAAGCAAATCTTCGGTTATATGTAGCATGTGCGGTGTCGGGTTAAGGCCCCGCGTTAGCCTCGGGTAGTCCTGTTGGAGGCATTACCGCGCTAATGGCATGGTGTGGCAGCGTACTCTGCGGCTTGGAGAGCGTCCCTCGCAGGAATCTGGCTATTGTCAGCTAATGCACAGCACACACTCTGGCCTGCAAATGCAAGACTACACACCAATTCACCTACTTAACCTATACACTCTCTGGTTCTGAACATGTGTGACTCATCTGGAAAACGCAGGGAGACAAAGTGACGGAATTTGGTGTTATATAAGGAGGCCGTTTCCGTAAGGAGCATTTGAGTAAACCACTCAAGGCTACTCGAGTTTATGGCTGAAATGGGCAAGCTTGGAATAAAACACAACCTCTTAGTTGAAATAGGAAACAAACAAATGCTACTTGGAAAACTGCGGTGTTCCTCCAGCGTCGGTGTCTGTCGAGCGTGCCAGACGATGCGTGTCTGTTCTGCTGAGTGTTACTGTAACTAGAAACCCTCCCCCACCCCACTTATTCTCCAGATTGAGCCAGATTGTTTGGGGATTACGAGGGGTGGCTGCGAGCGCTGAGCCGGGGCTTTATGTGGGCCGAGATGGTAACTGATTTAGCATGTGCTGAAACTGTACACCGTCTCTTTGACCCTGGGTGTCTCCCCCTCCTGCCTCCCGCCCCCCCGCTGCGGCCCTCACACCCCTAGTCTGCTAATCGATCCGTTTGGCACAGACTTGTGTGTGTCGTATGCGTGTGCACGCCTGTGTGTGTCTGCGCGTCTGGTTAGCAGATGGTCGGCTTTGTCATTTTGCCTGCCGCCTTGTGTTCGTGTTACGGAGAACGCTTTGTAGCTCCGAGGCTCCGGATCTGAAAGACATTAGCGCTGTCCGTCAGAAATTAATTCTGGGCTTCCTCCGGTTGAAGCAGACAGTGACCCTCCACTGTCCCGGTCTCTGCGCCCTCTGCCTCATGCCGTCAGGGGCCACGGAGGTAATGCGATATAAGCGTCCTGAAGATGACAAGAGATTCCCATTGTCCCAAAACCTTCACACTTGACCTTTTTGATGAGGTCAGGGCATCAGAAGATTTCTCCGCTTTCTGAAACTGCCTGTTTAAAGTCGCTTTGGTGGAAAAGCTAGTCACCTTTGATCTACATATAAATCCAGCTGTTCTCTGAAGGCTCCAGAGGTTTGTTAGGGGAAAGCATGAAGACCAAGGAGCACAGCAGAGAGGTGACAAATAGAGCTGTGGAGAAACTTAGACCAGAAGACTGGGGGCGTGAAAACAACATCCAACGCGTTCATCTCACACAGCACGTTTCAGTCCATCTTTTGAAACTGGAAAGGGCATGACACATTTGAAAACTGACTAAGAAAATGGCCACCCACCTAACACTACAGGCCAACAGGGCTATTGCCACTCTCAGAGAGCTGCAGAGATCAAGCGGGAGAATCGCAACACTTCTATTAGCTAAGAAATCCTCAAATCTAGCTGCACGAATGCCACGGTTGCCTGGGTTGTCACACTTCAGTTTTTCGGAACATCAAACCAATGTAAGTATAAGTAAAAAATATCTTTTAAATGAAGGCGTTTATTACTAAGGGAGAAAAAAATCCAAATCTACATGGCATTGAGTGAAAAAGTGAACCTGATAATGGCTTGTGCCGCCCTTAGCAGCAACAACTGCAACCAAGCATTTGCAGTGAGTCTTTTCCAGCTGTGGAGGAGTTTGGAGCCACTCATCTTTGCAGGACTGATGTAATTCAGCCACTTCAAAGGTTTTCACAGCATGAGCGGTGTTTTTTATGTCATGTCACAGCATCTCAATAGGATTCAGGTGAGGATTTTGACTAGCCCACTTCAAAGTCTTCATTTTGTTTTCCTTCAGCCATCCAAAGATGGGATTGCTGGTGTTTTGAATCATTGTCCTGCTGCAGAACCTAAGCTGGTTTCAGCTTGAAGTCGGCAACAGGCAGCCGGATGTTCTCCTTCAGGATATTTTGGTTGACAGCAGAATTCATGGTTTCATTTATCACAGCAAGTCTTCCACGTCCCGAAGCAGCAAAAAAAGCCCCAGAACGTCACAATACCGCCATCATATTCTAAAGCTGGTGTGATGATCTTTATCTGAAATCCGGTGTTACTTTCACGTCAGACGAAACAGGACAAACACTTTCCAAAGAGTTCGCTTTTTGTCTCATCAATCCACAGAATGTTTTCCTGAAAGTTTTGTGGGGTCATCAAAACTTTTAGAAAAGCTGAGATGATTTTGCTCAGCAGTGGTACCTCTGCCATGCAGGCTATCTTTGGGAGCAATCACGTCTTCACACATGATCACGTAAGTTTGGATATTTTTCCTTCGTAATAATGAACAACTTCATTTAAAAACTACATTTTCTGTTTATTTGTGTTGTTTTTGATTGGTAATTAAATCAGTTCAGTGTTCAGGACAATCTAGGAAGAGGGCCTGTTGGAAGCTGCAGAAACCATGCGGCTGCGGTGGAAGAAAACAACCTTAAATATACACAGAGCGCTGCAGTTTAACCAAAACATATCCCTGTGCTAGAATGGCTGAATACAAAGGCATTACCGTACTGCTCGGATTTTTATTTGTAAAAGAAATATTGAAATAAAACTGTGATCGTTTTCCTTCCGCAACGCAATTACGCACTGGTTTATGTTGTTCCATAACAAAAACCCGATACGATGCGTCGAAGTTTGTGGTTGTAACATGAGAATTTGTGGAAAAAGTTCAAGGTGCATAAATACGTTTACACGGCACAGTAATTACTGCAGATCTGCAACAAAAAAAAAGGGAGGGGGGTTCTCAAACTCAGTACACAAAACAAGCCATAATCATCAAAGCAACAGCGAATAATTCAGGATAAGTTGCTTTTGCTTCAGAAGATTGTAACCATGACCACAGCTAAGACAAACAAAGTCATCTGTGAGTAAATAACTCCAGAGTTCTGCCAGATGTTAGTTGTTTTGGGGCAGCTGTTCTGTTGCAGACTCACTTGCTGTTTCAAAACATAAAAAAAAAAAAAGTGCCGTATAAATAGCCGCCACAAATACGACACGCAAATGACGCACTGCACAACTTGTAGTGTGGCTCTGAAAGTACGCTCGAAACGATGATTACCGCAGTTTTTCATCCGATGTTTGGACAAAGAACAGAGAGCTCCTTATCTCAGGCCACAGAACAATCTCAGCAGAAAATGCACAAAGAACATCTTTTTTTTTTTCCTTTGGGTCATTTCTATAATTATACAAATATTTCAAAATTCACATGGCAATGATTTACTCATGTTAAAAAAAGGCTGCACCGCTAGCCTTTGGTTCGCCGAGGCTCACATCAGAGCAAATGTCAGTGAACCACCCCTCATTCAAACCGGGGCTGAGGAAAAGCAGACGCCGGGATTTCCCCGCCCCCCCCCCGCATGTCAAAAAAAACCTACTGTAAACAACCTGTTAATAACGCAATATAAGGTTTGTCTGTAATTATTACCCGGTGGTTGGTACCAGTGGGAATCCGGCCCTTTCCACTTTCTATTTGGGTGTGAAACAATGTAACATAAAAGAGTGTTTACATTCGCCAACATATGGCTTTATTCAGACATGTCAGGACCTCGGTGGTGGAAAGATCAACACGCGAAGGCGAGCGCTGCTGCGGGGAAACTGTAATAAGATGAAGACTTTTAATGATCGCTTATGGATTCTGAACATAAATTCACCACCAAATCTCTAGCCCGCCACCGTCATCGAGACCACAAAGACCCCCCGGAGCATGTTTTTTTGTCTCGTGTATCCTTTTTAACCCCTGTAATCAGTTTCACTGTTTCCCAGTTTGAAGTCAGATATGACCCTTTGAACCACAGACAAGCACCGAGACTCGTTTTCACCGGAGCTCCTTCCTTCGCTCTTGCAGCTGGCTTTGACTAATGCTGAAAACATTGAAGAGGAGGCAGCGGGTGTGATCATTGTTGAGGTTGTCTAATGTTTTTCTTTTTTACCCAACCAGCTGTCTCTGTTTCATCTCAGGGCTAAGTGTTTTTATTGGCTAATTCAATATTCAAAGCATTTCCATAACAGGCCTAAATTCACAGCCTGAGCTGTTGCAAAGTGTTCATACCCCTTGAACTTTCCACCTTTTCTCATGTTGCAAACATAAACTTTGATGTATTTCTTTGGGACTGAAATGTCTGAAAAGTGTGGCGTACATTTGTATTCATTCCTTGTGTCAAGATGCTGTAAAATCAACTTTCAGAGTAATTAAAGCTGCAGGTTGCTTGAAGGCTGTCTCATCTGGTGCATTCAGTGCATTTAAGGTGACCTGCAGTTAGTTTTTTTTATTTTATTTTATTTAATGTTTATGGTAAAAAGTTCAGTCTTGGTCAAATCTGACCAGAGCACTATCTTCCACATTTGTGCTGACCCTGCATGGCTCGAGGTAAACTGCAACCTGGACATTTAATAGCTTTAGTTTTAATGATGGCTTTGTTCTTGCCACTTTTCTAGTGGGTGCAGAACTAATAGTATCTCCTTCCAGAGCTGTGCCGCTCCTCCAGAGACACAATGAGCCTCTTGGTGGTTTCTCTGATTAATGACTCCTTGCCTCTCAGATTGGATGAATAAGCATGTTGTAGTAGGTGTGAAGTTGTACTGGACTCTTTGCAAACAGGTGAACTCTAAGGAGTTTAAGTAAAGGTGCAACACGAATACAAATGTACACCGAGGACTGCTGTAATAAGTAATAAATCATATTTTCTCAATAATTTTCATTCTGATGATTGATATTTCTTGATTGAAATTTTTAGAGACTTTATATTCCATTTTATTTATGGTTTCTGTTGTTTTATTTTGGATAATTTAAAATATCTTCTGGTTTCTATGTGAAGTGTTCTGTACAAAATTAAATATATTCATCTTTGAGAGGGCAAACTTCCGTCATTATGCCATTATTATCAATATATTGCTTGAAAATGGTCTCAAAACAACAATAATATCGTTTATCGCGATAATTACAGGGACGATATGTAATCCATCTAAATTTATTATTGTGACAGGACTATCCATGTTCCCCATTTTATATTTGTTAAAAATGGAAGAAAAAAAACTCAATTTTTTTCATTTATCTCACATTTATGCATCACCGTATGTTGGTCTACAGCAGAATCCAAGAAAAAAAAATCTTGGTAGTGGAAAAGCTTTATGGATTTATGCTGTATGCATATTTTTCACACCAAGCATCTATCCATGCTGACCCACATTGGCACATCGCAGCTCTGACAGCCGTTAACAGTAGACGTGTCCTTATTCTGCTCCTGCTCTCTCAATTTGTAGGAATCACTGACATAAACATCTATAAGCCTCTAAATGCTCTTTCTAGACGCCGAATATGGGCAAAGACATTGAAGTCAAACTGGGACCCGTCCCCAGATTAATTTTTCCATGAGCTGAAACACACACCAGTTTGTTGCACCACGGCTCACAGACTAACAATGATGCTAGCTGCCAACATGACATGTCCTATGATGTCAATGTGACGGCGTGTCACTAGGTTCTGTCAACATTTCCCTTGGCAAGGATCGCTTTTAATGACCCCGCGACGGTTATTCACCACAACGTGGCACACATGGTGGGAAAGTCTGCTCTCACCGAGCTGTGATGTGAAGTAGTTGATATCTGCATTGCCGCCGGGCCAGAAAGAATAATTTAGAAAATGATAGAAACATCCATCATGAGCGCTAAGCTCCACGACGCCTCGGTCCAGCGTTTTCTGACAGCTCACACTTTATGGGTTGTCAGTGATCTCATAAAATCGACTGCTTTCTCAGAAGACGCCAGCCTCCGTGGCACTTCTGCTAATTTGTTCGAGCCCAACACGATGTTCCCTGACCAAATGAAACTGAAACGCGATCCAACTCAAACACACATTGCGTGCCTTTCTGTACCGCTCCATGTATTGGTGTTGATGTTCTTTCAAATTTCCCTTTAATCTGTTTCACACTACGCGAACATCGCTTGCCGACTCTGCCGGTGAAGCGCCGCGGTGTTTCGCGTAAAGTGATAGGGGTCGGGAGGAGATCTCCAGGGAACCCCCAACAAAGTCCTCAGTGTTTAGCAGGTAAATAATCAATGCTGACTTGTTCCTGTGAAGCAGGAAGATAAACAAGATTAAGCTTTCCTGTCTGTCATACAGAGGAGCAGGAGAGGTGAGGGGCTGTAACTCTGAGAGTGCACTGCAAAAACACAAAACCTTACCAAGTATTTTTGGTCTAATTTCTAGTGCAAATGTCTCAGTGCACTCCAAATAATGCAAAATTAATTCGCAAGTGAATTTTCAGCCAAAAAATAGAAGCTTGTTTTAAATCAATAATTCCTTAATAATGATAAAAAGTAGAAGTTCCACTGGCAGATTTTCTCACTTAGAAGATGGGAAAAATATCTTGTTATAAGTTCAATAATTTGCCAGGGGAACTAGTACTTTTTTTTTACATCTATCTTAAGGATGATGATTTTTTTTTTACTTAAAAAACAAGCTCCTAGGTCTTGCTTAAAAATTACTTGTGAGTTAGTTTTGCTTTATTTCGAATTGTCTAAGATATCAGCTCCAGAAACTACACCAAAAATACTTGGGTTTTTGAAGTGTGGTCTAAAGGAATCTTTAAGCTTTATCTTCTTTTATTAGACCCATTTTTTTTACAATTTGGGTCAAATTCAGGAGTCATATCTGCAATATATGTGTTTAGATGTATCATGATGTATATGATAATATGATGTCAGGGTTGTCACTTTGGGAAGGAGCAAGTTATTTCTCCCCTCATATACAAAAACAACAAACAAACAAAAAAATCCAACAACTACAGAACCAGAGGACAGATTTACAGCTAGTCGGGGTCGAAGGTCGTGCGGCTGGATGCTTTCTTGGCATGGTCTTTTCTCTGTTTGCTCCTTTCTTTTCCTTTAGGTGTCTCTTCGGCTCCCACCCCTCCCCCAGCATTCCTCGCTTTTGTTTATGCCATATAAATACAATCAGAGCGGCCTGCAGACCACACTGGTACACATTCTCTCTTTCTGTTGGTTTGTCCTTCACACGTACACATGTACGCAAACACACGGATCCGCCGTTGGCACGACACAAAAAGGAGCTGTTGACAAAGTGCGGTGGGCTTGTTAAGGGACCACCAGTCAACACACGCAAACACTCTGACACAGTAATCTTACATGCAGCTGCGACGAGTGTTTAATGGGCTTTTATAAGACTTATTTACATGTGGAGCTGTGCATGAGGCTAGCTGATGAGTAAGTTTGGTCAGTTTTTGTTTTTTTTTTTCTGTTGATAAACTCCATGCAGCAACATGGAGATGCTTCATCAGGCCAGTCTGTGGCCACAAATGGAGAGAAGACGAAAGAGGGACGTGGCACAACGAGGCACAGAAAAGGAAAAAGTTTACAGAGCTTTGAAAAAGTATTAATTCTGTCTTCTTGTAACCACAAGTTGTACTTTATTTTTATGTGAAACACAAGTTGTAATCGGAAAATCAGATTGCACATGAATTAGGAATCGCTCTCAAGTATCATCTGGAAAGTAAGGTGTGCATTTTTGTTCAGCACCCCTCTATTATGGACGAACCAGGGGCAGATACTACAAGCTCATGCTTCTTTCTGCTCCGTTTCATTTGTGATTTCTTTTAGTTTTTACATCAACTATTCATGAAATGAAATGAAAATTACTGGTATTACTTAACATTTATTTC
This sequence comes from Xiphophorus maculatus, assembly GCF_002775205.1. NCBI lineage: Eukaryota > Metazoa > Chordata > Actinopteri > Cyprinodontiformes > Poeciliidae > Xiphophorus > Xiphophorus maculatus. The sequence goes on along the minus strand of NC_036451.1, from coordinate 23,804,848 downwards.
ACCTTAGTGTATGTGTATCCCATGCACATAAACTAAGGCACATATGATGCACATGTGATGCACATGTGAAAACGTGGGACTCACATGTAAAAACATGGGGATCACGTGGGTTTTTTCCACAAAGTATTCCAAAATTACACGTAAACGTGTGAAAATTTGTGTGAACCACATGTGCATTTGTTTATGTGGTACATGATTTTCAGGTGTGATTTTTACATGTAAAATTAAAGAGATTTTTATTACATATTCAGTATAATCACTCAATGTTTACGTGGAAAAAAAAATCTGATCATACGTGGTGCACATGCGAGAAATATGTGATCCCATGCGACACACGTGATTCCATGTTGAATAAACCATGGATCACATGAACGAAATACTTTATCACATGTGGAAAATGGGAACCACGTGTGAATGTCATGGGATTGTTTTGTAAGGCGAATATTTCGACTGTGCGAAGTGTTGCATGATTGGTCAAAATTCGGTTGCCGTGTTTTATGCGGAAATGCGCTCGGACAGCAATGTTGATATTTTTCTTCAGCTAGTCACCAAAATCCGGTTTTGGTATCCGCGGAAGACATGATTACTATTGAGAAACGTTTATTTGATGCGTTGAGAAATTGTGTTAATTAGTTCATCACTAAATAACCAATATAAACTCTGCCTTGCCGGCAACCGCGTGACGGCTCGTCGTCTGTTCGGTCATCCGCTGGTCGTGTTTGTGGACTGTGACAAAAAACCGGAGTTCCCATGCAAAAACCGGTCTCGAACCCAGAACCTTCGTCTTGCAGGGCAACAGAGCAGCCCCAGACGTGTTTTTCAAGTTTCACCATTTCGCCATGATGTACTGCTTTCTGTTGGCCTGTCACATAAAACCGCAATAAAACACAATGACATTTGTGACTAATTGGGGAAAAAGGTCCAAGGGGTATGAATACTTTTCCGAGGCTCTGTAAGTGGGAATAAATGAGAAAAAGGAGAAGACGGCCAGGAGGCAGGCGGAGAGACAGAGGGAAGAAAAAAAGAAGGGGATGGAAGCCAAGAAGCGTCTGTGTGGCCGAGCCAGGCCTCTGCACCAGTCTGTTGGTAAGGAAACACACAGGAATGTGTAGCTTTAGTTTAAAGCAGGCTGATGAACATCCAGGGCTCAGAACTGTGGGGGTGCAGGAAGCTGATGAAAGCAGCGCTGCAACATATTGCATCTTTCTAACGTCTAAACACGATCCAACCAGATTTGATGTACAGGAGAGGTGCTGCGAACTGAGATGTTTAAATCTTTCTGTGCCAAGAATGGCCACTGCGTTCTTAAAAGGATTGCTATGCCGCACAAGTGTTCAATCATTTCATGACCAGATTCATTTGACACCAACCTGTATGGCTGCGGATGTGAACCCTCAGCGTGCCGTTGCTGGCGAACTTCTGTCCACAGTAAGGGCAAATCTTCTCCTTCTCCCCTGTGTGAGTCTGACACAGAAATGATAAAGAGAAACATGTGGTGGATAGGAAGACAACATCAGAAAAAAAAACCATTCAATCTTTGATCCTTCCAGTGTTCTTAAAATGTGATCCAGTGTGACTGATGGATTTTAATATCAGAAAGTGTATTTGTCAGATACTCGTCATCTATTTGTCGACACCAAATCTGCTGCTTCATTTCATCACAAAAACGCTGTATGTGCAGGTTTTAGCCAATCACATGCAAGACTTTTTAAGACATTTTAATGCCAGCTTGAATGAAAGTTAAGACCGAAGAAACTATAAATATCGGGAATGGCATTTTCCCCAATAACCCAGCTTGAGGTTTTTTGGTACAAAATGCATCCAGCCTCGTGTGGGTTCGCAACAAAGATGAGGATGCAGCAAAAACAAACATCCGTAACTGGCAACAAATTTGTGCTTGCAAATTTGTGCAAATTTTAGCACAAATAACACACTGAAGGCGACGTCGCTTCCTTTCCTATAGAACTTCCATAATGAGAGGACAATGGACCTTACCAAGCTCCGCCCACAACCGACTAGTGGCCGCAAGTCTCTCAAACAAAGCCTCGCGGTGCGTTGTTTCTATGTAAACATGGCGTCTTCCACGTCGACTGATTCTCTGCAGTGTATTTCTGACTCGATTAGTGCATCATTTCTACCGGATTTTCACAATATATCAGCTACTACGATGGACAGAGGAACTAAGAAGTTCATGTCATCTTTTTTGGATGAGATCAAGGTGTTTGAGCCACGCGATGCCTCCAACATTGTGCACGTCACAGCAAAATGCTTTCGCTCGATGAGGAAAACGGCAGATCCACACACCCTCTACATCAATAGAGGATGCCTATTGTTCTTGCAAGGCTGGGTAAGTCGGGCATTCATCGTTTTGTAGGTTACTTTTGAAATCAGTCGGTGATTCCCGTGGTTTGTTGGCAAATGTTTGAGTGTGCCTAGGCCTGATACACTGTACTTGGTGCTAGAGTGGCTAACACGAGTAACAGTTTAGTCCAAAGCCTTTTCTGCTAAAATAAAATCTTTAGTGTATGTCAGATACAGACACGTTGCATATTGATCTGTTTAGCTAACGTAAGACTGTGTAGCAGACAGGCTTCAAGGTGTAGAAGTTGTATCAGTTCTGCCATTATGCTGTACTTAGCTAACGGGAAGCTAAGTGTGTTTGTGAGACGGCCACGCACGTGACCACGTAGAATGGGCATCAGCCAATGAAAAGCGGCCCCTGTGGTAAGGTCCATCGCTTGCCTTCCTCAAGACAACTGACTGAAGTGCTGAGCTCCTACAGGCATTGCGATGCGACATGAGAAATGTGAAAAATGATAAACTTTTGTCGCGCTTTGTACATGGGGTTTCACCCCAAGTGGTAACCACTTCTGCCTGCTCATCGCTCCCCATTTGACGAGCTCATCAACCATGACGGACACAAAAAAGCTAGCTGGCTAGCACGGACATATTAGCAGCTAGTTAGCGGTAGCCTCAATTGACTCAAGTCACATTTGAGTTGTCTGTATGGGACTGAAACTAAGATTAAACAGTCTCGTCAGAGCAAAATGTAAGACTTTAATTTTATAGATTATTTTTTATTCTTAAAGAGTTTGTAGTTAGCTTTTTCTTTGCAGGAGAGATGCACATTCTGACATCAGCTCTGCAAGATCACAGACGGCACACAGATGATGGAAATTTGCCAGGGTCCAAAGATCCTTCCAGCTAGGAGGCAAAGGTTTGTTTTTAAACTACTCCTCCTTCTCCTTCCCCTCCTCTCACTTTCAAAACCCGAGCGCGGCTGAGCGCTACGAACCAAACCAGGCTGCACACGCAGCTCCCACATCTCTGAGTTCCTGCTTCCCAGGCTGCTGTAAATCTTTTGAAACAACAATGACACTGAAAGGTCCAAACTCAGAGCGACAGCTTCAACAGCCGTACGGCGGTGCAGGAACACCTCCCCTCCGGGGCCCCCGTCCTTCTCCCCGTCGCCCCACCACGTCCCTCTTGACACCTCAGGTGTTTTGTTACAACCCCCCTACCCCGTCCTCCCGTCCACACATGCTCAGAGAAAAGCTGACACAGACGAGCAGGCTGACGCTCAACAATGCACAAACAAAACCCACTGATACGAACACATGGGTTCCAGATGGATCAATGCGGCTCGTACAACAGACAAAACCTCACCGGTATTTTTACCTTCACGCACCGACAGCCCGAGGGAGCGTCACCTGTGTGGAATTTATTGACGGTTGTTTCTAATTACTGCGTGTTTTCATTATTTTTATTTTATTTTTTTTCACATGAAGAAACAAAACCAAAAAAAAAGCAACCCAGTAATTTTCAATCATTTGTGCATTCTGCACATTCTTGTACATACGTGCAGAGAGGACACGGTGTCCGTGTTCACGTTGACAAGAACACACACGTTCTCATATAACGTGAATCCAGGCTCGTGGTTCGGGATGACTCATCGCTTTATTCTGAAGTGGCACAAGAGGACTGTAAGTGAGCCTGGATAATGGCCGTCACTCAAAGCCATCCTTAACCATGATGATCTTGTTTTCTTCTCCTTTCTCCTCCTGGAGCTGCTGCTCGGTAAACCGACACTTGATTAAGCCCCCAGAGGCCATCAGGCGCTCGACTAATGCCTGTGCATGTTGACAGGAGGCTTTACCCACAACTGTGGAGAAGTCTCATACCACTTAATGGTTTTATTTGTTCAACTGCTCCAAACGGAAAAAAGCTACGACTCACAATAGAACTGGTGCGGCTTCCAAAGCCAGGGAGATAAAAAAATATATATACAATCACACATTGCAGATGTACGTATTTCCTAGTAGGGATGAAATGATTAATCGGATTAATCGTGATTATTCGTCTCATCTAATTAAGTAATTGATTAATCCTTAACTTGAGCATAGAGGCCATTCAGAGAGGCAGTGATTAAGACAAAACTGTACATCTTGCATCTAAGATAAAGGTAAATATTTTCTTCACAGAACTCCTCAAATGGCAGTTTTAGTTTCACATGGTTCAGAAAAAACCTTCCATAAAGCACCTTTAGTTATTTAATTATTAATTGGTAAATACAAAAGGAATAATCAGCAGATCAGCTCTGCACTGTGTTGATGTTAGAAGTATTTTCTTTTTATCTGTAGATGCATCCTTCGCCTCAAAAAATTGAGTTCACATTATTGCATTTTAGGAAATACTTTTTTTATTTTCTTATTAATAAACTAATATTAGAAATAATTTTTTTTAAATCTATTTTTAAATGTATTTCTAATATGTTTCTTGCTTTACTAATTCGGTGACATCTGAAATCAGTTGCTTTCCCTGGATTTTCTTTAGGGGCGTCGTAGGGGGAATCACAATGGAAAATTGTACTATTTGAATTCTCATTTGTAAAGATTGTATATCTATTTGTGAAAATCTTGATAAATACACTGGAGTGTACAGTTGTAAAGTGAATATAGGTCAAAAACACAAGGTTATTAATACTGTTTCTCTGCAGAGATTTACTTAAATATGTCAAATATTTCATCACATTTTTTCTAACAAAAAATATATGAAGAATGGCTTTATGTAACTTGTAAAGTTTGACTTTAACCATATTGCGTGTTAATGTAAATCCAATTTTTATTTGTCTCATGTCGAAAAAACATTCAGAAATGCATGGAAATCTAACGTAAAGCTAAGCTTTCTTTGTCAAATGTTTGGTTTATAACGATACTTATGCTTTTTTATATACTTAATACATTTATAAAATATTTGTTGACCAAATTTGGGGCAAAGTCACATTTGCGATGACAATTTGGGAGAGCACAAAGTTTCCAGAAGCAACTGAAGTGTTGTGGTCAAATGGGGCGCATGTAAACACAGCCAGCAAGTCGTCGTCTCCTCGGCAACCTGACTTTGATCAGGCCCGGGCCCCAGGCGGCCTCCAGACGCTGGTCAGCAGCGAGGCAGTTCAAGAGTGGCTGTCTTCGGGTCCTACTGTTCTGGTACTTTTTCCCTTTTGCCGCGTGCCAAGAAGCTGCTTGGTTTCAATCTTGATCCACAACCGTCCCGGGCGGCGTCAGGTTTGGGGCTCGTAATCTGCAAAGAGATCTTTTTTGGAGCTGTGAAGCCCTGCAGAGCTAATGTTCTGACTGTCGTTTCGAATCTATAAAGGAATCCATTTGATAAGCGGCAGAAATCAAGATGGATGACTACACCGAGTTCGATAATCTACGATATTGCTGCAGATGGCCGCATCGCTTTATGATGACAAGAGGCCTCTTGGGATTTCAAACAGTGGAAGGTTTTTGGAGGAGCAACAGGGTCAGCTAGCAAAAGGTTTAGGTTATGAAACAGCATCACAAGCTTTGACCATCTCACAGAGAAACATTTAACCGTTAAGAGAATGTCAGAGCTGAACACCTACTGGCTGCAGGACGACAGGGACTACACTGTAACAACACAAAATCAAAGTATTTTTGGATGAGTTTCTGTAGTGCAAATATTTTAGTACATTTGAAATAAGACAAAAGTAACTTACAAGTTACTTTTCAGCAATAAATAGGGGCTTGTTTTAGGTCAATAGTTCATCAATTGTGATGAAAAAGTGCTAGTTATAACTGAATAGTAATCTGCCAGTGGAACAAGATAAGACTCGTATTATAAGTTCAAATCTTTGTTCCACTAGCAGAATATTTCACTTGTAATTTGTCATTTTTCATCAATATTAAAGAATTATTGACTTAAAACAAGCTCCTACATGATGGTAAAAAAGTTTCTTGTAAGTTATTTTTTTCTTATTTCAAGTGTGATAAGACGTTTGCACAAAAACTAAACTTTTGAAAGATTTTGTGTTGTTGCAGTATAAGCAAGCGCATGGAAGAAGGCACTCTTGCATGCAAAACATGATGGAAAATGAACACTGAACATCACCCTGTCATTGTTATATTGAGTAGGTCATTCCTATGCCAAAACATGGTGGTGGCAGCATTTTGCTGTGGGGCGGATTTTGCTCAGCAGCTGGATGGATCTAATATGAGGGAATCCTGGAAGAAAACCTGTTACAAGCTGCAAAAAAACCTGAGGTCGACCTTCCAACACGACGATGACCTTCTGTTAAAATGGCCTAGTCAAAGTCCAAATATAAACACAACCAGATTTGAAGCTACTTTGTAAAAAAAAAAAAAAAAAAAAAAAAGAGAATAAAAGAAGTTTTCCATTAAGACTTGAAACTGCAATTGTACCTATAGCTGGTTCTACAAGCTAATGACTCAGGGGTGCATTCCTCATTTTTCAGGTTTTTTAATCGTAAAACCTAAAAAAAAACAAAAAAACATTTTCTTTTCACTATTTGGTTATGAACAGAAGCCGAGAGAAGTTTCCCCATATACTTTTTCCCAGTTGTTTTCTCGAGATAACGAGTTGATGGGTGTGTGTGTTAAACCTGATTCTTCAGATGCCACCACAGCATGCCATGATTTCTAACTGTGACTCATGGCATCTTTATGTAACCATGACTCTTCATCTTGAGAAAACCATTGAGGAAAAAGTAAGATAATCATCTTGTTACCAAGAGAAAGGAATTAATGTCTTCTCCTGATAATGGAGGAAATGATCTTATTATTGTGAGAAACCTGTCGTTGTTTTATGATAACATAAATATCTCGTTATATTGAAAAAAAGAGACTGCAACCGTTCTCAACTTTTGTAGCTATGCCCCACTTCACATCTATTAAATAAAATCCCAAACAGACTAAAAAACTCTCCGATTTACGGTTTCATAAGTATGTTTTCTTTCACTTTATATAGTTTGAACTTTACGACAATTGTCACGACAATTTCGTCTGAACTCAGTTTAAAGAGGCTGCGGTCGCATAATCACTGCGTGCGATTGAAGCCCGCTCCACTCACCTTCTTGTGGCTCTTCAGGACCGACGGAGTGACAAAGGCCTTCTCGCACAGGTCGCACTTGTACTTCTTGTGGCCATCGTGCACCACCTGGATGTGGACGTTCAGCGTGTCCTTCCTCTTAAAGGTGGCGTCGCACTGGTCACATTTGAATGTCCTCTCACCTGCAGTGAGGACAGGGAGCCCGCTTTAGAGGGAGCTGCTTTGTGTGAGCTATTGTTGTCGCCTCTTTACACCAAAACAACGAGCTGGACCCCAATTTCACCATTGTGTGGGCAGAGAAAACTATAAAGAGAGGGCTTTTTCAGCTCCACACAATGGTTTTTCAGAATGGTCTGGCTGTGCTTTACTCTTTTTTTATTATTATTATTCTTTTACTGAAAACATACCCTGTTTTAATAGTTGTTCTGCTAACAGAGCTGAAAAGGGCTGCAGTCAGACAGCATGCAGACAACCCGAGCAGCTCCCGGCGCGGAGCCCGATGTCTGCCTCGGCTCTCTGCCTCCGCACAACAGCCTCTATTGTTGGGGAGTCCGTGTTTCCATTATATGGAGATCATTCAATTTCCACAGCCTTCTTCGGATGGAGTCTAGCGAGCGGTTTCAAGCCCGGTGATGGTCAGTTCAATAAGACAGAACACAACTTGGAAACCGAGGATCGGCGTGTTTTCGATCAGCCGGAGACGTTCGCCTGCCGGTGATAAATGTCAACAGCGGATCGCGCGCAGATTCTATTAATACGCAGAGCCGGGCTTTTTGCTGAATCTGAAGCTGTGCATGTTTCCACACAGTAACACACACGCACACACCCCCACATGCATCCCAGTAATGCACACACGCACATGCATACTTACAATGAGTTATTCTCAAAGCCTGGAAGTAGTAAAAACACAGGTGGTGTAAAAAAAAAAGAAAAGAAAAAAGAAAATCATCTTATGCAAGACTGAAAATGTATGTTCAGGAATTTTCCCGAATTTGAAACTGGACTGGATGACATGAATATTATCACAGGTTTCTTCAGTCATGCTTAAAGGGGCAGGATTATGTATTTTCCAGCCACATAGTACCATTTTATAGAACAATCAAGTCAACAATGTCACCTTCAATTGTTATAAAAATGCTATGTCAAAAATGACTTAAATCTGACTTTGCAATTTAACACCTTGAAATTGGGCCACTGTCTCTTTAAGAAACTCCTGCTTTTTCTGAAGCTCCGCCTTCAGCACGACGTCATATCAACGCATCAATCCAGTTTCTCAGAGTGCTGGATTGAGAAATAGTTCACATAGTGAGCTCAGCGAGTTTGCTAATTGTTGTTGCTAGTTTGAAGGAGCTCAGTGGGAGAGTTCACAGCTTTGACCACAATGCCAAAATTAACTGAAGAGTGCAGCAGAAATAATGTCCAACCAGATTGTGACGTTGACCTCAAGTGTACTCAGGTTATAAGGCACAGTAATGATTCAAAGCACACCAACAAATCCGCATCTAACTCGCTAAAAGAAAGTTTTGGAGTGCCCTAGTCAAAGCCCGAACATAAATCTAATTGAAGCGGTGAGGCATGATGCTAAATATCTGGTCAGCGCTCAAAATTCTTCCAAAAGTAGCTGAATTAAAACAATGAGTCAAATGAAAGTGGAGCAAAATTCCTCCACGCTGATCTAAATGACTCATTGGTAGTGATTGCAAACGTGATGGCAGTTATTAATGATAATATTGGTGATCAGCACAGGTTTAGGGGATCAATTACTTCTCTTCTAGTTGGTTGGGATAACTTGAAAGAACCATTTGAATTTGTATGTATTTAGAATATGTGACCTGAAATGTAAATGTGACAGAAAACAGTAAAACAGAAGATGCATAAGGGAGAAATCATTTTGTGCTGAATACAAATATAAACCAAAAGTAAACGTGTAACATTCACACATATTTAATAAGTAATACTTGTCCTAAAAAAGCTTCCACCACATACAAAGCGGCTGCAGCAGCATGTTGCTCCAGTTATTTTTGCTTCACAACATAAATGTTCAAAAACCCCAAGTACCCAACGTCTGCTCTACGTTCTGGAGCGGATTTGTTCCAGTTGTAACTCGTCTGGACTTAATACTTTTTATAACTTGATTTATGATGGATTTTAAATAATGTGACTTCTTTTTTGGCTGTATATACTATGCTGTGATTTTTGGGTACCCGTCTGCAATAATTGATTAAAATAAAGTTCGTGTAGCACACTTTCTTTCTAGTTTAGTTTTAGTTTTCATTCTGCTTCAGTGTAACCACTGTGAAAAAAAATAAACTATTGCTTGCGGACGCAGAAAAGCAAGTTGCAATCCTGATCAATATCGTTCTCATTAAGCCTTTGCAAATACCAAAAGGGTTTAAGTCACGGAGTAAGTTGTTACAGTTACCCTTTAGGAAAGTTATAGAGTGAAGGCGCTATGAGAGAATTATTTATTTTAGTTTCATTATTGAAAGCAGCAGATTTTTTCTTCATGAGGAGACACTCTTTGCTTTCCTCTGTACTATAGGAAATAAATGTAGATGAATTCTTTTTCTATTTGAAGCACTTATGCATCAGTGGAAGGAGGGAGCCGTCAGAGTCGATGCACATCATTTGCCCGAACAGCAGGGCTGTGCACAGCAGTGGAAACACACAAAGCAAACCACCAGGATAGATTAATAGTTCCAGGTGAATAAGTTTGGGAGGACAAAAGTTTAGGGCAGAATAATGGAAATGCACCTATAGAAAACAGATTAATAATGTAATTCTCCCTCCCAGAGTGCGGTGAAATCTGCTAGTATACTGCCTGCCACCTGGGACAGCAGCAGGAAATGCCTCCAGTTTTACAATCTCCTTTGTTATCTGGCTCTGTGAGAGAAATGGTGCTGCATCCTGCCAAGCCTCAGCCACAGGGTGTGTCAGCCTGACGATCTCTCAGAGAGAGGACACATGTTGTTAATCAGCCACAGGGACGAGCTGATAACTCATAACAATATGGGAAATATGGAAAGAACTATAAAACCCACAAGGAGACCAGATCCAGTGGGAAGGAGTAACATTTCTGGACCAGTTCATGGCGAAACGCATCGTATCTATCTGTCTGTCTATCTATCCAATAATCAATCAATCAATCAATCAATCAATCAATCAATCAATCCATCCATCCATCCATCCATCCATCCATCCATCCATCCATCCATCCATCCATCCATCCATCCATCCATCCATCCTCTTCACTTAAACTGGATCTCTGGGGAACAGAAACCCAGACATCTCTGACCCTGCCACCACTCTTGCGCTCATTTTTAGTTGACAAAAGTCAATCCAAATAAAGAGCATTCACACCAATATATTTAGATTTTTTTTCGCTTATTGAAAGGTCTACAACAAATAAGCACTTTGTACCAAGAAGAAGCCTCAACAATGACATACAGTGAGATTATGCTGCTTTTAAGAGAGGATGCAACAAATTCTTTCCCTCAGTACAGTTACATTCAGACGCAATTACATGCCTCATTACTCTGTGAAAATACACTCCAGAATTCTGCAGCTGCAGCCTTTATGGGTCTGGTATTGATAGTACCATTTGCTGGCTACTGTTTGCTAAAGCTGGTTGATTTAAAGTCAGCATAACATCTATAATTTTTTTTAACCAAGTTATTTATCATAGTTTTTAGGCAGCCTCTCATTTTTTTAAAACTTGTCACTACAGCTCTGTTCTCTTAAAGAGAAACAGATAATAAGATAATGTCCCACTGCAGTGACAGGCTCCTGCTTCAATTTGACCGTTTTAACACTTTCCACTTTTAACTGCAGACAAAAATGCATAATTGATGACGTTGCAACAGCACTTCAGTAAATATGGCATTGAGAAGGAAAAAGTAGAAGATCCCTTTAAGTGCTTTATTGATTTTTTCCCCCTCTTCCTTTTGTTCTTTTTGGTATTTCTACAGAAAGCAGAACTTAAAACTGGTTCGGTCTTAGAATAACTCTTTGCTGGGTCAGAGCGAATCAACTCTTGTCAGATGCAGGGGACAATCTGCAGCTAACATGGAGACCAACAACAAGCAATTATAAAGTTTCAACTTCCCATACTGTAAATTTCCCCATGCTTTTTGATTCACAACTGGAAAAAAAGAATTATTAACATTAAAAAGAAGATGAGCAACTGTCTGAAATCTTCCAGCAAGCATTGATGTGAATGCAGACCGATGTTTGCAGAATCAATTAGACTTAACAGGACATTGAAAATGCTGATCAGCATTGCAAAAAGCTTGCAGAAACACTGACTAATGCTTAGAAAATGAGCATACAGTCCTTGAATTTTTCACATTTTATCAACTTATAACCACAAACTTCAGCTTCATTTTTATTGAGATTTTATACAGAAGCTCAACATAAAGTAGTTTGAGACACTTTGAGACTCGCGAATAAACTACTTGATTGGGGGAACCTTTGTGGAATTTAATCCAGGTTTGAAAGTCCGATGAAGGCCTCCGAGGTTTGTTAGAAAACATTAGTGACCAAACAGCTTAATTAAGACCAGTGAACACAGTAGAGAGGCCAATGGGAAATATGTGGAAAACATTATAACGGAGTTGGGTCATAAGACTATAACAAAAGCTTTGAGCATCCCTAGAGCACTCTTCAATCTATCATCACAGATCCACAGCTCTGGTGGGAGAAACTGTTGACAGGACAAATCTTGGTGGATCAGTGGCAAGAAGAAAGATTGGGGTGAAAGAAAGTAGTAGTGAAAGGTGGAAGGTCACCTGGCTGTATGACCCTAAACATACAGCCAGAGCTACAATGAGAACAGAGCCAGCCAGGTTTCCAAAACTGAGAATCACCGACTTTCTAAATCTGCCTTTGCCTAATTAGGGAATGCAAAGTTGGTTGAGGTTTGTGGCTGTAAAATGTGGAAAAAATTAAACTTTTGTAAGGGACTGTGAATGAGCAAGCAATCTTTGAAGAACATGGTCCATACTTACTGTTGTGGATGAGAAGGTGGCGCTGCAGAGAGAAGGGGGTGCGGAACAGCGCCTTACACTCCTCGCACTGAAAGGGCCTTTCCTCGGAGTGGGTCTGCAGGGAAGAGTCGGGCAGAGTCAGCGTCTCTCCTAATGAGCAAGCTGAGCCGCCTCCTGCCTCAGCTTGGCCTTTAAGACGGCTTCATAAACTGATTTTAATGGATCGTACATAATAGCAGCACCCAATTAGGTCTGGTGAGGTGATGAAGACAAGCGGCTTAAGGGGATTCTTGTGCAAAATGCTTCTGTTTCACCTGACCATGCCCACACCGCTCCGCCCCGCCATCCACTCCCCTATCAATCTGAATGACACCTTAATCCCTAAAGTAAACACGAGGAACCCGGAGGGCTGGAAAGGGCCAGAGACCCCACAGATAACAACCACCAACGAGACCCTGATTGATTACAGCCTTGCTAATGACTAACTTTGAAGTGACAGATTGTCTCCCCAAAGAAAACAATGAATCTATAAAGAGAAGACCTCCTACTCTAACTTAATTTGCTAAAAGACAAACAATAGAGCTCTGATTCTGCGTTTGCTCACCTTCTTGTGATTCTTGTAGACGTTGCGGTGAGCGAACTCTTTTCCGCACAGCTTGCACTTATACGGTTTATCTTCGCTGTGGATGATCTTGTGAGCCGTGACCTGATCCAAACGCTTGAATGACCGACTGCAGATCTCACAGGTGTAGGGCCGCTTCTCTGAGGGACAGATTGATGCAAGTTCTGCTTAGTTAGCAGAAATGAAACTTAAGAAAAGTACAAAAAGTTGAAACTAGATTGTCTAAAAACCACGTGACCTAATTCATCTCATTGTTTGACATTCAGTCAGACTAAAAGTTTCCTGTGTTAGGCCAGTTGGGATTTCTAAAATAATTTCTAGCTCCTAAATTTTAGAACAATGAGACATAGAATTTCTTCTATTGTTTCCTAGAAATTCAGAAGGTTATATGTAGCAAGCTGAACTTGCCAAGTGTAGACATTTTTGGGAACAAAAGCAAAAAAGTGAAGATATGAATTGAAACAAATCCTGTAACCACATGGGCTGAAAGACTACTCTGAGGCGAAGTAGCCATTATTCAAAAAATAAATGGAAAAGGCCTGATTACACCTTTGCAAAGGCACAGAGGGACAAAGACTCTATTTTATGGAGACATGTCTGATGAAACTAAGCTTGTAGTTTGGCCATAATGACCATCATTATACGTTGGAGGTAAAAGGAAAAACATTACCAGTTTAAGAACTTCGAAGTAAAAGCTGTTGCAGCGTCGTGTTGTGGGAGTTTGTGCTTCACAAAAAAGATGGTATTCGTAATGTTGGGATATTGAAATCAACATCTGAAGACATCAGCCAAGAAGTTAACGTTTGGCGGATGACCCTCAGTGTCCAGCCAAATTCATTACAAAGTGTCGGATGGAAAACAAACTCAGTGTTTTGGAGTTACCATCACAGAGCGCTGATCTCAGTCCCGTAGAAAAGGCGGCCTACAAACCTGACTCAGATACTCTAGTTCAGTAAGAGGTCTAGGAAACTTATGAGAAGCTTGTTGATACTCGAAGTATAATACCAAAGTCATACCATTCAAAAAGGCAATGCTACCAAAAACTATCAAACCTGTACATAATAATGTAAAGTATTACAAATTCTCATTGTTCTGGCATTTAGCAAATAGGAAATTGAAAATCCCAACTGACTTTAAACAGGGCACGTTTACTCGTGTAATAATCTGGTTTCCACTGTGCTCATTTGATGGAGTGTTTTCTTACCAGAGTGTGTGATCATGTGGCGTTTCAGCTGGTTGGTTGAGATGAATTTTTTGTCACATGCATGACATTCAAATATTTCGTGTATCTACAATAAAAAATAAATGACAATGAGTTTATGTTAAAGCCATGCAAATGTTTTTTGTTTTTTTTTCTTCCTTTAAAGCCAGGGCCGACGGGAGCTCGGGGGTATAATTCTGGGATGGTCAACTGTTGCAAAAATCTTGACTGTTTTCATTAGACTGATGTCCACACACAGAAAAGCAATTAAAGTGATGAAAAGTCTCAATCCCTTCATTGCTTCAGTGCGTGCTTCCAATAATAGCGCTTTTAATAGTTCCCACAGCTACAATAGCATATGCTAATGCAACACAGCTCCTCTTGTCAGTGCTGCTTCTGCAGAAGCTTGTTCAGCTAAATGATGATAATGGAAGTCTTAAGCTGCTTTTCAGCTAGAGTGTCATTATGGAAAGTTTGATTGCTCCTCGGCTTGAAAAATACTTCATGCTCGGGCGGAATTGATTGAAGTTGTGAGAACATGCCACGTTACGCAGTCATAAATGTGCCATATTTATAATAACACTTTATGTTTTGGTAGGGAAGGGATTCTTTGGAGCGTTTCCACCTTCCAGGGGAAAAGTAATTTGTCAAGATCTGATTCGATGGTGACACAAATTCTGCCTCTCTGATGTTTGTGTTATGACAGGCAACAGATCACTGTGTGTGTGCGTATGCGGGCGTGGGTGTGTGTGTGACTCAATTTAAATTACTGCCTCGTTTAATGGCTTGGTCTGCGAAACTGGTCGAGGTACAAGCGGCATTCATGACAATCTAGATTCACATCTGGATTTACGTGCATAAAACAATTTGGAAAAAATTAATGAAAGAAAATACAACGCTTTCAAAAAGTATTAACATTCTCTTAAAAACTTGTGCCCCATGAAGTCATAACAACCACAAACTCTAATGTATTTTGTTGGGATTTTCTGTGATAGATGAACATAAAGTATCATGTAATTTCGAAGTTGGAAAAACTGGTGCATGGTTTTGTACAAATAAAAACCCAAAAAGAGTGTCAACCATTTAAGATCAGCCAGGGTTAAACTCCAGCAGAAAGGTAACTCCAAACATAAATAGTCACAATTGAACAGTTTAGATCAAAGCATATCCATGTGATGTAATGACCGAGTCGCAGCCAGGAACTAAATCCAATCCAGAATCCATAGCAAGACTAGAAAATTGGTGGCAGCAACGGCTCTCCATCTAATTTGTGGCAACTTTAGTTAGTATGCAAGTGCAGAAAAACACCAGAAATAAGTCCATGCATCACTTTGTGTTGATCAGGTCACAAAGAATCTCAATAACATGAAACAAGGTTTGTGGCAGTAATTTTTGAAAAGACTCATGGGACAAAACTGATGCATTTTAACGTTATATTAATCTATGTATGAAGTCTAAATACTGGAAAAAAGAATGTCTTTTGCTGCTTTCTAACTGCAGTGAAATTATTCTGTCACAACTTTGTCAACTAGAAAAAGCTGTTATAGTTCTCCTAAAAAGTTCTTGCATAAAACCCACACATGAGTTTGGCGAGGTCGCCGTACTCCGATCGATTCATCAAAGTTTAATGCTGTTTCCTTAAGCTAGTTATATATTTTACTGTCTCTGGTTTTGTTGCTGCAATAGGATCAAAACACTTTTCCAGCATCCGCAGTGAAATAGTGATTCTCTGTTTCAGTGGCCACACAGGAACATCTTACTCTTACTGCAAAACACAAAGGAGATTTTAAACAGGAGAGCTCCGAGTCAAAGATAGCTGAGGTAGATTAAACGCCCCAGAGGAACAACCGTACTGTAAATCCCAGCTTCCAGGTGACTATAAGTCTTACAAAGTGTGGCATTCGAAGATGAACAAGCCAACAGGGGTTTTGTCTGTAGCTCGATCTGAGTGATGAATTTTGACAACAGAAAATTACAATTCCCAATTACCACCATTTTTAATGAAAGCTAAGCGATGACAGCCGCTGGGGTGAGTTATCGGAGACGGCCAGGATGCTCATATGTAACACCAAAAGTCTCTCAATGTGCAGCTTTGACCTGGCTGAAGAGCAGCTAGGATAACAACACGTCCAAAAGAAACTCCTCGAACATTTTTTATTTGGTTTTACAACGGATGTCATAAAGAATAAGAATAGACTGCAAACATATTCAAATCTCCGTAAACTTTAATATTCCCGGGTAATATTGCGAAAGACTAACAAAAAGTAGTGAAAAGGAAGGAAATGATACAATATGTTTTACAACTAAAAATATGAACAGTGTGGCCGGAGATTCCTAACAAGCTGTCGGCCATATTGATAGAGACCAGTTAAATAATGTAAATAAACTCATTTGTAAACATAAAATGACTCATGTCATGCTGTATATTTCACATGCACTCACTCACTTTTGCAGTACATGACGAACAATTACTCTCATTACTACCTGTGCAGATGGTTTTTTTGAACTGCTGAACTCTCAAATGTGCATTCATCTTCACAATGAGGTCATGTAAAATCATGTTCTGTATAATATTTCAACGTAATTGCCGACAGCTAATAAAGTCTGATCCCATAGTCAATTCCCTGGAAAACATGAGTGTTTTTTACGCCATGGCTCTAAACTGAGAGCATCAAAGCCATCAAATGTTCACTGTGGATCAAATGTTTTCTTCTGCAGATGTGACTTTATTAACGACGAGCCGTCGTTTCAGCAGTGAAACGACGGCTCTGTTGTGCGAGTATTGCTATTTACATTTTTTGAATTAGAGGAAATTATACAGAATGGTTCACCTTCAAGTTTGTTCACGAGCATACACTTCGACGAGCCAAACCTCCGTGTGTGAAATCACTGAGTGCACCACAACAACTCTTGATCATGTGGATGTAGTTACTGAGGGAAGAAGACTCACATTTTGCCTTTATTAAGCATCAGTGAGATGTTTAAAATTAATTCTAAATGGTTTTTCTACAAAACACTAAGACATGTTGACGGTTTATTTAGGTGAGAGATTGAGACTTTCATCAGGTAACAAAGAAATGGAAATGTTGACAGCGATTTGGAAATATCAGATTAAAATTTCTACATTCTGTTGGGATTATATCCAAAGACAGATGTTTACAGGTAGCCATGCTAACTGTGCTAATCATGCTAATCAGTAAAATTAGATAGCAAAATTAGAACTCTGTAGTCATTTCATCATTGCTTGAAAAAATTAGTAAAACTCTGTTTTACCACCTCTGTTCTCTCATACACCCAGTGTGACATCACCTCTTCCTGTATACTAAATACTCTCACCAGAAATGCTATAAAGAAATTTTTTGAACACTTTTACAAAACTTATAGAAAGGGGCAAATTGAATGTCGTCAATGAATTTTGATTGGTGAATCTCTCACTATTAATTTAAAACCAGTAATGATCTTTTCTTGTAGTTATTTGGACATTCACTTGGAGAATGACAGGACAACAAGCTAAAAGACTACACATCGGATCCCTGGTATTTGGAGATGTTAGGGATTACGGCCGCCAGCAAATAGATAAAACTCCGCAAATACTTCCTCTGATGTATCCTCAAGTGACGGAAATTAGGAAGACTGTGGTCTTCCTAATTTCCGTCACTTGAGGATAGTTCATTAGTTGAAGTGACCGGGTAGCAGTCAGTAAGCTTTTGACATCAACAGATGGTCTGAGCCTGAATCAGATCTTTGTCTGAGATCTGACTGAGGTATTACACAAAAAGTACATTTTAGTATTGTATTGTTTTGATGCTGGTGATTAGAAGCCAAAAGCAGATCAGAGCCAGACTCTTGATGAAAGATGAGGATTAAATCAAAGACAGGTGACGGAAAGCTGGACAGGAACAACAGAGGAACCACGAAACCAAAGAGCTGAAATTCTAGGCGGAGTGATTTCTGACATGGAAACCAGGTGACTACAATCAGCAAAATGAATGGCAGCTTGAGTGAAGAAACTGTGAAAACTAGAGCAATGGCAGAACAGAAACGCAAATAATTAAAAGCGCACCAGTCCGAAAAGGGGTAAATATAAAAACTAAAGAAATAATTTGAAATACTAGAGCCAAAATGCTCAGCTACATTTTCAAAGTTTTTCCTTAATATTTATCACTAAACTCAATGCATTCAGTGACCAAATGAGCAATTTACAGCATTACATAGGAGAAAAGCTGAATATGACATTGCCAAGTAAGGACTTGAGCTAAATGTTCCAAAACGTTGTGAAGTAAATCCCATACTTTCAGTGGAAAGCATTGCACTTGGGTTGTTATAAATGTTATAACCGATTATTTAAAATGATTTATGTAATAGCAGCTAATTGCGCTAAAATTACAGCTGTGTGACTCAGAGGAATGCAGTCTGATGAGTACTTACCCAAACATGAGTGACCAAAAGCGCGAAACAAAACTAGGAAGATATCCACAGTAACAAAAGCAAACATTTGTCTGCATAAAAAAAATAAATTGTGGGGGGGGGAATTATTTAAACAGCTGTGTTCAAATCTGCAATCCATCAATAAGAGGGAGAGAGGATCCTGACGCCAAAGTTAAATGCTTACGGTCTGCCAATAGAGGCTCTTAAATTTCACAAGACCTGTTTGGATGAGCCAGTGAAAGAGGAACCAGCCCACTGCTCTGTGTCGCCCAGCATACATTTGCAACAAATTGATCATAAAGTGGGGGAACAAATGATCACAGGAGCACATAAAGCACTGCAGAACGTGAGATAAAGAGGTTAGAGTGCGTTACAGACGGCGTACGGCGGGATGGAAACGAGCGAGCTGGAAGAAACGGCTCCAAAGAGAGAGTGCTGTAAAAACTGAGCGAGCTGAGTAAATCCTCAGCAGATCCAAGCCTGTTCTCCGTCAGGCTGCATGAAGAGGAGCGATATTTAACAGCTGTCACCGGTCCGGAAATGTATTTAGATCTGGACTTAGACTAGGCCATTATACCACCAGACCATGCTTTTTTTTTTCCCCCGTATTGCTCTGGTGGGGGTTTCGGGGTCGTTGTCGGGTCCCGGTCTCAAATCTTTCAGCAGTTTTTAACCGGTTTTATTTCGGGAGAGCGATTTATATAGCTCCATAAACTTTGCCCTGTCCATGCCGAACAAAAACATCCTCTCGACGCAAAGCCACCATCACCATGTTTCATAGTGAGGACGGTGTGTTCAGGATGATCTGCAGTTTTAGTTCCAGTCACTCAAGACGTTTTGTACCACAAAGATACATTTTAGTCTCGTTTCACCAGAGCCCTTCTCCACAGTGGGGTGGTTTCATTTTCACTGAACACACAGTGAAAAGTGGCATTAGTTAGGGGTAGGGATGCAAATATTCAACTTACAAGTAATTGTCTTTTAATATTTTGTTAGATTAAAATTAGTTCCAATCAATTAACTAGTTAACGTCTGCTCAGATCTTCTTTTAGTGTTTTAGTTGGGCTGCGACCTGGAAGAGGGCGCTGCTAGTCATCTTTAAGCGGAGCCAGTCGATATAGAAACAAAGATGGCAGAGCCATACCAGAACGGGAAAGAGAAACAGGCAAACAGAGTTCAGCGTGGGATACAAAATGCTCTTTACGCGGTTCTGTTTTGAAATGTAAACACTCGACAAGATCCCAAGGTTTCATTTTCATAGCGCTCATTCAACCGAGCCACAATGACGGAGCAGCGTCAACTTTTCAACCAAGAACTACTGATGTGATACGAGGGTGAGGATGTGATGGCAGAGGAGTAGAGGGGGATAACGCAGAAAAATGGAAACATTGTGGGGGAAACAGCACGATGAGAATAATCAAGGTTGATTTCTGAGGGTTGCCGTGAGTTAAAAGGGAAGTTTTAACATTTCTTCAAGAGCAACCACAGACTTAGCATCTCTGTTACTGGGGGTCAAGTGTTTCATTTTTTATTTTTCTATTCAGTGACCTGCGAGGTTCTTATTTTGCTACATTTTATAAATATCTCTTATGTTTGATAACGTGACAAATCAGCATTTAACAGAGTTGACTTATAATGATGTTACAATTTAATAATGTTTTTTTTAATTCGCCAAATGACGGGTATCACAATAAAGACCACCAACCTGAGTACGTTTGCAAGATGCTGTGTTTGAGAACGTCTCACCTTTCTGTGCTCCTGAAGATTCAGAGAAGAAGAACATTTTCTGTTGCATATGGTGCAAGTGAGTTTCCGTCGTGCACTTCCTTAAAAAAAACAAACATAAATGACAAAAGTAGAGCCAAATTTATGAATGAGCATGGATCAATAAAAAAACTGACCAGTTTATGATTGCATGTACAGTAAACCCACTGTTTTGTAAAGCCTTTATCCCCATTTAAATTACCAGATCAACATCTGTTGTGTCTGATCCGCTCCCTCCCTCGCCCACACACACACTCTCCCCATCCCCACCACGTTTTTGGAAAAGAATGAAGGCCCGACTTTCGGCTCCATCAGCCTCTCAGATGAATATCTTAATCTCTCTTTGATACGCGATTCATATCCGAGGCTCTCGCAGATTCCGCGCTGCCCTACATCCCATCATAAATAGCTATGAAAGCTCAATTATCTGGCGGAGCAAAGCCGCCCCAGAAAACACAGGTCAGCAATTACGGAGCTCATGTAATTAGAGACGGGTCTTAACACTGGAGAGGTTTTAAACTGATCGAGGTCACGTTCGTTTTTTGCCTTTTTTCGTTCCTTGAGCGTTCATGGGCAAGCGCGTTCGTTACATGAAAACAATAATTGATGGGGCGGTAGTTGTACGTGAGTGCATCGGGAGGAGCAACAGACGGAGAGCATCAAAGACAAAGGCACCGCGCCGAGCGCAAACACAGATTCCTACCTGTGTGAACGTTTCCTTTATGTTTCTTCAAAGCGTCCTTGCTTTTGAATCGTTTTCCACAGCTTTCCGCTTTGCATATGAACCTGGCGTCTCCTTTGCATGCTTCCTTGTGCTGTTCGAAACTGTGCAACGGGAAATATGGAAGGGAAATTAGGAGGAACGAAATAATTCAGTTTCACACGCAAGAAGGGGTGTGTGTGTGTGTGTTACCTGGATTCTGAGCTGAAGGTGTTGTGGCAAAGGGAACACTGATGAGCTTTAGAGTCGCCCGACGGGTCAAGTGACTCAGAACAATGTAAAACGCTGAGGAGGAACCACAAATGTAGAACAAATCAGGTGCAA
This sequence comes from Xiphophorus maculatus, assembly GCF_002775205.1. Lineage (NCBI taxonomy): Eukaryota > Metazoa > Chordata > Actinopteri > Cyprinodontiformes > Poeciliidae > Xiphophorus > Xiphophorus maculatus. The sequence goes on along the minus strand of NC_036451.1, from coordinate 23,783,432 downwards.
TCATGAAATAAAAAAAAAAAACAATATAACAACAGGAATTGTGCAACCCACAGCTCGGCATCTTAACTCTCTCTGTTTGCTGTAACAATGTTACAATGTTACAGTGTCTAGTCTTATAAAAGACTAGACGCCGTCCTATTCCATGTATTTAAGCTAAACACAGGATTTTTCTATATTTTTCAGTCTTTGATTACGCTGCTGCCTAACAACCAGCTAAGTGACAGATGAATAAACCCACTGGCGCTGCAGAGCTTGTTTGACAGGGAACTTCTTGCCACAGTTCCTGCATTTGAAGTCCTTCTCCTCGGTGCTGGGCCTCTGGTGCAGACTCTGGAGGTGCGCCGCCAAGATCTCCTCACTGGGGAAGCTGCTCTCGCACAGCAGGCAGGGGTGGTCCTCCTTCTTTATGACAAGTTCTACACAGATATGCAAAGACGTCACTCACAGAAGAACCCAAACGGGGTTCCTTTCTCGTGGTTTCGTACACCGATTGAGAGCGATTTGAGTTTACCCATTTCCACAAGATGTTTGGCCTCTTTGCTGTTCTCGTCCTCGTCTTTCACGACTTCTTCCTCCTCCTCCTCCTCCTCTTCTTCCATGTCGCTGTCCAGGTAGCCAATCAGGAGCTCTGTGTCTGTCTCTATGTCATCCACGGCCAGGTAGAAGATGTTCTCTCCGTCCTAGCCCAGAAAACAGAACGTCGTCACGTTTGATAAGGCATTGCGATAAAATGGGAGTGTATCGTATCGTATTGTTTCTCATTTATCGTGATAAGATTTTGGTTTATTGTTGTCACAGTAAATTTGAATTAGGGATATTTAAAAACCCCTAAAACCGTCCTCATTATCAGGATTACTTTTTTTTTTATCCACTGTTTGCTCAAGAAGAATATCAATAAATATAAAAAATAATAAATTCTGTCCGTTAAGGATTAAAAGGTTCTGTTAGAAAACATTAGCAAACACGGAATATGGACTTAGAATTTCATCCCGATATTTTTTGGTAGCATTGTGATAGCAATAAAGATTATAATGAAAAAATAAACTACTAGGGTACGTTAAAAAGTGTGATTTATATCTATAAACTGCGCACACTAATTGCATTTAACCATATAACCATATCAATTTCTTGATTTTTATTGGTGATGTTATGGAAAAAAACAGTGACAAAAAGCAAAAGAAACTATTTATAGAATATAGAATAGAAGTACTTTATTCATCCCAGCAGGGAAATTACTTCGCAGTTACAGCATAGAGACAAGACAAGACAAGAGACAAGACACAATAACAACGTCCGGTGTGTTGAGTCTGGAGTTTGGCTGTGGCAGAGCTGATGACGTCACAGGCCACCGCTGCATCAGCTGATGGGGGAATGTAAACAGCGATCAAAATGGCAGACGTAAACTCCCTCGGTAAATAACACGGCCGCATTCCCACAGCCAGAAGTTCAATGTCCGGGCTACAAATCTGTTCCTTCACGTTAACATGACCGGGATTACACCACCTCTCACTCACATAAAGTGCAATCCCGCCGCCCCTCTTCTTCCGACTCTTGGAAAAGTCCCTGTCCCCGTGCACCAAGGAAAATCCAGGAACCTCCACACTGTAGTCCGGAATAAGCGAGTGCAGCCAGGTTTCCGTGAAGCAGAAGATACAGCACTCCCAGTACTCCTTCTGGGTCCTAACCAGCGCCGTGAGTTTGTCTGTCCAATTTACCAAAGACCTCACGTTCCCCACAATAATCGCCGGCACCGCTGGCCTGCGCCGCCTCCTCCTCTACCTCCGTTTAACTCCAGACCCGCAGCCCCGTCGTCTCCTCCGTAACTCCTCTGGGACCACAGGCCCGTCTCTGGGCAGCAGCAGAGGCCCACACAGCGCAATCAGCCGTTCACACGACCAAACAATGCCGCTACTCCGCTCGGCGAGGTTCTCCACAGCCAAGAGTAGAAAAAGTAGCAGAAGAACGCGGAGAACATCGACAGAACCACATCCAGCCATTGTGGAAAGCCCAACTGATGATCCATGGGTTCTTCAAGCACGGATCCTTAATCGGTTACAGCAAATATACACAGACAAAAACACACGACGGGAGCTGCGTCTGCAGGCAGCCAGCTGCGCCGGCGCCATCTTGACGAACGAATCCTGTCTAATAGTCCTGTCTGTTTAGTTTTTTTTTTGTATTTACAATCAGTAAATGAAATTTATCATGAACACAATGAATCAAAGTTACTGGAAGCTAATCCCAGTTGATGGGAATACGGACGGAGCCACATACGGCAGCAAAGCTTTCTGTCTAGGGCGGAAGTTTACTTTCCAGAACGGCGCGAGCTAAAAAGTGCACCCAGAGACATTTCTACATGTAGAAATGGCCTAGTCAAACCTCAAACGGTCCAAGAAGCAGCAAGACTTGCAGAACACGGTGGAACGTAGAGACAGAAACACTCTGACCCGGTTCTAGAACATTTTATTTTACAGTCAGTCTACCGAAGCCTGCCGGGGGTGGGGGGGACTGAACCCATTACACCCAGACAACACTCGTTTAAAGCCTGATTGAGGCCACAGGGCAAAGGCATGGAACCTTAAAAATGTGTTCATTTACTCTGCTTGTCCTGAAAGGTCATGTTAATAAAATCAAACCGTCATTTTGTTTTAATTATAGGATTCTAAATGTACATAAATAATGATTACCAAGAGGAAAACCAAACAATAAATGTCACTGTTGATGAAACACAGAGGTCTAACTCACATGCGTGACCTTTAAACAACCAATCACACTGTGTGTTCCAGCATTAAGGACAGAAACTTGGCCCTAAGACCTAAGTGTTCATGTTCTTTTCTTTCCTTCTCTATTTTTCTTCTGTCATGGGAGAGCTATCTTTTTTCCTTCTTTTTCTTTTGTCTTTTTACACTAAAGTGCAAGAGGTGAAGTTTATGAGCCAGAGCTCTGACCTCACATGTTTCTCTGTCCCTTCAGAAATGTCGTTTATGTTTCTCTTTTCTTCTTCTTCAATTCATCTGATTTTTATTTATTTTTTTGCTAGGAAGCTGCAGACCTGGCTACTGTTGTTGACACATCATTTATCACAAGAGTCATATAAAAGATATGTTTTCTCAGCCATTTAGGAATACAAAATTGAGATAAGGAATTTTGCTTCGTATCCAACTTTTCACCCCAAATTACACTCGTAATGGTTCCAACATCTGGCTGCAGAGGGACGCGGCGTCCAAGGAACATATTCAGACCATAAGCATCCTTTAAGCAAGCGATTGTATTTGTGAAACATATTTTTATAATATAAAAAAAATAATAATAATCGTAGCTGTCAACGAGGATTTCCTGTCAGTTGTCAGTGTTTGCTCCAGGCTTGTCTGCTCCAGTTCGTATGAATGTAAATTAAATTCACATGACCTCTTGGTTGTGTTTCTCGGTGCTACGCAAAAGTATGTCAATTATTTCACACTTTGTCCTTTCACAACCACACATTTCAGCCTATTTCTGAGGGATTTTATGCGATGGATCAACACGAAGCGCTGCGTGGCCGTAAAGTCCAAGGAAAATAAGACGTGATTCACATTTTATTAACAAATAGGTCATAAAAGTGTCTCGAGCGTTTGTGTTCAGCTCTGAGTCGACACTCTGTAAGGACTTCCTCTCACGGCAATAACAATTTTTTTGTGGCATTTCTCTGACAGGTTTCTACGTCTATATACATTTTTGCATAATAACACAAGCTAATATTAATAATGTTTTCGTGTTCTCACAATTAGTATTTTTAGGAGTATTCTAATATCCTATTTTCTGCTTATGAATAATTTGATTGGCAAAGTTTTGATGGCTTTAAATAAACCATGACTTTTTTTTTTTTTTTTACTTTTTGTAATTTTCTAAAATTGAACTACAGTATTCATATTTTTACACATAACCCATGGTGTAAAGTTTAGAGAATATGTGACATGGCTTAAAAGATGAAAAAATATGAATTTGGGAAAAATAACTCGCATCTTACGGCGCTTTTGCACAAGCAAATATCCTTCTAAGCTCTAATAAAGGACACATTTGACATCAGAAGTTTAAAAAATTTGCTCATAAATGAATTACTATTACCGCTTGATTAAAGCAGTGGGTTTTTTATATTTTGCGTCCCATGTGGCCCAGGTGTGAGCTTCTCCTCTCCCTTTCACTTATCTTTACATTGTAGCTTCCAAGCAAATCACAATCATTTTTCACTTCCAAAGGCAGCTGGCTGTAATGGATTTTATTTAGCTGCACCAGAGTGAAGCGGGTGGAATACAAAACCAAGCCACACTTTAAAGATTTTTGGAAGGAAACATTTTTTTTTGAAAGCCATGTAGTCACTTCCTTCCACTTGACTGTTACGGGCTACGATTGTTTGAGTCTGTCAGGTAAAATCCAGACGAAACACATTAAACTTTATGGCTGTGACGCGATGAGATGAGGAGAACTCGGAGGAAAATGGACGTATTTGCAACGGCAAACGTCTGCCCAAAACTACGAGGAAAAAGCGAACATTTTGGATTATTCCAGGAAAGCGCTCGAGGCAAAGAGACACGTTTCTTTACTCCCCTATCCTGCAGCCTGTTTTATTGATCGCGTTAAGGCTGAGGGATTCATTGTCTGCTGAGTGGAAATGTACCTGAATGGCTGCCAAGTTCTTCTGCTCCTGTGAAGGCGCCTGATGGACAAACCGCAGCCAGTTGGCATGGCGAGGATTACTTGCATCCAGAATATACAGAACATCCCCTTTACTGCCACGAACCTGAAAAAAAACAGAAAAGGAAAGGAAAGAAAACAGAGCGACTGTGAGAGCTTTCAGAAACGAACAACTGCTTCTTTTTTTAGCTTCTTTCTCCTCCCGGCTTGATGCCTTGAAGATTGGTCCTCTGCACAACAAAGAGCGCTGGCCTTTCCCGTGAACACCTGGTCACTGAACGCAGAACAACAGATAACTGCAGCGTTTTCGCCGCGGGTTGTCACCAGCTACTTCGCACCCAACAAGTGACGAGAGTCAGCCTTTACATCGGCTTTGGCTCATTGATCTGCTACGTAATTAAATGTTTCCTTTATCACACAGAAGCAGAGAATCTCTTTGGTTAAACCTGCGTTTTTGAAGACACCTGTGTTCTCCGATAAAGGATGCATTTTTTTTTTCTACTTAATTCCAATGACGTTTCCGTGCTAGGGCTGCGAACTCTGTTCACTTTTTAATTCTAGATACTGTTAATTATAAAACGTTTACGCATGATCTGTCATAGCTGTTAGCTTAACCTCACATCTGTACTGTTATAGTTGACGTTTTTAATAAATTTGTTTTGTGCAATAAAACTAACAAAAAACAAATAAATGTCATTGCACAAAATCAGCTGAAAATTCAAACTTTTCCTTTTTTTAAATTATTTGTTTCTATACAGTTAGCCCTTTATATTCATGGCTAGTCTTCCTCCAAAAGTTTTTCCCTTGCTCTCATTCCTCCGATCTTAAACACGCCAACATCTGCTGACATCTGGCTTTTGAACGCACAGGGAAGCAGTTTGATTGGCATTGGGATAGCATGAAATTTCTCCCCAGCTGTCATGGGTATTTGTCAGCTCTGGTCAGCGTTGATGGAATAACGACCTGGAAAAGGAACAAAACAATCTGACAATAACATATTTATAATCGACAGCAACGAATCACGGGGGAGGAGGCAATATAATAATAATTTAGATCAATCAGGTGTATTTCTCCCAACAGCTGCTCGCTGTATGTGGCAAATGAAAAGGTATGTAGCGTTAGGTGATGTTTCATCGTTAGCTTACTGCTTTCTGCTCTGCCCCAAACTGAGCAGGTCGCCGTGACAGCTTGAATTTTAAGTTTTTGAAGATTGTGTGCTGAAAAGTGATTTATTCGGCTTATTATTGTTATGAAAGAAAAAGGTCCGTATCCGCTTTTGCAAAATGAGAACGATCCAAGCGCCTCATTACAGAATTACGGCACACGTCAGTAAAACAAAGCTCCAATGTGATCAAACGCTCAAATACAAAGTCCTTAAACCAAATCTATCGTTCCAGGCATCACCTGAAACTAAATAATAAGCGCCACTCTGACAAAAATATGTCTTTTTATATATTCTTATGGCAGTTCAGTGGCTGTCCTACGTAAAAAAAAAAAAAAAATTAAAGACAAATACTCTATTTTCTGTCAATTCAAGCACATTTTTTTCTTTGATAATAATAATAATAATGATAATGAAAATTCTTACTTACACTGCTTTTGAAATACCAAGATCACGTAAGGAAAAACAAATTTCAACATCATATGTTTATTTTAAAAATCCAATGTTTAAAATAGATATCTGTGCATATTTTAGGCCCAGATTGGACAGAAAATAGCGACACAGCTGATCAAGAGCAACACTGTTGTGTTCGTTTAAATGAAAAAGTAAAACACATACTTGTCAAACTAAAGAAAAAAACCTAACAATAATAATAATAATAATAATAAACAACAAACTGTTTGTAAAGGAGTAAGTATTAAAAGATTTTGAGCATTGAACTTATTTTATGAAATACAAAATAAAGAAAATATCTACTTGTTTTTTAAACAAACATGAAATTTGAATGATATTTCATGGTTGTAACTCTGGTTTTATATAAATATGCGTATCTTCCAACATGGGATGTGGGTCCACTGTAAAAACAGACATGGTTACAGTACGCACCAAAGCATATTTATGTTTGAGTGGTCCAACGAAAGTCCAGGCTTAAGTCTAACTGGCACCATCTGTTCAATGTGACTGGACTATTTTTGCAAAGAAGTAAAGATGTGGAACGCTGGAAAAACACACCCCTAAAGACCTTCAGCCGTAAACGTACTCAACTCAGCAGGGTTGAACACAAATGCACACCACACTTTTCAGATCGGAGCATGAAAACTGATTTCGAAAATAATTCCTCCTTTTACTTCGTGGCTGATCCACTACTACATGTTCCAACGTCCAAGTTACCCAGATGTTTCCATCGTCGCGTAACGATAATCCTTCACTTATTACAACTAGTGGGGGCGTGTTGGCTTTTTGTTTTCTTGTTTTAGTGTGTGTGTACAACTGAACGGTGCGCAGCACAGCATATAGTGAACGGTTCATTCACCTCCCACATCAGCCTGGTGTCCGAGCTTTCATCCAGCTCACTGGGCAGCTTTTTCTCACCGGCGAACGGACCAAACTTTTCCCCCTGGAGCATGAAGAGAGGGAATAAGTTCAGTAAAACAACGAAAACACGGTCATGGGAGACTTACGTCAACACGTACACTGTTAACGTGATATAGAAGTATAGTAAAAGACATTTACAAGGGGCGTGGTTAAAAGTTGTAACATTGTATTCAGCTACCACCTCGTATTAACAATTTGACAAAGCGACTCCATCCCCGCTGACGCATGAACCCCGTCATCCTCTGACACGTTTCAGAACTTTAGGAGTCTCCTCTGCATATACAGGAGCGTAATGGATGTGTGTGTTTTAAGTAAAATGGCGCTAAAAAGGTTGGGGAGGGGGGAAAAAACCCCAAAAAACCAATGGATAAATGATTATGAACGCGGAGGCGCGAGACAGCTTCCTCGCGGACGTGACTCCATGGAGGAACCGCTGCAGTTACTGTAGCTACGTGGCATCTAACGTCACAGCAGCCTGGAGCTCACAGCGAGGCTTTGACAGCGACTGAGAGAAACAAGGCGAGCAAACAAACTATCTACAGCGCGACGGGGAAAAAAAAAAAAAAAAAAAAAAAAAAAAAGCTTTTTAAAAGTAACTTCAAAACGCCTCCGGTGTACAAACTCAAACCCATTAGTCGTCGCAGTCGGAAAACCACAAACCTTTTTCACTCGCCTCGCCGTGTAAAGACCGATTCCATCCTGGACCTTTGACGATTTCAGAGAAAACCTGTCTGGCACGTACATACCCAACATTGTCATCACTTGGAAACGTTTCCTTCAGTGATAACTAGTTGGTTGTTTTGTGTGTCAGCGGCAGTGGAGGAGCTTTTGGCGGTTTTGAATTGAAAGCAGAGCGTTTCTCCTCAGAGCGGGTCCAGGTTGAACCTCTCTGTTGGTCCTGCTTGTGGAAAGGCAAAGCAGCGTCCTGATTGGTCCAAAGTTCTGCAGCCGGGGGGCTACCTTTCTGCCCTGCTGCACGCCGCAGCCTGCGTTTCTCCCGGGCTGCACCGAAGAGGCTGCTGCTTCTTAGCACAGCAGCTGGGTTGTATACACAGCTGCAATGGTGACCGGTCTCAGTGGCGTGGTGACTTCCCAAAAAGCAACTAAAAACAGGAAAAGTTAGGGGATGGAAGAAAAAAAAAAACTGAGTAAGAGCCTAGTAAGCAGAGTTGGGTGGCAACTAGTTACATAAAAAAAAAATTGATTTACTTTTATCTGAAAAAATTTGCTTTTAGAAGTTGTTGTTTTTTTTTGTTTGTTTTTTTACTACGCTGTACTTTTTACTTTTACTCGAGTAATTTTATTATGACGTATCGCTACGTTTACTTGAATACAATTTCTGGATACTCGACGCGTTGTGTAACTTCACTGAATGAGGAACAAACATGTTTTAGCCAAAAATCCACCAGACAGACACACACGCCTGCAGTTTTTGTTCAAGTTTCCTATGTTCTTTTATTAAAAGAAACTAATTAGAGTTTTTTTTTACCCGATTTTGTTATTTTTTTTATTACTTATATTAATTATTGTCATTCCCGCCCTTAAAATACCGAAATTTCCACTTAACTTTATGTCTTGGTCCGTCTGATGATGTTATTTTTAAATATTAAAGAATTGATAATTTCATCAGTTGCTCAGTACTTGAGTAGACTTTACTATACTTTTTTTAGTCTTGCTTGAGTAATTTCTTGGATGGCTACTTTTTACTTTTACTTGAGTAAAGACATGTGGAAGTACTGCTACTCTCACTTGAGTACAGTTTTAAGTAAAATGTCTTTGAAACATTGCAAATTGAAACTATTGTAGCATTATTATTGGTTTTATCACTGAGTAGCAATTCATCACATGTTAAAATCTTAATTTCTAAGCTAAAACTTAATTTTATTTTTTTTTTTTTTGCATCAGAGAGCCATAATTCTTCAGTTATCTATAAACAACAAAGGAGTGGTGTAATGGCAAGTATATAACCCCATATGTTTTTGTTTTGGTTTGTCTTTATGACATTAAATCAGAATAAACTTTTTCTGTTTTAGGTCAGTTAGGGTCGCAACATTTCTGTTAGCTAATTGTTAAAATAATTAATAGATTTTTAAGAATTTTTTTTTCAAACTTTGAACTGTACATTCCAACATAACTATGCCTTCAACCCATCTGGGAAAGCCCAGATGATGATGTTGTGACTTTGCAAGCTTATTGAATTTAAATGAGGCACAACGGTCAATGTACAGTATTTTAGGGCAATGCTTCTTCCTTTTGCGATATCATTAAAAACTCTGAATGAATCAGCTGGTGTGAATAATTTTGTGATAACACTTCTAGATTCCTCAAGGTGCCACATTTATGAGTTCAAACTATTACATGCAAATGTAAACACGTCCAGCCGTACTCAGAGGCGTTTTGATCCCATACGTGCAAATCTACGCCAGAACAAAATCTGGAGACGTTGTGAAGCAGCTAAGAGAATGTCAGTATTTATAGCGAAGCTCCCTGAAAAGCCGCTCAGAGAGGAAGAAGCCATGACTCCAAAAGCAACAGAAAAGCTGGCGTACAATTCCACAAAGACCATTCTTGCACTTGGAGGAAAAAGGAGAGAAGCTTACAAACCTGAGAACTGTTGGTACAACTTCAAATGAGGTTCAATCTGGGATTATTCTGCAGAGTTTGCATACTCTGAGCCCCACAGTCCAAACACAGCTCTGTTAGGTTAACCCGTCTCTCTAAATTGGAGCAAGTATGAATTTGTCGGATGACGGATGGATGAAATCCTGAAATCTTGCTGAACTGTCACAGTCATACTTTGAAAACTTTGTTTTTTACCTGAGGCAGCACTTTCTATAAAAGGTTTGCGAACCCAACCCCTCCCCCCACCACCACCACCACCCCCTCAACCCCCTCTAAAAAAAGCAAATAAAACACAGAAGCAGCCATTTGAAACAGAACTGATACGGGGGGTGTCCCAACTACATCCCGAACCGGAGCCTAATGAAGGACCTCCAGAGATCTGAGCACGGTTTTGCATCGGTACGTTTTTTGGCCGAGCTCGTCAGCTTTATAAAGAGGAATTGGACAAACGTCAAAGAGAAAGGTGTGCAAGGAAAGTCCAATCATTTCCAAGAAGACTTGAGGTTTTTTATTTTCCCCAGCGGTGCTTTGAAGGTGTACCAAGGACTCTTTGACATAGATGAGAAAGAACTTCATGTTCACTTGCCCCACTTACCTTTAGCGTGAAATCAAACGTTTTAATGTTCTGTGTGTCTTGGCTTGAATTCATCTGTGGTATTGTGGTTCTTATGGTTCTGGCCTGAAGCCAGCAGCAAAGCAGCCTTATGGTTGGTCCCACAGGAAGATACACGACAAAACAAAATCATACGCAAACAGAAATATACTACGCTGAATGAAATCAGGAACTCATTTCTTCTCGATCAAGCAGAATAATGAAAATAATACTTCTCATTGTGCTTAATAGCACACGTTTGGGTGGTAAATCATCCCTTCCATAGTTATTGTTCAGTGTTCAGAATTTTTCAGCTGTCTTGTTCATTAACACACATTTCTCCTGGCATAATTCCACACTTTTCCAGACTCTGGTTTCATTCCATTCCTAAAATAGTAATACAAAACTTTGCTACGATTTGCTTATAGGCCAGGCTTTTAAAATAAAATCTGGAAAGAAAAAAAAACAATCACAAATTGAGATGGACAAAATGGATGAGAAAAAATAATATTTTACCACACTTTGTATTCTTTCTACGTACTCGGAGGAATCTAAGTGTGCTGCCACTAGTATGTCACACATACCGCTACACACGCTTGAAAAATATTTCTTTTCATGTACCACTTTCGTATCACCTTTTGAAAATGCCGATGACCAGGAGTCTCAGCTTGTGTTCTCTTTTTCTGAGTCCCAGCAGTTTTGAGCTTATTAAAAAATATGCAAAGAAATAATGTTGTAGTTCACCCGTTCTCCCCTCTGTGCACCGCCCAGGTCCGTTTACCAGTTCCAAAACCCCTCAGTGTAATGCCCACAAATGACCAAATGTTACAAGCCATGTAAGTCATACAAATGGAAGACAAACAAAGTGACATTCACCGTCCACTCAGTTCACCTTGTGGATGTAACCAAGTGAGGCAAAGATTGTGGTGTGAATATATTTTATTCTCCTCCTCATTCGGTACCCTCCCTGAAGGTTAGTCTAATCAGTTTCATTTTGTTTATGTGTGACTGTCGCCGGTCTTATGTGATATGGTTATGTAAGCGGCAGAAGTGTGTGTGTAAGCAGATGAAAGAGATAGAGGAAAAGACACAGAATCCGTAAACAATAGTATTGTTTAAACAGAAAACAAGTCAACGATCATCAGGACTTGACAAAAAAAAAAAAAAAAAAAACACATTTCAAACAAACTTTTTCTATTGCATTGTTTATGTGCACACAGATACTCTGCTACTCTGCTTCTGGCCTTACCGTGCACAAAATGTACCGTATTCTGTGGAACATCATGTTGCGTCACAACTTTAAAGAATCGTGTTGCTTTAGCTGCGTCGCTATCTGTATTGCGCATGCGTACTGGGAAAAGTGGTGTGGAACTTAAAGTCGCCTACTGCCTACGTTTGCGACAGATGTTGCGTCTTATTTTATTTCTTAAATAGTCATTTGCTGGATTAATCAGAAAGTAGGTCGAGCTGCCTTCAGTTGGAGCCACTCCAAGTATTCGGTTTCCAGGTGAGTCCTGAGCCGCGTAGACCACAAATCTGCAGGCGTTTGACAGAGAGGAATATTTGGTGTGTGAGAAAATAAGTTAGCATTCTGAACACAGATGTCCTCACTGTGTCACACTTCCTGTAACCACTTTGTATTATAGTGAGGCGGGGGACGGGGGGAGGTTAAAGCCTATCTCAGCTGTCAACTGGCGGGAGGATGGATTATAAACAGTGAATTAGTAAAAAAATAAAAAACATTAAAAATGTTTTTGCTAAGCTTATCTAAAGCCTCTAATAGCTTAAACAAAACACAGAGAGATCAGGTGACTCTTAAAAGCAGGGGTTAATGGAGCCGACATTGGACAGAAGAGTTACACTGTTGTTCTGACTGCTGTCTTCATCCTCTGCGACAAACAGTTTCAGCTACCAAGGCTGGCTTTATTGCGCTAACCTTTCTATCAGATTGAGCATTGAGCATTACAAACTCCTCCTCCCCGCCAACGAAAATGCACAGGGGATTCAGTATGTGTTCACCTCCTTTTAAATGACAATGATTTTCAAATAACAACACAATGCTAAATCACTTAGCCTGGCACATCCTGAAAACAATTCTATGGAAAAACAAGCTAATCTGTTAGAGGGAAAACTGTTGATTGCAACTATCATAACCTGGAGGAGAAGGAAATTCAATTGCACTCAAACACACATTAGCCTTGTTTAAAGCAGCACACAAAATGTGTTTACCCTGCTAGTTACTTTCCGCTGTGAAACGTTTGAGGGCTTCCTTTCAAGCTCCATGTTAAGTCACAGCATCTCAATGAGATTGAGGTGAGCTCAGACTCAACCCAAGACTTCCAGCGTTTGGTGAATTTCGTGGTGTATGGTGGGTAATCAGCATGATACGGGACCCAGATCTGCTTTAGCTAAGATACCTTTACAAACGGTTTCAATCCTTACGCAAGCGTACATTCACACTGTAATAGTGATACAGTAATAAGCAGATCAATAGGCAGGTTGGGGTTAAGTGCCTTGCCCAACGACACATCAATAATTTGAGTTGAATCTACAACTTTTTTGGATGACTACTCCCAAGGGCATGCTGTTGGACCAATGATGGCGCTTTAGGATTTTTGGAGACATCTTTCAGCATCTTGTCGTCTGCTTTCAGGGTGAACTTCCTTGTACAACCAGACATTGAATACAGGCAGTAGTTTGGAACATTCTCCACTTATAGAGCATTTTACATACAGTGTAGAATCGCTGATCTCATATTTATACACCGATGTGTGACTGTAGCAATTTCAGTGGAAAGAAAATTATGGGGTGTCCTAATTTATTCGGCATCGGGAACTGCACTTCGCCTACTTTAAAAAGTATATTACTCAGTCTGATTGTTAATTTTTCTTTAATTTTTTGATATTGAAAAACACGGCTTGTCATAAGGTGTGCTAATTTGTTTTTCACATGAATGATACTGAAGTTTTGTGGGTGAAACCTATTTATGAGGCTTGAAAACTTTTCCAAAGCACTGTTGTATTAGGCCTATTTAAGAAAGCGTAGGTTAAAACCTTCAACAATTTTTTGTTTGAAGAAGTCGAAACTACCTTGTTCAGTTAAAAAACGAAGAAAAGACCCGACAATTTAAAGGATGTAAAAGAAAAGCGCTTTAAACACTAAAGAATGACCAAACAACTTATAAATACATTGCCATAAATTGCTGAAACGCTCAAGCGGATCTCACATGTTCTCCGCCATTGTCGATCTGTCTCCGCTCACCTTGATTTGTTGACTTTCGCTGTACGGACAGAGATTAGCATCATCTCCAATCACTCACTGCTTCTGTATGCTCGGTTTTCGGGACACCTCTTCCACAAACCTCCAGCTCCTCTTTAATCTGCCCTGGTTTAGTGTTCCGGCGGTTCTGTTTACTGCGTTTGGACCCTGTGTTTATGCGAGTTGCTTCCTGTTGGGCCGCGGCTCTGTGCCCAACTGCTCCGCGATTGGCCCAAATGACGAGCGTTGGTCGGCCATTTCGGCGAAGGCCGAGTCACGGTGCGCGTGTTTACGAACCGGTGAGTCTGAGTGCACGAGCTGCAGTTTAGGAAACGTTTCCATTTTGAAGTGGTGGTAAACAAGCCCTTTCATTCCTGGGACGGATGTCTTTATCTCAAACAATTACATGTGAGCCGCCTGGAGTCACATTTCTGGTGTGTGTGGCGAGTTAATCCACAGCAGAGGGAGTCCCACCTCGGTAACAAGTCTTATCGCGGTGTTTTGAAGGTCTTTGAGTGCATTCACAACACCTACGTCCTGCTTGGTCCGCTGCTCTGCCAGTGACTCGGCCTTTTAGGGCAGAACTATTTAATGTCATGACGTTCCTTTTTACCTTTAGAAGACCTCTAAAGACCCTCCAAACCATTAACTTTCACTCTGCTTTCTCTAAGATACCGTAGTTATTATCTCTCCACCGCTGATATGTAACACCTGCACAACAAGACGGAGAAGATCCCACAGGGAGATCCTTGCCGCGCTGCAAAAAACACAAACTCTTACCGAGAAATTTTGATCGATTTTCTAGTGCAAATATCTTAGTACGCGTGACATAATACAAAGATTACTTTCCGGCAACAAATAGGTGTTTTAAATGAAAGATTTCCTAATATTGACTGAAAAGTACTAATTACATTGGCAGATTATTTCACTTACGGGGAAAATGTTATGAGTGAAATAATCTGCCAAGGGAACAAGTTCGCATTCTACCTGAATTGGGATATTTTGGCCTCATCGTGTCTGTGGTGAAGGGGACTTAATGGGTCTGACTAATTTTTCACTTTCCACGAATAATAAATGTGTCAGAGCTGCAGTTTTATGCTTTTGCAAGCCATACTGGTTGCAGCTGCTGCCCTTTATTGTGAAATTGTTCACGTTTTGTATATTTCTAATGTCTATTTTTGTTATCTTTGTTTACTTGTTTGCCTTTTATGGCGTGTGCTAATAATGCCTTTCTTGGCATTATTAGAAAGAGGTCTTGTGAAAGAGGTCTTAATCTCAATGGGTTTTTATGTGGTTAAATTAAGGTTTAGTAAGAATAACATTTTTAAAACTATTGTTTTTTTTTTATTAATAATAAAGAATTTTGATTAACCGACATGTATTTCATGTAGTTTATTAAGGTTTGGCGCAACGTGTAGCTAATTCCAAAGAGGTTTTGAATATCACCTCGTCGAATTTGAACCCGAACCAATCGAACGCTGGAACCGAGCCACTCGGTGGCTAAGCTGTAAGCGTCTCAGAGGACCAGGAACTGCAAAAAAATAAACAATAAATAAATTTTAAAAAACGCATTGGTTTAGGACACAGCAGAGGAATGAACTGCGCTGAAATAAATAGTCGGGACTTCTTCTTTTCTTTTCTTTTTTTCAAAGTAAATATTTTCACTGAGGGAAAACCTCACTTTGGCCAACATACAAGTGGTTTCATACGAGATTTTTCCAAATGGATCTGTGCATTCTTCTGAAATCTCCCAAACCTGATACTGTAGATTGAAGGGCCAGACCACCTTTTGTTTCATGTTTCAGAAACCCTCACCGCAGCTCCCTTTTTCAAGGCTGCTGCTGCTGAATAGCCGGCAAACCATTTCCTGAGGCTTCGAGGCCACTGGATAAACGATGTTTTCATTTGACAACCTCAGGTCGCCGCTGCAAGGAGGGTCTTCAGAGGGAGCCCTTTGAAATTACAGTACTGATGAAGCATGAGAAATTACAAGCACTTAGATGTGATTTCACCAGCACAAGAGAGCAGAGGGGGGGACCACCCCCTGGGCAGATCAGGCGAGAGGGAGCGGTGGCAGTAAGTGGACACACACACACACACACACACAATCTGAAATCCCATTTATGTGCAGACATCTCTGAACCCCAACCATGTTCTTATCCCTTAATTTTTCTCATGTGTACAGGATTATTTGGTTACGGCGATAAAACGGCGTAAATATAAAACCGACCTTGCAGTTTAATATGCAGCAGAACCGAATGAAAGTTCCACTTGTGAAGTCAGTCGTTTCTTTTTTTTGTGAACTGCATGAATTATCTCAATGGTAATCAGCAGTGATGAGCAATGCCCCAGGGCCACTGGTGCCTCTCCACCCTTCCTGGGAATGGAGCTCTTGGTCAGCACTGGTTTGGAAGGAAGCCTCGGATTTCTTTTTTTCTTTTTTTAGCTGAAACCTCTAAAATCAGGGCTGAGTGGAGTCGAAAACTGGGTTGGACTTGATACTTCAGTAATTAATCTATCTCCCGGAGAAGTTGAAGTGAAATCATTTCAGTTTTGCTCTCCTCATGCTTCCTATTTGTGTGGATGTTCAAAATTTATAAGCTCATGATCGGTTTTCACACTTTAGCTGCACCAATTTAAACCAATTTGATTGCTGATTAATGTTATTTTTATTTCAAATCCCCTCTAATTCACCTTCTCCTTCAATGCCAGTCACCCAATCAGTCCGACAGTGTGGGTCTGACCCAGGAGATTTACTTAGCTCTGTCCCAGTGTGTCTGTCTGTTCCTTGCCCTCTTTTCACAACTTGCGCTCGAAAGCATCGCTCAGCTCTCAGTTGAGCCGCAAGTGCATTTTATGTTCATGTACACAAAACACACTCACAAATGCCAAAGTGCAAATGCTCTTTAAATAGAGCGAGTGGGTGACCTTGGGCTCTCTGGCTGCACTAACGCATACATTTCGCAAAGCAGAGATTTTCTGCTACGTTAGCCCTAACTCAATCTAAATATTTGGAAAGAAACAGATCTTTAAAAGTGCTCCTTTATTTGTGTGCTGGCTTTATTTCTTGGCTGCACATCGATTACGCAACCTCCCTGTTTCACCAGATCTAAAGGTTCTCTGTTGGATTAAGATCTGGTGGCTGTCATGTCACTGGAGTACAGCGAACCAGTGAAACCAGCGTGAGAGAATCTGAGCTTTGTTACGTGGTGCTTTATCCTGCAGGGAGCGGCCATCGGGAGATGAATTTGTTACAGACGGACATGAGCAGCAGCGATGCTCAGGTAGGCTGTGAAGTTTCGTGAAGTTAGCATCCTCAGGTAGCAAGATGTCGTATCATAAGGAGGTTGTTCATGTGAATGAATTCCACAGACTAGTGAAGAACTAGTCAAGATACATTCAGTTTTAGGTATTTCAAACAACTCAAACTGTTTGTGTTAGTTGAAAGTAATGCTATATAAGCTAATTCTAATGCAGACAATTATTCTCTTGTTCAGTCAAACCTTCACTAGAACTAGTCAAGACGCTTTCTGTTTTAGCCAGTTATAACTACTTCAAACAACTCAAACTGAAAGCGTTCATGTTAGTGGGATATAGTGCTATGTAAACTGATGCTATGTAAGCTAAATACTAATTTAGAGAATTATTCTGTTGTTTAGTGGAACATCCGTATTTCTGTGTGGCGTTTCGTGGGTTGAGCCTTCTGCTTGTATCAGTCCACTGGGTAGGATCATGTCTAAACACCTGCAAGACCCAGAACGTAATTTCCATCTTGAATGCTTCCGCACCACTGACATCATGAAGCAAAACCTAAAGGTTTTTCCCATTGGAGGAACTAGAGAGGAGTAACAGCTAATCTGGCAGAATAGCTCCATTTCCATTAGAAATATGCACAAAGAAACAGGAATGCAATTAAAATCGCATGTAAATAAGTGTGCTCGTGTGATAAGTCATTAAAAAACATGCCATGATCCTCCTACTACTTCCTGTTGTCTTCTTCTTTGTGGTTTGTGCCAGTAGCAACAACCGGTTGTTGATCATGTGACTTATGTAATGCAAAAATAAGCGTTTACGTTTCAGTTTTGAAAAATAAACCAATTTCAAAACGGCAAAAAAAAACACCTCCTCCTAGCGGCAAACCTTTTTATCAAAAACATTGTTTTTTTCAAAATGGCCATGTTTCAATTAAGCAACATATTCCAAAATGTCAAATTGTGCCGTTATATAGTCAGTGGGAAAGCAGCAAGAGATACACATCCCTCAGTTTTAATCAGGATAACTTCATGGAGGAACACGATAATGAAGTTCCTCCACGAAGGAACATTTTGCACCACAGTGGGACTGTTAATATCTGCTGCTAACATGGAAGTCAGATGAAAAATAGTCTACTTAAACACACATAAATCTTAACCCTTCTCATAATTACACACTGCTTCACTATCTTTGTCAAGCACTTTGAAAATTGATCCTGCTGCTAAAGTTCCAACATGTGTGACACCAGGAAGTCTGTTCGTATGTTTATTGAAAACAGAACAAACCCTGTAATTAGATCACAAAAGTTGTTCGGACATACACTAAGGTAACTTAAGAAAAAATAAAATAAAAAGATTTATTTCTATAAAGTATTTAAGTTCAAAGTAAATCCAGGAACGTAGTCAAGGATCCAGATTCTGCAGATTCTACTAATTTGTACTTTGTGAGCTTTAAAGAAAAAAAACAAGCTTTAAATTTGAATAGCAGTCTGTCTAATCCAGAGTTGGACACATTTGAACTGAGTCCTCCGAAGAGGAAGGTCAGGCCCACATTAGTCCACATATCCACACGTCTGCGGCGGATGGAAAAGCTCACTCTTGTCCGACGCGGCCAAGAAAAGCAGCTATTTCTCAAAAAACGGCCATGTTTCCATCCTGACTGATTTTGGGTAGCTGCGCTCCCAATTTACCGCCACAGTTTGCTGTCAGTCACGGGGGCTCCTGGTTGCAGGAAATGCGCGGAGGCCCCACCTGGCTTCCATTAACCTGTCGTTGCCCTGGAATAATGCGGAGGGGCTTTCAGAGAGCTGTGGGAGTTATGGGTATCCTGCTAATAAAGCCGGCCAGCTCTGCTCAAATGCTTTCCCCTGCATGTGTGAAGGATATCAGCTGTGAAGCTTATAGAAATGTCCCGCTTTTAGTTCGGCCCGAGAGGAGTGAGGCAACCAACGTGCTGCAGGAAATCCACTGGCGAGCCTCCACGTGAGCGCCTACATCTGCAGTGTTCCCTGTGTTTATCCTTCCTGTAGTAACGAGAGCCGGACTTTGATGCATGGGTTTTGTATATATGTGTGTGTAGATGGGCTTGGACAAGGAGCGGAGACAGACATGCAGGGGCATGTCACCACTATAGGAGTAATCACTGCAGCGCATGAAAGAGCTGACCGACTTATGATATTTTTATGGAATTAAGGATTTATATATTTGACTATGGTTCCTTGCATTGTATATATCCTGTTGTACATCAATGTATCCTTTTAGTTTAAAGGATGCTTTGCAAATTTAGCGGAAAAGGACACCACAGCTAGCATCTGCGCTTAAAAGCAACATAGAGATAGAGCTTATTAAAACCGCAGTATGTAATACATATTTGTTGGAACTGTCACTATGTTGTGACACTTTAGTATGACAGTATAATCTGTGAAAAGCATCAAGGTCTTCTGCTTTCTCAGTGCTAACTAGAAACAACCAATCAGAGCCAGTAGGCAGGTTTTTGCGCTGCCCCTCCCTCGCTTTCTCTCTGTCCATGGCTGTAGTAGCTCCTCTTTTTTAATACTAGTTAGCATAACCACCGATGACCGGGGATAAACGGTTTTCCTGCCATGTTAAGTTGTTTCTCTGCCATTAGCAAATTTAGCAGGTCGATTGACAGCGCTGAGATGCTCCTCCTGGCTCTGATTCTTTGTTTTTTGGAGCAAGTGGAGAAGCTTGACCTTTTCTCAGATTATCTGTGTCCTACTGTCACGACATGGCGATAGTTTTAACAAATATGTAAAAATAATAATAATGATAGAAGTTACCAACTGCAGCTGAAAAGGGTCAGTTTGTATTTTTTGTAGTGAGTTTCTGTGAAACAAATAAGTGAACCACTATCAGTCGTGGCTCGTTTCCCTGTAGCGGAAATGTGGCAAATCACAGCAAGTTTGTTGAAAAGTAAATCAAACCTGGGAGTGGATTGCTTTTCCCTGTGGCTGTTGTGGCCTCTTCTTGTGGCATGATGTACTAGTTTTTGTTGTGTGTTTTTTAAAGTTATGTATGATTTAAGAAAGCAAATGATGCTAGCTGACTGCAGAGTAATAATGTGTTAGATAGAAGCCATTGAAAACAACCAATTTTTTCTTGATTAGCTCCAATTGATAGGTTGGTCAAATACTGGAAAATTTAATTTTAATTTATTTTTTTTCAATTTATTAATTATTTCTGGACCTCAATAAAAGCATTTACTTTGATGTAAATGTTGAGTTCAATAAAAATAAGGTTATGGAAGTTAGTAAAGATTATTAAAATGTAACAGGCCCCTGTTCAAGCGACTTGTTACCCTTCCTTGGACAGGTTAGGTTAGGACTGTGGGCTACACAAAACATATTCATTCCACTTTGCATAAAATCATTCTTGCATAATGCTCAGTCCTGCTCAGTTCTGCCTATTTTGAGCTTCATTCAGAATTATCTGTTTTAGGGCATCTTGTCACTTTAAATTCAAATAAGCTTCTGCTACCCACGCCTCCTGTCATTTACCCTCGCACGTGAAAATGGCTGCAAACAGATGCACAATTATGCGACCCCTACATCTTTGAAAAGCAGAAGTACTGCCTCCTGCACAACCAACAAGAATCCGGCAAGTGGTTTCTGAAAGTTAACAACAAAACACTAGTCTTTTCCAGCAGCCATTGTGCAGCACATACAAACCAGCTGACGAAAGGTCCTGGAGCTCAGTGTGGGTTGCTAGGTAACGACTGGGCTTCCCTGGGGTTGGTAAGTGAGGGGTAGTGCCTGTTGATTTGTGACGTTACATTCCGGAGGTTTTTGATATGGCTCATTTTCAATACGCCAAAAAACATGAATGTATTGCCAAAAAAAACAAAAAGACACCCGGGTGTTTTTTTAAGCACTTGGGTTGTTTTTAGAAGCAGAAGAAACCCAAATGGAAGAACATTCAAAATGTGATATTTGCATAATACATCCCCTTTAATGTATGCTTTGATCCATAAATGGCAGTGGTTTCGTAAATCTGTATGTTTCTGTTGGATTCAGTCTCTGTCAAAGGAAATCAGGATTTGTTTAAATCGATATCAGCAGGTCGCATTTCAACGTCCACCGTATGAGGGGTCATGTTGGATGATGGGTCATGTTGGATGAATGATGGGTCATGTTGGATGATGGGTCATGTTGGATGAATGATGGGTCATGTTGGATGATGGGTCATGTTGGATGAATGATAGGTCATGTTGGATGAATGATGGGTCATGTTGGATGATGGGTCATGTTGGATGAATGATAGGTCATGTTGGATGAATGATGGGTCATGTTGGATGAATGATGGGTCATGTTGGATGAATGATGGGTCATGTTGGATGAATGATGGGTCATGTTGGATGCCTCTCTGGATAAAATCCCATTACTCTGAAATCTATGTCATTTTATAAAGAACAAGGTCAGTAAATTTCTTTGGAAATATTCATCTATTGGATGCATGGTAGTTTGTCCTGTGAGTGTTGACCTGGGCAGGGCCTACCCCACCTCTCACCCAATGACTGCTGG
This sequence comes from Xiphophorus maculatus, assembly GCF_002775205.1. Lineage (NCBI taxonomy): Eukaryota > Metazoa > Chordata > Actinopteri > Cyprinodontiformes > Poeciliidae > Xiphophorus > Xiphophorus maculatus. The sequence goes on along the minus strand of NC_036451.1, from coordinate 23,761,961 downwards.
AGATAGACACCAGCACACCTACGACCTGCTAGGACACCTGGGCGTAGATAATGGATGGGTGGATATTCATCTACTGCAAATGGTCTAAAGATTGTTTCAAAAAGTGCTTTGAATTAACTTTCTGAGCTGTTTTAACATCTTGGAAGTCCTTTTTTTTATCATCGGCATCACTCACGGGCTCTTAAGTTGAAAACTGATCTCTGCTTCATCAAAGCGCCAGATATTCGAGATTTATCAAGTTATTTTACTGCATATTGTCTCCTCATCCAGTCGTGGCACTGGTATTTTTCAACACTTTATCTCTCAAATACCTTTTTCTAGCATAATGCAATACAAAAACAGTGCATTATTCTGCACTGTTTTTGTATTGCTGCTACGCCCCACGTAGATCTCAAAAGGAACCAAAAATTTAAGCTCAAATTGAACATAGCTATTTTTTTGTTAGAAAACGCAAGTCCTGCTTGTTAAATCTTACTTTCGGCAATGATTTATCAAAACTGTTTTGGATTTTTACATCTGATATTTTGAGCGTCGGGCTGTCATTTAGAAAAGTACGCAATGCTATTTCAGGTCTCTGGAATAAAACGCACAGTGTGCTCCATCATCACAGAGCTGTGAATGCGATGTTAACTGCTTGGTGAAAAGAACTTGACACCCAGGGTGACACAGGGATTACTTGTTCTATATTTAGGCTTTATGTACATGAATATTGGCAGGACATTTCTGTACATGTGACACACTCACCCCCGCACGCACTCACACACGCACGTGCACACACAGCGATACAGTGATAACAACGCAGATCTCCAGCACAAAACAGAATACATTTACAAGATGGGCTCTAGAGGAAAACACTGGCTGGGATACAAAAAGGGAATGTCTTGAGCTACAGCTTCCACATAAAAACCGGAAATGATCTGGAACAGCCGACGCTGTCATCAATAAAAAGAGACGATCAAAAATATAGACACAAAGTATAAAATAATTTAAATTTTCTCCTAAAACATGAAACGAGTATGCAGTTGAGAGATCTATACAAAGCGGGAAGCCTCTGGATCTCCTCCGGTCGCCGTGACTCTTACCGAAGGATGTGACGGACGAAAGCAAACGTCATGCAGCGACACAGGAACCGGCGCGGGAGGAGATGTGATTTTTCGCTTTAGTTCGGCCCCCCCTCCCTGGCGGCAACTCGATGTCAAGACGACAAGCCTGGTAGGAAAAGCAGCTCACGCTTCGGGCCTCTCGGACGCGCCGAGATAAAAATGTAAACATAAATATACAGGTTGATATCTTTCTCTTTCTCTACAAACAGTTGAGTCTCTACTACGGGCCCATCAGCTGCATGAGTAGTCAGTCTGTGTACACTTCTTAGTAGAATATCACTTAGTGTTAAATAAACTTATTTAATATATATATATTTATATAATAGATTTATTCTTTGCAGAGTCATTTAGCAGTATTTCCTCGTTTTCACCAGTTTGCTCTGGTATCTTACTGAGTGGCCACTGTGTCCCACCACATAAACGTCCAGCAGGTAGGTCTTGCCTGGCTCCAGACCCGTGATGGTCTCTGTAGTCACAGCTTTCTGCAGGTTCGGGCTGTGGAAGTACTTGCACAGCACCTTTTCGGACTTCCTGCGGGTCTCTGGCCCGGCACACTGATTTTGCTCCCTGCGTCGCTGCTCTTCCCCGAAGCTGTCAGCCACCTCTTTTCGATAAATGCAATACTTGTTGCGGTCCTGCGTGCCCAGCCAGGCCACGGTGACGGAGGAGCAGGTGCGCAGCTTGTCAAAGGCCTTGATGCGGGTGTCCTCGGGTAGAGAAGGGAAGGGTTGCTTGCTGCTGGGCCGCGTGGTGGCGAGCACCTTCAGCGTGGAGGCCCCTTTCCGGCTTCCTCGAAGGCGGATCTGGTACTTGGCTTTCGGCTTTCCCCGTAACTGGAACTGCCGCACCCCTTCCACGTTCTGCGACAGCAACAGCTTGCCATCTCGCCTCACCTGCACCTGGACCGCGTCCAGACACGAGTGCACAAAAAGCGTCACCCTCTGGTGCGAAGACACGGGAGCAAAGCGTAGAAACTTTGTGCCCTTCCTCTTGATGAAAATGTCCGACACTTTGCCGTCCTTCAGCTCCAGGGTCTTCTGACGGGCTTCCTCTTTGGTGCGAGCAAATGTTCCTACGTACGCTGTGCTGGTGTTGGTGGCCGAGTTCACGGCAAACACATCAAAGTAGTACTGCGTGTCTGGTTTAAGGTCTGACACGGTGTAGATGTTTTTGTTGCCAATGCACACCTTCTGGATGTCAGACACTTTGGGTTTGGCTAAATATGCTCGAGAAATCTTGTTGCTAGTAAGGCCTCTCTCCTTGCCAAACCCATTGTCAGAGGGAACAAAGCCAAAGTGCACAAAGTCAAAAGGGCTAAAGTCTCTGACGGGCTTTGGAGCCAACATGAAAGCATCATCGGCACTGATTTTGGCCTCAGCGGCACACATGCTTTTGAAGTTATGCTCCTTGTTAATTACCACACAGTACTGGACAGGTTGGCCCATCAGAAAGCCTGTTGGCGTCGGCTTCCAGGCTAGCGTGACTGTGGTGCGACCCAACGCAGTCACATCAACACGGGGGTCGTAGGGCAGCTCCGGATAAGGCTGGTCAGACTCCGGAGTTGTGGTGGTGTACACTTTGAAATTGCTGTCTTTCTCAGTGGACAGCAACTCCAGCTGGTAGAGACCAGAGGGCGTGCTTGTTGCCATGTAGGACTCCACATCGTTTCCCTTGTAGGTGAAAAGCTCTGTGCCTTCGTCCACAGTCACCTGCTGTTTCTGCTGGTCCAGGGGTTCAGGCTCTCCTGGAAAGAAAAGCAAACACACAACATGAGCTCCTTGCGTGGTGTTGCATCTCCGCTAGTTTATCATGAATATAAATTAGAAGTGTAGAATATCTTTCATGCTTTATTCAAAAACATTCACTACAAGAACTGTACTGCTGTTAGATTGCGATGAAACTTATAGATAATTTGGCTCGCTCGCGTCACGGTTGTGTTTACATTCCAAACATCCCCGAAGATCACAGGCCAGCATTCACTCACTTGGCCGTCCGAGAGAAGCTATGCCACAAAGAGGCGCCTTGTAGCTCCAACGTGAGAGAGACAGTCCGAGCTCCAACTCCAACTTAAGCCAGAAACCATAATATTATGTTTGTCAGCCAGAGAGTGTGCTCAGTGGAGTGCTAAAAATTAATGCTCAAATATCTACTCCCCCTGGAGACGCCAAGACCAAAGACATTAAGAAATTCACAAGGTTAACTCTTGCTGTAGCACCTTTTTAAAGTCAGATTCACAAAACTGATAGTGTGTTGAGTTTTGGCATATATCAAATATTTGGTATATCAAAACCACTACTTAGCTTTAAAGGGGGTAATTCTACAGTTTTGCACAACTGGTAATTCAGTGTTCTCTATGTTTTCTCATCAATGGTTTGATATTTTTCTTAAAGGGCGTTTGGCAACAATAGCAACCTCAAGTTGCCCTTGAAGACCAGGCTTTGGAGCGTTTGTTGTTGGGTAAGACGCTCCAAGATTAGCACACCTGTTTTAAAATAATCTTTTCGATTCCTCTCTGCAGATCCTTTTGAGCTCATTCGGCTTGGATTCAGTCAGTTTGAACTCTCCCCGTGTTCAACTGGAGTTCAGTCTGGGCTGTGGTTGGGCCACTTAAACACATTAACCAATGGGATGCTCATAAAACCACTCCTCTGTGTGTTTGACGTCATTGTCAGGTTGGATGACAAACCCTCTCCATATTCTCAGGCCCAGACAACTTCAAAACAGGTTTTCCTGAACACTCTAAATGTTTGGATGTTGTCAACTTGCCTCCTATGTCTGGTTGCCCACATCACAGTAATGATTTTTATAGCCAGTTGATGAGGTTCTATTTTAGTTTCGTCTGACCAGAGAATTTAGCTTATCATGGTCTAACCCGTTCTGTGTTGCTTTTTGGTCAAATTAAGCTTCCATGTCCATCTGGCCGCCGTACTGTAAAGATCTGGTCGGTGCAGTGCTTTAGCTATAGCCGACTTTCTGGATGCTTCCTTATAGTATCTCCACAAGGGAGATACATGATTATTTGACATGCTATTTTTGACATGGTATGTCAAATAATCAGGGCTGCTGATTATTTTTTGTTTGTGTCCAATTCTCAGCTAGGTGCTTTGACATAGTCCAGTCTGTGAGGTCGACAAGTAATTCCATCGACTTCATTTCATGGTTTATCCTCTGATATCAACTGAGAGCTTATGTTCGGCTCCAAATTATGTTGAATAATCTGAATGTACGACAGGTGGGCTCCAGTGAAGTGGCTGAAATATCTCAAGGATGATTAGTGAAAATCAGAGACACTTGAACTCGTGTCATAGCAACGGATATGATGACTTTCGTACCTGTTACGGCCAAGTGACATTTTTTTAATGTATTAGAAAATGTATAAAAATATATAACAAAAACAGTTTTATACCAACTATACATTTGTTTGTGTGAAACTTCAATTTCACAGTTATTATAGTTTCACACTTTGCCCAAGCATAGCCCAGCTGGCATTGTTCTGCATTATTTGGGTTCAGGATGAATTCTTCTCTCCTGAGGTAGGGCTTGTGTAAACTTACTAGTTTACTGGCCAATTATCCATTTTAGAGTATTAGACCTGACAATGGCAGAGGCGCAAACAGGTGCTTGTGCATTAACATTCAAATATATGCTCACATCACACTTCTGTAATCTAAACCACTGCCTTAGTCGTCTGGCGAGGCCTCTCGTGCTCACAGGACAGCTTCCATACGGACAAAGTTTTGAAGTGAGTCAAAAAAATAAAAATAGCAGAAGGAAGTCGGACAGAACAGAGAAGAGTAGGATTTAGCTTGGAAAAGGCCAAAAACGCTTTAAGCAAAAGGACGTAATGACTTTGATTCAGAAGGCTGACTAGAGAACAGCCGTCTTTTGAAATTATAGACGTCAGTTTGGGACAGGCCCATGCCTCATTAGTGGTCAGACTAGACACTACGAGTGTGACTTAATTAAAACCCTCCAAAACACCAAGCCTAACATTGCCGCGCAGGCTAATTATGTATGGGGGATAGAGATATTTCCACATAGCATGTCATTAACCTCTTCCACTGCTGTCTGATGTCAAGTTATACCTGATCCTTCCCCACTGGACTCCTCCGGCAGCTCCTGCAGGGTCAGTTTCCACTCCAGAGGAGCATCACAAGGTGTCACTGTCACAGACAACGGGGTGTTGTCTTCTTCCACCACAAAGTAGTACCTGTGGAAATGAACATTGGCGCTTACGATTCATTATAGTCTGATGTTATCCAAACAATATGCACAGGCCATTTAGGACACCGACGCTGAAGAACACGGGGATATTATACCGTCGACCTTGTTTGCTCTCCCACACTGACATTCTCATCTATTATTTATTTCTGCATCGACTCGATAGATCGCGTTACAGAGGAACATCTTATCTTCCTACTTATTTATAGGGAGAAACCATCCACAAATGGGATATTTTCTTCCATGCCGAGTATGAATGAGCCACCTCAAGATGAAACTGACTCGTTTTATTCGGTCTTGAAGAGGTCACCAGGTTCATGTCAATCAGTCTGCCACTAGGTGTCTTCAGAGTGCTAACCTTTTTGGCGTGTCCCTGAAGAGGTAGCCGCTGATCTCAGCTCCGTCTGGAATGACGGACGAGTCGTGGAACAGCGACTTGTCTCGGATCTGCATCTGAAAGAGTCCTTCGTCTCTCGTAGGCAGCTTCTGGGCCAACGACCCCAGGCCCAAAACCATCAGCAGCACTAAGCTCCAGCCTTTACACTGCCTCATTCTGAAACACACAAAGACGTTGCCACTATAAGAATCGAACCATGCATCACAAGTTACTGTTTCTTGACTTGACATGAACCACCGTATGTTTGGGAAACCAATATGAATTTCCGGTGTGGGGTTGAAACGATTTCAGAGACAAGATCTCAGGATATTAAAGCAACGCAAAATTTCTAGTCACCGTGAAGTTTGCTGTATCTTGCGATTTTAATTTATCTAATGAAATAAAAGTGTGTACTTTAAGCTCGATGTCCTGTATGTATGTTTGAGGCTTTTATTTTGATTTAAAAAAGGAAATATTTCTGCAGTCGCCTCGTTACGCTAACAGAGTCCACTAATGAAGACCTTCAGTCATGAAACCATCAGAGCAGCTTCTGCTACTTCTAAATCTCTTTGTAGTTTATTTTGGGCTCTCAGGAGAAAAGGAAATGCTAACAGACAAGATACAAATGATTTGTAAGCACTGTGAGTGTACTGTGTCATTAGCGGCTAACCGTTAGCCGCTAGCTGAACTAAACTTGCCATCTTCTTTGGAGCTTCAGCATTAAACAAAAGGGCTACTTCACAGTTTTTGTGACCCAGTCCGTAGGCTACTTGTTTATATGTCTTTGAAAAAATGACATTATGGATTATTATTTAGAAAATGTAGGCAACATTTATAGAAGTTAATTTTATTGGAGAAACCATTTCTTTAAAAAAAAAATAGCCTCTTTAGAAATACTCTTTTGCATCCACACCTCCTTATTCAAAAATATTATGTTTTGTTCTCTTGAACTTAGTTTTCTGTTGTGTCTCTTGCGCTACAATGAGGATGTCACCGTAGCAACTAATACCCAGCCATCAATCAGTTTGATCAATCAACAGTTTCAACAAAGGAAAAAGGGAAGTCTGAGTACATTAAAAATGAAATAAAGTCCTGTTGTGCTAACAAAAATCCACTAATAAAGACCTATGAAACTACTGAAGGAGCCTTATTAACGTTGTTATTTTAAGTACTCAACAGAAAAAAGTAACAGTGACAGACAGAATCCAAATTATTTGTAAGCACTGTGAGAAAACTGTCATTAGCGGCTAACCTTTAGCTACTAACAACCCAGCTAAATGCAATAAATAGATGCTGTTCTTGTTTGGCTCTTTGTCATGTCATAAAAACCACGTCTTTTGAGTTTTATTGTTATTTTCCCGTTCCAGGAAATCATGTTTATCTGTCAATACGCATTCGTATCAAACAGTTAGGTCAAGCTAATCTTGGTGCCAGTTTTATGGTTAGTGCATATAAATGAGTACTTTGTGCAACTTACTATTATTTTTTTTTAATTCTCACAAATATACCTTTCTTTAAGGTCCAAGTATTACAATTTAGCAAAGTACAACTAAATGCATGAAGCTACTGTTAACTGTTAAGGCTAAGGTAAGCTAAATTAAGTTATTTGACAACTGCTCGTGGTTTGATGTAAAGCATACAGACAAATGAGACATTTCAACTTTCTGTTCTGCACAAAGTCAGTTAGCAAAATAATTAATGGCTACTTTACAGAGTAAACCTGACTTTTAATGAGCTATTTACATAAATAAAGATCTCCAATATGACTTCCAAATATTTCGGTGCAGCAATTTGGCATCACTTATGCCTTATGACTTTGTAATTTAGTTCTACTGAGCAAAATTCTTACAAATTAATAAATGACAATCCCAAATCACAGCGAGAATCACCGAAAACGGAGCGCTAACGAGAACCCCAGGCCTCCTCCTCCGAAAGAGAGAATTGATTAGACTTTAAGTGGGAACGTGTGAGAGGGGAAAGACATCACCTCTTGCCCCCGGGGAACCACACTGCAGTATTTCACAAAACCCTCAACATAAAATCCTCCGGTCCACGTCGTTTAAGTTTTATTGACCCCAATATAAAAAGGCTGGTGGCGCAGTCCACAGCGATCTGGGCCAGGTGCAGCTGACCAAGGCCAAACCGCCTCTCGCGTATCGCCTGTCTATTGATTTTTGCCCCATTGATTGCAGCTGATGGGAACGCCAAAATCCCCCGGGATTTAATCAGCGTAATGATGGCAGATTAGCCAGATACTTTACTGCCATTTACTGCGAGCGAGATGGTGTCCTTTTAATGACCTCTTTCCCTCTCTCTTTCTCTAGCACTCCCGCCCTCGCCTGTTGATCGCAGGTTTTTTTCCTTTATTCTTTTTTTTTTTCCCTCTCCATCAAACAAATAATCCCTTTAACACTCGTGCACACACATCTTTCCCTTTCGATTCTTTGCGGTTTCTTTCACTGTCACTGTAAACGGGGGCAGATTAATACAAATCTGAGGATTTAAAGTGATGAGGATGGACCTCCATTGAAAAAAAATTCTTTATTTCTTCGTTACAGTCTTCTAAAAGTGCAGGCAAGGGTAAAAACAAAAAAAAAAACCTCGACAGGTCCTGTCATTGTCTCGGTCTTGGCTGTTGTCTAAGCCAAGCCCGCTGTTGTACCGCCAGACATCAGAGAGCAAAAGAAAAACCACCTAAGTGGTACTTTGAGGTTTGACTCAGACAGAGAGCGGAGATCCTTATCGTCTCGGCTTGTCTCATTCCGCTTTTCAAAAAAAAATTAAATAAAAATAATAATAACCACGTCAGTTAGAACAAAGACGTTGTCTATTAATACTCGAGACGGCAGGGGAGGCGGTACGCGCATAGCTGCCCTCGGCTGCCAGTCATTCCACACAGACACGGCGAGGACCCCATCCGCCTGCGCCAGCCGTGGCCCTGCGCGCTGATGTCACCCGGCTCATATTCCAAGTATTTTATCACCCCTGTCATTAGCACATTTGATAGGTGTCTTCAGAGCGCTCCTCGTGTGTGACACCCCTCCCACAGACACCGAAAACACTCGCTCCTTCATCGCAGCGCGCCGTACAACACAGAGGGATGACATCTGAATGTCAGAGCAGCTGCGGCGGGTCACTGCAGTCGCGCGGACTGTCGCAGTGTCAACACGGTCCAGGCTGCGGCAGTTTCTGCGTGCGAGCCTGCTGTCCACCCGCCCCCAGAGCGCACGCACGCACGCACGCACGCACGCACACTCCCGTGCTCTACAGTTAACCTACCAAAACAACACATTAAAAGCGAAGCAGCATCTGGAAGAAATAAAGTGCAATGTTTAATTAGAACACAGAAGAATTGAGTCCATCTCAAAGACCAAATCATTTTAAGACGAACTAACCCGCAATCGTGTTAACTTTGTTTCCCCGCTGCTTTTGGTCTGCTTATTTATATATTTATAGCTTTCACTTTGTTTTTTTGTGGGAATCAACAGGAATTCAAGATGGGGGGAAAAAACCATCTTGCGTGTGTATAATGGGCAAACTGGTGCCTAAGAGGCTCCGTATAATAGGATTAAAGGACAAAACGCAGCACTTTGGTCATCATTTCTCTGTTTCCATGACACAGTCTTTTCAACGTCTACAGTAACGGGAAAAAAGAAAAAGTTCACCAATGACCTCCACACCCTTTCTTTGAGGAATGACACTCCGCTCTAAAGACTTGGAAAAGCTTTGAACCTGCTCTGATTTGTGGACGTTACAAATCAAATCACGCGCAAAGCCGGAGTAAAACGTTCATGCATTGGATTCTAAATGGACGCTAAATGATCACTAAACTATTACCAAGCAAACCACTCATACAAAGCAATCATCCCAAATTAGCGCATAAGTAAAGTTTTGTGTGATGAGGCGGAATAACAGAACGAAATGTGTTGCACTTGTTTACCTACATGTATTAAATGTACGGTTGAAAAGCGTCTCTTGATGGTGACAGCTTGAATTTCTCTCTGGGATTTCATATCTTTTGACCCACTCCTCCAGGCAACTGTCTTCAAATCTTGACTGGTCAGAGGACTCTAATCTTCTGCGCCACTCTATAAACTGTTTTCTTTGTCTGAAGCTAGTTAAGGGTTTCCTTGGCTGCGTATTGGGGAACCATTTCTTGCACCTTCATTTCAGGTCGAGCATTTAGGAAAAACGGCATCCGATTCCTGTCCCGGCACGTCAGTCCAGGACAGGACTTCCTTCAGTTCTACGAAGTCTGGCGCTGAAAATATCACGATTCTGTCTCCTCCAAACTTCACCGTGAGCATGGTGTCTATGGAGTGATGTACGGCGCCATTTCTCCCCAATATCACGTCCTTGGTGAACGGCATCCGAATGCGTTGAAGCACAAAGGCTTCAACACGCCTTTTCTTCAGCAATGGAGTCTCGCACAGTAAACGTACAGATTTCACTGCGGTTGAGCGCTCTACTCATTCTCTTTGTGGGGAAAAAGAAAAGACGATGCTGATTCCAGCTCTTCTGCAAGTGGCCATTGGACCTCGAACAACCAGTTATCCCTTTGGCTTCCCATGACTGGTCTGCGGTAACAATTTCATTTCGCTCACTTCTAGATTATGGCCCTTAAGGGACTCAGTGGAACTTTCAGAGGCTTCGATTGACGCTTGTAACCAACAAGAAGGCTGCGAAGGTTTTGAGAGAGCCCGTTGCTTGCTTGTGAATGTGTTGTACGTGTGGATTGATTGGGTTATTGTCAACATCCAGTCTGAATTTCAAGTCAGTATGTCTAATGAGTTAGATACTTCCTAAGAAAAAAGTCCAATGCTCATTCTCCCTGCTGCATGTGCTCACCAATCTGTCCTCGGCCTCCCCTTCCTCCCATTACTTTTCTTTTTTTCCAACCTTCCTCTTTCCTCCTTCCTTCCAGCTCCTTGTCAATATGGATAAGCTTCCTGCCTGCTGACACATGGAGCTCATTAACAGAACGGGAAGGAATAAAAGGCAGTTTAATTTTTACACAAATAAAGACACATTTCGGATTCCACCCAACAAGACGCCTGGCGGGGGCCCACACGGGACCTCTCTCTCTTTGTGTGTGTGTGTGTTTTCTTAAAGGAAGTCTGTGGGGGCAGATTTACGGTGGGTGCTGTGCAGATAGTTCCATCAGCGCTGTCACTTCAGGGCCAACGTGGGGAATTGCCGCCCAATATGGTAGATTGGTGATGGAGTGGAAGAAGGGAGAGAGGAAAATCAAGAGTCAAAGGCAGAAGAGAAAAAGAAAAAAAAAATCTGCACAGGACCCGGACCTGCGCAAGAGACCGGCCAAACCAAATCAGGTCTGGATCTCTTGGACAGCGAGAACAGCTCGTTAATGGTTTGGTAGAGACTTGTGGTGTGCGGGGGACTTTGGAGCCAAGAACAGAGACTTTAATCTTGTGTTTGAGTGTGTATGTGTGGGCGCGCGGTGTGTGTGTGTGTGTGTGCAGTGCAGTGCATCCAAACCATCAAACTGCACTGTTCCACCCTCTGCGCAAAGTCTACATCATCACTCAGGAGCTGTCGCCTCGCCATCCACAACATCACTCACAGTTTGAGTTTCTGAACCGCGTCCACATGATCAGAACCGCTCGCCGCCGTCATGGAAATTGGGGAGCTCAGCTTCCTTCCAGCTCTCTCTCCCCTTCTTCTCCTTCCTCGCTCTCTGCGTGGCCCGACGTCCGACCTTGGGGTTTTCGCATCCTGGAATGTCCCCCCTCCCCAACTCCGAGCAGGGGTCGGGGTGGGCTTTAAGTATCCACTCAGAAGGAACTGAGTCTGACTGATGTGGCTGGCATTGTGATTGCCACAAGGGTGATTGTAGATTACAAGACAGAATGCCCCCCTCATGGGAAAGTCATCCACCCACTGCCCATCATTTCGGATGGTGTGTGACGGGGTGTGTGTGTGTGTGAGGGCAGATAGGAAAAAGCAGTCGGTCTGAGGGAGAATAATAAGGGGGCTTCGCAAAGTGAGCGTGGCGGTGGGTGGGGTTTGGAGGGTCAGGAGGCACATGAGATATAATGAATAATTTAACTAGGAAATGAGGGGAAAAAAACTTGCACGCTCTGACTCTGGATGTGTGACAGAAAAGCAAAGGAGACTGTATGCACACACAAGCAGAAACCTGTCACCTCTCAGGACGCGAGCGAGCGACCGCAGCAGCAGCAGCAGCAACACTGGTGGAATTCTTTCAGCCCCAGAGTTTTCATATGCAAATCACGGTTTAGTTACGGTATGCGACGCGGACCTTCCCATTTTAGGATTGTTTTTCTCCAACCCCCCAACTCCACCGAACCCCAACCACCACTTTCTTTTTCTTTTTTTCCCCCCCATCTTCGTGATTCATTCTCCAGAGAAAGCTAAAGAGGAGTCGGTGTGTCTTCACCCGGCTAAATGCAGTTATTCAGCTCTCCCGGGCGTACGTCCCTCATCAAACACCCGACAGAGCGGCTCTCAGATGGACCGGACGAGGAAAGCAACACAAGGTGTCACAGAGCTGGAATGAATCACTTCAATGAATCAAAAACACATCAGCAGGTAAAACAAAAGAAAATGAAAATAAATAGAAGTTCACTGTAAAAAAAAAAAAGAATTTTGGAGACGGTTGAATTTTGACTAATTAACTACCTTATTATCACATTTATCATCGGCCATCGCATGTGGTGCTGTAAGTGTGGGTTGTAACGTAAATGAATATATCGTCTTCGCAAAAGTTAGCAATTGTCATAAGAGCTTTTAGTTGCGCGGTGTTCTTCCTCGGAGCAAGAGCAAAATTTTATACCATTGTAAGAATTCATTCCCACTGTAGGAACTTTAGCCACGTTTATTTTATGAAGAGATTTCCACTGTTGAGGCCAACTGAAGATGTTGGTTTCTGTTGTTGGGCGAGAGGCGGGGTACGCCTTGGACATGGCATTAAAACTTTAAAAGGTTAGGTTGAGAAACGTTTTGAGCTGGAACAAAACTTTGACCCCCACTGCGTGTCGTGTTGAACGTGCTAGCAGGTCTGACAGCTAGCAAGCCATTGGCAGACTGGGGTTCTTTGCCAACGAACTCCAATCTGCGGTTCTATGGTAAAAAAAAAAAAAAAGAAAGAAAAAGCCATCATACCACCATATTGAAACAGGTTTTAATAATGTTTTACGCCTATACCACGGGTAAGCCTTAGTTTTTGCGTCTCCGTAACAAGTGAGGACTTCATGAAAGTAACAGTGACGAGGTTTTCTTCTTAAGGACCAGCAAAGTTACATAGTTCTGCATCTGTAAAGCCCTTGTATTGTATCGTTATTAATCAGGTGTTCTGGTATTGATGAAAGAAGGTTAAGGTTAGGGTTTGGGATAGGTTAAGGAAGTTTTCTTTTCTCGATTGAGAACCGTCATGTGATTCTCCTGCTGTTTTTTTAGCTGTCGATTGTGCGGAAGTTTTCATTTAATTTAGTTAGATGTCATTTGATGATTATTACAGGTTTTTTTTTAAATTAATAGTAATTAGTCAACATAAAGTCAAACAACTGTCACCAATCAAAATTTATTTGACTTATCAATGACAATTAATTTGGAACATAAAAAGATCTTAATTAGTTAGAATTGAACTAACTGGGACTGGTAAGTACATTTTAAAGCTTGGTTAAGGTTGCAAAAGAACTATTGGTTAAGATCTAGCTAAATGATAGGCAATACACCGAATATCTTGGTTAAATCGAAACAGTTCGGTTTTTGTAGTGTAGCTCCGCTTTCAGCGCTCCTTTCGTCCCGGACTGCGCTCTCACAGGTGCGCAAAAGCACCCATAGGTGCCAAAGGTGACACAAAAAATGTACACATTCAACTTTGTTTTTGTTTTTTTGTTTGTTTGTTTTGGGGAAGGGGGGGGGGGAGAAAAGGAGGAAACAAAAAAGTTTTGATACTAAAAAGTTATGACAGGAGCAAATGTCAGAAGCAGCGCGCGTGGAGTTTGGAGACGTCCTGCGCGTAATGATAAATCGCCTTTTATTGGGTGCTGGGTCACCCCTGGGAGCATGGGAACCCAAACCGACGGGGAGGGGAGGCAGGCACAAAGGCGAAGAGGATTTTTCTAAAGTTCATCATCTCCTCCGCACCGTGTGTTGCCGTGCCAAACCCGAAGATAAACGCCAAATTAAAACAGCATGCGAGCCGGGGCTTGATTTCATATGCGTTTGAAACTTTTCACTTCCCGCAGTTGTAAGCCGCAAAAAAAAAAAAAAAAAAAGAAAGAAAGAAGAAGGAAAAAAAAACATTCTTCTTTTCCTCCGCTCTCTGTCTCTCATTGCCAGACAAGAAGTCCGATCGGCTCGGATCTTAAATATAGAAAGAGAGAGCTGCAAAGAAAAAAAAGGGGGGGACGCGGCAGAGAAGTTTCACAAATAAAAAAAAAAGTTTTCTGGTAATAAAGGAAATAATCCTGGATCAGACATAAAGCCAAATAATAATAATATTAATAATAATAAAAATAAATAAAAAATCTTCACATCAGCCTTACCTCTCTAAAGATGGTGCCTCTTGTTGGCCAAAACTTCCCTAAAATAAAATGTGGGAAAAAAACAATTTTTTTTTTTTTACCCCGATCTCACAGTGAGGGAGGGAAAAAAATAGAATCAAAAGAGCAAGTTGTCCTCTGCGGTGTCCAGTAGTTCCTCCAGTTTTCACGCGTCTTGTCTGGACCGATCAATCGGATTAGGCGACCGCTCTGATGCGCGTTTGCAGTTTTCTTGCGGATTTAACTGGTCTCCAGTGGGCAGGAGTGTGTTTGTGTGTGTCTAAGAAAGACAGAGAGAGAGAGAGAGACGAAAGAGAAGGAGAGAGAGAGAATGCGTGTGTGTGTGTGTGTGACTGAGTGGGTATCCCGAGTGCTGGCAGTGCGTCCCTCCCCTGCCGCGCCGCTGCTATTGAAACCTCCTCTGGATTGGAAGCAAAAACTGGTGCGAACTTCTTCCTCTGCTTTTTCTTCCTCTTCCCTGCGCGCCGGGACGCAGATACCAGAATCAGCCCCCGAAAACAGGCACTTCTGAAGCCCAAACTTTAGGATCAGATTAACAAAGTACACACACACACACACACACACACACAAAATATTATTATTAAACAAAAAAAACCCTGTAAATTAAGATGTAGAATATTGTAATTTTAAAGATGGTGTGGGGGTTCCCAGTCAGAATCGCAGATTATCCTTCCTGTGTGTTTACTCTCATGCTCCCAGGAAACGATCAGTGGAAGCGGTAGCGGCGCCCTGCCGGAGTCACGCAACCCTCGGGGGCTTTTGGCGTGCTGGGCGTGCTCTGTCACGGGCCTCTGATACCTGGGCGGGTGTGCAGACAGACACAATCACAACAGCAGCCTGTAGTTTGGTTTTGGCCCGTGCGCATGCAACCGCACACCGCACCAAAGCGACGTCTTCTCCTGTTCTCCCCCGCCCCGTCCTCCTAACACCCCCACTCACCCCCCCCCCCCCCCCATCTCTCTCCACCTCCACTCCCGATCAGCTGTGGAAATTCCCAGTGAGCCATAAAGTGCTGTTATTGTTGGCTGGGAAGGGGAAGCAAACATTTATTCAAGATAAGAGTCTCGGAACTGAAGAGTCTCCCGAATTTACGGCCTAGATTCGATGGAGTGGTGGTGGGGGGTCCCCTAACCCCCTCACGCCCCCCCCTGGATTTAAGGGGATGCGACTGTTTCCTGCAGAAATGAAATGCAAGGTTACAAAATCAGCTTCCTCTTCATCTACAGGGTCATCAGAGGGACACTAATGACTACTCGTCTTCTCTTGATCCCTGAGGAAGTAACTACGTTTGCGTAATCTGACGACAAAAAAAAAACAAGACCGTAAATAAAGTTAAACTAACTGGTAAACACAACAGCGTGCTGTTAGAAATCTATATTAATCTTCATAACAGAAGACGAAAAGATATTCTCATTCCAAATCCGTTCATTCATTCATTGTCAGTATCTGCTTGACTGCGATCTGTGTAGGCAGCTAAATCACAAGACGCAGTGTTGATACAACAGCGTCATCTAGCGTCAGCAACAGTAACGACAGGGATTTGCATGTGGAATCAACTCACGTTGTTTAGTAAGATAAATGTAGTCTGCCTTTAAAAAAACCCCAAAAACTATGGCATTTTGCTAAAGTATTCGCACCCTGGACACAATCAAGTGATTATGTTACTTTCAGTTGCTGAAATATGACCTAAAAGAAATTTGATGTAACGCCTCGAAATTGGGCCTCTGTCTCTTTAAGAAGCTCCCGCTCTTTCTGAAACTCCGTCGTCACAACGGGGCTCCTCTATTAACCCTTTAACACTGTTTTTATCAGTGTTTCTCTGAGCAGTAGCTCCTATAATGAGCTGAGCAGATGCGCAGTTCCACCAGGTGCTTGCTAACTGCTGCCGGCTAGTCTGAAGGAGCCAGCAAGGGCTGCTCTGTGAGGTGTAAGCTCTGAAGCCTGTAAAACTGCAGCTCCTAGAAGGAGGAGCTGTGTCTCGAAGGCGGAGCTCGGTCCAGCCAGGCGTTTAGCACAGCTGAGTGGTTGCCACAGGACACTAAAGGATTCCTCAAACATGAACGAAAGAACCAAAACAACACTCCAGGTATGTTTATGATGAGGGAATAACATTATAACATGATGGAAAAAAGTTGATTTTACATAATACTGCCTTTTTAAAATGTTCTCCCACATGTGTTTTATGTAAACTAACTTCAGCTTCATCATTAAGTAGTGCATAATTGTATCCTAAAAGTGTAGCATACATTTGTATTCAGTCTTCTGTTATTTAATACACCTAAAAAAAAATCCATATGATTAGTCAGCTTTTGCATAACTGTATAAATATAGCTGACCCGTTTTTCATCAGACGGTTTGTTGGAAAAGAGTAGTGAAGACGGAGAAACGCGTCGAAAAGGTCAGGGATGAAGTCATGGAGACGTTTAATGCAGGTTCAGGTTGAATAATCATCTGAAAATGGAAGAGAGCATGGCAGAAAAACACAGCCAGAGCTGCAATGGAATGATTCAGATCAAAGTGTATTCCTGTTAGAATGGCCCAGTTAAAGTCCAGACCTAAATCAAATTGAGAATCTTGGGCAACAAGCTAAATGCTTTCAGTGTGTACAGTAGATGTGCAAAGCTGGCAGCTTCCCAGAAGACTTGCAGCTGGCAATGCAGGGAAAGGTGGCTCCGCAGAGTGTCGGGAAGGATACAAACGCGCTCCACACTTTTCAGATTTTTACGCATAAAAACAAATTCCAAGCCAAAACTAAATAAGTAACACTGTGTGTTAGTCTGACACACAAAACCCAAACAAAATGCCTCGAATTTTGTGGTCGAAACGCCACGCAAGTTGGAAATGTCACAAGGAACGAACACATTTCAGTGCTTTCAGATATACATTTTTTATACAGATGTTTTATATATATATATTTATATTTATATATGTTTTTATCCCTGGTAGTCATAAATGCTACCCTCATGACTTCGGCATCCTTGACCGTGAAACCGAGGCCAAACTGAATGTGCTATTTGCCCCGCCACTCAGCTGTGAAAACAGATCAGCTCTCGGGGGCATGTGCATTCACAAGTCCCCCAATTATGCACATGGATATGGACGCACAAAAATGAACTGAGGCGCGGTGCCGCGGCGCTGAGTCCTGAAAACGTATCCACACTGGGGAAGATTTATAGCGCAGATGGAGAAAATGATCTCCTCCATTAAAGTCAATGAAGAACTACTTTTTTTTTTTTAAAGTTAGATTTAGGGGAAAAGATTGTTCACAAAGCCCTTTCTGTTGCTTTTCCCCGCTGCGTAGCGCGCCGTACGACTCGGGCTGTTTCACAAGCAGAGCGCTTCACATTTTTACTGTGATCCACAGTCGGGAAGAAAACATCTTCTTGGCATGAGTTGTTTGTTGTTGGTTTTTTTAGTCAAAACCACGCAACAGTAAATTGTCCTGGAAAAAAACAGGGCAGCAGTATGTAGAGGAATATAATTATATTAATAGTTAAAACCTCGATAGGGTTAGGGTTAACCCTTACCCTAACCCTTACCCTAACCCTAACCCCATTTTTAAGTCATTCTACCGTATAAAACTACCTGTGCTGCTCAGCAGTCACCATGCGCCCACCTTGAGGGAAAATGCTGGGTGAAATATTCACAGTTTGACCCTGAACAACAGACTGAATCCGTCTTTACCCCCAAACAGAGCGGTGGTAAGTGATTTTGCCGGTGAGCTACATTCATTTCACGTTTAAAAAACAAACAACAAAAAAACAACAATCATGAACCGGTTCATTTGAAAACGGTCCCTTTGCATGGCTTAATTTCAAACTGTTGAGGAGTTTGTCTCCTGTTGGACTCCGGAGCATTTTGGATGTGCAGAGGAGTTCATGGTTTGATTTAATCTCGTGGTTAATTCAGATACGCTTTGACAAACCTGCGTTGTTTTGGTTGATCGGCTTTAGAAAACAATACCTCAGCTCTATAGCAACCTTTCTCAGCAAGACACACTTTGCCTTTTTCAGCCATGAACTTTAGCGTTGAGCCTGCAAACCGAGGTCTCCAGAGTCTCAGTTGTAGACTTGACTTTTTAGCAAGTCTTTGAGCATTGCACCGTCTGACCTTGTGGTGAGTTTTTTCTTTTGGATATTTGCTGTGACCGCAGAAAGATTGACTTCATCTTGTTTGAAAATTCCCTTCCAGACCAATGGTCGGCAGCAATTTCTTCTCTAAGGTCAGTGCCGATGTCTTTCTTTGTGTGTGTACAAGACCAGCAAACCAAAAATAAATGGAAGGTAATCACATTTGCAGATGTTCAATTAATCAAGAGCTTACATTAGCTAGACCCAACTTATTTGTATATAAAAAAGTAAAAAAGTCAGTAATGTTCAACTGACCCATCTGTAACATTTTTGTTGGTATGTGAGAAACATACAGATCTCTGCTGGAATTTGAATTGGCTATTTCTTTAAGGATCTCACAAAACTGTGACACGATTGCAGGACTGACTTTGTGTTACCCTCTTCGAATATCAAGTCATGCATAAAACCGAACTTGTTTTTGGCCATTGCAGGTGTTGCATTTCACACCGATACCCCACACTGAGGGTGTAACGAAAACCTTTTCCCTGTGTTTATGATTTAAGGGAGTATCTGTCCTATGTTGCTACCAGGTCATTGTCAAAAGACAGAGACCTCATTGTACTCTGACCTGGGTCTTGTTTGCTCTGGGGGGTAAGACGTTACTGCACGCCGAGGTGGAGGTGATCCTCTTACACACCTCCAGTGGCTCAGGTGATCCACTAGAACTCATCAGGACGGAAACACAACTTCAGTGCCTTTAGAGGTGCTTGCAGATTTCTACTGTTTTTGCTCTTTTTGCTGTGCTTAATGTTTCAGGTCATCAAACTAATCTTAATAGACAACGATAACATTTGAAAATGTAAACTACAGTCTTGAAGATCTGGAGGGGTTTTATTTTCACCTTGGTTTTTTTACCCAGTTTCTTTCTTATTGCTGAATGGTGAACTCCAAAAGTACATAGAAAAGGCTTGTTTTCCAGACTTTGTTTCTAATGAGTTCTCGAATTTCCTTTGATCGGCACACGACGTGATGCCTATTCACATTCCTTTGGCCTAGTTTATGTTGCCAGATGGATTTTTTTTATTTTCTTTTTGAGTGATTTCTTGATTAAAAAGGTCTGGCATTGATGAAACCCCAGTAAGGCTAATAAAAATAAACCTATCACACTTAATTTAAGATTGACAAAAATGGGGCAATTACAAAGGAGGTTAAATTGCTTTTGAATACATAATAGACTCAGCATATGAAAGCTGTTTGTTAAAATATATTTACTCAGGTTTGGGGGGGGGGGGCAGAAAACAAGAAAAGTAGCAACGTTTTAGCTGCCTATCACACCTAATTCATAGTTCATCATTAACTCAGAAGAGCTGAAAGCCTTCTCCAGACAAACAACCTCTCTGCAAACATCTCTCCCCATCATTTCCACCTCCTGTCTCCTCTCAAAGGGAGTAGGGAGGACAAACAATGCATGAACTTTGACCCTGCTGAAGATGGAACACATCTCCCCTGTTCGCTTATAGACACACTTGCTCAGCGCAAACACTTTTGCTTCGTATTAAAGGCATCATCACTGAGGAGAGTCGGAGGAGGGGAAGGCAGGAGGTTAGGGTTCAAGGGAAAGAATGAGGGAGGGAAAGGATGGCGACAGGAAGCCGGGTTGTGCGTGCTTCACCCCACCGAGTACCCACCAGGCCTTCAGCAGACGAGGCTACTAGCTCAAACAGTAGATAAAACGGGCCTTGGGAAGTTTGGATTGGTTTTTAAGACTTTTTTTTACAGCTCCAGTTGCTTTCATTTCCAAGTAATTGGACAGAAAGTGGGGGGAAAGGTACTCAGGGTGGGATTCGAACTCGTCACGGCCATGTTGAGCTATGTAGCTAGCTTCCGCTTTAACAACTGTCCCACGCGGCGCCCCTTAGTGGGGTTTTGGTGAAGCAGAAAACTGGAAGGTTCCACTGATAAAAGTGGAACCTTCCAGTCGGGTTTTATGAGCGTCTCGCTTGTTTTGAAACCGGACCGTCCTTCAAGTTACTAATTTACTCATCCTGTCTTCCTCCTCAAAAAAGCTCTTCCAGAGGACTAAAAGCCACGACCGAAGTCGGATGAAAGGGAAGCGCAAGTGACGAGCTCATGTCATGTCAGCGTCTCGACTTCCTCTCGTTATCCAATGAGGGGGATAGTCGTCGGCGGCGCTCGTCGGGGCAACATGTCGGCGGTGCCTGAAATCCTCTGGGGACAGGGAGGGATAAACAAAGAGCCAAGGTTTGGCCTCTCCATTTACAGCCAGATCCAGACAGAGGTCCGTCCCGGAGCTTTTTAGTGAAACTCTAGAAGGCAGCCGCTCCAGGCGCGGTATGCTTATTGTAAACACAGCCATGGGGAGGCAGAAACAAGTGGAGGAGGCAGAAACAAGTGGAGGAGGCAGAAACAAGTGGAGGAGGCTCCCCGCTCTGCTTCCCGTCGGCAGGCTGTGAGGAGGACAAGCCGGGAGGAACATTGCGTCATTAGCCGCATTCACACCTGTGATATATAAAAACACACACACACACACACACACACACACACACACACACACACACATACACACACACACACACACACACACACACACGCACACACACACACACACACACATGATGAGATATTATATCTCCCCTGACAGATATAATTTTATCCTGCCAGTTTGTTATTGTCAGGGGGGCAGAGCACCCAAAAATTGTACTTAAGTTAAGTAAGAACTACTTCAGCACTTTTCTTTTTTTTTTTTTTTTTCCTCAAATAGAAGTAAAAAGTTATGGCGCCCCCTAGGGGACATGGAGGATTTGTTTTTCTTTTGCGTTACCTCGCAATAATGCACCGATCAGTTTAAGCGGCATAATTGAATACTGTACGCCTTTCTTAGGTGGCCATCGTATTTTCTGCTACAATATAAGGTTTTTGTAAGGTTTTTCCATGTATGTTAATATCTCGTTGTGGAATATCTGAAGTTTTATATCTTTTTCTTTAGGATAGAAACAAACCTATGATATAAACAGAAGCTTTCCATCAGTAGGAAAGAAATAACAAAAATACATCCAAGCTATTTGGACTGTTATCATGGGGCAATAAGTCATCTGACAGTTTTGATTGTGTCTTTTTTGTGTGTGTTGCTAGTCTGAATGGGCCGTTTTCATGTGCAGTTCCATCTCAACCTTTTACAAACAGACATAAACATGCACTGAATAAGGTTTTTATTTTGCACCAAAGAGTTACTACTAATAAACACGTTTCTGCTCTAAATGTGTATATATTTGAAATTTTAAATTGACATTTGTGACTGTGCACAAAATATACCAGCAAATATTGCAGTAAGCATATTGTGAGGGAACGCAAAAGAAAAAATCCCCCCAGAAATTCTACTCAAGTAAGACTAAAAAAATAATAGATTTACTAAAAGTAAAAACTATGGCATGGCATTTGTCCAAAATATTACCCAGGTAGATGTGAATGAGTGAATGTTACTCTACCCGTTCTGGGTGTTGTTTACTCGGTTTGTATTAGACGTGACTGCCGGCGGCAGACCCAGTCTGGTTCCACCAACAGGACGAAAAGTGCAGTTCTGATGTGCAGCGCTTTGCTAAAGAATGAATACACCCTGAACATTTTCACATCACAAACTTTAGCTTTACACAAAACTTACAAAAACACAAGAAAACCCAGGGATGAAGGAGAACAACAGAATCTGGACGAGGTAGAACAGAAGGATCTGACAAAAAAAAATGAAAACAGAGTAAACCAAGAAGTGTATATATATATATATATATATATATATATATATATATATATATCTGTTTGGGTGGTGATTAGTGACCACAAAGAGGTGGTTAAGTGTTACCAGGCTGACGCTGTGGGAGAAGGCAGGAATCTCACATTAAACTCAGAAAAGGAAACACAAAAAATCAGATAATGTGTCATCAAGTCAAGAACAGCTGAAAATATGAAATAAAATAAAAAAGTGCACGGTTGATCGATACCTGAACTTTACTCTAATTTCTTTCTTTCTTTCCAACATGATAGTAAATACAAAATCATGCCCAAGAACAAGGAATGCAAAAGACACATATTTCTTTGTGCCACAGTAAACTTGACACGCCCGAAAAGGAGCAGGAAGAAGTAAGAAACGTATGAACTCCTGGCCCGTGAACTCGTACAATATTTTCAGATGGACCCCCATTAATAAATCAAGTCAAAAAGAAAATATAAACAGGTTAATTAATTTTCAATTTTACCTGGGTTTACATGCGTACAAGTATATATACATCCACACCCACACACTCATATGCGTTACATGCATATAAGTGTGTCGGGCACCAAAACTGGCTCCAAGTGGTGGGATACAATCTCACATGGTGTTGTGAAAGTTTACTCAGAGGCTTATATTTACATGCCAGTGTCCCAAGAAAAGAAAAAGAAAAACAAATGACAAACGTATCCAGCTGCTTCCCATTTTTACTATGAGTTTTGATTTCAATTGGATCCATTTGTGGCACCCTTTATTCGCCTGATTTAAAATGTTCCAAGTGGACAAAAGGTTTACTTCCATGCATTTTATTTGGCACAAGCAGAAAAATGAACCAAAAAAAAAAAAAAAAAAAACAATCATTATTTGCAATTCATTCACTAGCAAAAAGATCTAAGGCATAAGAAAGATGTTACAATTTAACGCAAAACCATCGACCTTTAACAGATCGTAAGGCTGAGATGAAGTCCTGATGGTGGATCAGATTTGACTGGGAGAGGGAAAAAAAGAGGTGCTGAGATTATATTTAATTTGTTTTGAGGTTGACATGGTACACTTTCCACACACACAAAAAACAAAAGAACATTGGAATTTGCTCTGCTTGTCAGGGAGGTTTCCCAGAGGACACTTTTAGTGGAAAAGACTATAAAAAAAAAAAATCCTCTCATAACATTCCACCTACAATATCTCAGTTTAGCGGAGCATGTAAATGTCTGAAATGAATTGCTGGAAATACATTTATTGACGCAGGACTTTGTATTGCAGCCCCCGGAGGGGGGGGGGGGGGATCAACATTTAAATCTAGATTTCTGGAATGGAAAACAAATGGAAATACAGACGATAGAGGCGGTTGTTTTTTTTTTTTTTATTAATTGCTTTGAATCCAGCCGCGGGGGACTGGAAAAGCTTTTAGAAGCCACTTAGAGGTTTAGTCCCTTGTTCCCATCTCTGGGAGGAGCGAAGAAGTCAAGAAAGGAAAGGCTGAGACTGCCCCCCGCTGGTTCAATCCACACACTGCGGATGTTTCTGCAAAGCCTTTCAGAAGTATTCGGTATTCTTTGTAAATGGCATTCATCAGTGCTAAAACAGTAGTTGTATAAATACTGAAAATAGCACCGAGGCAATTATTACATAAGGAAAAAATGCTCCGCCCAACCAGAAGAAAAAGAAAGCTATATTATGACGGAACATACATGTACACACATTTTTATTAATAAGCTTTCAATATTTTTCACATTGTTGCAAAAACCTTCCACATTCTGAACAAAAAAAGTGATTATATTGTTGGGAACACTTGAAAATGATCTTTCAGAACAATGAAATGAATTACAATAAAATTAGAACATAAAACATGCTTATGTTATAACATTATGAACGTATGCACAAGTGGTTGGACGCCTCTGAGAGAAGAATAATAAAGCTACATACAGCTGAAAAGAAAACGTTTGTCCATTTCCTATCAGTTCTATTTTTCTGGACATTATTTATGCCGTACAGCTGGCATGTATGAAATTATATAAATAAAATTACAATTCAGCTATGCAGAGAAGCGAGATGGACCAAATAAAAGTAGAACAATTTGCAATTTTAATGCAAAAAAAAATGCAGTGTGAATGCTGTAAGCTGAATGTTTTTGGTGAAAATGATCTGTAAATCTGTAAGGTCACAGCAGTTCAAAAGGTGAAATTAGCTAAAAACCTAAAGCTAGCTGATATACTAATGATAACATGGACTGTCAATAGTAAGTTAACCTACAGTAAAATATCCTATGCAGTGTGGAAAAACAATGTAAAAGTAAAAACAGTTAAAGCTAGCTAAAATTTGTCACACGGTTTGAGCCACACGGGGGCGCTAGGCATCGCTTGATGTCGAAGTCAGTACTGACTGACCCTAAGATGAAGATACGTCTGAGACGTCTGGCGCCACAAGAACAGTGTAACTGTAGGGGGGGGGCGGGGTTATAATCCCATAGAAATTATTACATTAAATCAAAATTTTTAAAACGATATTTTTGGCAAAAAAAACTGAAAGACTATATATCCTTTCCGGCAAGATATCTGCCAACTTTCACCACATCAGTGTAATCATGCATCAGTTATCTCCCAATCTAATCACTCTCCTCAACATTTATCCCTTTTATCCTTTGGTTAGATTTCTCTGCCGCCCTACCTCTGTTCTGCCGGTGGACCTTTGTTTTGATTTTACTTTGGACGTTTCCCATGTCACCATTAAAATCCTGACATTTATGATCACCTGCCTGCGCCGAGGCCCTCCGTTTGAATAGACCATCACAAAAAAAGTAAACGTAACAAGGAAGAAATGTGGCTTTTGTAACTGTTTTGTTGGCCCCAAATGAAAGCAAAGCTGTAGTTTAATAATGTGGCAGAACGGACACACTTGGGACTTTTTAAAGTCCAGAGCTTTGATGCTAGTACTGGGCTCTTATTTGACTCTTTGACAGCGTAGCTTGCTGAAATTTACACCATCCTCAGAAGCTCGGCTAGAATTTAACATTAAGTAGAATAAAGTATATTATTTTATCTCCTTGGCATTGGTGCTCCCTAAGATAGATGTATCTACGGCCAAACGTTTCCAGGAGTCGAACATTTTCACGAGCACATTCTTGTGAAATTTGGAGATTTGTTTTCGCTTCAGATGTTCTGCTCTTTGGCGGAAATTGTTGCAGTAGGCAGATTTTTACCAGATAGAGGTAGTTTCAAATCCCTCCCATTATCTAATGATTTACAGGGTCCTTTTTGGGAACATTGATTGATTCCCTTGTCAGGTTTAGAGCTTACTCTGACAGGGAGCACAGAAGTTTGATAAACTACATTATTATGCGTTTGATCAAGAACTACGCTTGGACAAGTAATAATTCACATGAATATTTGACATTTTTACACCTGTGGTTGAGCGATACATTAAAATTTTACAGCAACGAAACACAACATGCACTACTAATCAGCACCAGCGGTTTTCTGCATCATAGTTTAATCACTGTTTAAAGTGTTACAGGGCACCGTTAGCATTTTGCACGTCACGATAGCACTGCTAGTCGCTAAACAAACGTCCTGAGGCGACCTCGGGGAAATATTTGTTTATTAACCCTCAATTTGCATAACAAATTCTTTTTTTTTTTTTTATTTGCACGCACACACCGATACACCCTACGGAAAGCAAGAGTCCAAGTACATGTGACTGCTGCTCATCAGTCATCCTGACACTTCATACGCTGTGTTTTCTAATTCTTCTGATGTTTTTTTTGCACATATTGTAAATAAATGGAGAGAAAAAAGAAGAAGGGACATAAAATCCTAAGTCAATGTTGAATATATTCAGGTTTAGGAATGATTTAGCTCCCTCGTTTTAAAACCAAGGTGGGATCAAATGGGAGGCCTTACTTATTATGCAAGCAATTTTCATCAGCGCCGAAGACAAGCACACAGGAAATAATCGGGAAGCGCCTTATCTCGCCTGCCAACATCTCACCTCCTCACATCCTGCGGCGGCCCCCAGGTAGGGACGCAAACTCAGGAGGCGAGAACAAGCGCCGCGCGAGGGGAGGCGAGGCGACAGGAAGGCGTTTCTCAAACCTAAACATGCCTCCTTCTCTTTTGTTTATCAAGAAACAAAGCTGCGACAACCACAGAGAAGTCATGGTCGGAGGTCAAAGGTACAAATCTCTCATATTTCTGATTCTTTGTGGACCCAATTAACACTTTGACTTTCTAGGTGAATAACAATGTGTAAGGTCTAAAATAGTTTTTTTGTCATGATTTGAATGTGGAGAGACACAACGGTAACCAAGAAAAGAGGATCAAATCCTGCATTTGTTTCTCTACCGTCCGAATCGAGCACCAGCCTGCGTCATAGTGAAGAGTATTTGACTTTGGAGGTGCAGCGTGTCAATAAAACAAAAGTGCATTTTGAATTACAAACGCAAAAGTATTTGCACATTCAACTCCTCCCTCCCCCACATTTTTCCCTCACAAACCTTACTGTGGCTTTGGGTTTGCGCTGGATCCAAACAACAGTGCATCTTTGGGAAGTAGAGAAAGCATAACAGGATGTGTATTTATTTTTATTTTACGAGAAGTAAAATCTGAAATGTGTGGCATTCCTTTGTAGTCGTCCACCTATGTCAGCTCACCTGGAGACGTACATCTTTGCAAAATCCCCACAGCATGATGCTGCCGCCACCATATCACTTATATTCATCGTGACGAGTTACTCTTCCACCGCTAATGTGCCATTTGACATTTTTGAATTTTGTTTAGGGGAATCTCGGTAAAGGGGAGTGACCTCATACACTTTTCTTTTTTAATAAAAAAAAACAAAACTACTTTGTGTTGGTCTGTCACACAAAATATGCATTTTACGGATGTGACATAATAAAATGTGAGAAAAGTTAACGGGTCTGATTACTTTGGCCGAGCAATCTGTTGTTTTTTTTTTTTCCTTATAGGAATATACGCGCACTTTGACCTTTCCCCCCGTTAAAATGAATCTAAAATGAATCCACATCTATGTTCTCTTAGAGTAGATTATAAGCAGTTATCCCTAAGAATAAAAAAATAAACAAAAGATATCATCGACTGATCTTAATTTGAACTTCGTTTTTCTGAAGGGGTCATCCTGAGACCACATTAGACAACATCGCCACATGTTACTATCCACCAACGCTGCTGATTTACTTATTTATTTAGTTATTTATTTGTTTGTTTATTTGTTTATTACATTTTTTTTTTGTGATATCTACTACACCCTGCTGGCTTTCTGCGCGGCATCTGCAAACCAGAGAAACACCTGTCGCCGGTGACCTCCGACCCCCAGCTGCGGCGCCCTCCCAGAGACACACGAGACGCTTTCTAACAACCCAGACCGCGCGGACAAACACGGGCGCATGGGCGAGGCGCAAGTACACACCTAATTGCATTACCGGTGGTAATGCACTGGCGAACAGGTGCCTGCGGAGATTGAATCAGAAAACACACAGCCTGCGCGCGCGTGGGCGTGTGTGTGTGTGTGCCCTTTGTCTCTCCTCTAAACAGTAGGGCAGGCATCCCCATGTGTGTTTTCTAACCCCTGTTTGGACCTGACATTAGGGCCTGTGGGTGTGTCCTTCTGCGTATTTGTTTGCAAATAAAGAGAACAGGAGGCTTCAGGTCACTTATCTCCTCATGTGAGTGTTTGCCGTTGCAACAGCGCCCTGGCTTCTGTGCGACAACCGGAGGAAATTTACACTGACGTTAAGATAACATCCCCGCCTCGCTCAAACGTGTGCACAAAGCTCAAAGCGAGGAAGAAAAGCAGAGAGATGTGATATGGAGACGATCGCCGGAGAGCACTCCTGGGAATATCGGGGGAATTGGATGAGGAGCGAGAGTCCGCAGAGGGGCCAAGACAAAGGAAACAGACTGATCAAACACGATAAAAGATCATCAGACTGGGTCAGACTGATTTCTTGGCTCCCCCACAAGAATGTGAGGTCACACGCAGTGCCGTGAGGTCACACGCAGTGCTGTGAGGTCACGTTCACCTTCCTGACGGATTTTAGGCTTAGATTATGGAAGAGAATTTCAAGCACTGGCAAAGCTAAACGGAATAAACAAGAAAATAGTTTTAACTATTCGTTTCATTCAATGAGCGGGAAGGGGAAAAAATCCCAACCAAGCATGTGAGGCCAATTCAATTCAATTCAGCTTTATATATATATATATATATATATATATATATATATATATAGTACCAATTCATAGAGAAATGCGGCTTCAAAGAACTAAGAAAAAATTATTTCAGTTCAATCTTCCCAACTGATCATAGTTCTCAAACGGTAACTCAATTCAAAGGGGGGGGTTATGACTTGCTGGAGCGAGTTTCACTCCTGTGAAGGAGCGTTCCATGATTTTCTTCATTTGTGGGTGACGGTCGATTCATGATTTGAAACTAGTTGAGGTGACAAATATTTTCACAAAGAGCTTTGATTGGTTTGATGTTCTTTCCCTTTGATAAATAAAATAATCATTTGTAAACAGCTTTTTTCTTTTTTGCTCAGGTCATCTTTGATATTAGATTATGTTGTAATGACTGTCATGAACGGTGCGGTGAGGGGTGGTGAGGCAGACGCTGTAGACCCAGGTAGGATGGATAGTTGATTTTAATAAAGAAAAGCACAGTCCAAACAACAGGCAGCACGCACATTAGACGCATTGACAAGGACCCGACGAGGAACAAGGAACACAGGTGGAGTTAAATACACAGCGGGTAATCACAGAACGAGACACACCTGGGAACAATCAAGGGGAGGACAGGACAACACGAAGACTCGGGGACACAGAAAACTCTAAATAAATACACAGAAAACACAGAACATGACAATGACAGCAGTATCCTCGCCATGAGAGAAGCAGAGCGTCTTCAGTCAGAGGCTTCTTCAAATTTGCTGTAATACAGACTGCTACAGGAGCTATGGCACCCGTCACCATCTAAATTATTATTATTATTTTCAATTTTTTTTTTTTTTGAAGAACCCTGGTTTAACATAAGTTACAGCAACATGCAATTTTCCCTTTGGGATCAAGAAAGCATTTATGAATTTTAAATGAATTTGAAAAATGTAACAAACAAGCAAAACCAGAGGAATTGTGTAAGGAGGCAACCATGTCCTACGTCCAACGTCGCACCCCCACCTCACAGAAGGCGAAACTCAATCTTTCTTCATCAGGCCATGAAAAGTACAATATATGTAAGTCTGTCATGACTGTTTCCATTTTCTTTTTTTGACTGATTCTGAAGAAAAAGTGGACCTGACCCGTGATCAGACTGAAAGCGAGATAAGTTTGCAACGTGGACGTATCGTCATTGTCGACACCTCCAGGCTGCATATCTCTGTGTTTCACTTCATGCACGTGTGCGCGTGTGTGTGGTGGGGTGGGGGGGGGGGGGGTGCAAGCGTGTGCGTGTGTGTGACCACGATGGCTGTTTGCAGGAGCTTTATCAGTCAGCAAACACAAAGGGCCATTCAAAAAGCCAGAGAGATGCAACAAAGGGACAGTTTATGGCAACAAAGACACCTCGGTCCTGGAGGCCACGTTGGGCACAAATTGGAACGAAAACCCCTCCCGTCACTCAGCCGGCTTCAAACTGCTGGATCAATGCACAAAATTAGAGTCGAGAGATGGAGCATTCGTCTTCTGCCGTTACTTTTGATAAAAGGCAAAAGTTCAGTGTCCGACACTCCAAAATATGTATAAACGCATTCACATTTCCTCTGCGCCTTTAGGTCAAAAGAGCAAAACGAATTAGCTTTGGTTTTACCTCTTTATCTGCCTTTAGATCTTCTGATTATAAGAATTTTCATATTTCTTTAAGTTCTGAAAGTCCGCCTAACTCAGGAGAAACAGGATAGAAGGCCCTTTATTTTGAGTTCATATCTGCCGATGTGGATGAGACGCTGCCCTTCTCTCTCCTATAATCCGTTACTTTGTACATCGCTCTGGATCAGAGCCACGAGACGTATAGAACAAGATGTTTTCCATTATATGCTGGAAATCCTGGACAAAAAGACACAAGAAGAAGTTTTTCTTTTTTTTTTTTACTTTTAGCAAATTCCCTAAGCCCCCCCATGGACTATATCAAAGTATAAATAATTCAACTACAAACAGTTGAATTATTTATTGTTCGAAACGCTTCATGCAAAGCAGCTGCTAATTGTTGTTTGAGATAAATACGCTAAGACTTTTTTTTTCTTTTTCTCTCTCCATCAGGTCTGACCTGCCGGTTCCGATCATGACTGGCTCAGATTCTACAAACGAAAAAAAAAAAAACTGTGCTGAAATTTCTCTAACAAAAGCAGTAAGTTATTTAGGAAAGTGTATGCGCAGAAGTCGTCTTTTTTTTTTTTTACTATTATTATAAAATTGTGTTACTTTTGGCACTCCCATGATTCCATACAAAAGAGGCCAACTTTGCCATCTGAAAACATTTGCACCAATCTCACTGTTGATGCTGAGAGATCTGAGCCTGCAGTCGCAGATCACCATTGACATCCGAATCGGCATAATAAAAAGGAAAAACAACAACAAGACTTGATTAATTAAATGTCGTCAGAACCCATATTATAGAAGTTTCTTTAAAGAAGTGTTGAATGATCAAGTGAGACTAATAGAGGCACATTTACGAATGTGAACGCAGTTCAGGTTGTGATTTGCAATCTCAGGAGTTAATTATCGGATTATAGGACGCTGATTTTCTAGAGGGCCACAGAACTCACTCGCCTGAACCTAACCTAACGACGCCTTCGTAAGCGGGCGACGTCGGTAAGCAGAGATTGAATTAAAGGAGGTGGAACACGCCCTGTCAATCCAAAAGCAGTCGTCAGCACTGATGGATGGGTTGGGGTTTTTTTTTTTTTAGTTTGTTTGTTTGATTTTTTTTCAGCCAGCTGATCAATGCCACCAGCCCGGCCCTGTTAAAGCACACACACAGAGTCTGACACAGAGCCTTCAGTCCAAACAGACTAATCAGGCATACAAAAGGAGATGCAGATTACCTGTTGCTATGACGACTGCAGCTGCAGCCTGGCACAGGCCTAAATGGAGCTGGCCGCAGGAGCATGTTGAAATTTGATATGGTTTGAAAGGCCAGGTGTGTGCTGATAAGAGAGCGCAGTAGCACACGTAAACTTGATTAAAGCGTATGTTGCTGCTTTGCTTTGGTATATCCCGGGTATGGTCTGAAAATAAGAACTAAAATGAACGCTCTACACTTCGTCATTAAGTCTTTACAGACAGTGACTAAATAGGGATTCTGCCCAGGCTGCATTTTTTGATGTATGTTTCTATTTCTGCGGCCTCGTTGGGACCTGCCCCTTTTTTTTTCTGCTTCCCTTCCGCGGTCCCAGTCGGAAAGGCTGAACCCTCCCTGTTTCCCCAGCTCATCCTCACCATCAGACACCAGCTGCTGGAAAGGCTGCACTCAGTGAACTCCCTCCAGCACTTTACTGGGCCCGGCTAATCACTGGTGCTCACCGGCTATACAGCAACCACCACACCTGCCCCCGCTCTCCCACTGGTGGGACCGTCCCATCTGGGACCCCGATTATTGGGGTGTTCGCTTACAGCTGGAAAGCAGCTCGAGGTGTGAGGAGGAAGATGAGGGAGGAGGTGAAGTAAGACATAAGGGGTTTGGAGATGAAGGGTGATGAGTTCACACTGGCGGGGGAAGCAATCCCCAAAACCAGAACGGAATGACGATCAATGGCGATGCATTTATTTCAGAAAACCTCGTCTCAGTGTTGCGACAAACAGCAACATGTGATTATGGCAAACTTGTGGCGTTTTGTCAGGAAGCAACTTTTGGTTGTAGTTTGTGGCTGGATAAGCTATCAGTACTAAGCTAGGGTCAGATGCGAGACTCACACACCGGATGCACCACAAGGATGTGTTCTCGGACCCTGTCTTGTGACGAGCCCCGACCGTCGCTGTTCTCAAACAAACATGATGCCGTGTTAACACAACACAGCACCGGACAGGCACAAGAAACATGGAGCACTTTTGTCATAACAAGTTGCCTTATGACAAGCTGCTTGTCGCCACCGCAGGAGACCAGGGTTGTGGTTGACTTTGTCTGGCAACACCAGTTGCTCCCCAGTGAAACTAACTATGTAAGCCAGTCATTAATACAAATATATGACAGAATAGTTTATGTTTTAATGAGTTGCAGCATTTTATTTATGTATATATATATATATATTAATGCACATTTCTGTGCTCTTTCAAATAATGGCCACTCATTATATCCTTTTGATGGACTTGGGACACCAAGAGAGTGGAAGTTCATACAGGAAAGAGTTAGGAAAACATTTGTAGGTACTGTATATCAACATTGCCGCCATATAAAGATATTTTTTTGCACCTATTTATTTTTCACTGCTTGAATCTGAGCTCGGGATGCTCGGGTTGTGGAGCATCACAACCTGGGACATTTCTCATTTGTCAAATAAACTTTTTCTGATTTTGCACTAGAGTTGTGCGTTTTGCTCTGGTTTCCTGTTCAGTTCAGTGTGGATGTTTGGATAAACTACTCAAAACAATTGAAAATCAATTGCTGGGGGAAAAAAAATGACCAAACCCCCAAAACTGATTAATCTAAGATTATTATTATTATTATTATTATTATTATTATTATTATTATTATTATTATTATTATTATTATTATTATTATTATTATTATTATTATTATTATACTAACCCTGACCCCTAAAGCTAACAAGGAAAAAATTAAGGGCAATAATTTCATTCATATTATTGAACACATGACTTTTATTTCCCATGACTTATATTAGACAGGATTCACAGTCTAATCCTTCCATCTGCACAGAAATAGACTTCCCCAGCAGCCATGCAGGCCCGGGGGCTGCCGGTGACGGCCATTTAGGAGGCAGATCATATGGTGGGGCTGCTTGTCCGTCGACGGAGATGTGTCCCACCCCCTCCGCACCCCCATCCAGGGCTGACATAGAAAACTATATTTAGAAGCTGGCGTCGTAACGTGACGCTGCCGCAGACGTACGCACGGTGGCTGCGAACTGAATACTGATTGGCAGGAGCTCAGGAAAATGTAGCCTCTTGATATTTAGGCTTACAGCGAGGAGCTGCGAACAAAACGGAATTCTGGCCAAATTCAAGATTAATTGCTCAAATAAACATACGAAAAAAATTAATTGGGTTTCGAAATAGTTCATTCTGAGTAGAACATGTCCCCTATATAGAACAACAGCAGCAGCTTCGGAAATGAAACAGTGCACAGATCTTTAGTTCTACAGTGGTTCGAACGGTCGTTATGGAAGAACAAAAGTGTCAAAATCAAATAAATAAAGTCATTAAATGTATATTTATGCTTAATAAGCACGGATTACATATGGAATTCAATAAAGCAGATGAAATTCATAACAAATATATATATATCCAAAGAGCCTCTGTATTAGTTATGGGAATCTAAAAGTTAATCATTATTTTTGTATTCAATAAAATAAAAATTTAAGACACATTAAAGTTACATGTTATTATAGCATTATTGAATAATTTTATGGTCCTTTTTTGCTGCGCACCATGAAATAGTTTAAAATCCCATAGTGGCTCTTTTAGTAGGCTGTGACGCTCAATTGGTTAACCTGCACAGCAAGTTAACTACAGGTAAACCGCGCTGACTACCTCTCACTGACTGATGCTGGGCCAAAAAACACTATAATCAAAAAAATAACAACAAATCAATAAATGATTACTTGAATGTGTGATTGAATGATTGATGGTCCATACAAACATTGCCATTTTAGAGTGCCAAATTAAAAACACTCTACGTGCCCCTGAGCATGACGCAATGGGAAACAGGAACCATGAAACTGCTGGACTAAAATAATTCATGTTTTTAGTCTGACTTACACTTTTAATCCACATAATTAGACTTAAGTCATTTATAATAATCAAGTGACATATGTAATTAAATGTGTTTAAGGTAGCCTATATTACCAATTTCTTTCACATTTTTACACTGGCATTTAAAATTAATTATTACACGTATATATATTTCTATTTGTGGCACTTTGGACGCTCGGGCAATGTAGTCTGTACGCTGTGTACAGACTTGTGACTGCGTTCACTGACTGAATACACTTCTATAAGGCAGTATAGCAGTGTATAGTGTATATTGTTGACCGTATTAATCAACAATACGGTAATATATGGTGCCTCGCCCAGCTGTAGGCTACTTTAGGGGTGTAGTGAGGGTGTGTAGGCCTGCTGCACTTTATGAATAATGAAAAAGTGACGTAAACAATGCGGCTCTCTTTGCGGCTCCAGGCTCGAGGCGGGCGCACGGAGGCGTGATGCGGCCGTGACGTGGTTTGAGTCGGGGATCTTTAATCCTCTGCCGCAGCAGCCCAGCCGGTCACCGGAGGAGGGGGGCAGCAAGGTTCGGACGGGAATGGGCCGCGCCGGCTAGGAT
This sequence comes from Xiphophorus maculatus, assembly GCF_002775205.1. NCBI lineage: Eukaryota > Metazoa > Chordata > Actinopteri > Cyprinodontiformes > Poeciliidae > Xiphophorus > Xiphophorus maculatus. Next base: position 23,727,357 of record NC_036451.1, on the reverse strand, counting down.
ACGCGTAACCAGGCCGAAACAGCTCGGTGTTTAGGTAGATAGTGAGACCGCCGAGACGAGGAGAGATTACGACGAGAACCAGGCGAGTATTTCTGCCTAGGCCTGACCCCCTCCACCTCCAGCCAATTCACTCATATTCCCCCCGCTGAAAGGACCACACACGGACACACGGGCGGTCGAATATACACGTTTTTTAAAACGCTTTTCTGCTGAATTAAAACGTCGAATGTAGTATCCGCAGAATTAGCCGCCGCACGGGTACGGCGCCTCGCCCTGCCAGCTTCCCCGAGAGTAATTTATTCCTCGTTTCGCCCTTCACGAGCGTCGCCGCGTCCCCTGTTTTCCTGTCAGCTACTGCGCATCAGCACAACATGCAGGATGAGCCTGTCGGGGTGACAGCCGCGCAGTTACCCCCATCAGCCGAGGAGGAGGAGGAAGAGGACCGCAGCAGCAGCTCGGTCAGCAAATCCGCGAAGCAAGCCATCCAGACCGAGAGCCAGCTGAGCTCCTTCACGTCGGATTACAGCCACCTAACCCAGAAGATCGCTTTCCCCGAGCATTTCTGCCACACGCAGTCCCTCTGTGACCTTCAGCGAAGCGTACATCAGCAGCTAGAGTTCACCCCGGCAGAGCTGTACCCCCCGCCCCAGGGGCGCTTCAGTCACCTGCAGCCCTTCTCCAGCGCCGCTGACCCCCGCGGCTCTGCTGTGGAGGCGGCCGAAGCCGATGCTGCGACGCCATCGCCTCCCTCTGTGAATCTGAACGAGATCCAAATGGACTCCCCCATCGCCCACCACTTGAATAACGGCAATGGCAGCAGCAGCACCGGCAATATGCTGTCCGGGGGTCTCAGCGCCGCTTTCCCCAACCTGCCCTCCTCCCAGGAGATCCAGAGCGCCAGCGGCGGCCCGTCCTCGCCCTCCCTCCCCGGTTTCGGCACCCCTTGGTCCGTGCAGACCAGCTCCTCGCCTCCACCGGCGGCCAACTCCATCAACCCCATGCACGCGAATGCCATCGGCCAGATGCCCAGCACGGACTCCGAGAACAGCTTCTACCCGGGCATCCCGTCCTCCATCAACCCGGCCTTCTTCCAGAGCTTTTCGCCGGTGTCGGCTAATCCGTGCGCCGGGATTAATGTGCAGGGCTTCGGCGGTCCGTTCTCGCCTCAGATGAACGTTCCTCAGCAGCCGCAGAGCCGCAGGTCCCCGGTCAGTCCCCAGATGCACCCCCAGCAGGGCGCCTTCCTGCAGCAGAGGAACAATTACAACCAACACCAGGTGAGCAGCTGGGCAGCATCCTGTCATAACCAGACGGTGCATTGTGTATCAGGATATTAGCTAGGAATTAGTGAAAAATGTACTTAAAAACGGAGTTCAATTAATTGTATTCAAATGGCAAAAATTGAGTGTTTATGGAAACAATGTTTTAGATTTTGGGGATCCAGGTCTGCAACTAATGATTATTTTAGTTATCGGTTAGACTGTCCATTATTCTGACGATTTAATCGGATACAAAATTGCCACATTCAGCTAATTGTTTATGCAGTATTAGAAACACATTAAAACGTGCAAATAGATAATATAACTCCTTTTGTAAACAAGTAACAAACATTTTATTTTCTAAAATTTAATAAAATGGCATTTAGGAAGCTTGGTCATTTGTAGCACAGGGTGCAACTAAAACGATACTTCTAACAACACTCAACATCAACACAGTGTATAAAAACTTTGTGTAATTCTTCCTACAGTTATGGATTAATTACTGCTCTGAGTACGTTGTTCTTTCAGAAAACTGCCACTTTTTTTAGTCTGTACACTCCAGTTAACGATTAATTGTTCACTAAATTAGCTGAAGATTATCTCAATAATCGATTCAACGTGATTATTCCGACTAATCGTTCCACCCCTATGGGAACCACCTTGTGACAGTACAGTAGGTGTTCGAAAAAAATGTGCCCCGTCTGCTGCCAGGCTCTTTGAGGGATAAATATTTCTTTTCATAATGCATTATGCAAGGCTTAGAGTCTCTACCCTTGAGGCATACAGAGGGAGTGGGGGAACGCTGGAACTCTGAGCATCGCTGAATCTTCCTGTTGTTCTCTCCTGGAAGCTGGCAGTGGGATGCAGTCACATGGCGCCGGACCACCCCTTTCTTGTGGTTCGCTCGGTGGGAATATAAAACCTCACAGGGTTCTTTCCATGTCCTAAGTGGGTGCTCATTTATTTTATTTTATGTATTTTTTATTTTTTTGGGTGAAATGAAAACATCCAGTGTTTTGGTGGCGTGGCACACCCTGAGACTCACACGAACCTCCCCGCTCTGCAACCGGAAGCTTTACGAGCCGGGTAGCCTTCAGCTTCAGGTTTCTCATGTGATTTGCACACTGACTGGGTATGTGTGTGCATGGGAGCATGTGTGTGTCTGTGTCTGTGTCTGTGTTGACTGGGTGTGCCTGTAAGTGCTTCTGCAGTGTTGTTGTTTCTTTGCCCTTCAACCTTTTTCTTTCTCTTCTTTGAATCTATTGTAAATATATTTGCATGAAAGCAACAAAGGCAATCATGTGACTGTTGTCGTCGGCGCGCCCCCCACCCTCGCCCCGCCCTGATCAAATACTCATCCAAAAATGTAGCGACAGGAGAGAAAAGGCAGAAAGTCGACTTCTCTCCATGCGGTGATGTCATTAGGATCTTGAAACACAGAAGAAGCTTATTTCTGAACTGAGACAAACTGTGATGACACTCTAACTCTATATTCTTCTTTTCTTATGACGTCACATCAGGGTTGTTTTTTTTATTCCAATTTTTGTAAAGGTCTGACCTGAACTAGATAAGAACTAGCTTAGTTCTTATCTAATAACTAGCTTAATTAAGCTAGTTATTATTTAAGAACTAGCTTAAAGAACTAGCTTGTTTAAGCTAGTTTTTAAATTAGAACTATCTTATTTAACTAGCTTAAAGCTAAATAAGCTAGTTCCTATTTAACTCTAAGTAGTATATAAAACATTTAACAGCCTCTTTAGAGGAATTAAAAATCTAGTTTTTCCCAATTTAGCTCAAATTCAATTCAGTTGAAAATAAAAGAGAAATTAAATGCTGTCGTAAGTAACTCATATAATCAAACTTTCTTGAGTCGTGATGCTGTGGGCAGGAAGGATCTTTGGTAGCAGTCCGTCTTCCAGTCAATCAGAAGAGGCCCCTGACTGAAGACTGTTGCTGTGTGACAGTCATGACTGTTATGACATGCTAACAAAAACAGAAAAGTAAAACAACCTTTTCAAAAACAGGACCAGGTGTGTCTCTTTCACATGACTGACAGTCTACAGTACTGATAAAGTAAAATCCTCCTGGTTATGCGAAAGGAATCTATGAAAAAAACAACAACAACAACAACAATGTTGCAATACCTCTTTTATACAATAGTGTTAGGGTCATTTGAGATAAACGAAAAATATATAATTAGCCACAGAGGACTAAATTACCACCCAAAATCTCCACAATTTTTAGACTAATTTCACATCTATACCTGAATAAAGTGGAATGTTCTGTTGTGTTGAAAAGTCATACATTTCATTAAATAATGAAAATACAGTTTTCAATATTTAAAGGCATAAATTCATATTAAAAAATATATCATATTCACAATATTTGTGACATTGTGAAGTCAAAAATTTGCCAGAAAAATCTCAGAAGTTTACTAATATTGTAAAATCAGACATTTGCAACAAAAAATGCCAGAAGTCCTCAAAGAGTGGTGGAGTAGATCTAGAAAATGTGTATCTGGATATTTTCCAAAGTGTAAGTGGCAGATATAGACTCTTCTCCGGTATTAGAAGGACATTTCCCAGGTTTAGACTCGATGCAGCCATGTTGCAGCTTCTTCCTCCCTGTCCCAGGTGTGTATTCTGGATCCCGTTTGAGGCGCTCATGATGAGTCTGAACCCTGTAGATGTCGTTCTGGTTCGGAAAGAGAAACCACTATGAAAAGTACATAGATGCAAATCATCTGCATTTACCACTTAAACCTTAGGACTTGTGTTACTTTTTGTTGCAGATATCTCTTATTTTTTAAAACAAACGTCTGACTTTATGGTGTAGATTTATGAATATTCTCCTGGAAAAAATGTTTTTTTCTTGCACATTTATGACTTTTCAATATCCAAGATTTTTCTAATGTTTGAAATTATTCTCAGAATTTTAAAGTTTCTTGACAGAAGTTTACTTTTCTGCAGCCAGTTTGTATTCTTTGTCTACAGTGGCCCTAAGACTCAATTTTTACACCTTTACTACTTTACAAGATTGTATATATTACACATTTTTGTCTTTTAGCACACATAAAATTATAAAGGTCCATCAGATAACAAGATACTCTTTTTCTCTCCAAGATCCGTTTTAAAAAAACAATTGTGGATTTGAACTTAATATTCAAGGAGGAAAAATTCAAGATTTATCGTCAGATGTGTCAGTTTATTAGATCATTCATTCATTCATTCATTCATTCATTCATTCATTCATTCATTCATTCATTCATTCATTCGTCTATATGGAAACCTTAAGCTGCCTTTATGTCCAATAATGATTAATTATATTAGAGCCAGAGACGACGTCACACTGGGTGTGTGAGCGAGAGATAGGTCAGTCAGCTTTACACGGCTAAGCAGTTAAAAAGAATTTCACTATTATCTTTAAACAAATGGGTGTGTGTGTGTGTGTGTGTACTACCTGTAGAGAGAGTCCATACGCTTACCCTAACTGCAAAGTTTTCAAAGCTCTGCAAATGTCGTTCTGGTCCAGAAAATGTTCCAGACGAGTCAGGTTCCATTACGCTCCATGACAGACAGATTCTGGTTCTTCAAAAGGATAAAATAGAGAAACTTTCCTAGAGTACGTTCGGTTTCCTGTTGTCTGCATTAATGGACTTCTGACATACCTCCATAGGAAATAGCTTTCTTTCCTCAGACTACTTTTCGAACACCTCTCTCAACAGAACGGAGGTAGCTTTAGGTCTCCTTCCCTCAGTAACAACTCAAACCATCGCAGCGTTGTTGTCGTCAGCGTGACCCAAGAGCACTTATGGGACGCTGTGGTTTACTGATCGGAAAATGTTCCGATTTTTCTATCTCCGCCCTCGGATCAGAGCCAGAGCAGACTGTTCCTCGGTACGTCGCCTCTGTCGTCTTCTGTAGGTTCTGCTGTTCTGCTCATACGGAGGATGTGAGCACAAAGCCACCGGCATCTGATTAGATTGTCTTTTTTTAAGAAGAAGCACTAGTTTGTAAAAAAAACCCCAAAAAACCACACTTGTTAATTTTTATTATTTTATTTTATTTTTCTAAATATTTCTCGCCCTGAGAAACGCTGTGGCCTTCGCACATTATTTCCTGTATAGGGCTGAAACAATTAATCGGAATAATTCTGATTAATTATTTTAATCATTGACATAATTGTCAACTAATTTAGTAATTGATTAATTGTTAACTGGAGTACACAGACAAAAAAAAAAGCAATTTGCTGAAAACACAACAGCCTCAGAGCAGTCATTAAGCCAAAACTCTACAAAAAATACACACATTTTGCAATAAAGAGATAAAAAACACCTTTGTTTGTAAATATATTTTATACAGAACTCCTCCTCCTCCACCTTACTAGATATCAAACTTAGTGGCATAGTTGTATTTCTACCTGGTTCAAATTCTTTAATAAAAAGTCTTTAATTAAGCACCCGTTGCAGTCCAATTATTAACTGGTTAATCGAAAACATTGTCAACAGGTTAGCCCTTCAATGTACTGAGGTCAAGCAGAAAAGGCTTTACACATGTTGATGTTAGATGTATGTTTTTTACCTGCAGATGCGTCCTTAGCTACAAACGTTCACAAAAGGAATGCTTTGTTCTTGAATTTAAAAGCAATAAAATGTTTATTTTCTCTTTCAAGAAAATTAATTTAGTTATTTACATATTGTATGCATTTTTAATATTGTACGAAATGAGAAATCAGCATAATGTGCTAATTTTTTAATCCAATTAATCGTCAGCACAACCAATTACTAAAATAACTGTTCGCTGCAGCATTGCTCCTGTACCTGATTAAAAACGGTAACGCCACTACCACTCATTCCTATCAATTATCAGTTGGGGTAGTACACATCAGATGCGCCTATTTGAATTTTTGAGCAAAATACACTCTTATTTTCCCTCTTTTTGGTTCTCTTTGTCATAAACAAAACATAATGCCTCTGGAAAGGATTTCCACACGACATTGGCAAAAAAGATTGAGAGGGTGATGCTTCAGCAGAAGACACTAGGTCCAGGTGGAGAGAGTGTGTAAGTGACAGTGGTGGTGTCGCAGGGCACGGGATACTTAGTATTAGTCTTAAAGCTCTAAATCTTCTTATCTACCCACCCATTACAGAAGCAGATAAAGTTCGGCAGTGGCTGACGAGGGGAAATAAGGGATGGGATTAAACCGAGTATTAAACCTACTGCTTGTTTGAGGCATATTTATGCGTTTGATCTAACCTCTCGCTTGTTGCCGGCTCAGCCCATGGTGAAAGCGTCCCCGTGGGGGAGCCACCAGGGGAACGGCTGGGGCGGCGGCGGGGGCATGTCTTGGGGCCGGGACCACCGCAGAGGCAGCGGCATGGGCGTTCCCGGCTCCGTCAGTCACGCCTCGCCCCTGAAGAAGCCCTTCTCCAGCAACGTCATCGCTCCGCCCAAGTTCCCGCGCTCCGGAGGATCGCTGGGGCCGAAGTCCTGGATGGAGGAGAACATGTTTCGCACGGACAGCAACAGCAACACCATGTTGCCCCTGCAGGTATGAGCTCAGCTGTTCACATGATTTCAGCATTTATGTTAAACTGAATTAGTTTATGCTCGCGTCGATGCGCATATTAACGCAATCATAATGTTGAGTTTTAGTCTTTCCTGTTCTCTTCTCAAATGTCCTGTTTTGTCGCTTTACAGTCACAAACGTCAAAACATTTTCCAGGTTTTTATGCCATAGACCAGCACAAAGGGTCAACAGGTAATTTAGGATGTTTTCACACCTGATAGTCCAATAGACTGGGTTTGATTGGGAACCAAAGTTGCAACATTTATTACATGTTTAGCTGGTGTGGTTCGCTTTCACACTGCACTGTGTGAAACGATTCCCCTCCTTACCTGTGGTGGCGCTTCACCAAGAGCCATTGAAGGGAACAGCATGAAAACCTCTGAAGTCGACACTGAGAGCAACTTCCTTCTTTGCAAAATGTAAACAAAAACAGAGTAGTGTGAGGTTTTAGCAGTTTGGCAAATAACCACAAGGCAGTTCTCCTGTTAGCACTAGATTAGAGTGTTTGTTTTGGTTCATTTACCCAGAATGCCCTGCACTATAGTCCACTTCCTGCTTTTAGAGAAGATTCAGATCCACTAGTGTTCACACATGTATACAAACTGCACTAGAGTTCATTTCAATCAAACCGAGACAGAGGTTTTTAGGCGGACCGGAGTTCGCTTTTCTGGTCAGCGTCAGTTTAATTTTACATTCACACCTCCACAAACGAACCTGACTTTCTAAACAAACAAACTAGAGTTTGATTAAAGTGGACTAAATGGGTCTGGTGTGAATGCTATCTTAATGTCGGTATAAATAAAGGTTTCTTGTGAAGGTCTCAGCGTTTTATTGGAGGACAAGAGAGAACAAATAGCATCTTGAAGAGCAAGGATCACAGCAGACGTCAAAAAATAACAAGCAGGGTTAGGTTTTACGACAACATTTGAGCCCTGTTCTATCCTTTGTCTGAAAACGAAAAGAGTAGAGTACAGCTGTCAGCCTACCAAGACATAAACCGACAATGAACCATCAATCAGAGAAGTAGCCAGGAGGTCACTTTAACTCTGGAGGATGTTTTCTTTTCGACAGCTGTCAGTCATGTTTTTCACAAATCTGTAATTTAATGATAGAGTGAGGAACACGGTGGTGGCAGCATTCTGTTTGTAGTGACATACAGGCAGACATGTCAGAGTTTTTATGCATTGACTCAAGGGAGCTGAACACAAATGTGCACCAAACTTTTCACATTTTCATTTGGAAATTACTACGAAAACCATTTACCATTTTCCTCCCGCCTCACACTTTATGTACTACTTTGTGTTGATCTATGAGACAAAACCCCAACAAAATGCATTGAAGTTTGGGGTTTTAATGGAATAAAATGTGGAAAGGCTCAAGCTAGAAGAATATTTCCAGGCACTCTGAAAAGCTAAATCACTAATTCACGTCTTTGTTTCTAAAGATTTCTGTGAATTTGCTCGTCTAGTACTTCCAAAGGGAAACTCAGCCATTAAAACTAGATATCGGAGGAAACAATAGCCGAGTTTCCATTCATTAGGAAAATGTGAATTGATCCTTTAATCAAATTGTAAACCGGTTTGTCCTTTTGGGAATAATAATGGCTGTAATTTAGTTTGAACTCAAATCAAATGAAAGCCGAAAGGAAAGTTTAAACAGCAACTGCAGTCGACATCCTTCATAGGAACATTTACCCTTTTTAGAGTGTCTGTCGTCTTTGTGGATGTTTGGCATATCCTGTCATGCCTGGAAAGATGCGATCAATCGTTGGGTTTTACTGCGTTGGCTCAGACTGAAATTTGCTGATCCAACATGTCCTCTTATTCCTTGCCAAGTCTGACACAATTTGCAAAACTTGTTTAATTTTAACACATCATGTATATTAGATCTTTTGCTGAAACAACTGAACAGTCGTTTTCAAACTCCGCCAGTCTGGCAGGACCAGTTTCTCATATTTTTGAACTTCCTAATTTTCATACACTCATACAGGTTTTGTGTGTGTAAACTTTATTGTTTTTCACAATTAAAGATAGCAAATGAAGATGCACTTACTGAACAAAAAAGTGGGAGTTTTCCATTTGAATCAAATTTCTTTCCCGATCATTGGTCAGAAGCTACTTAGAGAAAATTTGATCATGGGCTGAACAATTTTTCCATTTTTACATGTTCGTTCTTCTACATAAACTCTTTCGATTCACCTGTTCATATTTGCATTTTCTTTTCTTACAATAAATGCACTTTATTTTCCAAAACTATCATTTTGAATGTAAACCTCTCTTCAGTAAAGGAAAAGCAGTTATGTTTCACTTGTTTTGCATCACGTAAATTGCCTAATGAGTCAAATGAACCACATCAAAACATTTAATCTAAGCTTTTTTTCTCCAATTCACTGCAGTGCTAAAATTGACAACTCATCAACACCTGGACGAGAAGCATTTAGGAACAAATTTTGTAAGAACTGGCCTCTCTAGATATCAAACTTAGTGTTTCCTTTTCCCTACCGAAGCCAGCGTGATGACAGGTTTGGCTGATGACTGATTAGGGAACTTGTCAGGATCTGTGTTTTTCTGTGTTTATTTAGAGTTTTCTGTGTCCTTAGTCTCTTCGTTGTCCTGTCCTCCCCTTGATTGTTCCCAGGTGTGTCTCGTTCTGTGATTACCCTCCCGTGTATTTAACTCCACCTGTGTTCTTTGTTCCTCGTCGGGTCCTCGTCTATGTTTCGTCAGTGTTTCCTTGTGCCTGCTTCTTGTTACTGGACTTATTTTCACCATTAAAATCATCATTTTCATCCCACCTGGGTCTACAGCGTCTGCCTCACCACCTCTACACACCGCTTCATGACAGAACTTAAAGGAAGAAGTATTGTGTGTTCTGCATGCTGTGTTATTAAGAGATTGCCGTCGTCTGTTCTCGGAGGCAAACTCTGGACAGTATCGGGATGCGTTTGTCCAGACATTCTCCAGACTCCCTCAAGCTGTCCTTTAGCCAAAGACCTGATGTTTTTCTTGTTAAATTCTCCCATGAAGCCATTCGGGCAGAAACTGCTGAGAGAAAATCACAAAGTTACATCTGAACACTGAACCAAAGTGTCACATTTTGTCTCTTCTAAAGGGTTTATTTAATAATCTATACTTACTGAGGCCTCATCAGACACTTAGTTTTTCTTACATTCATTAACTGTTTTTTTTTTTTTTATGTAAGTCATACAGTATATGACTCATTCAAATTAAACTAATGATATCGGCCTGAATGAGGTTGCCGCCAAGTTGTGCGATGGTTGCTATGAGTTTGTATTTTTAGTTGTATCGGTGCCAAGAAGAACAACGCTTCCATTCCAGGAAGCAGGCCTGACTTCATGGATAAATTTCCATAAACAGTGTCAGACCCAGAAATTTCTCAGATTCCAAGTTTTTTGCTTCCTTTCTTCCTTCCTTTTCTGTTTAACGTTTGGCAGTCGCTGACAGAGCGCATCTATGCAGCGTCACCTTTCCACAGTCACATGGGATTCAGACTGACGATGGTAAGAGAGAGAGAGTCACCTCTGCTCTCGGTGTCAGAGGTCAGAATAATTCCCCAACCAAATTTAGTTTGGGCTGAAATCAATCGTCAATAACAGAATCAACTTTTGCTACAAATGAATTGGTTCCGTCCAATTTTGGAGTATAAATATTTCTTCCAATAAAGATATTGCTTTATCTTCGTGTTTGAACATGCTAGGTGTCTCTGCTTGCATTTCTTACACGTTAGCAGGAGCAGAAGGGCGGATTCGTCTCTTTTTTAAGACTGAAAACCACCGAAATTTCTAAGGACGCCTTTTCATTCCTATACTTTTTACCTCAGGGGTTCATAAAATGATGTTTTCTGAACATCATTTTATGATTTCACAAATGAATGTTCATGTCATAAATGAGTTTAAATTAATGTTTGATCTCATTCATTTATACTGAATGAGATCAAACTAATTATATTTCAACCTTGCATCGTGACGGGTTTCACATGCAGAACCTTGCGGAAGTATTAATGTCCTTTGAGTGCTTTCAGTTTCGTGCGACAGACTGACGCAAAGTCTGGAAATAAAAGGATTCCAGGCTTTCACATTTCTTTACGATTAAATGTAAATAAATACTGCTGTGCATTTGTATTCTGAGTCAATACTTGAACCACCTTTCGCTGCAGATCCCAAGACTGATGTTTTTCCAGATTCTTCTTGGCAAAATTATGTCAGACTGAATGGAGACTGTTGTGTACATACTGTACATTCTCACAGATTCTTCACTGAATTCAGGCTGGACTTTGAGTAGGCCATTCAAACACGCCAACATGCTATGATCTAAATTGTTCTTTTGTAGCTCTGGCCTGTACGTTAAGGGTTGTCATCCCGCTGGGAGGTGAACTTTCACTCCAGCATCACAACTTTTTTCAACCTTTTACAGGTTTTCCATCAGGTTTGTCCTGTATTTGTATCTTCCCATGAAACCACAGCTGCAATCTTTCCTATTTATGACCTTTCCTGCTTTCTTTGATACATTAGATATACAACAATCTCAGGTGGTTAGACACTTTTTGGCTGTTGGAAAAGTTATAACAAACACAATCGTCCCTAGTGGACACAAGCAGTTTGTTCCTTCATTAATTAGTTTTTCAACACAAAGAGAGATTGTTTTAGATATGTATAAATAGAGGGCAAGACAAATAGTATTCCTGTCAGCTGATTGGTCCAAGTTTGGGATGTTGTTTTTTTTTGTTACCTAATACTGCTAGTCTGCTATGTTCCTTTAATGTACATGATGCTGATGTTCACTGATGGTCTTTAGCAGACTTTCCCTTTATTTATGCAATACGTATAGTCTGTCTCATAAAGTCCCAATAAGATTACATGCTGTGTTTCAGGGTGTCCACAAACTCTTAAAAAGTCTTAAATTCATAAGTCAACCTTAAATACGTGAATTGCAGGTCTTAAACTTTGTCGTGACTTTTTAGTCTCATACATGTGGCTTTTTTTCGCTGGACTTTCTGTCAGTCAAGTTTGAGTTTTGCTCAGCTGTCTTCATTGCATTCTGTGGCTCAAGGCGGTTGACGTTGCCGCTAGCTAGCTGCTAATATACCCTTGCTAGCCAGTTAGCTAGCTTTTTATGTCTCTCATGGGTGATGGGCGCAACAGACGGAGAGCGACGAACGACGGCGACAGGTGAAAGTTGAAACCTGACACAATGAACGTCAACGTCGACAAAAGTTGAGCATTTTTCAACTTTCTTGTGTTGCGTCACATACTTATGTGACAAAATGCAAAAGAAAAAACAACAGCATGTACACTGACGCCTTTTTATATACAATTCAGTTCCTTATAGTTGACCAGCCCCTCACTGGCTTACCTCCAGGCCCTCTAATTGAATAAATATGGAAAGAATGTTAATCTGAATCTACGGTCCCCTGCGTGTTAAGCCCAATAGCCAAGTTTCAGAGGCTTTAATACTCACGAGCCAAAATCACAAATCTGTGATAGATTTACACATGCATCATGGTGTGTGTGCTTCATTTATGTTTGGCAAATTAACCAACATCCCCCACTTTGTTTTTCTTTTACTTTTCCAGGACCGCTCCAGAATGTACGACAGCCTGAACATGCACTCCTTGGAGAGCTCCCTGATCAACATCATGCGAGTGGAGCAGGATCCGATAAAAGGTAAGGTGGCCTTTTCTCTTTTGGTCTCCGTCCGTCGTGGGGAGGCGTGGGGGGTCAGAGGAAGGCGATCTTGTTCAGGGAATCGTCTCCAGGAGCCAATGAGCCCGTTTCTCCCACAGACGTGCTGTTTTTTTCCACAAGCGGGCTTATTTACCTCCCCGCTGAGAGCTTAATGCCGGTGCCACCAGCTGCACGTTCAACTGACCCTTAAAGCTCTGGTCTAGTGGTTGGCTTAACCTGGCCAGCAGAACCGGCCTGCTGTTTTGTTTTTTTGTGCTTCAGTAAGAATAAGAAGAGAAACCTGTTTTCTCACTTCTCAGCCTTTGGAAATTCAACAGATTCAGAATGAGCGCTGGGCTTCTTCTGAATTATTTCTAATGGTTTGACAGCGACAGGCAGAGAGTGCGACACTGTCCTGGCCTCCCGCACTCAGCTGCTGAATATCAGAGTAGCAGTGTCGGATGACTGCACCCCTCGCGCCCTTCTCCTCCTCCGCCTCCGTCTCCGCCGCTACCACCGCCTTCCAGTGGCTCATTTACAGCCGTGCGAGCAATATACGCTCTCACTTTACAACATTGAAAGAACAGAGGAAGAACATCAGTGGCACAAGCAGGCACGTCTGCTTTGGTTACTGATTTGTTTGTGGACAAACAATAAGCGCCGTCATTCCTTTCCGTTTTATTGGCAATCCACCTGTGCTCTTCTTCCATGAGCTTTTTTTTTTCATATATTTTTTTTGGGGGGGGGGGTGAATCGGGAGGGGGTTTCCTGCCTGAACAGATGGACAGGACATGGACCAGTGTGCAGAGCAAAAAAGAAGACAGGAGGGGGGTGGGCTAATTTTAAATGAGATCACCCTTCCACACACTGTTTATGACAGCCAAGAGGGGAGCTGAGAGGGACGACGGCTTACAAGGCACTGACAGGCTATTTACAGCGTTACCACTTTATTATGCTTAACAGCTTTTACATATAAGAGCACATGGTAAAATTATCAGTTTTCATTAGCTTGTTAGCATAAGAAGCTAAGAACTTTTTATGCTCTCGAGGTTTATTTAATCTTTTCCAGCTACGAATGAAACATTTCAGATTTTGGTTCCGCTTTGGTAGATAAACAAAAATAAAACGCAGACGAGCCCATTATCTGCTCCACCATGACTCACCTGCAGACTGCAGCTTCTGTGCTGGAGTTTTGGCAAAACCATGCCAAAGTGTCCTGCCTTGTATTCTTGTCAGTGTCTGCAAATGCAGTTTCACGTCGTGAAACTGGTCAGTACAGGTCAAACGACCTAAAGAAGAGGGTTCAGAAGTCACATCTTCTTCAAATTCTCAGAATTCACTCGCAAATGGTTGTGCAGATGACACAGCGCTAACAATAACCTAAAAACAACAATTAGGTAACTTAAAAAGCGGCATGGGTTGGTGCAAATTCCTCACAACAGGAATTATGAGTCTTTTCATCATTTGTCACATGACAACTACAAATCTCTGTGAATTCTCAGGGAATCCGCGCAGCCATAACAACTCTTAAAAGTATTAAAATGAAGGCCTTAAACTGTGTTAAATTCAGTAGAAATGTAAGCAGGGCTAAAATATGTTAATCACAGTTCTTATGTTTTGTCATGGCAGCACTATTTGTATCTTGTATGGTATATGTTGTTTTTTTCTCAAAAAACTTTATTGTCATCTAATCATCTTCTTTGCGTTTTGTGACTTGAGGCAGTTGAGGCTACTGCTAACTAGCTGCTAATACTAGCTAACTCCATAGCTAAATTTTGTGTGCATTCTGTGCAAAAGGCAGACCCCAGAAATGTCACAGTTTTGACCTGGCATGGCTTCTATTCTATTCTATTCTATTCTATTCTATTCTATTCTAAAGCGCCTCAGAAAACAGTGACTGTTGCTAATGCGACATAAAAACTCGGAAACTGGAATTTCAATAGATTTTAAACAAGGCGTTCAAACGTTAGTCTTACAAGTCTTTGCCATTGAAACTGACCTTAAAGGTCTTAAAAAGTCTTAAAATTGAGTAGGCGAAACCTGCAGAAAGTATGATGTTAGTAGAATTTTATGTGGTGCAGTACAACAAAACTGTTAAGTGGAATAAAAATTATGAACATGGTTTTCTTTTTTTTTCTCTTTTACAAATGAAAATCTGAAAAGTACTATTGTGCATTTTTATTCAGCCCTCCTTACTCTGATGCACTTGAATCATTTGTCTGCAGACACATCCTGTGTGTGTGGTTTAGTGTAAATACAGCTCAAAATTCCTAGGGTTAGAGTAAACTAACTTATATTGCACCTTTTCAGACATACTGACCACTCAACGTGCTATACAAGAAGAACATGTGTAAAATTCCAAACTGTGGCTTTGTAAACTCCCAAAAGACCTGCAGATGTGACTGTAGAGAAAAGGTGACTCAACCAAATATTGACAAAGGGAGGCTGAATACAAATGCTCAGTGAGAGGATATCACAATAAGAAGGTTTGACTGTAACTAGATACCATTTCAATATTAAATAATACTAAAACATCCTGCTCTGTATGCTGGTTACTGCATAAAAATGCCATTTAGGCCTGTCACTGTAACATGTTTTGCTGGACGATAAATCGTCCCTAAAATGATTGCGATAAATGATAATATTGTCGTTTTGAGATCACTTTCACATAATATGTTCATAATGGCATAATAATGCAAGTACCCTCTCTCAAAGACTCATAAACTTTATTTTTGTACAGGACACTCCAAACTAGAACAGGAAGAGATTTTAAATATCCAAAACAAAACACAAAACCAAAAACAATAACTAAAAAGGAAGTAGAAATCACACACAACCAAAACCATAAATAAGACGGATCATTAAGTGAATACCAGTATTTCCAGCATGAAGCCAGCTTAAAAAAAAAAGCAAAGGTTCACCTGTTCTAAAAATAATAAAAATAAAAAACAATGTAATTAGTGGAAAAAAATGTCATAAATGCTCTAGTTTTTTATCAACGTTTGTCTCATTTTTGCCTGCAGCACACAGCTGTGCTCTCCCTATTTGTTGTTTATCTGTTTCTGCATCAGTTGCCATGTAAATGCGTCGGCCTCATCCTGTCCTCTCCCTCCGCTTTCCCCCCGTTGGTATCTGTATTTGTATTTCTGTGGTGTGTGTCTGAGTTTGTAACATAACGTGTGTTTCTCATGTCAGGCCGTGTGGGCTGCCCTAACCCCGGGGCCGACGGCCTTCTCATGCTCAATGGTAATTATCTGGAAGCGTCGTCTCCCTCTGTGTCTCCCGCTCCCTTCGCTGCTTCCTCTGTTACTCTTTAACCTCATTGGACTCACACTTCACCACCTGCAGGGCTCCTCGTGTAACTCTTCAAGACTTTCTATTTTAAAATGCTGTCACGCTTTTAAGGGCAACATACTATAGATGCCTTAGTAGTGATATTCTCAGAATCTGATCTACATTGTTATGTCTAGTTATGGGGACAGACTCATTTGCATGCCTTTAAGTAAAAAGAAAATCTAAATGATTTTGTTTTCATTTGTTCTAAGTATAAGAAAAAAATCTAAATCGGTTCAATTTAAAATCTCAACTCAGCAGAAGCTACGGTAATTTTTTGTGGCCGATTTCTAATCGCAAGCCCGTTTGGATCGTCTAGAACACATGTTTCAAACTCAAGGCCTGTGGGCCAAATCCGGCCTGCCATAGCTTCTTGTGTGGCCCTCTGGGTTCTAGATTAAACACCAAGTGTGCTCACATTTTGGGAGTTTATTGCAGATTTTGCTAAAAACTAAAAAAAAATGTCAAAATTAGTTCCACAAACACTTAGATTTTTATTGCAAAAACAAAAATCACAAAATCCTGGAAGGACTGAAAAGATATTTAATAATATTATTTAATTTTAAGAATTCATTGATATTTTAACAGTTTCTGAACAGGTTTTATCGATACATTCTGGCACAACCGGCCCTTTAAGAGCACTCGTGATCTTGATTTGGTCCAAAACGAAAATGAGTTGGACACCTCTAGTCTAGAAAATTATGCTCCTTGACTCAACTCTGAGATTTCTAAAATGCTGCCAACATACTCAGCATATTACACAGCAGACGATGTTTTGCTCTCTCTCGCTCTTCTGCAGTCTGAATGTTCTTGAGTCACTTCAGATGGTTAACTTTAAGGCAGGACATTCCATTCTGTTAATTAATTACTCAAGTTAGTTGATTTGTAGTTGGACAAAGTTATAAGATAATTGCAGATTAAAGTCAATAGTCACAAAATGCCCTTTGACAAATGTTTGCACAGCTGAACCTTGCCCTCTTGTACTTTTCTACATGCAGCCAGAAGCTATGGGAGACGTCGAGGTAAATACTGCAATGTGTCTGTCTTCTCTTGTGGCATGTTTTCCTGCTTATTTTTAAATGGGCTTTGAGAACTCGCTGTATTTTGGATTTTAGGTTTTAGAACATGTTGGGGTTTTTTATTTGTTCTTAGGAAGAAATTCCTTTTTCCCCCTTTTTGCTATACATAAAAACACAATTATTCAATTATTTTACTTACCAAATAAGAATGATAACAGTGGTTTCCAGATCTGGTCTCGACTGATATTCTCTTTCCATTAGTTGTGAATATTTGATCTGAAATGTCTAGTTATTGTTGTGTAGGTGTTTTTACATAGAACAATCAGTAATCAGCTTGTCTTTTTATATAAACATGCATTAGCTCCTGTGCATTAAACTAGGAGGAAAATGGTCTCCAGTTGATAAACAACATACGCTGTGGCTTTTGAAATGATAAAATTCAAATAAAATTTAAAAAAAGAAAAAGCTTATGAGTTTTTACTCAATCTGAAGTGTTAATTTCCAGTGCTTAAAGTTGTGGTATTAGATTCTGTCTCTAAAGGTTTGTGCCAATAATGGAAACTGTAGTCTTTCCCTGGTTAAGCTGGATAAACTTCTCTGATGTACATGTCAAAATGTAAAATACAGTTAAAACTGTTGCTTTTCGGTTATCAGGAGATGCAGAAATGTAAAGCTAAGTGTCCTCAGCGTAAGCATTAACCTTAATGCCATGTTTGTAACCTTAACATAAATAATAATAACAACATGTTTGGGATACTACTTGATAACTATTGAGTTCTTCAGATGTGAGTGACGTAGACATGGAATGTCTGGTTGATTAAAAATCTCTTTTCAGACATTTTAGATTACCGATTGGATTTTCAAAACATGAAGGCAGCCTTAAAATTTGAGCTCTTGAGAGCTTTTTTCTTCCTTCTCTATAAAAGGTCACCTGCCAAGCCCGGTTCTGCAGAATATGGATTACATTCAGGTTGTTCTGTTCTACAGTGCAGCCCTCAACGCTCACATATGTGTACCTAACATTTTGGCCATATGCAGCTGAATGTGAGTGGGTCGTTGACAGGCAGGTGCTGCAGGTTTCAACACCTTCTTTGTTTACAAGGCCCACTTTGTGACTCAAAGTATTCAAGTCCTTTGATCCTGACCATGTTTTAGCGTGCTAAAATCACCTGAATTCAGACTGTGATTAAATTACACCCAGGCCTGCTGGATATTATTTAGGGGTATCATTGTAAATGTTGCTGAATAATGTAAATATGCTCTTATTGTACCAGTCATATAAAGTTCCAGTGAGGTACATTCAGGTTTCTGGTTGTAACATGACAAAATGGGAAATGTTTAAGGGATGTGAATACGTTTTGAGGTTTGGTTAAAATTTTTTTTTTTTTAAGTCCAAATCAAATTACTTTTAAAATGTTGGAGAACCCTTGTATATTCTTTCCTTATCCAGAACATTTTCTAACACTGAGCTTTCTCAGTTTGTAATTCAACCTTGTTACGTTAATTAAATTTTTTTTGTGTTTTTGTATATTCACTTAGTTGTTTTATTTTTAGGCTAACAGGCCACAAATAGTTTCAATGTAATTATAAAAGATTAAATTGAATATGTTTGCCTTTGGTAAAACGGGTAATGACATTTTAGAAGAAAACATGATTTTTATGTTATCGGTTTAATTATTTTTAGTAGGATGGATAATAAACTGAACGCTTCGGAGGTCACATGATTTTGTTCCCAGCTTTTCAGTCCTGCCAAATCAGCCATGCTGCTCCACGCAGAGGGCAGATTATTGCATGTCACAGTCACAGATCTGCCAAAAACGAAACTGCACATAATCCTCACTTTAAGCTGCTGCTTTGTCTCGGCGTTGCAGTGCGATGAAAGTGGACAGGTCATTTTATAGAGCGCTGTACTCTCAAATCTGTCCCTCTGTGTAGAGGAGAAATGATGCTCCCTTAAAGAGGCAGCACTCCCGGGGCGCTTTCTGCAAATGCCCGCTTGCGATTTGCTGCAGTCTCACCTTCCTGTTCGTCTTTGCCAGGCCGCTCCTCTCTCTTCCCGATCGACGACAATCTTCTCGACGACGGCCACGGCAACCAGGGTGTCCCGGGTGTCCTCGGTTCTCCCAACTGCTACCCCCACCAAAACGGGGAGCGCATCGAGCGCTTCTCTCGTAAGGTGTTTGTGGGGGGCTTGCCTCCTGACATAGACGAAGGTGAGGATGACCAGACTGGCTCCACGTCTGGGGTTTTTTCTGTTCCGTCTTTCACTTTTTACATCCGTCTGGTTTTTTTTTTCGTCTTTCTAAACGTCGATTCAGATGAAATCACCTCAAGCTTCCGTCGCTTCGGTCACCTGGTGGTGGACTGGCCACACAAAGCTGAGAGCAAATCCTACTTTCCCCCTAAAGGTATCGACAAAACACATGAACACCTACCATAACTACCTTCGTAGCCATTTTCTATAAATGTTGGCATTCTGAAATAAAATTCTTAAAGTAAAATCTTTATTTAGTGGGAGAAAATCCCAAATTAAGAAATGATTTAGTAGAATCACTGGTGTCACAATTATTAGCACCCGCTAACATCCATCATCTGCCCTGCTTAGCCTCGCCTCCAGCAGTCATGTTCAATTCTGGTAAATAATCCATGACGTCGTGTTTCCCCTCCGGGGTGTAAATATGATCACACAGAAACCCATTACCCAGAGTCATTAATCCAAAATAGGAAAAAATAGTAGATGATGTCATTGTCTGGAAGCTGGATCCATTTATTTTGATGATGATGATCATTTATTTCAGACAGACATTTCACCAACAAAACATAATTATAATAATAAAGACTTTGATGTTTCTAAGTGTAAATACATGACCTTACTATCAAATTTATATACTCAAATGCATGTAAATACACCACTTATTCGGTGACTGTGAGCCTGAAAAGGAGTATGATGAAGTTTACCATAACTTATATAATCATACCCCTTTTCCATTCATTAATTCATAGCATAAATAGTCTTCCTGTTTCCAGTATCCTTTCCAAAAAAAAACAATAATATAATAATAGTAGTAACAATAAAATGTAGCTCAATCAAACATGGCAGAGAGATGCTTGATGTGCAGGATTTTCTGCTCCAGGGTTTCTGCACCACATGTCAACACGACAAATCTGTTTAGCCACCCGACATTCACCATGAAGTGATTTATGAGAAACGTGCAAACAGGGGCTGGAGTTTATGCAATATATATATATATATATATATATATATATATATATATATTTTGTATATTTATTAGTCTGGATATGGATAAAGACTTGTTATTTTATGGGAGGCTTAGTCCTCCCATTCAAGTCTTCCTTTTGAATTCTTGAATCAGGGGAAATGTTGTGTTTCAGGGCCATTCATTGTTATTCAAGTGTGATATATATGCTGTTTTTCAAAACTCATTAAAATCATTGTTGACCAAAAAAAATCATGATTGTAATATTAGTCATAATGGAGGAGCTCTGCGTTCAAATATTGTAGAGGTTTTCATAAATCAGGAAATATCCAATGCAAACCAGTTAGTAGCCCTGACATTCCCAACTTCGACCTCCATGGATGAGAAATAAAACAAAAGATGTGCATTTTTGAAGTAATTATGAGTTTTGGCGAATCACAAACAGCAATTTTTTAGTTAATAGGAAAATTACAACGTATTTAGGCCAACATGTTCAACCAATCCTGGATCATTTTAAGAACAGCTGACAGAAAAGGCTGGACTAAACCCAACAAGATAACAACCCAAAACATTTGAGCAACTGAACACAGAAGTGGCTCATCAGATACAGATTTCTCAAACAGGAAGGCTCACATATCACTTTCTGTATGATCCACTCTTGTGAAATGTTAAGGAAGAAGATTAAATGCTTTCCTGTGGGCCCCAGTTGGTTGTGCAAAGTGATGTTTTGTACTGAATCCACATTAAGACCTTATGCGTTCTGTGTGTGTGTGTGTGTTTGTCCAAGGATACGCCTTCCTGCTGTTCCAGGAGGAGAGCTCGGTGCAGGCCCTGATTGACGCATGCATGGAGGAGGATGGGAAGCTCTACCTGTGTGTTTCCAGCCCCACCATCAAGGACAAACCAGTGAGTTCAACGTGCAGCAGCTCTCTGGCAGAAACAAAAAGGAGTCGTCGTGAACATGTTTCACGTCTAATCAAGAGATGTGAGTCAATCTTTTGTCGTGTTTGACTGTAGGTGCAAATCCGACCATGGAACCTGAGCGACAGTGATTTTGTGATGGACGGATCACAGCCTCTCGATCCCCGCAAAACCATCTTTGTGGGAGGGGTCCCTCGTCCCCTGAGAGCAAGTACGTACCCCCAAACTGTGTTAGTAGACAACAACATAACAAAACTATCCCGACTGCAGCCATGGATAACAGGACAGGGTGTTATCTGGTCGTGGCCTCTCTTCTATTAATATGCTAATAGTGAAGCTATTTTTTGGTTTAGCACTTTAGCATTTTTGCTAACATTGAAAACGTTTAACAAGCTTACCCTCCCCTGAATTAGTTTTTTTTTATGGTAAATTCTAAAGCGCTGATTCTCTTGGCTGTTTTGTAAGATTTAAGTTGAAAGTTTGACGTTTTATCTACTGTTAAGAATTCTTCAAACTAATCGATTATATTCATGCTCTTATTTTTAAGTGTGTGAAGACTGTTCATGCTATAGTTCTTTTTCCTCAGTTCTATTTCCTCAACTGAACTTGTGTTTGCCTGTGTAGCATTTCAAGGGCTGACATCATAGAATTTCAGTTGAAGTTAGCATTTAGCATTAGCTTCTACTAAATGCATGTTAGCGTCATGCTTTAGCATTAGCTTCTACTAAATACCATGTTGGCGTCATGCTTTAGCATTAGCTTCTACTAAATGCCATGTTAGCGTCATGCTTTAGCATTAGCTTCTACTAAATACCATGTTGACGTCATGCTTTAGCATTAGCTTCTACTAAATACCATGTTGGCATCATGCTTTAGCATTAGCTTCTACTAAATACCATGTTAGCGTCATGCTTTAGCATTAGCTTCTACTAAATACCATGTTAGCGTCATGCTTTAGCATTAGCTTCTACTAAATACCATGTTGGCGTCATGCTTTAGCATTAGCTTCTACTAAATGCCATGTTAGCGTCATGCTTTAGCATTAGCTTCTACTAAATACCATGTTGACGTCATGCTTTAGCATTAGCTTCTACTAAATACCATGTTGGCATCATGCTTTAGCATTAGCTTCTACTAAATACCATGTTAGCGTCATGCTTTAGCATTAGCTTCTACTAAATACCATGTTGACGTCATGCTTTAGCATTAGCTTCTACTAAATACCATGTTGACGTCATGCTTTAGCATTAGCTTCTACTAAATACCATGTTGACGTCATGCTTTAGCATTAGCTTCTACTAAATACCATGTTGGCGTCATGCTTTAGCATTAGCTTCTACTAAATACCATGTTGACGTCATGCTTTAGCATTAGCTTCTACTAAATACCATGTTGATGTCATGCTTTAGCATTAGCTTCTACTAAATACTGTGTTGTAGTAGCATTTTAGCATTAGCTTCTACTAAATACCATGTTGGCATCATGCTTTAGCATTAGCTTCTACTAAATACCATGTTGACGTCATGCTTTAGCATTAGCTTCTACTAAATACTATGTTGCCATAGCGCTTTAGCATTTGTGCAACTGATGTTTATGACTAGTGTTTTAGGGTTAGCAAAACTAACTTTTTAGCTATCTGTGCCCAGAACTGCTATCATGTCATGTTAACTTTCTTTCATTAATATTCTTGGCCTTTGTTTAGTTGAGCTGGCCATGATCATGGACCGCCTCTACGGTGGAGTGTGTTACGCAGGAATCGACACAGATCCAGAGCTCAAGTACCCTAAAGGGGCAGGGCGGGTGGCGTTCTCCAATCAGCAGAGTTACATCGCTGCCATCAGTGCAAGATTCGTCCAGCTGCAACATGGAGACATCGATAAGCGGGTACAGTTTGTTTTATTAACAATTCCCACACGCCTAGTCATTTAAGATGTGACATTCACACAATTTCTCGTTGAAAATGCAGGTGGAGGTGAAGCCCTACGTCCTGGATGACCAGCTGTGTGACGAGTGCCAGGGCGCTCGCTGCGGCGGGAAATTTGCTCCCTTCTTCTGCGCTAACGTCACCTGTCTCCAGTACTACTGCGAGTTCTGCTGGGCCAACATCCACTCCCGCGCGGGGCGAGAGTTTCACAAGCCCCTGGTGAAGGAGGGCGCCGACCGCCCGCGCCAGATTCACTTCCGCTGGAACTAACAGGGGGCACAGGGGCTCCACATCCAATGGTGACGGTCAGAGTTAAGCGAAACACCGGCTAATGGGAAAAAGAGCCTGGCTCTGCTCTCCTGCTAAACTAAGCTATCAGTATAATCAAGTGCGCAACACTATACAATATATACTATATATAGCTATATATCTTTTGTAGCAGCCAAACACCGCAAGCCTCAGTTTTTCACCAAAACCGCCCTCACATCTCAGGCTCTGACAACTCTACAACTCTTTTGTGGTACTTTCATCTTTTTCTAAGTGGAGATTTAAAAGAAAAAAAAAGAGATTGATTTTTGTAGCTTTTTATTATTATTATTATTATTATGATTACTCTTATTATTTTTGTATTTGAGATTTAAGGTAGATACAGGAATGTTTTTTGCATGGGGGCAGCTCGTCTGTCTGTCTGTCTGCTGCTAGCAACCACACAGTGCGTTCAGTGCACACTTGTTTCCGGGGGAAAAAAGAAAAAAAAGACCTCGATTCTCTAACGTCGACACGTGCCGCAGGTAATTTAACCAAAGGTAGCAAAAAACGATAGGAAGCTCAAAACCGACACGCTGTCTGACGCGGAAACAAGCGTTACTTTCTAATGCCGCCACGGGCTCTCTTGTTGTTGTTTTTTTTTTTTTTTTTTTTACTTTTTAGAGAGTTTATTGAAAGGAGAAAAAAAAACCCAGAAGAAGAAAAGGTTATTTTTTTGTGCTCATTCTAACTTGTAGAGCGATACCTCAAAACACAAAATCCGGTTTTCTGCTAACATTTATACTTAAGAAGAAAAAAAAAAGCTATTTTAGAAGCTTTGCTGCTATATATAAATATATATGAATAGATATGTTGGTGTTATATTTAAACCCGAATCATGTAAAATGAAATGCAGTATGCACTCAACCACTTAACGGCGCCACAGAAAGAGTAAGAGTGCATGCAAACCACACTAGGCTTGTAGCTGCAGAAGTAGCATGCAGGATGTGAAATGTGAGAAAGATATAATAAACCAAAACAGCTGATCACTGAAATCCTATTTTAAAAAGCTGAAATTCTGTACTGGGTAGCATGATCATCAACTGCAGATTCCTAAATGACAAGGGAAAAAAAAAGTCAGATGAAGTTAGGTAAGAAGAAGAAGAAAAAACACGTACATAAACTTGCATGCATCGATGTTTCTCTGTAGTTTGATCTGTTTACATACTATCAATACAAAAACAAGTGATATCGGTTCTAATGTAGACTTAGTAGACGCCATCCTTTGGTGACATGGCGCCTTGTATAGATGAAAAAAAAAAATCTCAAAAGCAGAGTGGTGTTCAGTGGTTTGTGTTGTCCATGTGCTGTGTGATTGTTCTTAGTGTAGGCTGAGGCTCTAGTTTAGTTATCAACAGATTACGTAGAGAAAAATTCAACAACATGCCTTCGCTTTTCCTGCGGTCGAACCCCTGAGCGGTCCCCAAGTGATCTGAGTCTGCAGCTCTCTGGCAGAAACAGATGCAAACACAAGAGTGACATTATTAAGCAAAAGTACTCATACCCCTCGGACATTTTTCTCACTACAACTGCCATCGATGTGTTATAGACCAATGGAAAGTATCGCAGGAAACGGAGGAAAATCACCCGTGCAGATCTAGAGTCTGACATTTCTTTAGAGAAATAAAGAAGGTTGTTCTGTTGAG
Source organism: Xiphophorus maculatus (assembly GCF_002775205.1). Taxonomy (NCBI): domain Eukaryota; kingdom Metazoa; phylum Chordata; class Actinopteri; order Cyprinodontiformes; family Poeciliidae; genus Xiphophorus; species Xiphophorus maculatus. The sequence continues at coordinate 23,702,480 of NC_036451.1, read as the reverse complement.
ATGGAGAGTACATGTGAACGTCAATTTCTGGCTCAATGTTTAGAGTCATGTGAAGTCTACTGATTTCAGGTGACCTTTTTTTCCCCAAACTTGCAACTGTGTAGCGTCGTCCTTCTACTCCACAGTTATGCTCTGCTTTGTGTTGATCTGTCACATAAAATCCCAAACGCGGTAGTGTGTGGTTGTAACATGAATGACTTTTTTTTGGAAAATCTAAGTATATATTGGGTGTGTGAATATGTTTGCAGAGCTCCGTATATTTTGTAACGTAACAGTCACAGCTCCACGCCGTGCGACCAAAGCGCCGCAGTTTTAAGGAAACCTGACAACAAACCATCTCCCGCCCTGAGCTTTTACAGCGAGGACGATGGCTTTAGTAAAAAAAAAAAAATTTAAAAAGCGAATCGTTCGTTTCTACTCGTTTCTGTCGGTTTCCGCTTCGACCCTTCGAAAGACGTTTCGATTAAACCGTTGAGGGACAATCTTTTCTGTTTGGACGGCCGCCCCGCCCGGCCGTCCACTCAGTAACCGTACACGTGTGTCGCTCCTGTGTCGTCGTGATTTCGGTGTCCACCCTGTCCCATCCCGAACCCGTCCCCGCCCCCCCAAAGTGTGGTCTTCAGTGTTAGTCAAGCGTGTGCTGTTACGAAAACCTTAACGGGACGGAAACTCAAACGTATATATTCTTATTGTAGCTGGTTCGTATAATTTAAACTGTTTGTGTCGACAATTACTTACCCTTCACTGGCTCTTTGAGATGTTTTTTGATTATATATTATTATTATTATGCACTACTTTTCTATTCACTCCCCCCACCTAATGATTTCCGTGCAAACGTGGACTCCACCTATTTATTGTAACTGTAAAGATGATTTATTAAATGTTTTTTTTTTTTTTCCCCACAATTACTTATTTAAGATGTAGCGTGATGCAGTGGTCTTAAGTTATCTATGTTCTCTGTGATTAGAGCCAGAACCCCAGATTTTGTTTCTAATATATTTTAGTGGGATTTGGTTGTTCAGAGGAGCGGGAGTCCGAAAAAGAAAAAAAAAAACTAAACAAAGTGAGAAGCGAAGGAAACCATCTGGACCCGTCTCCCTCCCTTTAGTTACCCCGATGATGTGTGAATATCGTCACCTGTAACACTTGACTCGTAACTGTCTTCATGTGGTTCCTTTTTTTTTTTTCTATGTTGAAACACTGTTCGTTTATTCTGTACGTGTCCCTTGTTTTGTTGTTTTGTTTTTGTAAAAGCGTATTTATTTCACTATTTTTGTAGACGAGAAAAAAAGATTTTTTGATTTTGATTGTATTTTTCTATTTAAATAGGACTAATATGACAATTTATTTCCCCCACCCCCTCTGCCCCCCCCCCACCAATGAATTGCGCCCCACAGGTTCAGAGGAATCATTTCATTAGCAACGCCATCAGACGTTTTTGATACACAGGTGATTCTTATTTTGATACGCGAGGCACATGTTGTTTGAGGGAAGGAAACATGAAGGTTTTCTTTAAATCTGGGAAGACACTTGACATTCTCGCCCCCCTCAAAAACTCCCACTTCCTTCCTTCCCCACCCCGTTGCATCGAGGCCCCGGCTGCCTGTCCTCGTAGATGCTCTGAAACTTGAATATAACACATTTTGAAAGGCCGACTAACCTCGACTCTGTGTTGTGATGTGCAATACTGTTTCTAATGTTTGTATAAAAGTAAGAACTACAGTGTAGACCTTTTTAAAATGCAGATTTATTTTTTTCATTGCATATTTTGCAGATTTCTGATCCACAGTGTCATTTTTTACCGTCAGAAAAACGAACCCCGTTTTTTCATTGCGAGTATTTTTAAATCCAGATATCTTTGTACCGATGTAAATGATTGTAGTTATTTTGAATAGTGTTTTGCTAACAAAAGGAGAGACTTTTTCATGCGTATTTCTATTTCCTTTCATCTTGTTTTGTCCTGCGTTTTTATTTTTCATTTAACAGTAGCAGATTATTTTTCTGTCTTGTTTTTTTTTTTTTTGTTTTGTTTTTTTTTTTTGGAAGAATTCGTCATACTTAAATGTTATTGTTTTTGTGGAGGTTTATTTGTATTTTTATGTGGACACATAATATATTTGAGATGCTAACTGCTGAGATATTTTTGAGTTTTTGATTATTTTTAAAGCTAAATATTTGTAATTTTATTGGTAAAGTGACTAATTTCTAAATCAAAGTTTGTGTATAGATTCACAAAGCGGTCTATAAGGTGTTTGGATTGCGATTATTACTGAATGGTTCTTTGATATGCAAGATGAATATCATGGTTATTTTTATTTTTGTTGGTTTTGTATTTAAATGGGGTGTTGATTACAAATCTTCTTTTCTTTCACTTCCTGAATAAAGACCCATTCTGTTTGGACACAGTCTGACCCAATGTGTTTTTCCGGTTAAAGACCCATTTCTCTTGAAAGTCGGTTCATAAAAAGGACTCGAGAAGTTTTTTGTTTTTTTTTAATAATCAATTTTCTTGGTCTTCAGAAGCAAAGCAAAGCCTAATAAATCCACATAATTCAATGAGAAGTAATCAATGCAGAATATTTGAGACTATGTTTGATCTCTCTCTACTTGACAGTATGTTGCCGTTTTCACACACCTTTTCACAAATAGCATTTGTTTAGCTTCGAACTGATTCCAAAACAAAAACAGGCTTTTAGGCTGGCATAGGATCAAAACTTGTTTATCACATACTAACCTCCCTATCATCTGTACATGCAAATAACAAAAACAAAATGTGTCTGGGGTCCACCTGACAAATCACCTTTTTTCTTCCCTTTGAGTTCTTGTGCCACCCCCAGATGGAATGGCCCCCGTAGTGGGGAGCCAAGTCGCCCTTTTAAGAAGCTAAAATCAGACATTACAGTTGACACTTTTAACAAAAACAGAGTCCCGCCATCCAGATTTAAAAAAAAAACCCAAATCATAACTACATTTAGATCAGTTGCGCCTTTATTGTACACAGCAACAACATCCACTGCTCGTCTTGCAGCAATAGTGGGAAAGAGTGGGCATGTTAAAGCGCTTACTGCACTGACTTCCTGTTGGCTGCATTTTTATTGACTCATATTTACAAAGAGCCCTCAGGTCTACTAGAGGCTATCATGTCTTGTAGAGTTTAAATATTTGATGTTTTAAACATTTTTATATAAAACTCTTAGATCAACCTTTTTTTTGTTTTCTCTATATGCTGACAATGAGAACAATATCTAAAAGTGCAATTTCTCCGAAGAGTTTTTGCGGCACTAGTGGCTCGTATTTATTTATTTTTTTTCAACAGTAGGTAGACAGGAAGGAGGGTGAGGGGGAAGACATGCAGCAAAGGTCGTCGGGACCAGGAGTCGAACCCGCGACGTCCGCATCGAGGACTAAGGCCTCCAAACGTGGGGCATGCTAACCCCCTGCGCCATCACAGCACGCCCCTAAAAGTGCAATTTCTAGTGTAATTTAAAATAATTTGCACAAACGCGAGTAAGCTACGTTTCGACACCATTTATCAGGAAGTAAAGTGAATAATTAGTGCCGTGTTAGAAGCACATTTTATGTTCTTATGAGTGAGGCCTTAGCTATCCTGTTCACCCCCCAGTCGAACGATGTATTATTTTGAGCAATCATCTAGGATAGCAGAACAGGTCTACTTCCAAGCTGCAGAAAAAAACAAATGTTTTTTGGGGATTGTGTTGGATCTCTGACGCTCATAAAATCTTGTTTAAAACATGTTTTATTTTATTGCAAAACCCCCTGTACATGTCAAGTTTTGAAGTACAGACCACTCACGGACCAGGTGTTTCTGTCATCGCAAGCCAAGTTCTGCTGTGTCTCGTCTGAATAATCCACCTTCTTCATTAAAATAAATGCGCCAAATGACTTTTTTGGTCTTTTTTTTTTTTTTTTTTCCTGATCCCTGAGCTCTTTGTTGGTCTTCAAGTTAGATTTCACACTCAAATGAGAGCTCCGTTTAGTTTGTCCACCATTTCTCAGACAGGATCATGTTCACCAGCAATAGTTTTCAGCCAAAACGATGTCGAGCACAAGATCAGTTTGTCCTTGGCTCGGTTTTCCGCATTTTCTCAAACCTCGAGTAGCATGCAAGCTCGATGATGTAATGTACAAAATTGAGGAAATTTTCACAAAGCTTTGTTGTTCCTAAACATTTGTCACTACATAATGACCTCCATGCCATCTTCCTCTTTTAAAGACTCTGAATTTGTCTCAGATTTAACTTAGTTCATAGTCAGTCAGATTCAGTTTCATATTGTCCAATTCAGACCAAACTGCAATACAACACGCCCAATGTATCACTGTGTTAATTAGTGGGGGGGGGGGGGGGGGAGATCTAGAACGCCTTCAGTGGTTAATTTTGCTGCCATCTCTCATCCTGATCATGCATGTGGAGACAGTGGAAAGGAAGGACTCCCTTTAAACAGGAAGAGACATCCAGCAGTATTGGGCCGAGCATGAACAGAAATCTGAAAAGACCAGCTCATGGTCAGAGGCACAGAAAAAACACACACAATCAAACCTGTGTAGTAATACAAGGCGCACTATGTAACTTTTGAGATTTTCATTTTTAAATATTTGTTAAAATGATCAGTACAAGAGATAATCGGTGAAAAAAATCGAGCTCATCTAGCTTCTCTGTCATTTGCACAAAATACGCCGCTGTCAGAAACAACCAATCAGAGCCAGGAGGAGGGTCTTAACACTGTCAATCAGCTTGTGTACTGCTCACGCCACTACAGATGCTTGGTTCACTACAACAGAAGCTGCCATGGACGCTCAGGCTAGTTACCATGGCCACCGATGACATCCTTGAATGGTGTCTCTCTGCCCTTACTGGTGCTGCATTTCTTTAGAAGGCAATTCACTGGGAAAAAGTGGAGGAGCTTGATTTTTTTTTTCCACAGGTAATTTGTCTCACGGTGTTGTGACCGTTTTTAACAAATTTGCTAGAAACGTGTTTTTGTAAAAGTTACATACTGCAACTTTAAATGTGAGATATGAGCGTATCGAGTAAATGGCGCCAATGACGCTCTCAAGTCTGTTTCTCCATGAAACAGACACAGCTAACACGTTTGGCTAGGAGCGCTTTCCACGACAAAGGGAAAATACACGGAGAACGGCTATTCTTGTCAATTATCTAACTTTTTATTTTTTTACTGTCTCAGTCCCAGTTTTTGGTCACCAAAAACAGTTTTTTGGTCATATATATATATATATATATATATATATATATATATATATATATATATATATATATATATATATATATATATATATATATATTTGTCAAAAAAAAAAGACGACAACTCAGGCCATTATCATTATTTAAGAAACGTGACGATGTGACAGATAATAATAAGTAATAAGTCATGGCGCCATCTTGAGGTAAACGTCATAAATGCACATTAGAGTCACACAGGTCACCAGGCTCCAAACCATTGCTCTAATTTCTGGTTTCCCACTTTATTTCTACAACATCAACCCATCAGAGCTCTACGATTCTCGTGTGATTCACTCCCGCGCCTTCTTTTCCGTGACTCCACGGATCCACACGGCAACATGTGGTCCCTGGGTTTGACACGATCACAGCCTGTTTGCCTTGGGAAGTTTATGGAGCAAAGAGAAGGGAGTGGATCTGGAGGAAGAGCAGGAGGAGGAGGAGGAGGAGAAGGAGGAGGAGGAAGTTGGATGCACTGTTGAGACGCTGTCAGCAGCAGAGCGGCGGAGTTCTGTGTCAAACCTGCCAGAGGAACATGTTCTGCGAAGGAAAAGGCTGGAACATGAGCACATAAGGGGACGGAGACGCTTCAAAGTGGGGGAATCCTGATCAGCCGTGAAGACGAACAGCTGTAGAGTGAGGGGTAAGGACATCTAAGAGTGTCTCACTTGGAGGGATGAGGGGAGAGGATGATGTTCCAGACCATTGTTCTCCTTTTTCTGTCATTAGAGCGAATGCTGAGTGCATGAAAAACACGTCTGAGTGAGACAGTGTTCCTGTCTGTTTTCACTTCCTCCATTTGGAATAGCTGGTTAGAAAGACCACCAAAGTGCTGACATCGATCTCTTGAGACAAACATGCACGTCCACCTGCAGAACCGTCCCCCGAAAGGACACAAGAGAACTTTTCCTGCTGCTATAAATAGAAACTTCATTTAATCTCTTTGTTTTTAACAGTTGAACAGCTATTACATAACCCCCAGGAGACTGGCCACTGATTAGCCCTGATATCGAATATAATGCACACCGATGCCCAGAGGGGCTGTCCAGCACATTCCTGCAGGCGGGTTGGGGGTGTCTATAGGATAGACAAAGCAAATGCATGAGTAACAAACAGCTCACTCTCTGTTTGAAGACTCGGGAGGGAACGATGTTTCTCTGTAGGCCTGACCCGAATGTTCCACTGACCAGAGACAAACAGCAGATGCACGGCTCGCGTTCTCACACCCACGTTGGCAAATCTGCCAAGAAAAGGCCACGTGCATCCATCATCTCCGCAAATTCCCCTCTGCCGAACTGTTTAAAGACTTCTCACAGGGCAGAATTATTTGTCGGTATACATCCATGTGGAGTAAGAAGTAAGGAATGTGCATCTTGAACACGATGGGTTAAGGTTCCCAGGATGAGAGCTGATTTGCTATTATCAGGATGCCTTTCCTTATGGGATGTTCTTCCGTCTTCTTCTGTGGGGAAGCTAGGTTGCGAGGGGTCCAATGAAGTGCCATTGCTTTTGTGTTTACAAGACAGAAGTCGCGCTTGCGTGTTACGTCATAGCTGGAGAATGTCTTGGGAGAAGAAGACATGGATTGGAAGAGAGCTAAAGATTGCTGTTTTGACGTCTCTCTCTCTCTCTCTCTCTCTCTCTCATGTAATCCTGCGGCTGGTTGAGAAAGTCTGTGTATCAGATATTAGCTGTTCCTGATTACAAAATCACATCTGGCCTCATGCTGCGTTCAATAAAGAGAGAACAGCGACAGACAAAAGGCTTTCTCCATACCGCCTGCTGCCACCATGACGACAACCCCGAGTGAGGGTTCAAACAGAGCTGTCGGTTCATTCGTCACCTAATTATCTGTAAGAACAAAACCTTCTTTGGTTTTGCAAGAGTATCCCCTCAGCCCCCCCCCCCCCCCCCCCCCACCACACACCACACACACACACACGCACACGCATGCACACGCATGCACACTTTTTCACATGTTGTCACATTACAACTGCAGACTTGAATGTATCTTCAATGTAACAAACAGACCAACCCGAAGTAGTGCACAGTTGGGGAGTGGAAGGAAAGGGAGGAATAGTTTTAAAAAATTTTTATTAATGACATTCTGACACTTGTTTTTTAGTCTTAACCCTCTATGGCATGGCGTTGCCCTCAGGCAACAAACCACATAGCTGTACCTCACATTGCTCCTTTATTTTATTTTTTGGGGGGCATGATTTTTGACATATTTTTGTCCAAAAAATAGTTCTTTTATGAATATAGTTTTTGTTTGATTTGTATTTCATTTCTCATAATCAGTGTAGACAATCTTGGTGTTCTAGACCAATGTTACCCTGAGGCAACAAACCCAAATCTGGTTCCAGGAGGTGTCAGAGTCCGATTTTATGATTGACATGTAATTAGGGACCACCAAGCTCCCAAAGAATGCAGGAAAATATTTCTTCCCCACAAAAATAAAAAGTCATGCCATAGAGGGTTAAGTCCCTTTTACTCTGAACCCCCTAAATAAAACCCAGTCCAGCCTATGCTCTTCAGAAGTAACCTATATGCTTTGTGATTTAGTCCATCTAATGTACCTTAAAACAGGACCAGGAGGTTTAACATACAGCCAGAATTATGAACGCAACGGTTTGGTGTAGAGCATGTTTATGGTTTAAAATGGCCCAGTCAAAGTCCGCACCTTAATTTGATTGAAAACAAGTTGCAAGACTTGACAGGTGACCCTCACAGATGCTCTTCTTCCAATCTTGCTGAACTTGATAACATTTGAAAAGTATAATGGGCAATTATTATTTTTATTTCATTTAACCTTTATTTGACGAGGTAGCTTGATTGAGAAAACAAATTCTTATTTTCGACAGCGACCTGTTTAGAAAACATTAAAGCATCATACGACGGAATGTCATATCGCAGAAAATGGAAGAATATCATAAAAAAAGTAAAAGTGCAACCATATTCAGACTGACTAAATATAATCTCATGTTACGTCAGTAGTTTTTAAAAGCAGCTACATTGATCATGGCTTTTGGTTTGTACTGAGTTGATAAAGGTCGATATTAAAGTTAGCGTACTGAGCTTTGGTGTGTTTTTTTTGTAAGTTGTTCCAATCATTGGTATTGAGGATTGACCTAATGGTGTACGAACTCATCATAGTAACAAATTTATTAGAACGTAAAATGTGTTTTATTAATTTAGAAAATTTCATTCTCTACAATCTACATGGGAAAAGAGTAATAGCAGGAGACACACTCCAAAACACAGGTGTAAATGCAGAGCAAAGTGGTTTCACATAGTACTTTTGACTAGTATTGGCATCGTTATACAAAAAATAAATAAAATGTGATCCATGTGTGACGTTCCTTCCAGTTTTAAACCAAGCACTGCTTCGTGTTGGTCCAAAAATACGAATAAAACTCCTTAAGGTGTGTTGTAAAACGACAAAATCAGAAAAGGTTCAGGGGTAGAAATTGTTTTGCACACGGAAAACTAACTGTCCTTCACTAAATTGTTTGCTTCTGCAGATTTGAAGATGTGGGCATTAATGGGAGCCATCTATCTGTGTCACTGCGTCGCCGGGCAGCTGCTCGAGTCCAAGCTGAAAGGGGCGCCTCGACTGGTCTGCAGCGTCCCCGGGTCGCCTGGCCCGCCCGGCAAACCGGGTCCCGGCGGGCCGCCGGGAGCTGATGGGAATGTCGGAATTCCAGGAAGAGACGGCAGAGACGGCCGAAAGGGGGAAAAGGGAGAAAAGGGCGATACAGGTATAATATGGACTCTTTATTTCGGGCATATGAACTATGAAGAAAAAAATACATCAAACATTATATTTATGCGGCAAATGACCACATGCATGCTTCTAAAGCATCACCAGCCTGTGAGCAACAAGCTACAACCTGACAAAGAACCGATATTAATGTATTTGCACAAATAGCCAAGTCATTTTGAACTTCACATATAAGCGAATCAAAAACAAGCACAATTTATCACATTTTCGCCACCATGCTTAAAAGTTAGCTTCATATTAGGAGCGCACTGACTGCACCGTTTTGGCCGTTCACAGATCATTTAAAAAAGCCACACCTGCCGATTCTGATTTTGGCCGATGCCGATTTTTTTCCTCATAACTGACACTGTCAGGACGTATAAGGGTCACAATACACCTTCGAGATTCCAATTTTATTTTATCGAAAAACCCTGAAGAATACCCGGTGAAACAATACAAACTTGTTTTAACAGCACATGAGGTAGGGCTCTCGAATGTATATGAAATATTTAGAGCATTGCTGTCCAAACTACTACTTTGAGCCTGTTACACAGTAGTGTTTTGCTTTTACAAAACCACAAAGTTTGAGGTCAGTTGAGGACAAGCGAACAAAATGACTTAAATCACCAAAAACATTGTGCAGAGCTTTAGGTTTCCTTAACTCTGAAATGCCTAAATGCGGCAGCTTTGTGGCTATGTAAAAGTAAATAAGATCGTTTTCACATATCAGTATTGGGCGATCACCAAAACCCAAAATTAAAGAAATCGGAAAACACCTTGCTGCTGTTCCAACCGACAAAGAATTAAAGTGAAGCGAACAAAATAGAAGGCCAAATCATCACACCTCCTCCACCATGCTTGTCGGTAATGAGGCTCAGAGTTTTGATTTGTGCGTTACGGCAAACATTTCCTCTTCAATCTCATCCCAAAAATGTTGTTTGAACAAAATTATGTTTTCATGTTTTTTTTGTTTTTTTTATTAAAAGCAACATACTTTTCCTGCCTAGCAATCCTTCCCATCAAGTCAGACTCGTTCTGTCATTTTGTAAATGTTATCAGCTTCAACCTTTATTATACCAATCTAGGCACATAGAGTCTGTCATGAAGTGATTTCAATTCTTTTAAAACCACTTTTTCCAAGTTTTTTCTTTTATAAATAACTCGAGATGTGAGCAAAAGCCTTGCAAACCCCCCTCATCGGGAGGCGATCATACCTGCCAGTTGACTACAGCATTTGGTCTGCTGGTTTTGAACTCAGAATGGGAGTTTTTCAAACACAGCTGCTTGGTCTTGGCTGAGTCTCTGTTAAATATTACTGCACTGACTGTTTAGTTTGCTGACAGAGAGCTGGAGTTATTGGTAGTTGCTAAAACACGCGGTGTAATTTATAGGCATGTACCAGCAATGCCAAACCCAACAATTGCATCCTTGTACTTTTGCACTGAAACGTTTAAAGCGACAACGTGCAGGGATTGAAAAACAGGAGGATTGATGTGATTTTGTAAGATGTCACCAGTTAAGATACTGTAGATTCATTCATAAAAGTTACGCTGTCTGGATGTGCGTTTATTGATTTTGCCAAGATTTTTTTTTTCTTTAAGGATGCTCCAAATGTAACCCTTCCTCTAAGGATCCAATTTAGCTGTGAAGCCTAGATCCTGTTGATCTCGCCAAAATAAAATACCAATCCATCAACACTTTAGAACCCTACACCACATTAAATCTGTCAGCAATAAAAAAGTAAAAATAAAATGGTTATGTTTTCCATTGTCTGACGACATGGATTCCTGTATAACCCTCTTGGGCATACGGAGCATGCTCAAACATAAACTATGTCCTTGCTTTGGGCTATTTACTCTGGATGGAGGTGATCGAGTATAAAATAGTTCGGAGGAATGCGGCCTCCAAACTGTGTCGTTGTTCTAATATCAAGTTGGCTGCATTCCAGCTGTGACCTAATGCAAGGAGTAGGTGTGGTGCTGAAACTGATTCAACAAATGGAAGAACAACATAATAAGGAATCAGCGCATACGTGAAAAAGTCTTCATAACCCATGGACCTTTCACGTGGTACATAGCAACCACCAACTGTAGAGCATTTCATCGAGATTTCGTGGGGCAGACCAACACAGAGAAGTGCACAATTGTGAGATGATGTACATTTTTCAATATTTTCACAAGCTGAACCACTCTGAGGCCATATTTTTTGTATTGCAGTTAAAAATGCAAAACAATTTAATTTTGTCATAAATGTTCTTTTCCGTGTTTAATTAGTCAAACATGCAATATTTTAAGAAAACAATTCTACCTGTCAGAATTGTGTACGGGTCGCCGGCAATACTGAACCAAATTGCACAGCACATCTACATGTTAAAGTTGTCAAAGTCAAGCTAGCATCACCGACCTACTTCTCTCTCCCTTGCTGTATTTTGTCTTTTAATTAAAACTTTTTCCTGACCTTGTTACCTAGTTGTTATAGTGTTGACAATTAGCATCCCTTTTTCTTTTATATATCAGGAGTACATTTAAGGTTAAGTGCGTTCTGTTGACAATTTGACAGCTAAAACCGAAGGTAGTCATCATCAGCCCGCAGCTTTTTTCCCTCCAGCAGGGACCTGGGGGCGGGATCCTGCAAGACAAACGGGTTGAAAAAAAAGGAAGTTTCAGACAAAACACTGCTTCATAGTGTCCCGATAGAACACCCTGTAAAGTCACAACCATAACACTGCAAAACTGACATTTAACTTTGACGTTTCTGTTTTAGGGGCGAAGGGCAGAGTTGGCCCAACGGGGAAAATTGGAGAGCGAGGTGAACGCGGCCCCGCGGGAAAACGAGGCCCCGCGGGAGACAACGGGGACGCGGGGCCTCCTGGACCTGGAGGCCGCGATGGAGATAAAGGCGATAAGGGCGAGCGGGGACCCCGTGGAACTGCGGGAACGTGCAAATGTGGCAGCCTGCTACCCAAATCTGCCTTCTCGGTGGGAATCACTAGCAGCTACCCCGCAGAGAAGACCCCCATCAAGTTCAACAAGGTCCTCTTCAATGAAGGCGGACACTACAACCCCCAGACGGGGAAATTCATCTGCGCATACCCAGGCGTCTATTATTTCTCCTATGACATTACACTGGCCAACAAACACCTGGCCATCAGTCTGGTGCAGAACGGTCAATACCGCATTAAGACCTTCGACGCCAACACAGGAAACCACGACGTGGCGTCTGGTTCCACCGTCATGTTCCTGAACCCTGAAGACGAGGTGTGGATGGAGATCTTCTTCAGTGACCAGAACGGCTTATTTTCGGACCCCAGCTGGGCGGACAGCCTGTTCTCTGGGTTCCTACTCTACGCAGACACAAACTACTTTGACACACTGGCAGCGGACTACGCGTAGAAAACCCGGAGAACAAGGCAGAACCACAAACTGTTTGCTACTGCTATTATCACTCAGTCAGAACACGTTTGGTGTGAACAAACTACATGTACTGTTTTAGATACATGTTTGTACTACTATGGGATTAGCGAAGTATTCACTTAACATTGCGGAAATCTGATGAAGCTTCAGGTGATTTATTTGATTCCGGTTGATTTAAATAAAAATTCCAAATAATTTAAGGTGTGAATTTGTTTAGAAAAGAAAAAAGACATTCTAACCTTCTGTTTGGGAGACATTTTTTTTACTCTGATTTTGGCTAAGATTCTTCTTTATTCATGAAGAATATTTTTTAAACTATTTGTTATTTTCTAATTTAAAGTAATGAAATCTTGTAGTTTCAATTATGGACAACTCTGACCATCCTCTTTACGAGTCAGAGTGCTGCAGTACAGACTGCTACAGGAGATCTTTCCTGAAAAACAGCCATAACCATTCATACAGTAATTCAATAATTTGAATTAATATAAGTTACGACAACATTTAATTTCCCTTTGGGATCCATAAATCATATTTGAGTTTCATGTTACAGAGAGATAGGGCTCCCAAGTTTAGATCTCTGAACAATCATAAGCTTTGTGTTTGTTTTAACATGGGAAATGCCTCATATTTGTTACAGTGAACATTATTTTTTCCCCAAAATTAAACTAAATGACTATTAAGCAAACTAAGTCCTGCAAAGTGAGCATAACATTACTCCTCCAGTGTTGCCATGTGAAAATTTCTTTGCCCTCCATACAGATTTCTTCTGTTTTTGCCGTTTTGTCACACTGAAATGTTTCATCAAATCATTAAACACATTTTAATATCAGACAAAGATAACATAAATAAATACAAAAGTTGTTTCAAATTTTTATTTTTTTGTATTTAGGGTAAAGAGATATCCAATCCTGCCTGGGCTTATTTGAAAAATAAATCACACCTCAACCCTACTAGCAGGTTTTACTTTGACTAGGCCACTCTCGAAAAACTTGTTTTGCATGTGCTGGCTTATTTTCCTTCAGCTGCAGGTGGTCTGAGGCAGACCGCTTCACTCACACCTGATGCTGACCTGCTGGGTAAGCAGCAGAACGCCACTCATTCAGTCATGATTGTTCAACCCTCTGTGGTGTAGTAAAGTTTCAGTTTGTGATACTCATTCATGTTCTCTGAGTTAGTCACCTCGTGTGTCCTCTGTGATCTCCAGTGGATTAAAGCCTGCTTGCTTTGGGATGGTTTAAAAAAAAACAAAAAACGCTGAACACCATGTACAGACACAGCTGCTGTAGCCGCATATCTGCTCCATTCAAATTTCAAATCTGTAAATCCTAATCCTGGTCAGTTGGGATGGCTTTAATCTGTATCCCGGAACATAAACGCTATTGCAACCAGTTAAGATCGCTTTGAACAAGGTTTTGATGTGAGCATTACTCCCTTTAATTATTTGGATTATGGATTTGAATGCAAACTCTGTAAAACGCTGAGATTCAGCACGTTTTGCTGGATTTAAATAATTTTCAAATAAAAACACCTGTTGTGAGTTTTTAATTTAGCAGAATATGTGGCAATGGAGGTGAGAAAATGAACTGGAATAAAATGCAGAGGATATGAAGGCCGTAAGAAATATTTGCCATCCTCCCACTATGAAGCTGTAACTTTAGTTCAGGATTCATCCAAAAAGTCTAGCCTTACTACCGAGGCTGTTTTCGAGCCTTGTTAAATCTACAAAACTGGGCAGATTTCTACCCAGTTTTGTCAGATTTGGTCCTTATTGCAGAAGTGCAGATGAAGGGGGGAGAAAAACTACTCCACAAGCAACACGAGTTCGGAAAATAAATAAATAAATAAATAAATAAATAAATAAATAAATAAATAAATATAATAATAATAATAATAATAATAATAATAATAATAATAATAATAATAATAATACTTTTTTTTTTTAAAACTTGCACGTTTGTCCATCTTCGCGCCACGTAGTGGGCGGGTTACTTTAAAGTGAGAGATTTGATTGGCAGTAACTCCGACCAATAGAAATCCTTCTCTGTGGACTATTAGGTTGCGTTCACGACGTCGCTCGTGGTAGAGTGAGAAGTAGTTTACGTCGTTACTAGGCAGCGTTAACGGAGTTCCGGATATTAGCAGAAAATTATCTTCGTCTAAAAGATAACTCTCATCTATACGCATAGTTACACTGTTATAAATGTAACGTTTTCACGACATGTTAGTGAAATGTTGATGGAAAAAAAATGGCTGCATCAAGGTAAACATTTGACTGCTCGGGTAACAAGCGAATCTGTGAATTACCTTTTTTTTAACGCTTGGTTACTAATAAAACATACTTTCCTGTGTTGAAACAACTTTTTAGCGAAATTCGGGAGAAACTACGAAAGAAACGGCGGGCCTTGCAAGACACTTTGGTAAAAAACAAAAACGAGGACGACATTCAGGTAAAGTAATTGAACCTTTAAGGTTAAATGAAGCATAAACGTCGTACCAGAGTATTTAATATTAAGCGCGTGCATGCATACTTAACTCTCAGTCCAATATGAAGCGTCACTTTCAACAAGCCAGGACATGACCCGAGGAAAGGAAGGAAGGAAGAAGATGTTACAGCACAGAAACAGGAGCTGCTAACGCTCTGATAAATCTAACTGTACTCGATAGGCTCTGGTTCCGTCTGCCAGGTTCAATATGGACAAGCAACCGACTGCAATGAAGGTTGGTTTGTGTGTTGTAGCTTAGCTTTTAGGTTGTTGCTGCTCTCCTCTGTATGTGCTGCTGGCTCTTCAACACCAATCTCGCTTCATCCTAAGCCTTCCTGCAGCTTTAGTGGCTAATAGCAGCGTGGATGTGGGCTCTGTGTTTCTGCCTGCTCTAAAACTGCGTGGCTGTCTTCCACTAGGAAGCTGTGGGCAGCGACGAGGACCCAGGAGAGACTCTGAGACGCACACTGAGAGCCCAGAGAGAGAAGAGGAAGACAAAGGTGCAACCCAGTTGTCTGGGATTTTTTTTATGTTGGTTCAGTTTTACTCCCATTATGCCTAATATCACTGGTGGCTCTTGTTGATTAGTTGCTGGAACAGTCTTTCGTCCAGGATGAGGATGTTGGGGAAGTTTCCCCCACTCAGTACAACAGTCCAAATGAGGGACCATCTAGTAGGGTGGATGATTCTGTGGTTTTTACAAGACCTCCAACTGGTTCTCAGAGAGGTTTGTGTCTACCCCTCTGAACCTTTTCCGTTTTTGTCACATTACAGCCTCACATTTTTATGCGTTTTTACTGGTATCTACTGTCTAACGGACAAACACAAAGTAGCATCTAACTCTGAAGTGCCACACCATACCAGCTTTATTTATAGAGCTCTTTAAATACCCACAGAACCAAATGCTCTACACAGAATAAAGGAAACAGCAGTCATATAATGCAATAATAAAGTCAATATGACCAAAAGAAAATCAATAAAGCAATCATATATTAATAAAACAACAACAAAAATAAAAACAGTGAAGAAAAAATTAAAGAACAAGAATTTTTAAAATGAATCCTAAAATATACAGACAGCAGGAAGGCTAGAAAAGGAGAAATGTGGTCAAACGTTTGTGTGCCAGATAAAAAGCAATATTTTCAACTTCTATTACAAGGAAGGAATACAGCCAGAGCTGTATGGATCAGTAGCTTCCAAGCTTTTCAGCCTTTGACTCAAAAAGTAAGTGTGAACATTTGACCCTGACTGTGAGTTGAGTATGCTTTTCAGCAAATTAAACAGGAGAACAATGACAACAGCCATTTGTAAATATGTTTATATATATATGTCTTTAAAAATGTATTTGATAAAAATCCCCTGCTATTACCTAACCCACTGGTTTTAGATCAGTTATTGGCTAGTCAAAGTCCAAACCTGAAATCATCTGAAAATCTGGAAATTCAGTCTGACAGAATGTAGCTATTTTTTATAGGATGAGGGAAAAACAGATGAATACAAATGCATGCCGTAGTTTTCATAGTTTGAAAACCATTTATGCATTTTTCTTAACTTCACAGTAATACATTACTTTGTTTTTAGCATATTCCGTAAAATAAAACCCAAAAAAAACAAAATAAATTGGTGAGTGTGGATATAATGTGACAAAAGTTTAAATAGTTAAGGAAGGCCTATATTTTTGCAAGACTTTCTATGCAGTTTAATGTTAATTTGAACAATGCATTTACAATCTATCGCTTACTTTATTTATAGTGTCACATTCTCCTGACTACTGTTTCTCGTAGGAGTCTCTGTAAAATCTGAGCAGCCCTCCAGCTCTCTGCATTTAGACACTTTTGTGACACGGCATTTGCAAGAGAAGCTGAGAGCAGCGAGGGTAAATTTCAGTTTCTCTTTTTCCTTTTTTATATATGTAAGACTATTACCATTCATATGCCTGTCAGTCCGTGAGCGCCACTGTATGTACGCTGCTTTGCAGTCTAAGGGAGAGAGCCTTCAGCAGCAGGAAACTTCAGAGGATTCTAGTGAGCCGGTCAGTCGACTCCAGCGGCTCAAAGACAGAGACACCGTAACAAGATTCGATAGAGAGGTGATTTGAAAGACATCTGAGCACATGTAATAAAGTACAGCAGTAGAAGTAACTTTCCAGTGTTTACTAGGCTCATCCAGTCAGTTCAGGAAGACACGACGACCCCCTGACCCTTCGCACCAGAGTCAAGTTTCAAGAGCCGGCTGGAAGAGTAAGCTGCATACTGACGTTAATATTTCTCTTAAAACTAATATTTTTGTTCACATGCTTTTTTTTTACCTTTCCAAATCCAGGTAGAAAAAGACTTCCCATCTGCTGAAGAAGCATACAATTTCTTTACATTTAACTATGAGCCCGACCAGCCAAGTAAGCCAGAGAGTAAGAGCAGGATGAGACAAAAACGGAGAGATGGAGTTGAGGAGGATGATAGAGATGAAAACAGACAAGAGGAAGCTGAGGAGGAAGAGGAGGATGAAGCAGAGGAAGATAATCAAGACCAAAATGAGTTCCAGGTAACATTTAGTGTGAGATGGGGTGAAGACTGGAGTCTGCAAGTGTGTGAGGGGACCGGACGGCATCTCAGTCAGAGTCAAACTAACGTGTTTGAATTTTGTAAGGCCAGATCTGGATGCAGGGTGAACTGATAACTGCCTTTACTGCTAACATGTTACTGACAGCCAGTGAAAAACAGAGCCTGGGACGGGGCAACAGATGGGAGCCGACTTTTTTTATTTGTAAATGTGCAGCTAAGTTTGTCGCAGTAAGAAATTAATCAATTAATTGCATGATAAATTAAAATGAGCTTTAAATATATTTTTGAAGGGCAATTCTGTTCACACAGACTTCATTATCTATTTATTTATGGTTTGGGTTTGTATGCGTTTTTTTTATTATTTGTTTTCATTTATTGTTTTTGGTTGTTTTGTTTGTTTTTAAGTCCATTAGTCTTTGAGACGCCATTATCAATATATTACGTCAAAATGATCTCAAAAAGCAACCATTTTCAATAATTATGCCTGTAATTATCAAAATAAAAACAGGGATAATCTATCATTCAGTAATATTTGTTATTGTGACAGGCCTATGTCCGACATTATGAACAGAAACACAAAGTGGCACCACCCAAGATAAATTGAGTTTTGTGAATATACCATAGAAAAATGTGGAAACGTTTAAGAAATATCAAGGCACTGTATTACGCTGGAAAGTAGTGAGTGACTGACTCTTGTTTTACACCTTGCCTAAGAGTGAAGAAGCTCCTTTGGTGCGAAATGAAGACGATTTATTCGTCATTGACCATTCGCCTCAGGACTTTGTGGAAGTGAGGAAAGCGGAGTATGTTGGTCTCAAGATGCGCGTCCAACGAGACCGTGAACTCCTGTTTACTCCGAGCTTTCTAACAGGTAGCACACGTTTTAGCAGTTCCCCCTTCGACTCACAAGTGTTGGTCTAACTGGAATTGTGCAAAAATCTTTACAGTCCCAACCTCCGTCAAGCTGCCTGAAAACATGAAGCCCCGCTTTCTGGAGGACGAGGGCCTCTATGTGGGACAACGGCCTGCTGTATCTATGACCAACGAAAACATTTCAGAGAATCGCATTTTGAAAATGGCTGAGGTATCATCAGCTGATCTGCTAAACTGTTCGTATAAAGAACTGTGTTCAATTTTAGATTCATGCTTGCCTTTTTTTTTACTTTCCTTGAAGGGAAGCAAATGGTTTGGAGATGATGGCAAGATTCTTGCTCTGCCTGACCCCATAAAGGAATCGTCCACAAGGCCACCCCTTTTCCACATGGATGAGGAGCTGGATCCTGCTCTGCAAACTGTATACAGGAAGGTCAGACACTCATTCACAGCCAACCCATCCATCCAAGAAATATGTTGATTAGCAGAATCTGATGTTGATGGTAATGATGCAGAGCATGGTGAGGGACTTTGCTTGCATTTTTATAGTTTTTCCAGGATGTTGGGATGTTTATTTGTGACTGTTGTGGCCTATTATTCCTCATTTTCTGGCAACCTTTTCAAAAGGTTCTAGTCAAAGTTTAGAATTTTCCTACGCTATATTTTTGCCTTAACCGAATTCAACTGAATGCATTTGAACACATATATGAGCACCGGAGCACAGAAGTTATCGCTGGAGGAAATTATCCAGGAGAAATCCCCCTGTTAGTGAAGGCTGCGAGTTGTAAACCAGCAGGATCTGAAGGCTGTGATATTGATATTTGTGCTCATAAATTGTGCAAGAGATGTTCTGAAACAACTTAAATCTATCTATCTTTGAAATGTTCACAAAACGATTGTGTAGAAACCGAACACACATCCTTCAGGACAGTGGATGATGGGTAATTGTGTTTTTTTTATTTATGTCTTAGGCTATGAAGTCCCAGTATGCAAACCTGTACATTGCTGGTGCCACGGACCCCGAGGGAGACTACCAGCTTGACGTTGATGTCTCCGGGCTGATCTTCTCCCATCATCCTCTCTTTAGCCGCGAACACGTCCTGGCATCGCGGCTAGCTCAGCTGTACGATCAGTACCTCAGCAGGCAACAGAATAATCTCACAGGGCACCTTACTGAGAAGGTAAACTCTAGTGGATTAAAGCAGTCCTCACACCAACCCGATTTTGCTTCTATTGTTCCAAGATGCTTTGTTGCAGTATTTATAATCTGGTACCTTTTTGTGTTCATTCTGCTGTAGTTGAACGGCCTGAGGAAAGCTTTGCGGAACATGATGAGGATCCACGGTGAGCAGGGCTCCTCCGAGGCCCTGCAGCACAGGATTTCTGAGTACAGTCTAGAAGTGAGGTGAGGTCTCTGTTCGGTAGCAGGTACAACAGTCCTGACTACGTAACGAACCGGTTTTCCTATGCGTCCACAATAGGAACACTCGGCAGCTGCGCGACTTGGAGCAGGAGAAAGACAGGACTCTGCTGAGGAGCATCATTAAAGTGTGGAAGGAGATCAAGTCCCTGAGAGAGTTTCAGAAGTATACCAATACACCTTTTAAGCTTTTTCTCAGAAGGTAACTACTTAATTCATAGACTTCTCAACGAAAACATCATTAGTTAATCTTAAAGTTTCTGCCTGATGTTGCTTCATTGTGAAAATGATCCCTCTCCTTCAATAATTTCCTCATCACAGCCACAAACCTTAATGGATTTTATACAAAGGACCAACACAATGTACAGGGTAACAATGAGGTGGAAGGGAAATGACACGTGGTTTTCAACATTTTCAGGGTTTCTGGAGGTTTCATGAAGTAGAATTTTAAGACTTTTAAGGCATTTTAATTCCACCTTGAATGAAATTTAAGACCTAAAAAAGCTATAAACATATTGGAGATTCCGGTGTATTACACTGCATATGGATGTCTACAGCCTTAACCTGTGTACTGCTAAGCTTAAAACTTTTTTGTTTATTTTTTCAGAGAATGCATCTAGCCTCGCTTGATGTGGCGAAAATGATTGTCGTCCTGCTAACTGGCCAAAACTTTGCAATTACCCATGATAGACACAGAAAAGCTAACTAGTTAGTTAGCAAGGGTATGTTAGCAACTAGTTATCGATAGCTTCAAGATGTCTGCACGACAGTCCCACAAGGAAAAAACAACCAAAAATAATAATGCTCTTAAACTAATTTAAGCCACTATAAGGCCTTAATTTTAGATGCATTTAAGACTTTTTAAGAAAGCGCAGACGCCCTAATGTTACAAAGAAAAAGATATGGCACAAAATAAAACCCATTGTAACAAGTTACCTCCAGAATCCATCTATTTAGTAAAAGAATCCACTTTTCAGATTTGTATTTGTTTTTCTAATATTATGCATCGTTTTCATTTTACTTTGCCTTGTTCTAATAAGATCCGAATAAAATTCTTTACAGTTTGTGATCATAGCATGAGAAAATGTAAAAACAACTACTTTTTGTACTTATCTGCTTCTTATCAGAGCTTTGTGTTCATTTGTGTCACATTTCCATTTTTTTTATGTCACTGCTTCAGGGAGAATGTAGATCGGTCTTTGGATGAGTGGGAGTATGAAGGCGAAATCCTGAAAGAAGTTTTGGAACTGGAAGCAGAAAGTGAGGAGCAGCACCAAAAGAAGCTAGCAGAGTATAACAAGCAACTGGAAGATTGGAAACTCTGGAGGAAGAAGCAGGTGCCTACCAGTCATAGTGCAGCCTGTTTACTTTGTCAGCCTCACATTCGTATTCAAGCCCATGTTCTCATATTCAATGTTTGCAGAAAGCCAAGCGAAGAAAGAAGAAAAAGAAAAAGAAAGGCCAAACACAGGATGACACAGAAGAAGAAGACGAAGAAGAACAGGATCAGGATGAGACTGAGTCAGAGGATCCATTTGAGGAAGACCCCGTGAAACCGGAGGTTCCAGAAAGGCCGGGCGTTGACTCCCTGGAGCGGTGGGTGAGAGAAAAAGCCTCCAGGATACGTAGGAAACCAGGAGAGGCCATTCTGATCCCGGAGCTGTCTACATCAGGAGGCATCACAGGCAACGATCAATGTCCCAGGTAGGCACCTTCAAGTAACAACTATCAAATCCTCCTGATGCCAGAATATTTGCCAAATGGTGTATTTTGGGTGTCCACGTATCCTTAAAAAGTCTTAAATCCATGTATCTAAAATGAAGGCCTTTAAATGTCTTAGATTCTGAAAAAAAAAAAGTGGTTCACAAAGTAAAATTAACTTACAACAGAAACAATATTAATACGGAACTCAATGTGGTAATTGGTACTTTACAGAACCCAATAACATACCATGGGATATATTATGAACATCACCAGCTTACCTGCAACACAAAATAACTCAATTAGAAGAAGTATCGCTACTACATAGTGAACTGTCTTAGCAACGGTTGTCTCTGTTACGCTCTGAACACGGTAACAGTGTCATTTATATTTCCTCCCTGTCTGCCTGCACTAAACTTTTACATGTTTGTTGTAGTTCAACCTGGTGGGGTTACTCTTTCAGTTTTACACTTTTCTTTCTGTACCTGTTGTGCATGGGTCATGGAAAATTATATTGAAGGTCATGCAGAGTCATGGATTTTTTTTTTCTAAATACCAGTGGGAGCCCTATGTTTAGAAATGGTCTCAAAATGTTTTAAATTTGAGTTGGCGAAACCTTCATCAACCCTGTTACTGTTCTCCACATCATCTTTCAGGGCTGAAATAGCTCGCAGGGAAGATGTTTCGAGGCGCTCTCTTTTCATCAAGATCCTTTACAACCACAAGGAAGTTTCCAGAACAGACAGTTGCTCCCTGAGCACCGACTTCAGGGTTCACTTTGGACAAATTTTCAATCTGAAGGTGCTCAACTGTCCACACAGCATTAATCTGCAGGTACAGTAAAACTCTTCTGTCTGTTCCTGCATATTTCGGTTCAGTTACTCGCTGTGGTCTTTCTGTTTTACCCGGTTGTGTTTGTGTACTGTGTCTGAGCAGGTGTTTGAGGAGATTGGGTCATCATACTCCCTGCTGGTTCAGGTGTTTGTTCCTGTACCCGACCCTTCAGTCGTTACAGGCAGAGCCCCTATAGAGGAAATTGAGTTCAGCAGCAACCAGCATGTGATGTTTGATCACGAGGGAGTTGGAAGTGGTACTTGTTTTTTTTCCAGATCACTCTACTTTCGACTAAAAATACCCGGAAAACAGACAGTACTCTGCAAAAGTCTCAAGTCACTCCTAATTTCTCTTTTTTCCTGCTCCAAATATCATGATTTGTACAGGTGCTTGAAATCCTTGAAAATGCTTGAATTTCAATTCAGTGTTGTCAAGGTTTGGAAAGTGCTTGATGTTCAAACTGCACAATTTCGTAAAAACTTTTTGTAAAACTTTGTTTACAGTTGAAACGAGATATGTAAAGACACTGAAACACACAGGCACATTTTTTCCTCACCCTCTGAAATTAAATTAGAGCAAATTTCTTTTTGCTGTAGGTCAGTTAGAATTACCAAAATTATTTCTATTTGCTAAATGCCAGAAAACTCTTTTTCAGAGATTTTTTTTTTGTAACTATTTCAGTTCAGTCACATGTGTAGGATGTGTGCAAGCAAGACATTTCAAAACATAAACATTTATTATATTAAGGTTTACTTTGTTCCTGCTGTAGAGTGTGGAATACTACACCACAATATTATTAATAACTGATATAAATTATATAAAACAATGAGTAGAAGCTGTTTTCTGTAGTTCATTCTTTAGTTCAAGTGTGGTGCTGTAGAAGTTTGAAAGTGAATGAATCGTGAAATTTAGACTTCTCTACTCTAGTTGAAACGAAATATGAAAAATGTGTTTTTGTGATTTAGTACTTTGTTAATCTTGTAAAGGTTCTGTGTCAACCACAGCCGTAAACAAACACTAATGTAGTGATAATCAGATGCGAAAGTAGAAATAAAAGCGAGTTCAAATAAAAAAATTAAACTTGGCTGCTTTAAAAAGAATGCCAAAAACATTCTTGATTCATTGGGAGCAAAACTTCAAAGGCATGAAGGACTACCGGCACATGCTCTTGCCATTTCATCGACCCTCTTTCTCTGTGCGCGTCTTCAGATGTGCCGCTCTCCTTTGAGTCCGATGGCAGCAACAAACTGACACTGCTGACGTCCGGAAAGCTGTCTTGCTGCGTGTCGTGGGGCGTCGGGGAAGAAGGTGTCCCACTCGCACCGCCTCTTTCTCAGCATCCTGCTGGAGCGCACAGGTACTCACTGTCACAGGGGGACAATGGTCGATTGTCAATGTAAACAAAGTGTTGAAACCAACACCACAGATCTAGGAGCTTCTCAGATGGTGTAAGGTTGAATTCCTGCTACACGGATAATGAAAACGTGTCTGCTTTGGCAAGGACAAATACATTTGCTCGTATTTGTATGTGTAGCAAATGTTTCCAGAATATTTGTAAAATCTAGTTGAATAATTAAATAGTTAAATTTGTTGCATGTTAGGACAGAATGGTGCGCTAATCAGGCGTGTTAAAGTAGGTCACTGGTTTATAAACTGTTACAGTGGGTCAGAAGCTTCTTGCCTCATGTAACAGGGTTTCTGGGTGAAAGGTAGTAAATTAAATTAGCTCAAATTAAGACCAGGTAGTAAAAGGTAACCAATACAATTTGACTTGGTAGTAAATTTTTCAAAAAACATTTCATGACCCCTTCAATATATTTGGAATTTTACATTGATGCTGAATTTTTGTTTTAAGTTCCTCTAGCTATAAAATCTGTATTAAAAATGAGATCTACTCCCAGGACCTGAGCTGACGTTGATAGACTCGATTGGTGTCGCTGTCCGATCTGCTGTGCGCCTATCTCCCTCCTAGACAGAAAAAATCTCACCCCTAGACTTTTCCCCACACATCAGCAATTGTGTATTTCCGCATCTTAGAGGGCCAGGCCATCTGGATGCTGTCTCATACATCGGGGCGTCCGGATTGTATGACATGAAAAAGATCGGTGAGTGGGCCATACAGTCGCGACTGGACCCCAACGATCCCAAGAACACCTCCATCATGCACCTGCTGAAAGTGCGTAACACACAAGATTGTTTTCCTGGATTTCCCCAGGATAAAGTCAAAACCCCGGATAAGAACAGCCGCCTTGTCTTCACAGGTGGCGACCAGTGGCGAGGTGACCGCTCCCGACTACTTTCGCCTTGAACACCTGCAGGAGGAGTTCAACTTTGTAAGTGATGAGGAGATGGAGAGGTCCAAGAGGTTCCGCCTGCTCAGGCTGAGGAACCAGGAGGCTCCCGAGTTTCGCAATTACAAATTTGTCCCTCTTCTGGAGAGGGAGGTCTCTGACAAGGTTTTCCAGGTCAGCCTTCCAACATCGTGCCAAGTCGCAGAATATTCTGAAAAGGATTCTCAGACGATTTGTGAGCTGTAGTAATCGTTCTTCTTTTGCTTTGGTTTGAATGAGTTTAGGATTATGAGAAAAGATTGAAAGAGGGGGAGACGATTGACACCAGGCAACATCTGGATCCTCACAGAGCTGTTGTGGCCAAATACCTTCAGCAGGTGTCTTGAGTGCCTTTTTTTATGTAGAAACTGAGATTTATCTTTGTTTTCTGTGCTGTTGAATGAGCCGTGTTGCTGCTGCCATTGCCTCATAGATACAAGAATCAGTCATCAACAGATTTATTCTCTCCAAACATCACTACCAACTGTCCGACCTGGTGATTGAAGAAGAAATACCAAGCATTGGGTGAATATTAAACCAGACATTTTACCTCTCCTCTTGCAAAGTTCACTCTTTTATTCTAAGAATGTTCTAAGAAGTGAGATTAATTTGTTGTTACCACAAAATACCAATCCAAACAATTAGTTTGACGGTCTTAGAAATGTACGACACTCTCTTGTGATCAGATTCATACTAAACGTTATAAGTATGCATAAAAAACCCCCAAATAAGTTAATTTTTCATTCCAGTCGCTCTAAAAAAAAAAATCTAGAAAATCTTTAATTTATGGGGTGAATTGAGAAATGTTTTTTTTTTTTGCAAAATCCGTGGTGCCACAAGTATCGACACATTTGATATTCCCTTTAAAATTAATGTAACTCGAGCTTTTTTTATTCATACATTTCTCTTTTTCTATAAAAGTTTAACTAGTAATCCCTGACCTTTTGGCTCATAGGGAATGAATAAAATACACAGGTGCTATTTTTTTTTTACAGGGTTTGTACGGGTGCTTGAAATCCTTGAAGATGCTTGAATATCAATGAGATATTTTCAAGGTTTGAGAAGTGCTTGACTTCTGCATAAAGCCCTTCAAAGTGCTTGATATTCAAACTGCACAGTTTGGTAATACAGTGCAATCCCTTGATTGTAAACCTAAATTTGGAAAGCATCATTTATAGTTGAAACCAGACATCTGAAGATAATAAAAATAAATCTATATATTTTTTTCTCACTGTCTGACATTAATTCAGACCAAACTTCTCTGGTAGTTTTAGAATAATCAAAACTGTTTGCTAAATGTCAGAAAACATGGCAAAATGTTTTTAGAGATTTTTTTTTAACTTTTTCTGAGGTGTTTAGGGTGTGTGTAAAGGAGACATTTCAAAACATAACGTTTTCTCATATTTTAGTTTACCATTTTTTGTGCCACCATTGATTTTGTCCAATTTTTAAAATATTTCTTCACATTGTTTTTTTGTTTTTTTTGGCCCGCTTTGCTACCGCAAAAAAAAAGATGACTTTACTTCATGACTTTTTACACATTTCCCAACAAAATTGCTTTGTACAATATATAACTTGTACGCAGAAGAGTGCATCAGTGATACGTTTGCTGTTCTTTTTATATCTGCGATGTTTAAAATGTGTTTTCTATGTTTATGCTATTCGTTTGCACTTCATTTTTACAGTGGTGCAGGTTCAGGGTATGTTTGTAATGCTTTTCTTTTTGCTTTCCCCCCCTGCCCTGTCTTTGTGTGCTTTTTAGCTGCAAACGCAGGTACCAAAGCTCTAGTGCCTATAGACCACCAGCAGTGTTCAGTCCTCTTATAAATTTTCTGATTTTTCCAACGGATTTGGAAAAGATAATGTAGAAGGACCTCAATTAAATGGTGCAAAAATGTAACAATTGGCACTGAAACATTGACATACATCATCTTATGGCACTTGTGTGTGATGTCTCTCCTTTCTGATATTTTACACAAGCGAAAATTCATAAATCATAACAGTTTTATCTTATCACTGCTACCATAATGAGGTAACTAACACATGAACCCTTTTTTAAGTCATTTATATCTACAGCAAAATGTTGGTTTTAATATCCTTGCTTAAAACGTCAACAATTAAAATCCAGAATATGTTTCGTCACACTCTAGTAAAGCTACAATTTAAGCTTTAACCAATAGAGAATCTTAAATTTTCACCTCAGGAGTCTCTGCCTGTCTCCTTGGTGCACTGGGTACTTGTTAGTAGCCAACAATCCCACCCATCCATTTTTATTCTTCTCCAGAAGATAGTTTAAACGTCTGGTTTTCACACGTCATGTCTCTTGCTGCCGACAGCATTCTGGGAATTAACCTGTTCAAGCTCGCTGAATCCAAACGGCCACTGAAACCTCAAAGGAAAGAAAGGAAAAAAGTCACAGCGCAGAATCTGTCGGACGGGGACATCAGACTGCTCGTTAACGTCATCCGGGCCCACAACATCCCGATCCGCAAACCCCAGAGCAAGTGAGCGCCAGCACCTTTTTTTTTTTTTTTTTTAATAATCAAGAAGACGTTGTGTCGAACTTGTATTTGGATTGTGGAGTTTTCTGTGCCTGACACCGTCCCACTTTTTGCTTTCCAGTAAACCGGGACAGTCTTCTCAGAGTGCCATCCAGGGCAGTGATTGGTACCTCAGCCAGGTACAGGACACCCCAACCCGACATTACACTGTGTGAACATTGTGACCTATAGCATCAATGTTAAGTATGTACACTTTGTGTAATACAGGTACAAGTAAGGCCGTTTGTGGAAGTGTCCTTCCAGCGCACGGTGCTCCAAACAACCACAGCTGACGGACCGAATCCAAGCTGGAATGAGGAGCTGCAGCTGCCATTTAAGTAACAGACTTTTTATCTTGCCTCTTGTGATTTATTATGAGGTTTTATTTTAAGTTAAAACGTAGATCTCCAGTACAGCCATCCAGTTTGACTCAGCTGGGACAGATTTTTGTCCTGTTCACATTTTACGTCGATAACCTTCAATGTATTTTATAGGAAGGTTCAACTGTATATATTAAAATTCATTTTGTGTTTACATTACGATTTCCTGAATCCTGAGAAAATTCCTGGAACGCTAACTAGTCAGTCAAGCAGTGGGTGTTCCTTTTCAAACGTCTTCTCCGCAGCGCTCCAAATGGGGACTACAGCACTGGCAGTTTGCAGTCTGTCAAAGATGAAGTCTTCATCAACATATTTGATGAAGTGCTGTATGAGACTGGACCGGTAAAGATCCGTCTACGATTGAAATCACATTTTTACATCCGAAACAGCCGTGTCAGTTATAACAACTGTAACTTTGCCGCGCAGAGCGACAAATCGAGGGCGACGTCCATTCACACGCAGATAGAGAAGCACTGGTTGGGCTCGGTAAAGATTCCCTTCAGCACCATTTACTCTCAGTCAAAGGTAAAGACTCCGCTGCGTTGTTTGTATAAGCAGACATTTTCCCAAGTGATCGACATTTCTCGCTTTGCCCCGGCAGATTGACGGTGCGTTCAAAGTGAACACGCCAGCCGTGCTGCTGGGGTACAGCAGGGAGCACGGCAGCACCAGCGTTTATGATCAGTGGCGGAGCACACAGGGCGGGACGTTCATACGGCTCTTCATCACTGTAGAACCTCAGCTGATGCCTGGAGAGTCTGTTAGACAGAAGGTAACCCAGTCTCACATTCAGGAGGGGTCCTGTCCGGGTTTTTTGGGGGTTTTTTTCCAGTGTCCATGTCCGCAGCGCTGTTTTGACTTCTTTTGATTCAGGTTTAGACTAACTTGCAAAATATTTATACCCCTTGAACTTTTTCAAATTGTATCTCATTACAACCACAAGCGTCAAAGTATTTTATCTCAGTTTTATCTTGTGGAAGAGGAGTAGTAGATTACAGTGTTCTGTGAGCAGTTCAAAGCCTGAGATATCGTTTCACCAAAACCTGCTTTTAACTTTATCCCTGACCTGAAATACCTTTCTAAAAAAATGTTGAGTCTACTTACCTATGAAGTGGCTTCTAAAGACATTAAGTTGTAGGGGTGGGCATTGATTGGGTTAAATTTCCTCACATGATAAGGATTCTGATTCGTCTTTGTCACAATAAATTCTGATTAACATTTAAAGCCCCCTAAAACTGTCCGTATTTTCAGAGTTGTTAGTTTCACTATTTTCTCTACTGTTTGTACAATGATAGTATCAATAAATATTAATTTGAAAATATGACTGAGTGTATTACAAATTGTGCTTGTGATGCCATTATGCTGTGTCATTGATATATTATAAATATATACATCAATGGCTATGTTATACCATCACTGCCATAAAAGATAAATAATAAGTAGTTCTTATTGTCAGTTTGTTGTCACAGTTCTAACACAAAATATCACAATTAAAATTTAGGCCCATATCGCCCGCCCCTACTCAGTTGTACTTTTTTTAAATTTAAGGGTAACAGTAAATTTGACTGAATGTAAATGCAGGCTACACTTTAAAATATACATGATTTATTTTCTTTCCACTTCACATTTATATTCTATTTTGTGGTGGTTAAAATACAACACAGTCACATTGTGGCTGCAGTGTCACAGTTTGAAAAGTTTCAAAGTTATAAAAACCTTTCACTATATCTTTACATTATATATATATTTTTATCTTTCCTTTTCATGTATTTATTAGGTTTTGTATTCCTTTTTCTTCTTGTTTCAGACTGTTTAGCTAAAAGTAGGTGGTGTCATATCACTTCAGTAATTTGTCCTTATCTTCTTTTATGTATTGGCTTTTGCTCTTCTTCGCGCTGTAGATAAAGGAAGCAGAGGTAACATTCTATTGTTTTCTTTTACTCTATTTTATCATCATTTGTGCAGACTTGTGCATCAGGTAAAAATGTTTCCATAAAGACACTCTGTGTTAATCTGAAGTGACTTTGATGCAGTTCAACAGTCAGGAGGATGAGCGCTTACTGCAGGCTTCAGAGAAGTTTGAGAAACACGCAGCCGGAGGCTATCCGGACCGACCCTGCATCACCACGGTCATCGACCTCAGCGGAAAGACGGTCTTCATCACTCGTTACGTCCGACCGCTCAACCCCCCGCAGGAGTTTCTGGATGCATTTCCTAACAACCCTCAGGAAGCCACGGTCGGTGCGATTATGCTGAACACTGAGTGATGCCAGGTTTCACTTTTAGTGGACCAGCTGACTTGATACCTCTTCTGTCCCCTCGCAGAGCCTTGTTGCCCAATATGTCTCCCTGATCCCTTCTTTGCCAGATCAGGTTTCCTTCTCTGCAACCTGTGACTTATTGAGCACATGTGACGTGAGTGAAACCTCTGTAAGATGTGGAAACAGAACGAGTGCTGTACTTACACATGTATCTTCTGTTTGTTCTCAGCAATTCCTGACTCTACTGGCAGGAGATGAGCAGGAACACGCTGTATTGTTGTGCAACTACTTTCTTTTTTTGGGAAAGAAAGCGTGGCTCATAATTGGCACAGCCATACCAGAGGTAGATGAGCTTTACTTGTTAAACCTGAACCTGCAAACCTTCCAAGACAGGGTCACCCACCTGAAATGATAAATTAAGTTTAGAAGCAGGCATGAGTGCCATGTTTTAACTCTGGAGGAGCTGCAGTGATCCACAGCTCTGGTGGAAGAAACTTTGGTTGAAATTTGCTTCCACAAGGGATTGAACAAAACCTTCTATTTTTGTTGGGGGTTTTTGCCAAGCACAATCACAATAAAACTACGTTACCAGACGTTCTGTTTTAAAGTTGATCAAATATAAAGGGGGACCTATTATGCAAAATTAATTTTTTCATGTCTTTATTCTTCCATTTGGGTCTCAACTGTTTCTAAAAACAGCCCATGTGCTTAAAAAAAGAAAACACACAGATGGTTTTTTTGGTCTCTGGAAAATTGGCCATTTCAAAAACCTCCAAGAGCAGAGAAAGAACTGTTTGGGAGCACCTTTCAGACATGTGGATTTTTCACAGGGACCAACAGCATATGTTCTGACCCATGAGCAGAGTGGCTACTTCATCTGGAACCCCAGCAGCGGGCAGTTCTATGAGAAGGGCGACGCTTTCTGCCCTCTGCAAACCGTCGGCTGCTTGGTTAATTCTGACAACGTGAGTGAAAAATGAGCAGTTATATGTGACATGATACAGTCTTTGTTGATGTCGCCTTCCTCTATAACAAGATTTTTGGGGGTGCATGTTGCTTAGGTTTGGTTCAACATTCAGAAAAATCCTTCACCATTACACACCAACTTTGACATCACTAAGGCCAAAATGTGGAAACCGTTTTTCTCCCGCTCCTTCTCCCACCCGGGGCTGTCTAGTGTACAGGTAAATGCAAAATACTGTCTATAAACATCTATATTTTCATTTTCTCTAGAGTGCCTGTGCATCCCTAAAATGTCTTAGATTCATTGAGAAAATGTAAGTTGACCTCAAATGCATTAATTACAAGTGTTAAATTTTGTTGTAGCAAGACTATTCGGGCTTGTATGTAGTTTTATTTTTGTCTTGCGGGACTTTTCTGTCAAGCAAAAGCTTGATTCTTGCGCAAACATCTTCAGTACATTCTGATTAAAGGCGGTTGGTAACTAGCTGCTAAAATACCCTTGTTAGCTAGCTAATTAGCTATCATGGCTAAGTGCAAATGTACAACCAGTTGGGTGGACGATCTTTGTTTTTGCCGTTGGCTCACTTCTGTTGCCAGCGTCATTCCCCGTGTTTAGTTTTTTCGGTCTTAAATTTCATCCAAGCTGAAATTAAAATGGCTTTAAAAAGTCTTAAGTGTGACTTGCTAGAACCTGCAGGTGCCCGGTTCTCACGAACTATTTTTCCTCTCACAGCCAGAGGAGTTAGTGTACCGCCAAACAGACAAAGCAGCTGCAGCAGAGCTTCAGGACAGGTTAGTTACCGGAATAAATGCAGCGGAGTTATCTCTGTACTGATCCAGAGTGTTCAACTATAAACACTTTTTTTTTAAATTACACTTTAACATTTAATTCTGGATAGAGTTGAGAAGATACTAAAGGAGAAGATTATGGAGTGGCGCCCTCGTCACCCAACTCGCTGGAACCGGTACTGCAACACCACCCTGAAACAGTTTCTGCCCAAACTTGAGCTGAGTCGTGGTCAGAATGTAGCGGAGGGCCACCGGGTCGAGCTGCAGAACCTCCTCGGAGACTACAGGGTGAGTCGGAAAACTTTGAGACCCTTCAGTACTGATCAATTTCCATAAAAGGACATTATGCAATGATTTGCAGTTAACACCGCTTCCTATTTTTTGAGTCATCTCTTCAATGTTCTCTGTGGAAACTGGCATCAGATGTCACTTTATTTGGAGAAAGTTATCTAAAAATGACTGCAGATCCCCATCTTTTCAGATCTCAGGATTCCCCCTCCATCTGCCGTTTTCTGAGGTCGGACCAATCATAGAGGCAGTTCACAGCACTGGGGTTCACAATATTCACTCAGCTACTGTGGAGTTTGCACTGGCCGTGTACATACATCCTTATCCCAACAACGTGCTGTCTGTGTGGGTGTACCTCGCCTCACTCGTCCGCACATGACAAAGACTGAACAGTACACTCGTTTCACTGTTGCTTTTTTGTTAAGAAAATGTATGACTTTTTACCTAATTATTGTGCATCTGTCAACATGGTATAAATATATTGTGCTTAGAAATATTTATATGCCTTGAATTGGAATAGCAGTAGGGAAACGCATTTGAAAATAAAATGTATGTTTGTACACAAAAAGGTAGACAGACTGCAGTGCCTAAAGTTTTATTACCAGTTTACAATTTCAACAGATCTCATGCAAGACTGTAGAACCAGAAAGTAAATCCTGCTGCAGAATGATAAAGCAGTTATGTACACAACAGAGCCCTCCAACATGGCGGTGATCATCTCATATTAACATTTGTTCTTTTTTATCCACTGGAGTGGATAAAGAAAAGGGGAAAACGAACAAAAGCCTTTAAGGGAGAGCTGAAAGGGCAGAATGGTAAAGATCATAACCAAAACCAAAACATATGGCAACATCATGTGCCTGTTCCTATGTCTTTGCTGCCTGGATCCAAAATCATACTTTTTGTGTTTATCCTGTAGATCTATTCAGAAGGTGCCTGATTCTGGAAAATATCAGAACTCAGGCCTCAAGTAACGTAAACATGTTCTGCACCAGCATCAACTGCAAAGGGATGAAAGGATGGTGGTTGTTAGAAGTTGTATGCACAAACATTAGGGAACAGTCAGCTTTTATCTACAAAAAAAAAACCCCAATTGTGTAAAACTTTTCTGTCTCACTTTTTCAAAGCCAAAGGAACCAACATGTACTCTTTCACCCCGTTATTTATTTATTCTTTCTAAATGGTTATCTCCACTAAATAAGTAGGGAAACAGCTGGAGCAAAAATTACAGTTTCATCAAGAAACACTTTTTAAGTGACAAAATACAGCAAATGGTATTTCCCAGGATAAAGTGCAACAATAGGGAGAAGTGACATTTTTAGGGGAGCGTTGGTAGACGGGAATCACTCTCCGGAGCGACAGCAGGCTCGGAAACCACACTGCAGGTTCTGGCAACCGCTGGCTGTGTCTGCATGAGGACCTGCAGAGAACAGTCACGTGTTGATTACTTACTGATAAACACATCAGGACAAGAAGAGGCAAATACTGTGCTACAAAAAAAATAAATCTATTAGGGATGCAAGCAATCGACGTACAATTAATTGACAGTTAATAGTTTATTAAATTAAAATGAATTCCAATTGATTAATAGCGCCTACTTAAGACCTTTTTTTGTGTTGTTCGGCAGCAGTCCAGAAGAGGGCACCACTGATCACCCTTAAGCGGAATCAGTTAATACAGAAACAAAGAAGGCGGTGGCATACCAGAATGGGAAAGAAAAACGGCCCGAACAGAGTCCGGTGTAGGACGCAAAATTAACTTTACGTGCTTCTGTTTTGAAATATAAACATTCAACAACCTCCTTAAGTTATCACAGAAACAGCTCTCAGTCTAGAATTTCTTGTGGAACAACCACAGATACAGGTAACATAGGTACCTTGTATGAACATCTTTCTGTCTCATCTTTTATTCTTTTCATCTTTAACTTTTCCATTCAGCAACTTGAGAGGTTTCTTTTGTACAGCAGCACCTTAGAGCCATTGTAGGCAGGAATTTAAAAAAAGGAAGTACATTTCCACCAAAAACAAATCTCAGAAATTTTCCAGACAAACTTTTAGTTTTAAAAGTTAGTTGAAAAATGGCAACTTTTGAAAGTCAGAAATTTCCAGGTTTTTTCTAGAAAATGTCTGAGATTAATCTCAAAATGTCAAGTTTTTGGGTGTAAATTTACTCCCATTTTTTTCCTATCTGCAATGGCCCTAATACGCTGTTGTGCCTGTTCTGTTACATTTTATTATTTGACTATTATTATTTTATTTATTTTTTGTGGGGGGGGGGGGGGGGGGGGGGGGGGGGGGGGGAATTTGGTATATTATAAAAAACTTAGCCCTTTATGTTATGGAAAGGCGGTCAACCTTCTTCACAGGGGAAAACCCAGGTTTTTAAGAAAATGGCCTCATATCAATTAATTGTTTGTCTATTGATAAGATCAATCAGCTTTAGATTAAGTCATTAATGGATGTCTTGCATCACTAATATTTCTACACTTTGAACTTGTAACACATCTCATCTCATAGGCCTGTGTGGCAGACACTAGCATAATTCATACTTACCTGTCTGTAACAGCTGCTGCACACTGTTATAGGTCTACTGGCAAATCATTTACAGTCATCATAAAAATATTACACTTTAACAGAGACAAAGGTCTTCATCAAGGCACTTCCTAGATCACACAAACATGAAGGATTTTGTGGAAGGCAGAAATGTAAAACAACCTCCGGCACTTTGGCTTGTGTTACCATTAATGTTGTCGCAGTAATAGAAGTGTTCATCATTGAGGGAAGGACAGGCTGACACCAGCTCCTGCAGCCCCACCTCAGTGATGAAGAGGCAGCCAGACAAGTTGAGATGCTCCAGGACAGGAAGCCCTCCACGCTGAGATAACGCCCTGAAATACAAGAGGGGAATGCCACCTCGTTAAAGGTAACGAGTAATGCAGACTTACAGCTCAGGCAAATAAATGGGCATGGTTAATCCAGACTTAGACTAATAGGAGCTGCACTGTTCATTATTCCCACTGATTAACAATATTTCATTAACAAATGCATTATTTAGGACCGATGAGTCAGGGTTCTTACACATTCATCTTAGGTTTTTTTTATTATTATTATTTTCATGTCAATACAATATAATAAGTATAAACTTGCTTGACTCTTTAAAGCAAAGTTTCTGAAACCTGCCTTAAAAGATTTCACAACAAATGTTGCCTTCATTTTGTTTAGCAAAAACTCTTATAAATGCTCCAGTAGTA
Source organism: Xiphophorus maculatus (assembly GCF_002775205.1). Taxonomy (NCBI): domain Eukaryota; kingdom Metazoa; phylum Chordata; class Actinopteri; order Cyprinodontiformes; family Poeciliidae; genus Xiphophorus; species Xiphophorus maculatus. The sequence continues at coordinate 23,667,374 of NC_036451.1, read as the reverse complement.
CTTTCTTTGGCATTTTAGACCAAGTTTTCAATCCGGTCCAGTTCAACCTGAAAAGTAAGGATTTCTATTAACTAAGTGGTTTGCAAAAAAAAGACAGTTTTCTGAATTCCTAATACAGGTGCAGCTAGTCAGTAAGTGAAAAGTACAGATTAGTAAAACTTTCAATTCAACATGTGATTTAACAATTTTTTTAAAAGTTTTAAATTTGTAAATTTGTTCTTATCTTTGTGAACCCTGAATTTGTTAGGTATTAGTTGAGGTTCATCCTTTAGAATATAATAAGGAAAATGTGTGGAAAATCAAATTTCTTTTTAAAAAAAAGTTATCCATTTTCAAGACTCATCTAGACATGGAAAATAGATAAACTAATTAATAAATAAATGTCATAATATGATTAAATAATAAATTATTTTTTTTAAATTATAAAAACTTGTAAATTTCACTGCAAGAGACCTGATTGGATCCAAGCTGTATATTTTTGTATAGAAAAGTTTACTCAATAAGTGGCATAGCTTATTTCAATATTTTTTCTTTTGAATCACTAAAAAAGTATTGCTGAATGTTTTAAAACTTTATCTGTGCTATGAAAAGACTAAAGAATAAAGAATTTCACTGCAGCTCCTTAATTTAACATTTCAATCTTCATATAGAAAGTAAATTTGAGCAGGAAATAATTACTTTTCAAGTGAAACATATTTCACTTCGAGTCTATTGAAAAAGGGTTTTAATCTCAATGGGATTTTATCCTGGTAGAATGAAGTCTAAGTAAATATTTTTTTATCCGTTTGAATCAAAGTGTGATCATTACCTTAAGCCCAGGTCAGTGATCTGGTAGCATCCAGAGAGGCTGAGAAACTTGAGTGATCGTTTTGCCTTTGAGCAGTTAGTCCTGTTCTCGGGCTCCAGACACTGCTGCTGCCCTATTGGGGAGCATTTAGTCCGCAATTCTGCAGTGCTGGTTCTGGTGGTGCCCGACTCGCTTTGGGGCCCAGTAAAAGTCCTGAGGGCCTTCTCGCTTGAGCAGCAGGTGGAGTGACCGCAAAACATTTCCCCAGATATGGCGTATTGCTGATGCAGATAGGATGAATCCGAGCGGGTCCTGTGCTTCCTCCTCCTCTTGCAGCAGCACGAGCCTCCCACGAGCTGCGTCGTCTCCGCCAAGCTTTCGGAGAACGGCATCCCGCTGCGATGACTCCACTCTGCGGCGTCTTCGATGTCAGCGAGGTTGGAAGTGTCCAGGACCCAGACGTGAGTTGGGATGCAGGCAGCGCCCCAGCGACCGGTGGCGTGTTTGAAAATGATGGCCTGCTGCCTTCGCCCAACCACGTGCAGGTTTCTCTCCTCCACTAGTGTAATGGGCACAGGGCAGCTTTTGAGCAGCTTGGCTCGTCGCTCTGAGTGTTTGTCCGAACTGACAGAGGACGTAGGGTCGCCCAGACCCACAGACAGTCTCTTCAGGGTGTGATCGGTGATCTTCTCGCACCCCGACAAATCCAGGTGCTCCAGAGAGCGGCAAGCTCCAAGAGAGGACCAGCTGATAGAGGATAGACAGGAAACAACACTGTGAGTATTGAGCTCTATGATCATTTTAGCAACAATCTCACCAAGCAGACAACTGATGCAAAAAAATAATAATTTGTGATTAATGGTTTTAGATTAAAAGGAGTTCCTATCAATTAATAACATCTTAGTACTGTAGTTTGACTTCCATCCAGAAGAGGGTGCAGCTGGTCATCCTTAAGAGGAGCCAGTTGATACAGGAATAAAGATGGCGGTGTCCATACGAGAAACGGTTTGACTGCGCAATCCGTACCGTTGTCTCATTTGAGCATTCGCTGAATTTTTCTTAAAATGTACATCAAAAAGGGTAATATATTTTATATTTATTATGATACTATTTGTTATAATATTACCTATACAATGTTATAATTCTCTTAATAAATAATAATTGTCATAATTTAGTTCAAAGACTATAATTCAGTAAAAAAATGTGTATTGGAGTCACAGGAATGGAAGGTATTTATGCCATCAACCCATGATGTATGTGTATAATGTGTATAAAACTACATCTTTTAAGAGATGTAGTTATCAGACTATAAAGATTATATCCCAATGGTAATGGGAAAAACTAATTTAAATTGTGTCAGCTGTTAATAGTAGCTGACACAAAATAATGCTAAATTTATACTTATTTTTTTTAATTCAACATATCATGAAGAACGCAGCTTTTTATGTTATAGAAAGACAGTTGGCCCTCTCAGGTTTTCAAAAAAAAAAGGCAGCTCCCATCAATAAATTGTTAGTTAATCGATAAGATCAGTCAACTTCAGATTAACTCTTTAATCAATAATGTGGATCCTTAAAGGAGAGGGTATGTCATTTTCTTTTTCTATTATTCAGAATATGTTTTTGAAAAGAGCACCCAGTTTGAGGTTTTACCTGTCAAAAGCAAAATCAGTAACATCAGTCTGGGTCAGGTCCAGATGAGTGATGTTGGGGCAAAGGCTGAGAATTTGACGAACCTGCGAATAAAACGGAGCAGAACTTTCAGAGGATGTTTAGTTGGAAACACCGTTAAGTTCCAAGATAATAATAATTTAAAAAAGTCTTGTGCCACATACCATTTTGCTTGAAACTGTAGAACTATAGGCAAGAATCATGGACTTGACAGAAGAACCCACAGTGGGAAGAAGGTGCTGGATGATCCCGTTTAGGAGCCGTTTCTCCCTCTGAGCCGTGCTGATAGCGAGGGAGCCTTCAGTGTGACCGGAGGCGTCTGGGAAGACACGGGAGATGCAGGTAATGATTCAAACCAAACATTTCCAACCCTACGAGTCAGTTCAGCTTCAACTGGAGATGCCACATCTGGTGATACCGTTTACTCTTCCCCACAGTGATGAAAACTAGCTGAAAACCAAACCTCACCTGACTCATCAACGTCAGCATCTTCATCCCATTCCTGGTAAGCGCGGCCCTCGTTCTGCCGGCTCTTCACCCAGTCGTCGTCTGGCTCCTGGTCGAGATCCCCTGGAGGGCCGCTGTAATAATCACCTGAAGAAAAAGACACAGGTGCACACCACAGAGATGAAACCGTTTCTTCCTTTTTTTTTTTCTTGAAGAAAACAGAAACCGCCTGTTTAATCATTTCTGTTGCCTCGATCACAGACGTTTGCGTTCATTGTTCAAAGCTCTGTTTAGAGATTATATAACAAATGCCAAACCTATAGAAAAAAACCCATCAAAACAATATCTCTCTCTCAGCGTTAACATCTAAAAGCTTTAAGAACGTGCTAACAATGAAACCAAAGTTAAAGAAGACAACATAAGACAAAAACCATAACATAACAACAATGAGGAATTATTAGTTATTGGTTCATCTGAATAATACATTACTCAGTGTTTGTATAAGTGGTGCTGCATTTTAGCCTGTTTAGCTTTAGATCAGGGGTCTGCAACATTTACAATCCAAAAAACACAATTTAGAGTCATTTAGAGCCACAAATGTTACATGAAGAAAGAAAAATACAAATTTTGAAAAATAAATTCAGACGAAAGTGTAATTTTTAAAGAAACACTTTTCTTTATTTTAAGATAAAGAAAAGTACATTTTTATGATGACATTTGCAGTAAATATGATATAGTTGCCACCTAATGACAAGAAAAATAGATCTAAGATGTACATTTTGTGTCATTTTGTTGTGGAAATTTAATGCAATTTGTCTATAAAAACTGATTTACATTTGCTTTACATCTATCTTTAAAAACAATTGTTTGTTCTTTATCATTTTTAGCTATTGCAGAGGGTCCAAAGAGCCACTTGTGGCTCTGGAGTAACGGGTTGCAGACCCCTGCTCTAGAGTCATGAGAAGACTTTGACCAAGAGGAATCTGTACTGACTTTCCTTAACCAAACTATAGTGTCTGTAACTGGCAATAAAATTGATTTTGTCTGCAATAAATAAATACAGTAAAACTGAACTGCCTCGTGGGGCACAATAATTCATCCCTTTAATAAATATTTTAGAAGCTCGACATACTCATAGCTTCCTTAAATTAAGGAAGCAAATTTGGTTTACTTTAAAACTAAAGCATACCTCTGGCCCAGCGGACAGGATACAGGTGCCTCCACAACGAGCCGGTCTTGACCAAGTCTGACCACGCGCTGCACACTTGACTGCAGCGGCACAGATCCACGGGGCCCAAGTAATGGAAAAGCCTCAGCATGATTTCTGCAGGAAGCTGGGAGACGTGGGCTGAAGAAGAACTCCTTCTTTGTTCCAGATCTGGACAAACAACAACAACAACAAAAAAACTTAAGAGTGAGCATGTAAAGAAAATGTAACATATTTTTAAAAGAATACACTTACCATAATCTGTCTTCTCGTGATCAGCATATTTAAAAGCCTTTTGCAGCTCCTCAGCCTGGGTCCACAAGCTGAAGCCCTTCAGCACCTCGGCAGCGCAGTCCGGCTGCTGCTGGTTGCAGTGCTGCGCTATCACCTGCTTCTTAATGTCCTTCAGCTCCTCGTATGTGAAGTACTGCATGAGCATAGGCTGAAACACCTGCAACACACTTCTAGTGTAAGAATGACTTGCAACAGATTAACACTCCGAGTTAGATTCAGGCTAAAATCTACAATATTAAAATGATAAGGCTTTCCAATTATTAGAGATGTCTTTAATAATGATAATAAATCTGAGTGTTTTATACCTCCTCTTCTTCCTTCATGTGTGGCAGAAAATCTTGCGTGAAAGCTTCCAGTCTTTCCTTCAGCTGCTGGGCATAGTTGAGCTGTTCATATTCACTCTAAAAATCAGAAAATCAAATCGTTATTTTATTTTTTTTAATCCTCAACTAAACTTACTTACTCCACATGTAATGGGCTTTTTTAAACAAATGAATAAATAAAGACCACAAAGTGAAGGCAAAGCAGAAGGTCAGATTTACAAAACAACATTTACTCAGAATGTCTTTTTTTTAAATTGTTTTTTTTTTTTAATCCCGAGACAAAAAAATGTTTGTCTCCTTAAGTCCAGTTATTTCATTAGAATTATGAGTTATTAGAGTTGTTTCATTACGTTTTGAATCAGAACTGACAAAAGGCAAGTTGCAGACTTGATATTTTCACAAGTAAGGATTTTTAGCTGAGACGTAGCAATATTTTTGTTACACTGTTGCTATTTTTAGGTTTGTAAAGCTGGATTATTATGGTTTAACCTCCCCGTGACCCAATGTTCCAAACTTTCTGTCTTTAAAAAGAGGGAAATTGAACACATTTCAAATATTTATAAATATATCAGAGCACTATTGTTTGTCTCCCAAGAAAACATATTTTCAAAGGGAAGCCAGATCTCAATCTGACCCAGAATTAGATTTTTGTTTAAGCAGCTGGGCAAAGGGGAAGGTCAAATTAACAAAACAACATTTACTCAGAATGTCTTTTATAAATTGTTTTTTTTAAATCCTGAGACAAAAAATGTTTAGTCTCTTTAAGTCTAGCTATTTATTAGAAATGCAATTAAATAGTTTTGACTTTTGATTATAGCAGATGCTAAAATTCCCATAATATAAACTAAACAGTACTTTGAGTAGAAACAGTACACATTTTCAAAAAATTGCATGCATAAGTAAAAAAAAATTAAATAACAGGTCTGATGTTGTTGTTTGATGTTGTGTGGTAAACATAACAGTCAATTTAATGACACGCTGTTTACCAACCATCGGTGGAGAAGCACATGCACTTTATGGTCTCCCTCTATGGTATAACCCTGGTATTTGTCTGCGGGTCCATTGTTAAAAAGCACAGCAGGTGCAAATTACGGCCAGGGCATGACGACATTGAGCTGGTTTAGGTGGTTTTGAATGCAGATTCACCTTAACGCTTTGCAGTCCTTTTTCAAAGAGAGACAGCATCTCCGACAGCTTGTTGTCAGAATGCACGTTGTAGACCGTGCAGCAGCGCTGCTGCAACAGACCGATGATGTACTCGTTTTCAATTTGCTCGTGCATCTTGAACTCCTTGAAGGTGGCGCACAGGGACTGAAGAAAGGAGCGGAAGTCATTGTTGTTGGAGAAGTTTGTCTTGGACAGCTGTGGAGGAGAGACGTGCCTGAGTCAATAATTCAAAAGAAAAGCTGTTTTATTTTTACACTGGAACTGGCATTAGCTCAAATTCCTATTGCTCGAATTATATTATGGTAACGGATGCTTTGCAAAACATGTATAACATGACAGCTGTGCAGTATTTTGTAACCACGGCTGTTCAGGTTAACAGTGCATTAGCTAGTGTCCTAATTGAGCTTATCTGACACCTATTGTAGGCTGTGACAGGAAGCCTCTTTCAAATCCCATTATTATGAGTACCCTGCCTGATGAAACACTAAGGCGTGCGTGTCACACTTAGAACGTGTTGCATAACAAACATACTGCACGTAGGCTAACCAAATACGAAGCTGCCTTTCAGTTGTGCTGAAAAGGTACAAACAATTTGTTACGCAGAATTTAAAGTAATAGAAGGTCAGATGTTAGTCCAACAACATATCAACCGAACAACGGCGAAGCAGTCCCGAGACTACCCGGGAGCATTTCATCTACTCCGTCTCAACACTCACTGCCAAACAAACCAGCTAACAGCAGCTAGCTAGCGTGCTAGCTGGCGAACACTCCTTTTTGAACCGCAGGCCGTTTGCTTGTTGTTCTTAGAAACTGACTGGAGCTGTGTATACGCACCTTGTCGCAGTACAGACCCACCAGCTGCTTCATTCGCCAGTGTGGGCCAGTAAAAACGTCCACCTCATCCGGAAAGGGAGCCATCTTCGCTGGACCTTACTGCGTCATCTGCGATAGAACCAAACTACGAGGTGTGCGGCAGAGCTTGCGCGAGCCACCCACCCACGTGACCACAACTTATTAATGAGGGGCGGTTTTCATCTGGTGCTAACGTTCAAGTAAAATTAAACGTAATGGAAGAATATATCGATTAAATTGCTATTCCAGCGATTATTTAAGCATAATTTCAAAATACATACACTGAATAAATAAATTCAAAACATTTTAACGTTCTATCCGTGTGTGTGTGTGTTTAATTTAATGAGTAAAAAAAAGGAACAAAAGCTAATTTCTTTAAAAATATTAACAATTTAGAAAAAAAAACCGTACAAAATTCAGATAGAAACATAAACCTTGTGATATTAGATTTCAAATCTTAAAGATTGTGACATTGTTTTTTTGCTTGTTTTTGTTTATTTTGGTTTGAGAGCTAGTAAAAGTCTATTTCTCGCCTTCCAGCACAATTCTATATGGGAGTTAGTGCTAACACTACTATCATCAGCACCACTTCTATTGTTTTGTGAGAGATATTGACATTCCAGAAATGCCATGGCTCACTCATTCATGTTTTCATAGTCAGTCAACAATGAAATGTCAACAATGGCAAATCTCATGTTTATGCACACAACTCTGGTCATTAAAGTTTATCCTGATTCTATGGCCCTGGCCTTATTCATTTTACATTGTTTATTAAATAAACAGCAGTACATAAATTGTGAAGAAATGATTCTATCAAACCATTTTGATTCAGATTTTCCTCTGAATAGTATGATTAGTATTATTTATCAGTTCCCACCACGTTAATGGGAGTCTCACGATACCTATCTATCAAACGAGGAACTCTTTGTTTTATGTTAACTAATATAGTTTGTAAGTTAAACTAGTTCTTGGACGCTGTGAAAAGGTTAAACTCACCAACCATTGTAGTTAACACGGTGTGCCTTTTGGTTGCTAAGGGAAATATCCACAGCAACAGAGCCGTTGGTTGGGGGTGGGCATAAAACGTAATGGGCAGTTAGTTTAACCAATCATTGGTCGAGAAGGGAGACGCTGACCAATAAAAACGTAGAAAGAGCGACTGTAGTTAGAGTGAGTTCGAGGACGGTAGCAAGAAGCAGAATTTCTGCGAGAAGCAGCGAAGAACTAATGGTAATACACAATTAGCCTCCTGTTAGCATTTACAAACTGTTGCTAAATGAGCCGTCGCGTTTTATCGCTCAGGGCTTTGAGCGTTTACGGGACAGTCGTAGTCTACAGCAGGAATTTGGTTTTTCACATCGTCGTCTCGCTACGGTAACATTAGCCATTTGGCAGCTGTATGTAATTTCTCGGCATCTCAACCCTTTTAGAGTAAATAATTAATGTTTGACATATTGATTCAACATTTATGCATCATAACGCGAAAGTTCGGGATTCTGATCAGAGAATAAAATCGACGCTTCACTGTTTCTAAGCCCTTAATCAAAGCTTTTCAGTCTTCCCATGCTGTCTGTATTTATTTTCAGATCCACTATGCGGAGCCAGTCTCTCCAGTAGCATGGAAAAGTACGAAAAGGTGAAACAAATTGGGGAGGGCTCATTTGGAAAAGCCATCCTGGTGAAATCCAAAGATGATGGACGCCAGTATGTCATCAAGGAGATTGGCATATCTGGAGTAAGCTCTTATGTATTATGGGCAGTAGGAGCCCATTTTACTTCTTCATCGCGATTATAACAAATTATCCTTTTATTTCTCTCCACAGATGTCAAGTAAAGAGAGGCAGGAGTCCAGGAGAGAGGTTGCTGTTCTTGCCAACATGAGTCATCCCAACATTGTGCAGTATAAGGAGTCTTTTGAAGGTATTTGCACATTTGTGTTTCTGTGAAGAATCTTAGAAGTATTTTAATCATGACATTTAATTTGTATTTTTTATGTTTTCTTTAGAAGGGGGATGCCTTTACATTGTCATGGACTACTGTGAGGGAGGGGACCTTTTCAAAAAGATCAACTCTCAGAAAGGAGTGCTGTTTCCCGAGGAACAAGTAAGCCTGTAACACTTTGCCAGTTCTAAATTATAGTTTTTGAGAAGTTGGAACTTTATCATTTATTTCATCTAGAAATTCACCGTCCAGATATTTTGTGGCTGATTTCTTATCATTAGCTTAGTGAAGTTCTGATCCTTTTTGACAAGTTCCGACTTCTCTTTGAGCTATAAACGGCAGGCGATGCTTAACTAATAAGCAAGATAATTTAACTGTTCTAACAATTCAGCATTTCTCATAAAATAAATGTTTTGGGGTTTTTTTCGCAAAACAGTGACTTCTCTCAAAATTACGGAACCTTTTAAAACACCATAAAAAGCTCCATGTTAGACATTGAGCCAATAAAAAATTATTTCAACATATATTGTTTACAAATCAGCTCACAAACATTTTGTTTTTGCACAGTACATGCTATACTTCCGTATTACAGAGGAAGAAGCTCCAATTTGCTGCTATGTGTTTAAATCACCCCGTCGTTGGTTGCAGCAGTTTGTTGCCCCTTAAGAAGCTTTTCTGTCGGGATCATTAATTATTTACATTAAGACCAGAGTGGATGAGAGAGCAGTGGGCGTTACACAGCTCTGCAGTTTAACCGGATTTCACTTCCATTTAACAAAGGCAAAATTTGTTGAAGCTAAACACGTGAAGGATAAACAAAGCAACTTTTCTGTAATGCTTTCAGCTTTCTGTTAATTTACTGTTTAAAAGTTGCTACCTGAAAGAACAGCTGATGGGGAAAAACTTCCTTTCTAGAAGCTTCCGACAGCTTTGTGCTTCCTCTGATGCTGCCAAATGAATGCTCATTGTTCATATTGAAATAGCTTTTTTTTGTTTTGTTGTTTGTTTGTTTGGGGTTTTTTTCAGATCCTAGATTGGTTTGTGCAGATTTGCCTGGCCCTGAAGCATGTACACGGGCGGAAAATTCTCCACAGGGACATTAAATCTCAGGTATTGTTCCTTCGCGTGGCCAGATCTTGGCAAATCTTGTGTTCCCAATCGTGTATTTGTTCTTTGATTAAAAATTCTTCTGCAGAATATATTTTTGACAAAAGAAGGGACGGTTCAACTTGGAGACTTTGGGATCGCCAGGGTCCTGAACAGGTATGTTTGGCAGATGCCTGTAACGATAAAACTTGGACTTTAAACAGACTCAAGAGTGTTGCTCTTTTTGTTTTTTTTCCAGTACTGTAGAACTGGCGAGAACATGCATAGGGACTCCATATTACTTATCACCAGAGATCTGTGAAAACAAGCCGTACAACAATAAAAGGTACCTGATCTTCTGTTGAAGTGAATCATTTGGGGGTTTGTTCTATTTCTCTTGTAGTGTTTGCTGCACAATCCATATGTCCTCACCTGATTTGTTCTCTCCAGTATTAGCAGGTGGTTTCTAGATAAAGCCAGGAGGATAGCATGTCAGCTTCTTGTTTACATCCACAACAGGAAGCCAATATTGATTTCCTGCTCTGTTTTTAGGTTTCCATGTCATCCGATCCAATTCAGTTACAGTCAGTGAAGTCATGTTTAGGAAGCTCTTCAAGTTTAATAAAGGGTTAAAATGTATTTATATCTCACTATGGAGGGGGAAAAAAAACACTTGTTGTTCACAATTGCCCAACTGAATGAGTGCAAACTGATTGGAAAACGTATCCCTGCCTGTCTGTTTCCTTGTCGTTGTCTTATTTTTTCCTACTTTCCTTCCCTCTGCAGTGATATTTGGGCCCTAGGGTGTGTACTCTATGAAATGTGCACTCTTAAGCATGCAGTAAGTATTTGATGTGTGCTAGCTGTTTACATATTAATGTGCGTTTTTATGCATCCTTTGCAGCACTGCAGTGACCATGTTTCTTTATTTTTTCTGAGCCTAGTTGTAATCATGATTGCCACTCTTACCCATGATAACTTCAGTGTTTTCTAGGTAATCATCATAACTGTTTTTTTTTTGTAGTTTGAAGCTGGCAACATGAAGAACCTGGTACTGAAGATAATTCGAGGCTCTTTCCCTCCTGTATCTGTTCACTATTCCCAAGAGCTACGCTCTCTCTTGGCGCAGCTTTTTAAACGCAACCCCCGGGAGAGGCCTTCGATCGGCAGTATTCTGGACAAGCCTTTCCTCTCTTGCAGGATAGAGAGGTTTCTCACACCACAGGTAGAGTTCCGCAATTCTCCTGCCGTTATTTTCAGCCATCAGATTCTGTGATGGAGAGGAAAATGGTTTATTTTCTCCTTTCAGATCATCGCTCAGGAATTCCGCCATGCTTTTCTTCACAAGCAGCCTAAAATGGGCGTGGCACAGGTGCCATCAGGTAAGGAGCCTTCATGCAGTGCTATCTGCTGCAGTGAGTCCCAACTTTCTACTGCTGGTTTTGGGCAAAAGGATTCAAAATGCGTCAAACAATTCAACCTGGGGCAGGAACTAGCGATTATTTTTATTAATTAATCATTTATTCTGATTAATCTGAATAAATGATTAATCATTCGACAGATTAATTGAGCTTGAGCTTCATGCTATTAGAAATGCATTAAAGGTCGCTGACCAGCCCCCTCAATTATTCAGTTATTTTTCTAAATTAAGTGTGTTTTTTGTACTAATCTGACAGCAAAATGTACTTACTAGTTTCACCTGGTGAAGCTGAAACTAGGTTGTTTGAGGAGTTTTTGGTCGAACATGTTTACAAATTTTTTTTTTTTTTTATCTCAAATGCAAAATGTGTTAATGTGTAAAAAATTTTAATTTTTTTTACAGCTTTGGCTGAATTATTGCTTTTTTTTTTTTGCTTTTTTTTATCAAATGGCCTTTACTTGAGTTTGTATACTCCAATTAACAATAAATCGATTACTCAATTAGTTAACAATTATTTCAACAGTTGATTAATCATTTCAGCCCTAATTGATCTTTAATCCTCTGTTATATTTCAGAATACAGTCCAAATATAGTGGGATCCCACAATTTAAAAATATTTTGTGCCAAATTAAAGTCTGCCTGAAAAAGTATTATCCACCATTTTGGGTGCTCAGTAGAAAAAAAGAAGCCATAGCAGAAATCACTTTTCTATTCACTGTGGGAATAGAAAAGTGATGTTGGAAGACACGCCTTCAAAATAAGAGCCTAGGTTTCAGAAGGGGAACCAAAGTTGTGTCCAGTCATTAAACTCACTGTAATGACTGCTGTTTCCCATGATATTGTTAAACAGATAGCTTATTATAATTGGTAGCTTCACTAGTTGGCATAGCGACACTTCCTGTCTTTCTCCATTCTCATATTTCTGAACCTCTTATTTGTACAATAAGATTAATTTCAGTGACCGAGGATAAAACTTCCATATATTAAATTGTAACATAATTATCTTCAAAATTGTAAGTGTGAAGGACTGCTTGGATTCAATATTTAGTAGTAAATTGTATTTTAAGAGTCACACTCTGCATTTTACTGTTTGTTTTTTGTCCAGTTGGAGGAACTCACTGCTTTCTAGATCCTGATTTACATATTTAGTGGATGTGCCTGCAGCATAAATTGGATGCCCTGTTGTTCCCTTTATTGTTTTGTTTTTTTTGTTTGTTTTTTACAAATATTTTTTTCACTTCAGCCCAGAAAATTACAAAACCAGCATGTAAATATGGAGTGCCTTTAGCAGTGAGGAAGGCTGGCGACGGAGCAAAGAAGCCTTCGGAGAGGAAAGCTGCAGTAAAACACAAACCGGTTAGTCTCTCATACTGATTTGTTATTGTTTTTGGGTTTTTTTTTTGTTTTTTTTTTTTGCTTGAATGCTGTCTAAATGTTAGTGGGTGTTCCCGTGTGTTGAAAATGTCGGCAACTCTGAAGCCACATGTTATATGTTGCTCAGGCCGTTCTCCCAGCAGCCCCTCACAGAAGAATCAGTCAAGTGGAGGAAGAAAGGAAAAAGCACGAGGTACAGCTGAGCGCCCCCATTTAACTTGTGTTCTCTGTTAGTGTTGCCCTTCCTCTCCTCCATTCGTTCACCCACACACGTGGGTTACTTTTTCAGTTGTTTTTTTGTGTTTTTTTTTTTCCATCCCTCCCATTACACTTGATCCCTGCCTTCACCTGGTTTTCCACTCGGAGCCTTCTGCCTGAGTTTATCTTTTTCCTAACCAGTCGTTTTTCCCTCTTTGCCTGCCTGCCCTGTGACAGCAGTTCTGCATCCTCTCACCTCTAGGGGAAGCTCTTTAAGATATTTTTTTTGTATTTATTTTTTTGAGTTTGTGGTGCGTCTGTCTCTTCTGCAGGATGGCATCAGAAAGAAAAGGATGGAGCTGATAGAGAAGGAAAGGAAACGGAGAGAACAGGTAAGCATGACGTTTAGCTTGTTTTTAATGTCTAAATGTGTGCGGCTTTTCCTTTTTGTCATTCTCTCTCCCTCTCAGATGTTCCTGTTGAAAGGCGAGCAAATGAAGAGATATGAGAAAGAAAAGGTGAGCCATAGTGTCCTGCAAAAGTCTTTTATTAGGCTTTTATGTGATAAATTAACAGAAACTTATAATAGGGACTACGTCTAAGCCCATCGCTCCTAAGAATATTTGTAAACTTCTTAAAGGAGTAGCTTTGTTGTGATGAAGTTCTGAAGGCGGAGTGTTGGAAAGAGTAGGAGCTTCTTAAGGAGACAGAGCCGCAATTTAAATGGAATTAGTTGAATTGGAAATCTGTGATAGAAATTTAAAATTAATGTTCAATGACACTTAGTACTTGATTTGAGCTACTGTATGCTGCTGTGTTCAGGCTCTAAATGTGCGAAGCTAGCAGAAACGCATCCAGAAGTCTTTGCCTGGAGTGAAAGATGGTTCTGCAAAGCAGTGATTGTGGTGTACTGAAGAGAAATGCACATGAAAGTATTCAGATTTATAATCGTTACACACTGGAATCCACATATTTTCTTTCTCTTTACAAACCCACACTATTTTACTGCTGGTCAAGTGGCCTACTCCTTTACGGCCCCTCAAAATGTGAAGGTCTATCAAACCTTTTCCTTTTTTTTTAAAGAAGTTATAGAATTTTCCCTTCTTCATAAGCTGAAAGACATTATTGAATTGAGCCTCAAACATGAATGAAATTGTGTATCAATAATGTCTTGCAGATTAGTCGAATAAACCAAGCCAGAGAACAAGGTTGGAAGCATGTCTTGAGTTCAAGTGGAGGCAGCAGCCCAGAGAGGAAGGTGGTGACTTTTTAAAAAAAATTACATTTAAGTGAAGTTACCCCCTTTTTTCCTCTTATGCTTCAAATCAGGGTCCTAATCTTGTGTTTTCAGTGTTTTGTGGGTGGTAAAAGGGCTGTGGGGATCCAAGGTTCTGTTTTGAGCCCGTATGAACACCACTACGCTGCTGTGGACCAAGTAGCTAAACCCCAACCCAAAGACCCCAGCAGGGAGGGACCTTCAGCAGGACCTGGCAGTCCCATCAGGTAAATTAATATTTTTGTTTTTATTAAATGTATCCAGGACGCTACAAACGTATTCATACACTTTCACACGTACCTGTAATAACTGGAGTTTTTAAGTAGAACTTGGCTACTCTCATGGAATAAGAACCCCGGTTTTACACACAGAGCCGAGTTTTAGAACCATCAAAGCAGCAGATCAAAATTGCTTTAAGTATATAAAATGTGGCCTAATACATTAGGAATGATTCACATTAGAATGACGTTATCAGCTGAAGTATCTCAGAATTTTAAAATGGAATAACATTATGGAATAAGAATGATTTAAAAAAAAAAAAATTATTATTTTCTAATCTTTTGAGCAAGGAGGAAAGAAGAGTTAAATATACTTCTATCCGGTTTCTTTGGGGGGGGGGGTTTCCAGAGGCGTACCAGCTGCTGCCGGCCCAGTGCTACTCAACGGACCGGCCCGTCGACTAAACTCAGACGTCATCAAGAGAGAACTTCAGAGGTTGCACCACGTTTCAAAACAAGCCCAGATTAGCCGGTCAGTCCCACTTGAAAGAGCACCACCAGATTTCTGAGTTGAGAAGGCGGCTTGAATATTTGTTGCCGTGTTTTGTCTGTAGGCAGCGCGGTCAGATACCAGCCGAAAGAGCCTTTCAGGTCGAGGAGTTTCTACAGCGCAAGAGAGAAGCAATGCTCAACAAAGTGAAAGCTGAGGGACAGCTGGTACGTAATGCATGAAACCGTTACATATTGATGATTGTGTCAGGGAGTCTGCACAATCTGTATAAGTCTTAAAAAGTCTTAAATTCATGCATCTATCTAAATATTTGACCTTTAAAGATATTAATCGGGTCTTAAATTTTGTTGTGGCAGGACTATTTAATCATCTTTGTTTAGTGTTTTCCTTGCGGGACAGTTGGGTTAAGCAAACGTTTGAGTCATGTGCAGACTTCTTCATTGCACTCTGTGACTCCAGGTGGTTGTGGCTATTGCTAAGTGTCTGCTAATGCACCCCTGCTAACTAGCTTTGTGCATCTATCATGGAGTAAGTTCAAATTTATCACCAGTTGATAAATTTGTTGGGTGCTGTATCCCCCAACCATCCCCTAGAGTTACAGTTTTTGCTCTTAAAATCAATTCAAGGTGGCATTAAACAGGTTTTTAAAGTTTTAAATTTGACTTGCCGTTACCTGCAGATACTCTGTATGTGTTAAATTGGTTATTAGTAGTTTTGAAATGTTTTGTGGAGAGTCTATGAAAACACCTTCATTGGAAACCCACAGTTTCATCAGACAGAAGTTTTAAGAGCCCTGCTACCCCCTAGTGGCAGAAATATGCTATACGGCTTTATCAAAAATATTACTGTAATTTTTTTTTCTTTTGCAGTACAACTCCAACTTTAGGACTTTGACTAGGTTTTCTTAATGTTCCAATTTGATTATTTTTACGCCTGCGTGCTTCGAAGGCTGCTGTCATGCAGCCATTAAATAAATGTAATGGTGCAGTGGCAATATTTCATCTTTTTTTCCCCTTAAAGCTAAACATTGATCGGTGGCACTTTAACTTCACATTCCCAACTTAAATGTTGTTGTAGTCAGACGCTGAGGCTTTGTATCCGTCTAAAGTGTGGCTGACTTGAATGCTGAACAGGGCACTCGACAAAACCTGGCTGCAATCTATGGAAGCCGGGCCGGTTCGGCTCGGTTCCAGCGACCTAAAGTCAACAAAGAGGAGGAGGTAGGAGCCCAGAGCCGAACGACCCAACCTGACTCTCCATCTGAATCACAGCACGCCTGGCTTGTCTGCACAAACCCCCTCCATCCATCCCCCTGTGACGCAGCCATAACTCCACCCAGCAGTACAACATCAAGCTCTCTCCCTGTGTTTGGTTTCCTCGTTGTGTTTCCCCAACAACGGCCATTGTTTCATGCAAATTTTATTTATTTTAAACCATGTTTGTATTTTACCGATACACAAAGCTGTTCTTCATGGCATGAAGTTTGCAAAATTTGATTTGATTAATTCTGTCTCTTATTTGCTGTTCTAATGAGATGCTCACCTTATGACTGGTCTGAGTTGAAATGATCCGTTTTTGTAGATTACATTTTTGGAACATCTGTTTAGTATTTTACAACTTTTTATTTGGATTTGAATTCAGACTAACTATCACAAAATGTAAAGGTTTTTTTTTCTTTTTTTTCCAGTCATTAGGAATACAGTTGTAGTAATATGACAATAAAGTAGTTATATAACCAGAATAAAGTTCTAATATTAAGAGAATGAAGTTGTAGTTTTATGAAAACTCCAAAAATAAGAAAAATTATCCAAACTTTTTTTTTTCTTGTAATTTGAAGATATTTTTCTGGTGAAACTGTCTTTATTCTGCTAATATTATGACCATATCCTCTTGTAACCTGGCCCTAATATTTTGTCATACAAATAAGAAGGGAATGATTGACATAAAATCCACTTTTTGAAAATATTTTGTCATTTGTAACTTTGTTTTTTGTGTGTTGTTTTGTTTTAGAAAAAGCAAGAAAAAAGTCGGATCTGATCTGAAAAAAAATCTAGCATTTTATTTTTGAGCCATGTTGCCCAACTCTACTGCTAAGCATGCGTGGGTGTTTAGTGTTTATGACGACTAAACAAGATGTAGACAGTAAGTGTTTTCCTCACCGTTCATGAAGGACTGATCTGTTCCCAGGAGTACTTGGCAAGACTCCGGCAGATCCGCCTGCAGAACTTCAATGAGCGTCAACAGATCAAAGCCCGGCTGCGAGGAGAGAAGGTGCACACCTACACACACCGTCAGTCGTCAAAGCAGCTGCAATGAGATTTGTTGTCTTTTTCTCTGATATTTTTGTGTGTGTGTGTTTCAGTATGACAGCGACGGCTCTGATAGCCAGGAGTCAAGTGAGGAGGCAGAGCTCAGGAGGAAAAAGATACAGGTTTTAAAAGTGAGTCTGCAAGAAGCTCAAAGCCACTGACATTTTTATTTACTTCTCAGATTTATAACTTCTGGAATTGCTCTTTAAGAAGGTCAGAGGTGTTTCTATAAATAGTTTAGGCTTCAGAAAAATCAGCTGGTATTTGTTTTATTCTGTTTAACCTTGTATGTGTAGGCTGCTGCTTAGAGGCACAAATGCCATCAATTCTGGGCTTTTAATGATGCAGTTCATCTCTTTTTTTTTTCTTTTTTTTTTGTCATTCACTGTTTTTAAAAAATAAGAACTTGGTGCAAGTGTGTGATCTCCTTTTGGACTTGTCTCTGTCTCGGCAGGTTAAGCTAAATGTACACAATGACTAATATTTAGGTAAATGACCCTTAACAAATTGCAGAGACATGTTTCGTTTTTATAACCATCACAGAGTTCCTGGTATAACTCTGGCCGGATAACAGGAAGTAGAGTTTTGTCTGGGGTACAAATCCAGCTTTTAAGCCCCGACTAAACTTTCAACAGATTTCAGGCCAGGTGACGTTCCAGTACTTTAATGTTGGCCTGCTTTATTAATCGTGAAAAATGTGGAAGTTTTTGCCAACATTTCAACCATTTGGCTGCCAAAGAACAATAAAGAAACCAGAGGATGGTCCTCATTCAGCCTGGTGCTGCCACCACCATTCTTGATAGACGCTTGTAGTTTCCTTCCAGCTTCCATACATGCATTTACTTAATGTTTGCATATATATTTGACTCTTTATGTGTCATTTTGACTTGATGTGGCGTAGAGAGACTGCATCAAATTCTTGTTTTGCTTAATTTAATTGAAATTGTGTCTTCTATCATCAGTCCACTCTGAAAAATTAAATCTTAAGTGCATCGGTAAAATCTCCAACTTAATGGCACCCGTGCCCACATTGAGTGTAGGTAAATATGACGATCAGAAAACACAAAATCTTAGTATTTTTGTCTAGTTCCAGTGCAAACATCTTAGTGCACTTGAAATAAATCAGAAATAACTTAAAAGCAACTTTTCAACAAGATATAGGAGCTTGTTTTTAAGTCAGTAATTAATATAAATTACCAAAAAAAATGTTCCACTGGCAGATTATTTTACTTATAACAAGACATTTTCCCGAGTTATAGATGATTTTTTTTTCTTTTAAACTATATATTAAGAAATTATTGACTTATAACAAGCTCCTAAATATTGCTGAAAAGTTACTTGGTAAGATTTTGTTTTGCAGTGCGTGTATATTCATATCTGTGTCTGTCTAACCTCTCTGAGGCTCAGGCAAACGCCCGTGTTGCTGTACTGAAGGAGCAGCTGGAGAGGAAGAGGAGGGAAGCGTACGAGAGAGAGAAGAAGGCCTGGGAGGACCACGTAGGGTTCACACTGCCTTCATACACGCCCGTCTAAAACGGATAAAGTCCAATACTGGCTACGTTCTGTTGTTGTTAAAGCTTGCTGCAGCTCGAGTTGCCAAGGGCGGCATCGCACCCGTAAGTGCAGCGGGAGCCGCGGCGTCTTCCTCCGACTGTCCTCCTCCACAGGCCGCGCCGCCGCAGCCCGACCCAGCCGTCAAAGCTTCGGCCCAGCCCTCATCCGAAGCCTCCACACCGCCCATCTCCATGACCGCTGCGCTGGAGAACGTCGGAGCGGTCAGTGTGCTGAAACGATTAATCAGATTGTCCACTGATTTGTTAGTCAAATAATTATTAACTGGAGTTTGCGTACTCCAAAAGAAAATCATGAAAGAGCACCTCACTCACAGCAGTAATTGTGCAAAAATTATATACATTTTGCATTTAAGATAAAAAAAATAAAAAAAACAGTGTACGAATGTCCTACTCAAAACTCAAGTAGAATAGTTTTAGTTTCACCTGGTTCAAATTATTTCTGAAAAATCTTCTACTAAGCACTTTTTGCTACTCTATTATTAATTTGTAATCCAAAAAATAATCAACAGATCAGCCCAACAACATATTGATGTCAGAAAGGGCTGAGAATAAAAGTATTGTTAGTATTTTTTTTTTCACCACAGATGCATCCTTTACTAATAATAATATTGTATTCTACACTTTACATACAAATATCACACTGCTACAAAATGACCAAAGCATTAACCAATAAAGACTCTATTAACATATCCAGCGTTCACTAAAGGAATGCTATGTTGCATTTTAATCTATAAAATCTTAACCTTCTTATTTCAAAAGGTGAATTGAATTGTTTTGTATTTTTTAACGCATTTCTAAGATTTAAAAAAAGGCTTGACTGAAAAATCTGCAGCATGTGACTATGTGTTTAATCTGATTGGAATAATCAATTAATTGACACTTACAATAAACAATACGCACGTACGGCTGTAGTTGTGTCGCTAAATTGTGACTGTTTTCACTCATTTACAGATTACTCCACCAAAGGAGAACTTGAACGAAACTGAGGCAACGACGGTGACTCGGGTTTGTTAACGTGCCGGTCGATTTTTGTGTAAATAAATTTCTAAGAGTCGACGTCCACTAATGTCTCCTGTGCGACAGAGTGAGAAGAAGCAGATTCTGCGCAGGCTGAACCAGAACCTGAAAGCCCAGAGCCCGGTGAACGAGGCGGAGGAAACACCTCCTCCGCCACCGGCACCATCAGAACCGACTCCTGCTCCGCCCCAACAGCCAGACGCTGAGAAACGCCGCTCTTCGGATGGAGACCGGAAAAAGTGGGAAGTGGCGGAGCTGCCTGTGCTCCCTGTGCCTCAGCAAACCTTTGGAGAAACTTGTTCCACATCAAGCAGTGAGTTCAGCCTTCCAAGCAAACAAAAATCAATCTGGTGCATCAATTGTTAACATCTTTGTTTTGCTAGCCACTTTAGCATCTCCAGAGGAGAGGCCAGGCTCTGGTGGAGACAGGAAGAGGTGGGAGGCAGCGGCTCCTCTCGTCCTCGCCGTTGCACAGCAAACGCTCGGAGAGACGTGCATCACAACCGCCGGTAACAACCGTCGACTCTGAGGGAGGACATGGGAAGTGCGTGCTTTAGAAAACGGTCTGTTTTGTTGCTGTCCTTCTTTCTGTCTCAGATCAAACGTTGGGGGAAGTCATACGGATGGGCGAGCTTCAGGAAGACGCTCCCGGGAAGGCGTGGGAGGCGAGTCCGGTGTGTCAGGGGCCGGAGCCGCTTCAGCCGCTCGCTGAACAGCTGGAGGTTTCCACAACGCGTACGGACTTCTCTGGTTTTTGTTCTTAATTTGAGTCATTGTCTAAAGCAGGGGTCCCCAAACTTTCTCCTGTGAGGGCCACATAACTTGTCCCTTCTCTGATGGGGGGCCGGGATCAGTTTGTAACAGAAAAAGTGTGACGATTGTAAGAGTGCTAAACATAAAAATGTATTGTTTTTCAGAAAGCACAATCAAATAACCTTTTCTGGATTCTTCAGAGAACAAAAGTCAGGAAATAACACTATTTATGAAATAAATAATAACCAAATAACACTGGGTTCTCCACATAAAAAAAAGGGTTAGGGTCAATTATATGCATGTATAAAATAGTTACTAACTAGTAGTTAATAATAAATAAAGTTCATTACTAAGGAACATTTATTTTATTGCAAAAGTCCAACTTATCAAATAAAAATGCACATATATGAAAATACTCTGGTATTGTTCAGGGGGCCGGACCAAATGTGGAGGCGGGCCGCATCTGGCCCGCGGGCCGTAGTTTGGGGACCACTGGTCTAAAGCAGTGGTTCTCAAATGGGGGTACGCGTACCCCTGGGGGTACGTGGAGGTACTGCAGGGGTACGTGAAGCTTTTCAAAATATCTTTAAAAATCAGTAGGCTCCTCATAATAAGTCTTGGGAAAAATTATTTTGTAAAAAGTTAGATAAAATATAAATGTGTGTTCATGCACTGAATTTTATATTCAGTATTTAGTTTCAATATCCTTTAAAATAAAACGGTTTGACTGGTTTTATACCTTCCTGGTGGTCACCGTCTTCTGTTTTCTTTTTTGTTTTACCATGCAATGTTTGTAATATGGATGTATTTGTCAGGTTCACTGATATAAGTTGTTTGGCTTTAATAAATCAGACAGTGATTTTACAGCACTGTACCTCTTTTTAATTCCAAAAATGTTTTGCCCGTGTCAGGGGGTACTTGAC
The DNA here is from genome assembly GCF_002775205.1 of Xiphophorus maculatus. Classification (NCBI taxonomy): domain Eukaryota; kingdom Metazoa; phylum Chordata; class Actinopteri; order Cyprinodontiformes; family Poeciliidae; genus Xiphophorus; species Xiphophorus maculatus. The sequence continues at coordinate 23,646,027 of NC_036451.1, read as the reverse complement.
TAAAAATATATTCTTAAGGGGGTACATCACTGAAAAAAGTTTGAGAACCACTGGTCTAAAGCATCGGCTGCAGATGTACTTCATACAGACAATGTCATGAAATCAGCAATCTGATCTGTTTTGGTTGTTTTTTTGTTCCCCACGTTTTTGTGAAGCTCTGGCCTATCGAAATCATTTCTGGCTGATTCTGATTTCCCTTTATGATCTGAAAATGACAGATTTCTAAACTTTTTTTTTTGAGAGAGAGAGCGAGAGGGTCGCAAATGAAAGCACAAGAATACCCTCGGTGCTTTCATTGTCTAATATTAATGGTGTATTTTCTGTTTTCTGCTGCAGCTGATGGTGTGAAAATCCCCAGTGAACCTTTGACCTCTGCTGTGGCTCAGAGACCGACTGATGGAAACCAGGATTCAGATCAGCAAACGTCAGTGGTAAACAAATCTCTGATGCCTGACCTTGCTGATATAGAGGGTAAGTTATCTCTTAGCTTGATATTAATATAAATAATCATCACTATTGATGATTACCAATCAAGACTTGTATTCATTTTCAGCAAAGCAAAATCTTGTTTTGGTTAAATTCCTCTAGATCCAGCCGACCTGGAGTCAGTGATTTTGGAGGAGAGTCCTAAACAAGAATCAAGTCCACCTGCTAATGTGCAACAAGCTTGGGAACAGGAAGCCCAGAAGCAAATGTGAGTACTGATATATGTTGGATTATAAATGTTGCAATAAACTGCAGATTTCGAGGATATTTTAATGCAAATAGCAAAAAAAAAAAAAACTCCATGTAGATTTGTCATACAGCTACAGCGAAACCCTGCAATGGTTTTTCATTTGTAATAACTTTTCACTACATTACAGTATAAGGGGCAGGCTAAGAAAAAAGTCTTAACATTACAAGAATAAAGTCATAATATGAGAGTGAAGACATATTATGAAAATTCATAATACGAGAATAACGTCGTGATGGTGCGGAAATGAAGTTGTCGTATTGCTTTGTTCTCTCATTATCACAAAGTCGAAATGATACGAGAATGATAAAGTCGTCATGTTTGGAAAATGAAGTAGTAATCTTATGAGAACTCCTTACAAAAAATGGTAAATTTGATGATGCTGATGTGTTCAAACGACTATTTCGAAGAACGTGCCACATGGACTTGAAGAATTGGTCACATCAGATCTTGACCACTGTACTGCAGCGTTGTTCTCATTAAAACAACTTTTTTTTCCTAGTGATTTTTTTTTTCTTTTACGACTTTCTTTGGGTAATGTCGTATCTTTGTTCTCCCGAATTAAAAAAAAATCTTAATCTTACCTTAATGTTCCGTCATATTTCATTACTGCATGTGTGTGTCTTCTTACAGGCCACAAGGGGGCGTTACAGGACCAACGGTCACTCAGGACATTGAGAAGAGTTCAGAGAAGCCAACCGACTCCTCATGTAAGGCGAACGTCCCCGCTGTCATGGCCGCCTGTTTTCCCCCTGTGATCATAACTCTGATTAAATCCACCCTCACCAGGCTCGGCTCAGAACGAAGAGCCGCTGTTTCTGAAATGCTCGCCAGCCCACCGCCGCGCCGCTGCCCTCTCACTGATGTCCGCCAATTCCTCCATGGATGAGTCATCCTCTTCTCTGGCCTCCCGCTCACGATCCGTCTCACCTTTGCGCACCAAGAACCAGGACGCCCTTCTCATCGGTCTCTCTGCCGGCATGTTTGATGCCAACAACCCAAAGGTGATGAGCATCCTTCTGTTCTTGTCTGGAGTTGGACTGGAAGCATCAAACAGTTGGGTTTAGGGTCATTCAGTGCCAAATCCTATGTTTTACTTCATGAATTTTCTAATAAATATGTTTTATCGAGTTTCTTCAGATGCCTTTCTGCTCCGGTTGCGTCGTTAGATGCTGCGGACGTGTTCTTTACCCGACCTCAGTCGACTGTTCAGCCCTGAGCAGGACTCCAATGAAGCTAGCAAGGCTAACGTTTCCCCGGACAAAGACCTAGAAATTGAGGATCTGGAGGAGGCTGTTAAAGACGACGACCAATCAGATGCTGAGGAGTAAGTCATGCCGACTCTGAATTTAATCATTTTAGTCTACGCCGCGCTAAAGTAATGTCCTTGAGGTTTTCCACATTTTGTCTCGTTGGAAACACAAACCTCAATCGATTTTTTTTTTTTTTTTTTTACTGAGAATTTTACAAATGTAAATAACTGAAATAAGTCAGTTTTTGAACATATTTTCTATCATCCATCTTTCAACTATTGTTTTTTTTTAATATATTTTTTTTAATATATTTAAAATATATTCCAGGTCCAGTATTAAGTGTTCTATACAAAGTTAAAGTTTATCAGTCTTTGAGAGGGTGAATTTGCATTATTACGTCGTTGTTGATATACGATTTGAAAATGGCCTCAAAACAACAATATTATCATTTATGGAGATAATTTCTGGGACAATTTATCATCCAGAAAAATTTGTTATCGGGGCAGGGCTTGTACTCCACACTTCTCAGATTTTGGTTTGTAAACTTGCAAAACCAGGTCAGGTTGGTTTTTTTTTTTCTTTTTTGTAATATCACAATTATGCACTACTTTATGCTGATCTATCATAAATAAAATGACAATGTGGAAGTTTTAAGGCATGTGAATACTTCGAGTGAAGGCTCTGTGTTCAGAATCTTCTGCCAACAAAATATTTGTATTGTAAAATGTTTAAGAATTCAATTTAAGAATCAAGATGGAGAATAATTACTGCAGGGTAAGAGCGCACTGTGAGACTCTGCTCTGTTTCTTAGTGCGTACGAAGACGAAGACCTGCGGGACATCCGGGCCTCGATGGAGAGACTGCTGCAGGAAGAAGGCGACAGAAACCCTGTAGACGTTAACGGCGCCGGAGATTTTAACGGAAACCCCCCACAGGCGGGCGACGGCGAGCTGTACAACACAATAGCCGCCGAGCTCGATCAGGATAACAACCGAATGGCTGTGGACGACGACGAAGAGGACGACGACGAGGAGGATGAGGACGACGAGGACGAAGAGGAGGACGAGGATGAAGACGAGGAGTGCTCTAACGGGAGTCCGGCAGAAGACGAGGCCAGGGAGCTGCTGGCTGACGGAGACGGAGAGGAGGGGCAAAGCGACGGCAAGCAGCTCAACGAAGAATGGCAGTCAGGTAGGAGGGAGCGCCACGCGTGGTCGCAGGAGTTAGTCGTGAAACGGAGAAATCGAGCAATTGAATTTTTGGTTTTTGAAGATGTAGTTTTTGGAAAATTGGGGGAGTGGGATAATAATAATTAAATCAAAAGCACTTTCCATTGTTGTCAGCACGTCCAAAAATTTTATTTATCTTCTTTGAGAAGCGAGTTCTGCAGCTTCCATTTGTTTGGAATTTGAATTCAGGTCAACTTTATTATTATTATTATTATTACAAGGATAAAGTTATAATATTGCAAGAATATAGTCACAATAAAATATCAGAGTCGTAGGACAAAGTCAGTGTATTACAAGAAGCGTCATTACCATAATAAAGTCGTATTATTAACACAATGAAGTAATTTTACGAGAGCTCAAACATGAAAAATAAACTTAAACCGAGGACTACTGAGCATCTCGTTAAGTTATACTGTACTTTGGTATTGTTTTTACAGGTAAAGACATTTCTTCATTTTTTTAACACATCAGTATCAAATTATTATCAAGAGCAGTCGAGAAAATGACTGAGTCTGTTTCAGAGAGAGAACCACACAGACTGATCACGTCTTGAAACTTAGTTTTTTCTCACTAAAACAACATTTTTCTCGTAATTTTAAGACTGTCTTCTGGTAAAATTGTCTTTATTCCAACATTCTTGCTATCATTAATTATATATATTATTACTCAGAATTAAACATATTCATAGTAAGGGGAAAAAAATGGATTAAAATCAGAGGTTTTATTTTGAAGCCATATCGCCCAGCCCTAGCACCTGCCTTTACCCGTTTAGCCTTTCCTACTATAATTGGAGATATTTTCATGTAAACCAAAGCATCCTAAGAAGACAAATGCCTCATTCCTCTCCATTATAGATGGCAGCGGAGACGATCAGGGTGTGGAGGCTCGCCATCACGACAGCATCTACAGTCGCCTGGAGGAGCTGCGCTTCAACCTAGAGCAGCAGATGGGATTCGAGAAATTCATCGAAGCTTATAACAAGATAAAGGTACAGATTTAGTCATTAGGAAATCAGCCAATTCTTTCTTCTGACCTCGCAATATATATCCCTGTTTTTTTTGTTTGTTTGTTTTTTTTCCCCCAAGGCTATACATGAAGATGAAGATGAGAATATTGAACTGGGTTCCAGTTTGGTGTCAAACATCCTAGGAACTGAGCACCAGCATCTGTACCCAAACATCCTTCATCTAGTGATGGCTGACGGTGCATACCAAGAAGGTTAGTGGGTTTTGTTTATAAAGTATTTTTTTTTTTTTTTAAATCAAGTTTTTCCACGTCTAAACAAGCATAAAAAGATTAAAACCGTGTGGTAAATGTTTTTTTCTTTCCGGACTTAAAAGTTGACTCTGCTGGGAAAATAAGTATTTTTACACTGATTTTTTTTTTTTTTTTGTAATAAAAATAGACCTTTTAGATTAGGTTTGCCACTTAACAGTTTGTGTTCTTGTCCCATTCTGTGACCATTGTGGTTGACCAGTTAAAAACAAATAAAAACACTTTTTTCCCCTAAAATTTTAAAGGGGAAACTACACTGTTTATCTTGGCCTCTACTTTTTTGTGTTTTTAAAATTGAACTCAAGGTGCTTAACCTTTCTTTTCCCCTATGCCACACAGATTTTATTATTATAATAACAATTATGATCTGCTATGATAATTTTCAACTTGCCCTTGACGTCACTTCTGAATCAGAAGCCAAAATGAACACTGTTGATTCATGATTTTCAGAGAATAAAACTACAAATCAGCAAATTCAGCTTGGCAAAAGTTTTACACTCTTTTAGTTTTTGTACTTTTCTCTATCCCTCCCACCCCCCAAAGTGTGGAAATTTCCTAGGAAGGCTATGATATTTCCAGGAATGGTTGATTAAACAACCAGGAAATGTTTGTGTGTTTTAATATGTTTTCAGCACCTCTATTTCGCTGTGAATATTCAGTGGTTTATGCAGACTGCATCTGGATCACCTTTCTTCAATATTTCCAGATTTAAGTCTCCAACATACCAACTTCTCATGCGTCACTGCACCAACTTGTCAAGGGACTGAGTAGATGGAGAAACGCTCCCTTTGCTTTCCCTGATTTGTCATTCTCTGTGCCTGATCTGTTGTCACACTGTGGCCACACCAGAAATAGATGTTGGAGGGTGGAGAGGCTTGAAAGGTTTTCCCTCAGGATCCAAATAGTCTTCAGATATGTTGGGGTTTGTTTTTCTTTTTTTTTTTTTTTTTTTTTTATAGCAAACATCTCTGTTTGACAACTCTTTGATTTCTATTTTTACTGCGTTGAAGGAGAAGCTGCACATGTCGGATATTTTCCCTGAGGATTCGTTGGCAGATGTTTTATCACCTCCACGCAGAGAGCAGCTCCACACACTTCTGAAAAGATGTGTGCAGCGGTTCTCGGAGAGCGTTCTGTGTTAATGAACTGTAGTCTGTTGCCCTACTTATAATTATTCACACTCAGATTTAGGAGGATGTTGGTCTAGGTTAGGAATCTCTAACCTAGACATTTTTTAACCTTGCTCTTATGAAATGAATTTTGTCTAAAACCATAAAATCAATTTTAACTTTCTTTTTTTTCTATTTTTTTTGGTTTCCAAACAAAGATCGTTGAGCTCTAACAATGGGGAAGGGAGTTCGTCTCAGTGAGAATATGAACTGATCATCAGTTTGTTCTATTACAGAACAATACAGAAGAGCTTTAGCTTAATGCTAATATTAGCCAGACTTAAAACAACAGATTTTTGTTTAAACTGTGATGGGTTGTGATAAATGATATTTATTTGGCATTTTTCCAAAGTGGTCGCCGACGTTCACGCGTCATCGTTTTTCTCGATAGATGTGTGGCATCCAGTCTGCGTCGCTTTAGGTTAGAAATTCAAAAGTGGGTAATGAGAGGGAGGGGAGGAAGACATGCAGCGAAGGTCACCAGGCCGGGAATCGAACCTGCGACAGCCTCATCGGGGAACTAAGACCTCCATATGTGGGTTGTGCTTTACCCCTGCGCCACCACAGCACGCCCTCACGCCTCATTCTAATCAGTTTTCCTTTTCTGTCTCGTTTAGACAACGACGAGTAACGTTCAGAAGAGTGGAGCTGCTGGCGGCTGTCTGACCGTCTTCCCTCTACAGACAGCAGGATCTATGCATGAAGTCTGGCTGCCCCTCACATGTTAGTGACTCACTTGCATGATGTTCTATCTAGAGCACTTGTCAGCATCCGACACGCCCTTTTTTCTAACCAGTGTTTGTTCAGAAGTGCAGTTTTAAATCTGTTTTTTTTTTTGTTTGCTTGTTGTTTATTGGTAATCAAAGTTCATTTCACGATTCTGTAAATATTTATTGCTGCCTGCGTCCTCAGATGAATGACACGTGTACGTATTTAGTTTTCTTGAACTCTGGAGGCGGTTCATGTTAGGGGGGCTTTAGATCTGGTTCTCTCAGGTGCTCTCTTTCTGTGCCACATTCAACTTCAATTTATAAACCAGGTTATCATCAACATAAAGGACTATATAATGTACTCAAAAACCAGTTATACCTCCCTTTCTTACCAGAATTTCTACCATATACCAAGTTACAAACGCCGACTTAATTTTCCGTATTATTTTTACTAACTGGTTTAACGCAGATCAAAGCAAAGCATTGCCACCAAGGCGCTGTAGCAGCACTGGCTTGGGAGACTTGCTTGGTAAGATTAAGCGACTGTTGTCTTCAAGATGCAACTTGTGCAGATATTACCGATAATTCATGTTTGACTAAATATTGTAAATCTGTTATTTTTATTATTATTTAATAAACTTTCTAATAACCTGAATCTGTATTTCTTTCTGCATCAGACTCGCATACTGACACGATGGATGTTGCAACAAATGATTTTTAAAGAGACGCGCCCAATTCCAAGCTGTTGAATTACAGCTTCGACTTAAAAAAAGTCAAATTTCTTTTAAGTCATATTTGATGTATCCACCGTTTTTGTAACAACTGAAGTTAAAATAGTTACTTGATTGTGCTGTAAAATGACACTTTGTGTCTGGAAAACATAATGCTGCTCCTTTAATTTGACTTCACAAGCTTCCTTTTATGTAAACAGGGCGGTTTTATGTGCTTTCCAGGCGCACAGTGCCGTTTTATAGCACAATCAACTGCTGCATTGAAAATGGTGCGTATATTGAAAATAACTTTAAATTCATTTGACTTAGCATTATAGTTTTACTCGAAATTGAAATCAGTCTGTCTCTTTAAGAACCTCCTGCGCTTGTGTCCTTTAACGGTAACATGTTTAGTTTTTGCCTCATGTTATCACTGCTGATGAGAGGAGCGGCCATATTGAAACACGATGTCGAAGTTGGTGGTTAATTTCACTTCGGCCGGCATTCCAGTAGATCCCCCCCCCCCCCCCAAAAAAAAATTCCAAGTTGTAATTTCCCAGTTTCGAGTACAACTTGAACGCAGCACAAGGACTAAAACGTGTATGGGATTGGCTCGTCTTTCAGTCTTCCACACAATTTATTCTAGGTATTTGGGTGGGGTGTGGGAGCGTTGGAAGCGAGAGCTCTTACTCCCGTCACAAAGCCCTCATCAAACATATCCGATGCAGGACAGACTTATTTGTTTGATCTTTGTCTCGTCTTGTTCATCTGTTTGAAGCCTTCTCTTGTTCCTTGCATTATGCATGGGTCGTAGTTCCAGCTTTGTGGTTTGCATTTCGGTTGTCATGAGGATTTTCCAGAAGGTGAATCCACTGAAATAAGAGCAATTCTGGCCTTGATAAAATGTTTACAGCTGTCTGTCACTTCTATTCCTTTTGTAAATGATCTTCCTAGTCGTGGGGAGGCTGTAGATGCTATTTTAAAAGTGGCAACAATAAAATGTTGAGGAGTGGTCGTCTCCGTTATGGACTGTGCACTCGGGCTCTTAAATTTTCCAGCATTTTAATATTTTAGCACACACACAGAAGAACATGCAATGTGCAGCCCCGCTCTGTTTGTGCAACGTCAAATTCATGGTTGAAGCTTCTCCGCGTTCGAATTGATTTGCAGTTTTGTCGGAGGTCCGACCTGCCGATTCCTTCTTCAACTGATTTCCCCGAGGACAATTTAAAAAAAAAAAAAAAAAAAAAAGAAAGGAAATAAGAGAAGATGTGCTGCGGGTTCTTTGATCGCAGCAGTAGCTCTGACGTCTGCAGAAAAACAAGGACTCATAAGGTCGTTCCCATCTAGGCATCGGCACATTTGTCACATTTGCTTTAATCAAATAAAATTGCGTGTTAACTGATGCACTTGTAGACTGGAAACAGTGGAAGTGTTTTTATTTTATTTTGATGCATTTAATGAACATCAGTTTTTCAGAGGAAAACTGTGTGATAAACTCTAGCTGACTAATTGGTGTATCTCCACCCCCAAATTTAAAATACAGTCTTGAAAATCTGAAGGATTCACACATACACCAACCTAAAACACAGAATTATCGCTTAGGAACTAATAGGCGTTACTAGCAGCAGTTATACATTGTTTATTCCTCTTCTGGTAGTTCGGAATTCATACCAAGCCGGCACTTCCTGTATTTAGAATCCAAAGTGGTTCAGTGACAATTAGTCTGATTAATCTTCAGGAGCCGGGTTGCAGTTTATTTAGGGGTATCAGAGTGAAGACAAATGTGTGCCATAGTTTTAGAGGGGCAGAATCATGTAAAATCGACTTTTATGAGCTTTATGTCCTCCTTTCATCTCCATGGCAACCATTCAGCTGTGCAAAACGTCTGGGTGGACCTAGCCCCGCCTTCGAGGCTCAGCTTCCGCCCCACAGAGCAGCTCTTCCCCTCGACTTCCCCACTCAGCTCCTTCCAACTAGCCAGCAGCAATTAGCAAACACCTGGTGGAACTGTAACGAAGGCATCTCGACAATAACACATACTGACTTTAATAATGTATATTTAAATGGAACATGTGTAATTTTATTTTTTCAGTATTGCGCACAAATACTTTTCAAATGAGCTAAACGCTTAATGGGGGAGCCACGACTTCCTGAAAATGACGTTTCAGAAAGAGCAGGAGTTTTTAAAGAGACGGAGGCCCAATTTCAAGGTACTGAATAACAATGTAAAATTTCTTTTATGTCGTATTTGGTATAGCATTCTTTTCAACTTTAGTTAACATAGTTACTCGATTGTGCTATAAAATGGCCTGGAGAACACATCGTGCTGCCCCTTTAAACTTTCATGTGTAACACTTTACAATTCTGCACAATTTTCACATGAAATCCTAATAAATCACCCCGACCTTTGTTATTGTAGCATGACAAAATATGAGCAAGAGGTGTGATTACGTGTGCAAGGTATTGTATTTATGTTACTATTAGATGCCATTGAGTGCCACAGGATGTCTGCTCTGAGAAATAAATCACATTTGAAATGAACAGAAATTTACAGGCAGAACACTCTGGTTGTTTTGTCCTTTCTGGCGGGAGGCTCTCACTCTTTTGACATATTGCTCCAGACCAGTTTGGTCCTGTGTCTGCGGTAAACATGGCTGCCGGCAAGTCTGTCTTCCCTTAACAATAAAAATGATATCAGGCTAAGCGCCATGACGAAACAATAGCAACGCTGTTGGTTGAAAACATGCACTCAGTACAGTCGGACGTCACATCAGTGTTTGCCGGGATTCCCCCCCTTTATGAACCGTATTACACCGATCTCATCGGGTCATCGCCCATAAAAGAATCAAACATCCCAACGAGGCCCGTCTGCATCCGAAACAAAGACGCATTTCAGACCCTCACAGACCCTGGCGACCTTATCTCTGCTTGACGACTAATAAATGTAACTATGTTTGGGATTTCCCTCAACCCGCTTTTATTCCGACCAGTGGAAGCCAGCGCTAAATGGCCCGCATAGAAAAAAAAACTAAAAATAAAATCAGACGGCGTTAGTTAGAGTTCAGTTCTGCTTCCTAATCTAATTCAAAAGAAAAGGAAAAGCCTTGAGGCTGAGTGAGCGAGTGAGTCTGAAAGCCTTATCAAAGAGAGGATCAGGGAGGGGGGTAATGTCAGGATCCTGATGTAAGGATTGTGTAAAAGCCAAAGATTTTGCACCGCTTCAACTCGCCAAACGTCGACTTGTGGATATCTGCACTTATTAGCATTCAGTCTGTGCGTGTTGAATATCTATGAAGCGCAAGAGAGTGTAATATATAGCCTATATATTTAGTGGAAACGAGGGCGTACGTCTCGTCAGGTCTTCCCGTGCCTCACAAGTGGAGGCACAGCTGTCACTTCCATCATCTCTCTCTCTATGTGGGCGTGCGTGCGTGCGTGTGTGTGTGTGTATGTGTGTGTGTGTGTGTGTGTGTGTGTGTGTGTGTTCCCCGTGATCTTTTCTTTACACCCTCAGCTGCAGCTCTTATTATAAAGGATTACTGCCTTTCAGAGTGAACAAATCATTCCTGTTGCCTTTTACAATAACATCAGAAATAATGTCTGCCAGGTCTTTTTTTTTTTTTCTAAATGTTTTTTATTCCTCATGAGTGCTGGGGTGGTCAAGGATTTCCGGAAGGCCTGAAGTCTATGTGTGGAAGTGAAGGTGCAGGAGGAGGGTGGAGCGTTGCCTCCTTCCTGGTTAAAAAATAGGTGGGGGTGGGGGGCTTCTGCTGGAACCCACCGGGACCGCAGGAGACAGAGGAGAGCCCCCACACCCCCACATATAAATCTTCCTCTCTATTGCTCTCTTCCTCCTCTCTCCCTCTTGCTCAATACGCGCCGTCCTCTGGACGGGATCAAAATAAATCACGTTTAGTGTCTCATTGGATCCTCTGTCTTCTTTTATAGCAGCTTTTGCCTCTGCTGTGAAGGTTACTTGGGAGTTAAAGGTCTATTGCAAATTTGTATTTCATAATAATAATAATAATAAAAAGTTTGGTTTTTTTTTCAAGCCCCCTGATGGACTTTGGTCTATTTTTTTTTTTTTTTTTTTTTTTTGCCAAACCCAGAGACAAGTCAAAGACTTGAAGTGGTGACGGACTGTACCGCGGATGATTCATGTTCAGCAAAAGAAAAAGCCGCAAAAAATAACGTGGGAAACGTGCGGAAATGTCCGTAGTCCCGCTGAGAGTGTGACCACCAGATGTCCCTCTTCACCTCTCCAGGGTCTGCAAACACTGGCAGCAACACGACCTCCGTCTCTCACTGGGTAGCTATTTTCACGTCAAGTAATACAAGATATTTCACTCCTTCTTTGTAAATGACGCCTTTGTGGAAAAAGTACCCGCACACTTTTTTCTGTTTCTGCGTCAGAAGAACAAGAAAAGTATTGTATCAACTGTCAGACATGGTCGTGGTGGCGTGATGATGCGGGGCTGTTTTGAGGCTTTGGGACAACTTTTGTTGCAACTTCTTGGAACCACGAGTTCAGAAAATCCCGAGTTCAGCCTCAACTGCACTTGGAAGTGAAAAGAGAGAGAGAGAGATAGAGAGAGAGAGAGAGAGAGAGAGAGCAAAAAAAGGAAGGTTTTGGGAATGGCCTAGTCAAAGTCTGGACTTAAATGTGAGATTCTGTGACCTACGAGTGTCAGTTCATGTTTAAAACTAAAAGTCCTTCATGACTGTCTAGAAATTCGTTGTCCTTAATAAAGGAAATCAGAATTTGATTTTGTATTTACTTAGCCTAATTAAATGTTTAAGTTTTTTTTAAATAATCAGAAACATTTAAATGAGGCAAAAAGAAGGGGGAAAAAGTAAAACAGAATCTGATTGTAATGCTACATTATATTTGCATGAATCATTTACGAAAACCTGTAATCTGATTCTGTTGTCCCAATTTACCAGACGGCATTTAAAGCAGATAAAAATTTTCACTGGTTTCTGCACATAAAGACCGGAAATGAAACATTTCAAACGCTTCATACACACAGAAAGAGTCTCAATAAAAATCTTCTTACTTTTACAGCTCAGACAAAATTTTGCTTTTGTGACAAATACAAGAAAAGAGCGAGACAAAAATATCGAACAAATTTAAATTATTTCAATGAGGCGAGCCAATATCTGGAGAAACTGAAGAGACACGTCGCTTTAACAGCATGTTTGGTCACAGAATTAAAGTCGGATATATTTACGACAGAGACATTAAGGGAACCGGATCAACAATCAGATGAGCACATCGTATAGTCACAAAGGTTAACCGATGGAAAAACGTACAGATTTGAATTTAAAAAAATGAAAAACAAGGAATTTTCCATTGTGTCTGGAAGGGAACGTCGTTCATTGACAGCGTAGTTTACGCCCTTTTTACAACACTACATAACGCCTTCAGGTGAAACTCGGAAATTATAGTTTCATCACAGTTTCCTTGTTTTGCATTTGGTGCTTGTGTATTTTGCGGATACAAGTTGTGTTTCATCACTTTCTTTTGGCCTTTCAGCCGTTTTTAGCGGCTTTTTCTTCTAAGTGTGTATCTGTTGATAGTAACTTATAACAAAATTTGTTCTCTTTTATGCTGGATGAGTGTCTTTTTGGCAGAAATGATGAAGCATCTGAGTTATTTTCATGAGCCAAGGGATGAATGAAAACTGCTTTATCTTACCCAGACAACTTCTGAGTATAAGCTATTGGATCTTTCTTCTTCTTCTTCTTTCTGTTGTTGACTAGAATAATGGTGATGACTCAGCTGTACTGCAGATGTGTGACCTTCAATAAGTCCATGTCTTTCTCTCTTGCGATATTCATTTAAGGCGTAAAGCCTGAAGTTCCTTCATCTGTGTTTTTCATGCTTTGGCTTCACTCTTTATTCTCGTGTTTTCAATCAAACCCCACCTGGGTTTAATCAAAGAGAGTACATCTTCAGTTTAAGAGCATGCTTTCATTTTTAGAGATTGGACTTGTTACAGCCCTGGGCCTTGTGGGATGGGTTACAGGTGCTTTTGTCTGTCTTTGTGTTCCTCCCCTCTGCAGGTGGTGCTGGTCTGTTGATTGGAGCACAGAGTATTTAAGCCTGGCTGTCTCCATCTTCTGGGTGGCCTTCGGTGTCCGTTCTGCCGCTTGATGCTTGTGGTGTTTTGTTGCCAGGCCTCCGCTCCCCTCCTTTTGCACATTTGAGTTTGTCTTTGTTTTTGCACTTCAGCACTTCCATATGGACTCATGCGCCACATCCAAGCATTTGCATTACACCACTGATACTGACATCCTCAATCCATTGTTGTTTTTGTTAACAAATATTCCTTTTTTATGCACTCTAGCCACTGCATGGTCTCCCGTTTCTGTTATGACCTTGAGCCAGTCGTAACGCACTGCTCTCGCTCAAATCACATTCCAGAAAATAAAGAAGTAACTCTTTCTCAATGTTGAAAATGCTCTGCTTTCTCTGAAAAGATTGCTTCTGTGCTCATATTTAATATTTCTGGGTCTATTTTTTTCCCCCATTTCTTTTTAGGTCTTGATTTGGATTTTCTTTTTATTCTTTTCTTTTGGTCCTTCTCCATAGAGATCCACAAGCTAAAAGAAGATAGCAGAGAGCAAAGGTTTCAACCATGAGCAGAAGAAGTTTGAGTGGAAAAATAAGAAGGATGCAGACAAGAAGAGATTATTGTACAGCTGAGTGGGAGTGGAGCATATTGGTAACAAGGCCTTGGAGTGAGATCTGAGTTTTGTGAGACTTGTTAAGAATCTTAATCTGAAATAACGGTGACGGAATAAAAATAAATTATTTTATGTTAGATGGCTAAAAATGTGCATTCTGATTTTAGAAAGAGCCAGGGTCAGTAAAAAAAGGGAATTTAGAAAAATACAACTGAAAGTTATCAAAAGAACTATATACAGTTCTCTGATCTTTTTGTCACTAAAGGGATGTGGAATTTTGTTTTTTACAGAGTACAGTTTATAGAAAAGTTTCAATTTGGAAAAAAAAAACCCAAAACCCTGGCAAACCCCCCCCCCAAAAAAAATACTGACGCGATGCTACATCTTTGAGTGATGCGAAAGAACAGTTCGCTCAGTTCTCTAATTTCCCATGCGTCCTTGAAGCGGTCGCGCTCCCTCTCCTCCCGCTGCTCCAGCAGCGACACTCCAGCCGAGCAGCTCGCCTACTAGCATGGCGCTCCGTGCGGCTGGAGTTCCGTTGTCTTCTCCGCCTTTTCTCTCTCGCTTGGTTTTACTTTAGTATCTAACAGAGGCTTGTTTATTCCTCCCACTGCGCCTCCGTGACTCAAACACATGTTATTTAGACGGCCGTGTTTGTCGGAGTAACACTCTCTGCTAAGTGGGTAAAATATTCCGGGGCTCGGCTGCTAACTTACCGCTAGCAAGGAGACAGAAACTGGGAAAAACGGAACAAACCGAGGAGGAGTCCTGCTGGAAGAGGTGAGCCGCATTTACTTTTACCCTCTCAGCTGTTTTAAAGTGTTTTATGTAATCTGACTTCCGTCCCGTAAGTTGTTGGAACTGTTATTATCAAAGTGCGAATAGGCAGATAAACTCGTAAAAGTATAATGTGTTTATAATGTGGCAACATTAACGTCACATGTAATATATTCCAGCATCCCCGCTTTAATTTCGCCTCTTTTCTCGTATGTTTAAGTGTCTCTTTAAAACTTGACAGCTTTAACTCGTCAGGTTGTAAAAGCTAAAAGTGTTGCGTAATGTTGACGTTCTTCACGACCATTGCAAGAATATTTCTGCTGCGGCTTGCGAGATTATTTTCTGGCTGAAATCGACTTGTTGTTAGATGAATAGGTTATTTGAGTGTGTTGATCGTATGTTTGATAGTCTGATGTTTGTCCTCCTGAATGATAAATCACAGCGTTTCACTCCTGCGCTCCTTTTTATTGCGCAGTGTTCACAGTCTGTATTAGGGCTTCTACCAAATCTGGAAAAATCTGATTTTTGGTTTTTAAGCGTTTTTATGTATTTTCCAGCTGTGGATACGCATTACAAATGTATTTCCAGTCTTTATTTCCTGTGTTGTTGGCTAAATATTTTATCCATCATTCACCCGGTGGGATATTTATATCTGGAATTATATTGAATCTTGACATAACACAGAATCGTAACGATGTGTAAGGACAAAAACTACCAAATGTATTTAGACGTGGGGCGATACGGACTTTCAATTTTATCGCGATATATTGTGGTACTATTGAGGTAACAAAAAACTATCACTACTTTTATAGGTAACTGTATGACTGTGACTGTATGATAACACAAATACTGTTCTTGAAAAACATTTCAACATTTGAAATAGTTTTTTTTTCCATATGGCACTTAATTAAAGAAATAGAATTTCTTATTTCTTCATTAAAGAAATAGGATTCTTTAGTTAAGAATCCTATTTCTTAATTAAAAAATCCTTTAATTAAAAAATTAAATTTCTTAATTAAAGGATCATGTGTAATTATGTAAATATACTTAACCATATTTACTGATATTGTAATTTATTGGCACAAGAATAAATCAAAATGCTTATCATGAAAAGAAAATTTTCACAATAAATCATAAATAATACGACAAATGCACCTTGCAAAATCTAACAGGTGTACTATCAAGTTTTTTCAAATGGTGACCAGACTACAGATCTATAGTTATTTTGTAGCTGTTAAACTTTCACCCACACAAGCTGTAAAAGTTGCTTGTTTGTGCCTGACATTGTTCCACTTCTCAGCTGATGACACAACACACTGCCTCAGCCATATGTCCTGTCTGTTATATAGATGCTATGACCTATTTCTTGGCTGCAGAGCCGATTCATTTGACCTTTTTTTTGGTCACAGCTGATGTGAATGCCATGGCCACAGCCGAGGCATGGCAGTGACGTGACGGCCCCTGAGCTGCTTCCGAACAGAAACCTCCTCAGCTATCATGTCCTTCTGAAGTGAAGGCGCATCGCACAGAGTATGGATGAGTCCATTTTACTGGATCTGCTCGAGTGCCCCGTGTGTCTGGAGCGCCTGGATGCCTCGGCGAAGGTCCTTCCCTGTCAGCACACCTTCTGCCGTCGATGTCTCCAGGGCATCCTGGGCTCGCGCGGGGAGCTGCGCTGCCCCGAGTGCCGGACGTTGGTGGAGTGCGCCGTGGACGAACTGCCGAGCAACATCCTCCTCGTGCGCCTTCTGGATGGCATCAAGCAGAGGCCTCGGGCCTCCGCGTCCGGCGGAGGCGTCTGCGCCAACGGCACGTCCGGAGCTGTGGCGCGGGCGCACGGGAGCGGAACCAGGGACCCGGGCGCTCCGGGTGTGCAGCCCCAACGCGCCCAGGCGAAGAGCACTGCCGTCCGGGTGAGTACCCTGCCTGACCGGACACGCGTTAATTGAGCTTGTCCTTCCCATTGTTGGAGCCAAATTGAGACAAAACAGGGAAAATCTGCGTGGATTAACAGCAGCATGTCGGGTCTCTAATCTTTGGTCCGGATTACTGGTTATCGTGGGGGATCTTTAAGCCAGCCAGTTGACTAGCAGCCCATCACCACCACAGACGGAGATTTTAGAGCAGTCAGTAGTTTAGCCGCTAATAATTCCACTTACCCTGTTGATGGCACACAGATTTTTCTTTGTGGATTCAGTCATTAGCGTCCTTTTAGTTAGGACCGGATTTAGAAGAATACCGCCCGTAGCCGGTTTTAGTGTCCTAATCCAAGAAAAATAAAATTAACACATACAAATTACAGAACATTAACAGGTAGGTCTACACATTTGCCGGTACGAATAGACGGATGATGAAACTAGAGATGCTCAGAGCAATTGCCTCCTGTCTTCTATTAATTGATTTTCAGCTCATTTGCCCTGGATTATGACTGGCCAGTTGACAAAAGTCCTATATATTTCAATCAGCATATACATATACGTACATTTCAGGTTGTGTTAAAAACATTTTTTGGTGTGGAAGTTGCGATTGAGTGAGAAAGACCCAAATTAGCTGTGAAATAGAAAAAATATTTAAAATATTTAGAACAAAGTCATAAGCTTTTTCAATTACCGTATTTTTCGGACTATAAGCCGCTACTTTTTCCCACACTTTGAACCATGCGGCTTTTCTGTGGATTTTTCTTCCACCACCAGGGGGCTCTTTGGCAGGAAGTGAATCATTGGAAGTCAAAATTGGAAATCAAAGAAGAAAATGCTGATCTTCATTTAGAACAAGCACGTTTATTGCTGCTAGCAGCAGGCACGACGGAGAAATGTTTTCAAACCCTCTCATCAAGGAAACCACACAAATAAGTTCATATGATGCCGCTTTTAAGTTGAAAATCTGGAAAATACTGTATATTCAGCAACATGGCATGTTTTGAGTTCATTAACACTTTCAGCAGGTAACAGGAAGGCTGAATGGAGAACAACAAAGTTCGGTTTTATCTTTTGAGACTGTCCATCTGTTGCTGAACATGCTGATGTTGGAAATATTTGCAACCTTCTGAAAATCATGGAGTTGTTTTAAGGACGTAACGTTTGTAAGGAGCGCAAAATGAAACCGTTTTTGTTATTCTAGATGCACCACACATGCTAACTGCTAGTACAAGATGCTAAATTAGTTTGCAGTAGTTGGTTTGAAATGGTAAAGACCTGTTTTACATCGCCTTGACTTCCCATTTTTATTGTTTTTATCTCTTTGTAATTGTTCAATGCTCTAAAAGCATTTATAAAGTTACTATTAGTATAAATTATTTAAAATTGATATCAGCAGGTCAGAAGCTGTGTAAAAACAGGAAATTGGTCACACAAGTTTGACTGGTGTATCTGTAAATAAAATCTGAGTGCACTGTACATTAGAAATTTAGTAGTTGTATTTCCCTTGTAGAAAGAAGAATAACTGGAATCTCTTTTACTGATATGACATGAAAGTTTATATCAACACTGTGCAAAAGGTCAAAAATTTAAAGGAAATGTTGTTAGGAAATGCTATTTAACGTACCTGTCCAGACTCTGTTTTGTATGAAACACAATTATCAAACCGTAAGTCCCTTACTTTTTAAAATTTACACAAACTAGTTTGACTCAGTCAGATTTCTTCAAAATTTTGGGCTGTAATTCTTCTCAGGTACCTCCTGATGTGTGCAGGAAAATTACCTGTGGGCCTCTCTATGAGCTGCGCTGGTGCCCACGAAGGGAGGATTGGGTAGATGAAAAGATGTCAAGGTTCTGTGTAGAATCACTGGAATGTCAGCGTGCTGATAATGTATCTGCCCAGCCATGCAGGTATGAAGATCAGAGAACCTTCTGTGAATTGCTACTGGGGGACCTTCCTCATTCGCCAAAGTATCACTTCAGAAGATTTGTTCTCTTTTTCAAAGCAGTTTTTGCCTTTTGGAATCTCCCCTTGCAGATACTAAGGAGGCTGATTGTTGGAAATTGAGCAGGCGTCATTTGAAACTATCCAATTATTTCCCTTGAACTCTTCTCTGCTACTTTGTGTTGGTCTGTCTCATGAAATCCAGATGAAATCCATTAAAGTCTGATGTTGTAGTTAAGCTCCTCTCGGTAAGCAATTAAGAAATTAATCGCATGATGAATAAAAATGAGCTTGGTAAATTTCATTCTCATTGTAGGGCTGAAAGCTATTAATCGTCATGAATTGATTTACTGAAATAAAAGTCAACTAATTTAGTAATTGATTAATTGTTAACCGGTGCATACAGACTCAAAGAATGTCCATTTGCTGAAAAAAACAATACGTTCAGAACAATAACTAAGGCAAAACTGTACAAAAATATAAGAACATTTTATTTTTATGGGAAAAAACATGTTTTTAATAAAGTAATTGACAGAATACTTGAATACAAGAAGTAGTTATAGCACTAGCTAATATTTTTTACACAAACAAATCCACTTTTTTCATAGTTTTGCTGTTTTTTTCCCATTTTATGTCTTGTTTTCAGTTATCATGCTTTATTTTGAATAGTTTAAAACTCTCCATGTCCTTTGTAGTGTTCTTTGCAAAATTCAAGTTTATTGGTCTTTAAGAGGGTGCCATTATCAACATGAACATGGTCTCAAAACAACAACAGTATTGTTTATTGCAATAAACAATAATATTACAGCAAAACTTATTGTGACAGGCTTAGTTGTACCGTAATAAAAGCGACAGTTTAATTGACATACAAGATGCATACCTATATTCATATAATGTACAGGTAAGTCTTTCAAAGAGATTGAACTATTTCCACGCGTTATTTTAACGTTTTTGTGGTCTGTTGTGCCATTGACTGCATCTCCTGAGTCTGTCCTGCTGTCTAAATGCATTCGGTCGACTCCAAAGAATCAAGAAAAGATGCGGCCGTGCAGGTGTATCATTTTGGGAACACAAAAGACGGAGATCAAAGCTCTTACACATCGTCCAGTCTGATCTCTGGCCAGCGATCCATGGGCATTGAACGCTTCATTGCTCCCGGGTGACACCCTCAGTCCCATTTCTTTCTTGTTCGTCATCTGTCCCTTTCGGGAAGGGTTGGAGGTTTTGGGGAAGGGGATTTGGTGTGTGTGTGGAGGGGAGGGGGGTGGTCTTTTAAAGCTTGAGGCTGCTCCTCTGGTACTGTTCCTCTGTTAAAGCAGGGCTCCACCTCCGATTCTTATGTGACTAAATAATGGCTTGGAGGGCAGAATGGTGGAGACTGGCTGACAGATGCACAACAGGGTTTTGTTCTGGGTTCCCTCTGATCCTCCTGACCGGCCGACACGCGTAGAGTGGCCCACAGAGTGATTTTTATGTGTGTGGAAGGCCGCCGGTAACAGTGTTGAGTGAACACGTCGGGCTCAAAAGGGACAAATGTTCAGAGCGCAACCTTTCTTTATCTCCGGGACTGTGGCTTGTCTTTGACGCAGCGACGTGGCATTTGCTTCACGAGAGCCATCAAAAGGCTCGTCTTCACTGTAGCAGAATGTCTGCGTGTGAGACTCGCCTCCAGCGGAGCTCCATTACGGGGATGTTTTGTCTTCCCCTGGCCCCGTGTTGACTCATAAAACACAGGATTTGGTTGGCAGAGATTGGAAGCAGACACTTGGTGGTATTTCTCCGCAAGAGCGAGGGAGGCCTTTTGAGCTGTGGGGGAGTCAAAAGGTCGGAGTTCGCGAGTCACGGTTGACAAGGGTCATCGGCAACTGGGGAAATGGGAAGGGAATTTGAGATCCAAGTGAATGTCTTCAGTTTCATTGTGGCTCCCCAGAGAGTTGAACCCATAATCCTTTGCACCAAAATAGCATTTCTGGGGTTTTTCATAAATCTTTTGTGTTCATTTTTAATGATGCTCCCAGTGAGCCACAGTTTGGAGTTTGAAGTTTAGGTTCAGAACTTTTGTTTCATGTCTGTCAGCTCATGCTTAGCTGATAAGTAATGAGACGCTGGTTTCTCTCTAACCTTCCTTCGATGTATTCAGGTCATTGTCTCTCCTTTCAATTTGGCTCTTTCTAGGGCGGTACAAAGATAGGAAAACTTGCTGCCAGGATATTCATTTAGAATATTGAATTAAATATATGGGTTACAATTAAACACATATTTTCCTCACCCATTTTTTTTGTCATTATTGCAACGTCCAGTGAGTTTTAGCATCTTAGTCACTAATGTTTACATCAGGTTTTGGCATTAAGGACGGTAAAAGTCTGTTAACCAACTGAATATATCGTTGTCATGCTAGCGGTGGGTTACATGGAGTTGAGGTTTTATCACCATATTTTGTCATATTTGTTTTGATAAGGGTAGAAGTGGCAAGGTGACTAAGGGGGCATTCACTCCAGCCCTGCTTAGTTCACTTTAATCCAACTCCAGTTGGCTTGCCTAGAAAGTCTGGTTCGTTTGGGGAGGTGTGAACGCGCAATTGAACTCTGATGCGGATCAAAAAAGCTAACTCTGGTCCCCCTAAACACGTAGGTCTCGCCTTGGTTGACGTGAACTCTTAACACAGATTGAATGCGTATATGAATGCTAAGCTGATGGGAGATCGCTGCAAAAGCAGGACTATAGCACAGGGCATTCTGGGTAAATATAACCAAAACAAGTGCACGAGTCTAGAACAAGTGGGAGAAATGACTCATGGACATTTGCCAAAAGCAAAAGAGAAATCCTGCAATCGCTAAAATCTGACGCTACTCTGTTTTTGTTTACATTTCACAAAGAATGAAGTTGCGCTCGTCGTCTTCAGAGGTTTTTGTGTCGTTTCCTTCAGTGGTTCTTGGTGCAGCGACACCACAGGCAAAGGGGGGAAATGGGTTTGGTTTATTTGACACAGTGCAGTGTGAAAGTGAACTGCACCAACTGGAAATGTAATAAATGTTGTAATTTTGGTTCTAAGTGGAACAGAGTCTACAGGCCTGTCAGGTGTGAAAATGCACTCAGAGTATGTCACTGCATACAGAGTCCCAAAAACACAAATGCTGCTCTGAAAAACAAAACTAAGCCATTATCAAATCAAAATGTAACTACTATAGCAGTTACATTCAGTAGTCCAATTGAACCACTAAACAGCACTCACTAGGACAATGCTGTCATATTTTCAAATACATTTGAAGGTAGCAATCACTTGTTACCTTTACCTTTGTTACCATGATAACCAAACTTCCTTGAGTTTGGTTATCATGGTAAATCACAATTTTTACAGTGCTATAGTTGTCCATCCCT
The DNA here is from genome assembly GCF_002775205.1 of Xiphophorus maculatus. Taxonomy (NCBI): domain Eukaryota; kingdom Metazoa; phylum Chordata; class Actinopteri; order Cyprinodontiformes; family Poeciliidae; genus Xiphophorus; species Xiphophorus maculatus. Next base: position 23,624,239 of record NC_036451.1, on the reverse strand, counting down.
ACTGGCTGGTACTTCAGCTAACGTAGCCCACCAGATATCACGTCCGGGCATTGATTTGTGATTCGTGTAGCTTTACCTCTTACTACTTAAAGACTTCTTCCTGGCATGTTTTCTCTAAACCCAGCGCTATAATTTGGTGCAACTTCCTACTGATTAAAAGGAAGTTCTGTTGTTTTGTAAGACGCTACAGATGTTTCTTGGTCCTCCGTTTATTCTTGGATGAACATCATAGCGGGTTCTCTCTGCGTTTATATTATGAGAGAGAAAGGGAGCGAGAGGGAAGGGGAAAAAAGTGCTTTTGCGTGCCTCCCTGTGTGAAGTGCTCACAATAAAATTCCTGAGCACCTCCTGTGTCTGAGGTCGATGAGTAATGCTCGCTCTCTTTGATTACATCATATTGTTGTTGAAGTCTTAACTTCTGCCCGGTCGCCTCAGCCTGCATGACAGAACCCCGTCATTACACCCTCACACTGCCCGCACACTGGCAAACATGCTCACTGCTTTTCCACTGGGAATTTGTTTCTTTTCACAGCGCTTCATTCTGTTCGTTCCCACTCTTCTCTGCACGTTCACCCCTTCCTCTTGCTTCCTCTATTTCCCACAGAGGTTTACGAAGCGGCAAAGATCTTCTGGACAGTGAATGCAGACATCTTGGAGTGACCTAAATGTTCCCTCCAAGGACATTATGGTGTTGGAGAGCTAATAGTGTGTTTTTAATAGTGCAATACCGTGAAATAAAAATACCAAAAAAAAAAAAAAGAAAAATAGCAAAATATTCCAGCACACCGTTGGTTTAATTTTATACAGAAAAGCATCACTTACTTTATTCTCATGGCAAGTAATTTTACATATATATATCTGTCAAAATTAGAATCTAATTAATAACATTTACTGACTATCTATGCTTTTTGCCTCCTGGAATATTTTTAAACTGATAAATATTTCTTTGTCGTAAGGGAAAATAGTTGCCCGTCTTTCAGCCAGCTGTCTGGCAATGAGCAGCAACACATTGAGGATAAATCATCACTAATTTCTCTACACTTCATACAGCCGGAGACAACTTTGTACTCTTCGTCAAATCTCATTGTAACAACATTAATGCATAGAAAGCGTTTTAAAATTATATATATAAAAAATATTATCAGCTTTGAACCCGTAACTGATGTCGACACAAACTCTGCTTTTCCTGTAATTTTCTGCCTTCTACCTTCTCTCCTCACCATCTAAATCCAGGCTGGAGCTCGTTAAGGGTCTAATCAGGATTAGAGTTTATTAGATACAGAGTCAGCACTGCTCCCTGTTCTCCTCTTACTCCTTACTTTTCATTTAGAGGAAACAAAACACTTGCTGTGTGGCGCAGCAAACCGGGTGTCTCCATCTCTGCTTACGTTCTGTATTTTCAGATGCTTATCTAGGACACAAAGATTATAAAGTATTTTGAGCCTTCCAAGTAGGAAATAGAACATGATTTGTTCTGGGAAAATCTCAGTGCTGACTCAAGGTTGTCAATGTAATCATATTAGATCATGAATGATGAAAATATTTTTGCAATCTTGCCCTGTAAGTAGGGTCCAATAGTTTCTCTCTTGTGGAAAACTTTGATCATTGCAGGATTTGCTGATGTTTCCAATTGTTTTTGGTTTTTTTACCTTTTATGCTGATGTTCAGTGTCAAAGTGGAGTAATAAGAGTTACTGCATCCGATTCTGATATGTTATCAGGCTGACTCTTGGTCAGACCGCTGCTGAAGCATTACTCATGTAGAGTTAAGAACATAAAGTAAAGCCCTTAGCTTGTGAAACAGGGAAACATCTCTTTAAGTTCAGCTTTAAATCAACAAGTTTTATCAAAACAAAGAGGATGCAAGCTAACTTTAACCTAGCACCGTGGCAAACTCCGCTCCTCTGCAGAGATCCTCAGTGGAAGTGAGATGTCCATTTACTGAACATTTTGTATTTTTGGTCCTATGGGCTGAATCTTTTAAAAATAAATAATAAATTCACCTATTTAGCTGAATTCTTTAAGCTTAAAATTCAATAGTTTTTACAGAACATTTTTTCTTTCTCTTAAAACAAATGCTCCTGTATTTGTTTTTTTCTTCAAAATAGCACGTTTTAAGAATATGAAAAACTTTAAACTACATGGATGCATAGACATTAAATAAAATACTTGAATACTTGAAAACAAGTACTGACACACAAATGGTAAACTCAAAAACTAAGTATTGAATATCAACTGTTGTAAGTCGCAACAACGATTAAAACTTGGAGGAAATTGTTGGGAAAATACTTGATTTTATTCTAAAGGAAATTGTTATACATATTTACCACATCATCCATCCTCAGTGTATGTAAGCTGCCACTTTATTTTCATTATGTTGTCCAAGTTCCCAGTTGGCCAGCATGTGTCTTGTACTAGAATTAAAAACATGTACCTGGATACGTTCCCAGTCTGTCGCCTTGCTGGTGTCATGGGAAAACTTAGTGGGATAACAATCAAAGCTTTTAAATGCGTCACCATTTGGGCACGTCTCGGAACGGATACAGTGAACAGGAACAGGGTTACTTATACTCTGGGAGATAACGCTCCCTCCAAATACAGTATATGTTTACCAAATCTCCAAGGAAGAGAAGTTCAAAAAGCCCAGTCGTGATTAATGGCCGTCATGGCAGTCTCTTTGTTGGGTTTCGCTGCTCCTCTGATGAGGGTTCTGTGCCTGTCTTTGTCTTTTCAGGCTCTTTAAGATTTTCCAGGCCAGACATATGGAGGAAAACACTTTTGTTCTGTGTGTTTTTTTCTCTCTCTCTCTCTTTTTTTTCCCAGACGGAGGGGGATGTTTTGTGTTAGTGTCTTGGAGGAATGCCGTGAACAGTTGCAGGTCACTGTTTCTTTTCCAAACAGCAGGCCTGTCGGGTCTTGTCCAGCCCGCCAGCTAACACTCACCTTCCCCTCTTAGCAGACGCTGGGTGTGTACCTTCTTAGATGTTTTAATCTGCTTCCCTGACCACAGGTTAGTTCTTTGATTTTTGGTTTGTCAAGTAGATGAAGAAGGGTCTTGCAAGTTTTGTTTATAGTAATCCAAGCTGTGATGTTCCTCTGCACCTGAAAGCCTCCGGGCCGACTTGGCTGCAGCTTTTTCATCCTGTCTTAAGGTCCTGCTGTATAAAGTGCCGGCCACCTGGCTGTCTTTTTATGGAAAGTCAGCCTCGCTCTGTGTCAATAAGCTTGTGAACAAAGACGTCTTGAGTTTACTTGTTTGTTTTTAGCTCTGCTCTCTAGGTGGTCCCCAAACCAACATGCCGCATTTGCTAACGCCGCCCCCTTCACCCTCCTGTGCTGTGTCCATTCATGTCACATCTCTCAGCATGGAGCAGTGAAAGAAACATCCATGACCTTCTTATCCACAGCCTTGTCACACCTGTGTGGGCCGATAAAGCCTTTCTTTGGAGCCAGTGCAGTGTGTATGTGTGGACCAGACTGTTGGCACCAAAATGTTTTCCAAATGTCAGTTTATTGGTAAAACGTTTTGCAAGCTGTTTTCCAGTGTGTGTCACGTGGTGCCCCTCATTCATTACTCCCGAGGTAGCTTTTCCGCCACTCTGGACTTAACTGAGTAGTTTGACCTCTCACCCCTCAAAGTGATTGGTTAGCCTGAGCTGGTCATCCATGGACCGTTTGACCGCTGGCATCTTAAGTGTTCATTTCTGATCCCTAAGGCGTAATCATTTTTTGCTGCGAGTTTCGTTTTCAGTTGCTTGACCTCTGACCCTGGCGCTATTACTGCCTCTTGATGCATCTTTACCCTCTGGCTCACCTTGGTGTTTGATCCTTACCTCCTTTTCAGAGATGATAAATTGATTAATTTTCTTCAAAATTGGTGCACAGTTGATGCAGACTTGAGACAAAGTGTGAGTTGCTAATCTGGTTCGCTCTATGTAGAGTCCAACTTTCATTCAAAAAAATCTGTTGTCCAACATTGTTTCAGTCGCAACCCACTGGCCGTAAGGAGCAATGCAATTCTGTTTTTCAATCCAGAGTGGCTAGGGATTCGTGGACTAAGGTTCTCATTGATCTTTGACATTTTGTTCATTTTTTGACCTGCTGATACAAATTTTAGCAGCTTCTATTTCTGAACAATTCATAGCATTCAAAAAAAAAATTTGCAGCTTACATTCTGCGAGCACTTATTTGTTTTAAGAGCAGAGACAATGTCATACCTTTTGGTTGAGAGCAGAGTTGACATTTTAAACTTACTTTAGCATATTAGTAATTAGCACAGGTTGCTAAGATGCTAAAGTTTCTAAAATGCTGCCAGTCTTTCCAACTCCAGCTGTTTCTATGATGGGAAAAAGGTTGGAAGCTTGAAAAAAATAAAACAGGTCAACTTTACTGCGCTTCATTCAGCCTTTCCTGTGGAGAACCGAAGTCAGCTTTTATTTAAAGAATTGTCTCCGAGGTGGCTACAGAACGGTGCAGACGACTCCTTTATGTACCCAAAGATGATTGGGTACAAACCAGTAGAAAGTTCATAAGTATGAAATGATGAAGAAGCTAAGCAACAACCTGACCGAAAAAATATGGCTTTCTTTTTAACAACTTCTTTTGTGCTTCCTCTGACTTTTTTGTTTTAAATTAGTCTGAGAAAGTAGGAACGAACAGTGTTGACAGCAAACGGGCATATTGTACACATTGTTCACAGTTTTGTAGTTTTTACTCGTATATAAATTGCTTATAGCAAAACTGATGTAGGTTAGTCTTTTAAGTTTTTTGTTTTACTCAGTTTTTATTTTTGTCACTCAGAAAATTTCATTTCTACCAGAAGCCTTGGTTCTCTGTTACTTCTCACTTGTGGGGTCTTTCCTGCTGACAACCCATGATTAATTATTAACAAGAACTTGAAAAAGAGCAGGATGGTTTTTGTCAGTGTACTCACGTTTTGGCACAAGCGCCTGCCAGAGGCTTACATGTACGCCAGAATCTCATCATAACTTCTGGCAACACATTCAGCTGCAACCTGCTTGGTTTCTCAAATATGAACACACCTTATCCTCCATTACTTTGGCCTCATTTAAGGAGGGTTATGTTTGTTTAAATGACTCAGACTGGCTTTATGTCCGCGAGAACCCATTAAACTGTGTACAACCACAAAAAACAGATACAAGTGGGGAGTTGCAACATATTCAGACAACAACTTAAAATGCCAGTGAGACTTTCAGCCTGTATTTCTCCGCTTCTTGGTAGAACACTCTATATTCTGTTTGAAAAACATTCAGATAACTCTGTTTTCCCCTTTTTCTCTTTTTAGTTGATCGATCCCAGTACCATTGGATGGTGCAACAGATCCAATGGTACCTGAAAATGTAGAAATTTTGTTTCGACAAAACTCATATATTCCATGTATTTCTTTTTTCCACCAGTCTTTTCTGTCAGGCAAAAGTCATACTCTGACATATACGTTGTGTGTCTCTGGCTGGTTGAGGCTACTGCTAACTTACTGCTAACGTACCCTTTCCCGCCAGCAATGGTATGTTAGTATTTCTGTGGAGATACACGTCTGAAATGTACTTCATAATGGTCTTAAAAGGTAATTAAATTAGAGCAAAACTTGCAGAAAACCTGGTTGATATTGTTACTGCTGCCTGGATTACCCAGTGGTTTTGGTGATTCAACTCTTTGTAATCCACCAAACTATGTTTTCTATAAATGCAATAAAAAGTTAATTAAAGAGCATATTTCCATGACAGAGTGAGGATGTTTAAGGACTGGTGACATGCCAGCCAGTAGACTCCAGTGCAGTGCTGTTCAGATTTTGCAGCTCTTGCTCAGTTCTCAATACTTAAAATTTAATATCTTTGTTCAAGCGACGGATGAAACCAGGCCTTTGTAAGTTGGCACAAGTCACTCAATTCTTACTGCAACAGAAACTGGCCAATCCCTTTCACCACTTTTTCTTTCCCGAAGCAAACACTTGCAAGAACGAGGTCATTTTGTCCTCCTGCAGAATATATGGAATGACGGAGGGCTTCTTCGCATGGTGCCTCACATGCTCAGTCTCCACAGCAGAGAAATGGGTGAAACTTGCAGTTACATGTGACATCTGCACTGAGTCGAGTGAAAAGGACAAACAGTTTCTTGAGAGAGTGGAAAAAATAATGCTGCCTCTTGAGTCAGTGAAAAGATGCAGTGTTTGTCTCTTGGATTTCTGCCAGGACCGAGTCGATTTCCTGCCCTTGTTTGTTTACTTTAGAAGTGTCTTAGGACCCGCGCATACAATGAGATGATCTGCCTGTACGAACCACGGTTAATACAAAATTTCTTACAAGCTAGTTGTCCACTTCATCAGTTTTTCCCTTAATTTGCAGCGTGTGTAAATCAGCGTCAGCCAAGCAGAGCAGGTGGCTCAGCCTGAATGACTGAGAGGGACAAAAGCCTACAGACACTGTGAGCTTTCACAAGCACAGTGGAGAGTAATGTGAGGAAATGCTTAGTATTCAGCTCATATTGACTAGTACTCAATACACAGATACTGTGACATTTGTGAACTAATCCCTCCGTAGCTTGGATACAAGTTAGCTTCCTACGTGAGACTGCTTTCACAGTCCTAATCCTGGTTATTACTGAGGGTGTCTCTGGGTTTACTGTCTCATTACAGATTGAATTATTATGTATAATGTAGAGATTATTGCTTCGTGGCACAGTGGGGCTGCTTTGAGCGGCGTCCAGACCGCAGCGCACCGTCAACCATCCTTTGTGTTGTCTCTTGTCCACCTAGAATCAGAAATAACCTGGTACCACCTCAAAGACCAAGATGTGTCAGTATCTGTACATTTTATACAAAATTGAAGCCATATAAATAGAAAAGGTGTGATTTAAATGGACGTTTCTAACAATTTGTAGGTAGAAGCATTAGAAATTATATATTTTTAGTACTTTGCAAAAATGCTAGCTAATGGCATTTCTTTGTCTGAAATGTCTGTGCATCCTTAAAAAGTCTTAAGTCTTAAATTAATGTATATAAAGTTAAGGCCTTAAAATGTCTTGGATTCATTAAAAATGTAATTTGTCCTTAAATACTTTATCCACAGGTCTTAAATTTTGTCGTGGCCAGACCTTTTAATCTCATATTCTATGTAGATTTTTTATTATTCTTGCGGTACTTTTCTGTTAGGCAACAGTTTGAGTCGCCCACAGACATCTTAATTATATTTTGTGACTCAAGGTGTTTGAAGCTACCAGTAACAAGCTGCTAACACATCCTAGCTAACTAACTAGCTTTTTTACAATTATCATGTGTAAGTGCAAATTTATTGTCAATTGGCTGGACGATGTTTTTCTTTGCCTCTGGCTCACTTCTGTTGCCAACCCATACAATGTTATGCACATTATGTGCATAAAAGCTTTGCACTACAGGGGTTAAGGCTATAGAGAGCCATGTGCATATATATGTGAGCCATATTTGTGCTTCTCACACATGTAGTGTGAGAAGCACAAATCTGCCACCAAGAAATACAAACAAATCCCAGAAATGGTACAATTTTGGATTAACAGCCACTATATCCTCATAGAAAATGCCTTATTTTTAAAGCTTCTGGCAACTTTGTGATTCCTCCAACTGCTTCTTTATTGAGGATCTGCTTCCACACTGAACAGTGTTGAAATACCCAACTTGGTAGCGCTTACTTATGTATTCACTCATCAAAAGAGATCCCATTTTTAGTTTCCTTCTTAGATCAGAGTTGGTCAAGCATTAAATCATTCAGTGCCAGTCTCCAGCCGATTTCTCAGTGCGTTTCTACTTTATAATTCACATCTCTGTTCTTTCTAGTCAGTCTTTTTGCCTGTACCAAATTAGTCAGGCCTTCTGACCAATTGTGTTTGCCTCTCCGCTGTTTGAAAGGTTCAGAAACTCAAGCCCAGCTTCCTCTCTCTGCCTCATGTTCTTTTCCCCCTTTGATCTCAGACTGTTTCTCCGCTCAGGTCTTTCTGGCTTTCCGTGTTTTGCCTCCTCACACGCTCCGTCTGCCGTGAAATGTGAGCAGGTTCCTGTGAGAGAAACCGGTGAGCCCAGCGTATGAATTGGCACCGAGTTAAAGGGTTCCGTCCTTTCGGATTTCAAGTCAGACCAGCCGACCGGGTGATTTCGAGGCCACCCAGAGCCGGCGTTTACCCCCGCGTCAGAAGGCCGGCCCGCGGATGAAAAGCAGGCCCATAAACAGAAAGGTTAAGCAAAAAATGGGCCAGTTCACGTGCGAGTAGTTTTGTCTAATTGCATTTTCACAGTAGAACCCACACTGATGGCCAGACGCACTAGAGCTTCATGAAAACCACATGCGTGACACCTCTACAATGTGTGCACATGCTCTCCCATAAATCCTTTCCCCTTCCTCTTAAAACGCTTTCCCTCTGCAGCTAATAAAGTGCTGTAAAATGTCCTGATTGTATGTCCATGTGTCGAACGTTTTCATAAAACCTCGCCACCGTCGGTTCATGGAGCTCCTGATTTTTCAGACCTCCTATTCTTGTCTAAGCAGTCAGATTTACACGTGCCCCCCGAGGGGACAGCTGAAGAGTCAAGAACCAGCAGTAAAGCAGACTCCTGGGGTCATAGCGTGGGTACTCTGAAGATGTGCTTTATCGTTTGCATTTAGAGGAGTAGACTGCATTTGTTTTTCTTCATGTAAAATAAGTATCAGGCTAACTGACAGATGCCTTTGCGGCTCGAGCAACATCGATGAACACAGGGAGAGTTTCCAAGACTTTTCAAAGCTTCCTGTTCCTTCTCACATGTGATCCAAGCCTCCATCTGGCGTCCAGACTGCGCTGAGTGTTTTCATGCCTGTGGACTAATGTGTGGGACCTCATTTAAGTATGTAGCGAGGGGAAACAAACAAGCATTGAGTTTTGTCACATAAAGTTTTAGTTTAGTTAGGCCTGAATGTTTTATTGCCTCCTCGACATCTTGGATGTAAATAAAGTCGGTAAACATTCCCACAACATTCGACACCGTATTGCTTGATAAAGGCCGTTTCCCCCCACGTTTTCATGCCAGGCGTTTAAACATTTTTGTTGTAGCTGATCCAGGAATCTAATGTACAAATGCTGCTGTTGCTCGCTGAGATGTTTGACTCTTTAATCTCTTCTGCTCTCCGCCAGTCTGAAGCTGAATTAGGCAATCATTCACATAAAGTTTAAATTTCTCTCTTTTATCGTTCGACCCTAGGATTTCATTTTGTTTCACGTGGATGGTTTTTCAGTCTCTCAAGTCTTGCATTCTGATTTTTGTCACAGTGACACAACAGAGACTTTTAGCTGATCTAAATGTTTTCACGCTGAACAAATTTCCCTGAGAAACGAGGTATTTTTCCTGATACGATAACCCAGTAACGTCACCCTTACAATTCCATACTGAGACACCAATGAGATGTTCAAGAGTCTCCTTTGTAAGATTCACTTCACTGTCAAGAGACCCAAAAATAGGGGAAAATAGCTCCAGCGTGGAGTTTCCATAGAAACCTGCAGATGGAAGTTTTTCTATTGTCTCATGCTGAGGAGTAGACGGCAGCTCTAGATGATGAAGCGCCGTCATTACATTCTACCGTATCGAGGACTCATCCAGCACTTTCCTTTATATTAGTTTGAGAAAGTTTCACATGCCCTACTTGTACTTTTTGTCAACTTTCTTTTGAAACAATGTCTTTTTATGTTTTTGACGCTGCGATATTTTTGTGCTTACGATATATACAGCCATCTTAATTCAGATTGGACGTCTTATCAGAAAACAGCACTGAGAAAGCAATTTATTGTAACCAAAATGTGCTGTTAATACCAATTGTATGCTATGAAACATGTTTGTAAAAAAAAACACAAAAAATACAGCATTAGGAATGCTGAACCTTTCCAGTTATTGTCCCATTAAGACTAGTTTACAATAACTATTATTGATAAAGTTGTGAATAATTGTGAAGTAGAATGAAAATGGTCGCTTTCTTTCTGGCTTGCAGGTGTTCAACCACATTTTTGGGTATACTCTCCGTATACTCCAACTACGTTTTAATGACCAGGGATTGCAAAAGAGAGTAGAGAATCCGTAAACAACAGTTTTGAAACATGTTCTGCACACATTGTGTAGTGGATTTAAGGTTAAATTGTCCACTGGATTTAAGGCTAGACTTTCACTAGGATATTGTAACAAATGATTAAGCCATTCCATTGTAGCCATTTCTGTATGTTTAGGGTCTTTATCCTAAGGTAACCTGTTTGAAATGCTTGCATTACCTTTCGAACAGCTTAAAGCAAGCATAAATCCAAGGTATTTATGGACGTAAATACCCTGGATGCCAAAGACCTGTTCAAGTCTTTGGCGTCCTTGAGCAGGTCATCTTCGAGAATTGCCCTGTATTTTGCTCCATCCATCGTCCCGTCAACACTTTCCAGCTTCCCTGCTGCATGACACTGGCACCACCATGCCTCGATGCAGGAACGATGATTAGCAGTGTTGGTTTCCTTCCACAAAAGGAAGTTGGCAAAAACATTCAGTTTTGGTCTCATTTCTCCTCGTGGTTTTTGTTTCTTGTGGTAACCTCCAAACAGGGCTAACTAATTTTGGTTTTATTGTCTAAAACAATTTTCTCATTTCCACCCCTTTTTAAATGCATTTCTAGTGTAGCATGACATGACTAATATGACAAGAGAATGACTAATACTTGTCCAAACTGTTTATCTCTATATTAAAGTTTCAAACTTGAATCTGATACGAAGGAACATATTCAATACAATTTCCACTATGGTCTGGACTTTCTTTGAAACCATAGGGTTCTTTTAGCATTAATTAAAAAAGACAATATGGTCACTGTCTTGGTAAGGCAAAACCAGTAAGACCAATAAACAGTGAAGCAATTTGGCACCCATTTTGAAAACTGTAAATAATTTTAAAAATGTAGCTTTCCTGCACAGCAAAAATAAGCAATTTAACACCTAAAGGTGTTAATATCTTTTATGGACGTAAATACCTTGGCTGCAGTTGTGTATTTAATTAGTAAACTTTTCAAAGCTTGGGAAACTGTCCCATAACCTAATGATGCTTTTAAACGTCTCCATCCATTATCCCTGACTGGTTTTCTGTGTTCCTCGTTTGTTTCCTAACGCTCTCTGGCAAACCTCTGAGGCCTTCACGGAACAGCGAGATTCATACTGAGATTAAATGACACACAGCTGTACTCTATTTACTAATTAGGTTCCTTCTAAAAGCAGCCAGTTGTACTGAATTTTATTTAAGGACCTCAAGGTAAAGGTTCCTGGACAGTAATGCATAACAAACTTTTCAGATTTAGATTTTAAAGAGTAGAAACTTGGGGTAGGTGATATGGACTTAGAATTTTATTGCGATATTTTGTGGTGCTATTGTGATAATGATAAAAATGATGATGAAAACTATATATTACCACTTTTTTTTTTTAAAAAAGGTTTTGTTAGCTGTAGTGGCCTTTCTTTGATAGTCCAACAGGGAAGAGGGGGAAGTCAAATGTCACCAGGCCGGGAATCAAATCTGCGATTACCACCACGACCACTAAGGCCTCCATATGTGGTCCATGCTTTGCCCCTGTGCCACCACAGCACCCCATATATTACCACTTTTTTATATATTACAACTTAATGGGTGTGACTGCATGGCACAGCAGCACTCAGCACCACAAACACAAGCACTGTGCTTGGAAAAACATTCTCATTTTAGTTAGTCTTCTTTAGGACGCACTGTGAATTAAACTGCATGTAGTAACTGTATTGAACCACATTTTCAAATTTACTCATATTTATTGACGGTTTTGTGGAACAATGAGTGGAGAAAATGGTAAAAATAAAATTTCAGATAATACCTTCACTTTTTTGTTGGATTTTTTTTTAACACCACTAATTGAAATGTATCAAGACAACACAAAATTGTCTTAACAAAAGAATAAATAAAATTCTTGCAAATGATAAACAATACAATAAATGCATCGTTTATTTTGGATGAAAATGCATCGTTTATTTTGGCAGATCCCCTAGTAGAAACGTTGTAATTTTTCGCGCCATTCATCGTTTGGGTTTTCCCTAGAAAAGCTGCTAAGCCTGCTGGTAGAGGCGCAAGGCACTCCACTGCTTTTTTGTGTTAAACTGTACAAGTTACAAAAATTTGATGCTGCACAGGCAAGCATCATAATTTGGCAAAGTTGCAGGGACGGCACAACTGGTGCGCACCTCTTTGTTCCCAGTTCAATGCGTCATCTATAAACCTGGCTTAATTTGTCTTTTCTGTCTCTGTTACTGGTGTACAAAAACCCCTTTTTATAAAAAGGTTTTGTTAGCTGTAGTGGCTTTTATTTGATGGTAGTCCAACAGGAAAGAGGGGGAAGACTTTACTTGCTCCTTATTTGTTCTTTATTTAAAATAAGGAGCAACTTTACTAAGCAAGACTCCTTAGTAAAGTCATGCTAAAGAGCAAGACTTTACTTGCTTCTTACTTTAAATAAGGAGCAAGTAAAGTCTGGTGGCCCGCCAGGCTTATAATACACTGGGGGAAACCCTGGTTTTGACATAAAACGTCACCACAACACGACATGTGAAAGTTTAAAGTGGTAGGTTTCTTTTGCCAGGGATTGCAGGCACTTTCATATAAAAATGTTACGATTTCATCTAAAATTCCCACTGATGCTGGTTGTTGCTCTCATGAGTTTCCTAGCAGCAATGCTGCTGATTGCCTCTCTTTATCTGTTCTTGTATTATAAATGAACAAAGTGCAGTGAAGTAGTGGGAAAAAGCCTGGCCTACAGTGGTCAATAAAAATGCCATTAGGAATCAATTAAACTAATCTATCTGTAATGGAATCAAGCTGAACTTTGTTGTGAATTTTTTTTCCCACTCTTCACTCTCAATGTGTCAGTTCTTGCACTCGGTGCAGCGCTGACGACGACACCCACAACAATCTGCTGCCTGGTTGTAAAAATGCAGATCGCCCTCCAACTCTCTCTCTCTGAATGCCTAACAAGCCTGGATTTGCTTGTAGCAGCACAGTGGCCAGACTAACCCCACCGCTACACACGCACCGTTTTGGCAGCAGTACCTCCGGCTCATTCTCCGAGCCCCCGCTGAGGTTCTGCATGTGCCCATATGGGAGTGGAGTCATGTCTGACACTTGCTGGTTGGGGGTAAAGGTTCCAGTCTGCTGTGGTTGCACACTGCTCCCGGACTGCTGATGGAGCAAAAGTTACCGCATCCTTAGCTGTCAAGATATTCTGTTGTTTAAGTCCAATTCATTTACGTTGCTTACTTTGTGTGGATCAGATCGTTTTATTTGGGTTTTTGAGCACTAAGGAAGGCATATTTTGTCTTTAATATGGCTGTAAAAAAACAAAGGTTGTAAAACGAAGCTGTTTGGATAGACTAAGTGTAGTCCTACGTGTCTGCTTTTTGTTTTAAATGCCTGTTTACTCACTGCTTGTGCTGTACAGCAGCACACATGGATAATTCACTTATAGCCCAGCGCTGTGGAAGAGAACATTATAACAGTAAAATCCCTTTAGCACACAGGTCTAACTGCATTAGCTGCAAAACACCAGCTGATGTCCACAGACTGGGACGGGTTTCTGTTTGAGTTAGAATCAAGGAAGAGAAGTAAACTTATGAAAACAGATTCTCCTTCATCATACATTGTTGAACGATTCTTTAATTGGCCGATGTTTTTAATGTAGCAAAAAAGATTAAATAAAAGTTTTTTTTAATGTCTCAGAGCTAGACACACTGAGGTTTCTCTGGTGTCCAAACCTTTAGTCAATTATGATTGTTCTTTAAGAACTATAATCTAGGAAGACAAAGAAACAAGATTCAGAATATGTTTTGCAGGCTTTTTGTAATGATTGGTCATTATTTGTGCTAGGAGAAGAAGCAAGGAAAATAGTTTATAGCATTGTGAAATAAAGTATTGTAGAGTTTGCATTTTTGGTTAGAGTTTAGCATTTAGCAAAGTTAGCATTTTTTAAACATCCTTTTCTGTTTGTATTCCCTGGGAAAAGTAGATCTTTAACTTTTAGTTTTAGAAATAGCTACCGCTTCGAATCTGTTTAAAAAACAATTAAGGAATTGGTTCATATCACATCAGATCTGTCAGTATTTTGAATGAGTACCTGCTCCTAATCCCACTTGTGTTTCGCCATCTAGGTGGATTCATTTTTTTTAATGACTTCTTATGGTCTTTATAATTGTTTTCTTGTTTTGTATTTATTGACAAAATTTGTGAAGTTTTCATTTTAACCTCGTTTAGCTTTCGTGGTGGAGAAAGCTCAATTGACACGACAACAGTGATGGGTTTTTGTTCCGCAATGTACTATTGTGGCCTGTGGATTGGTTTAACATATTAGTTTTAAAGAAACATAAGCCTCTTGTGGCCTGTACATTGCCTTTTTGTTTTCTTAGGCCAAAGTGGGTTATTGCTGTTGTGGGTAATCGTGTATTATAAATCTTTAAAGAGGTTGTAAGTCACTTGAAGTTGGCTGCGTGTACTCTTGTTAAGTAGCAGCAGTCTTACAGTGGCGTATGATCCTGTAATCACTACGGTAGCCTCTCTGCTCATTTTTCAAACCATCGGCGAAGACGGAGAAATAAAAAATAATCGTCCTGGTGCTGAATTGTTCTGTAGTTGCTCTGTTTTTATTGGAGCATAAAATCGAGGGAGATTCATCACGAGATGCACTCTGTTCGAGTCTCGTCCTGCCTCTAGAGACAGTCTAATAGCAGTAAAAGCTTGAGCTATCTCCATACGCTTGTGTGTTTACGTAATGTGTGTGTTTGAGATGTTTTTAGGACATTCCTGTGATATTGGCTCACTTTTGTGTGTTTTCTCCTCGAGCACAGCCTCCTTTGCTCTGTATCTGCACACTTCTCTATGGAGCCTGATTCTAGAAACAACAACACTGTCTCTGTGTTATTAGCCACCGGATATTAGCCACCCCTCTGAGCTATCTTCCAGCCCCAGTTTTAGCCCGTCTTTCCCCCCTCACTAACTCGTTCATCCAGGGCCCCCTACAGACAGTCTCCTGATTCCCCCCTCCTCCTCTCTCCCTGTTACTCTCACTGCATCTAGCCAAGTGAAACATGGAAATTTAGCTCTGCTGACAACACCTCTTTTATGACTCCAGACAGCAGGACCTAAACTCAGTTTAGAAATGGGCAGTAAAGGTCTGAGAATAGCACAAAGTGCCAATAAATATGTTGACTACAAAGCTTGAGTAAGAAATAATAAAAAGACAAAACAATTGCACTTTTAACCGGCTAATTCAAACTGTTATGTTTGTAAGTAGATTATTTGTTGGCTGCAGTCACAGAAATAAATTGCATAACACGGCTGACTTTGGACACAGGCTTTATTGCGCCTCGTTGTACGCACAAGCGATTACAAATGTCGCCGTTTCATGAGAACAAGCATTTCATATTTACCATGTAATTGGATTTAACCTGAACCCGTACTGTCATTTGAAACAAAAATGTCAAAGCTTTCACTTTCAAAAGCCTTGTTTTCGACCTCTGAAAAAGCAGAGAGGCCCAGCTCCAGCGCAGTGTCCAAGGGGCCACAGCGCACCCCTGGTCTCCCCGTGGTCTCCACAGGCCAGAGCGGCGGCAGAGCCGCAGTGTGATTGGCTCTGTGCTTCAGACTGTGTGATTCTCTGCAGCAGGGTAATGTCACCCTGGTTCACCATCACAGCTCATTCTGTACTTTTATTCTCCTCTGAGCCTTTAAACGGTTCATTAGTCTTTAACAAGACTGCAGAGCCCACTCCAAACTCCGCGTTAACCCCTCCGTGTCTGGCTCCGTCTCGGACTTTCAATGCGCACTTTGGGTCTCTTTCTGTCGTCCAACGGTAATTTTTCAATTTTGGCTTTGGAGTTCAGATCAAATCGACTGAAGGTGTTTGGGATTCCGATCACTGCGGACTGTGACCAACAGCAGGGAGGTCGGTAGTGTGGGGGGTTGTTTTGGACCGAAGCCTTTCTCATGGACTCTCTCACTGAATAGAGAACATTGATGCTTCACTATCCTCACTAGCGTTCCCTCTTTCCCTGGGTTGTCATTCCCTGAATGAGCCTTTCAGGACCGCAGGCTTGCAGGCCTGGATACAAAACCTTCCTCTGCTTATTAAAACGCACAGAGCTCTGCGTACTTTCAAGCCCCCAGTCAGAAGTTACAGAATCAGCCAAGCTCATACTGTAGCAGAGACGCTCTGATTAGTTACTTCAGCCTTTAGGAGAGCGGATGTATCCATGTGTTAGCTGCCCGAGTTTCACACATTTGTGTAGATTATGTTAATATTATTCAAACGTAAACAGATCAAACTTAAACCAGACAGACTCATAATCATCTATCACTTGAAAACAATACAGCCCCATTTTCACCTTTTAAATGAAGGGTGTAATTGAATCTTTTTCCTTTTGGTGGTGACTGAACTCAAGCCTAGATTTATTTATTTCCAATTCAAACATGTTATCGGGGTCTTTCTGATTGTGCAGGCTTTTTATTTGTACATACATACATAAATAATAAGGGCTTCGCTTCATTTTCTGTAAAAAATATTACAGATAAATGTAGAAAAATAATCAAATGAAAAAATAAATCTTTTTTTCAGGGGTTTCCCGATTCAACTTTTTCACTTTCAGTGCAATATCGTTATTGACCCGATATGACAGTAGCATGAATCATACATACTTTTATTGCTTATTTTGCAGTGTGGGATGCTTAATCAAGTGAAATTACTCAGAGAACAATAGTGAACAACAAAATGTGTTGGAACAACTGACCCATTTATTATTAACCAATGGGTCTCTGTGCAAAATGCAAAGCGCTGCTGGATAGAAGTGCTGCTGCAGACTGAATGCTGGAGCAGAGTGCATCCATCTGTGTGCGTATAAGAAGTTTTCTGACCAATGTAATCCGATACCTGGTTTTTGACTCTCCGACTGATTTCCGATACCAGTATCGGATCATACACATAAGACATAAGAACAGCACTGAAAATGTCTTATAGACCTTGATGTCATGTGTGAGCTAGAAAGTAGGTTTCAACTAATACTTTAAAAAAAAAAACAAGATTTAAATGAGTATTGAGTTTTAATGTAAGTGACATTGCTAATGCTGCAATCTTCATGTATTCCATGGTAAAACTGGACATTTCTGAAAAGTTGTCTGTGCTCGTTCTGTAACGGGCTGAGGTTAAAATCTCAGCCAGATGAAACTGAGCAACTTATTTCTCTGGTCAGTCTTCCTGTTATCTGTGAAGACTTGCTCTTGCTCGCTCTCTTGTAGCTTAAGTAAACTGCAGTCATGTCTCCATTTAGTGGAACATATAGCTGCCGTTAAATTGCTCACATGTCTGAGCTTCCTCTAGCCATATAAACCCCCTCACAGATGCCGACAGTCATTAACTTTGACAATTCATTACTCTGTAACTGCACTGACTTAGTAGCACTAAATGTTCTGAAAAAATCTGATTCTACAATCAAGCTAAAAATTGATTCGCCAAATCTCTTTGCCGTTTCAGGGAATGCCCCAGCTTCCCTGTGCCAAGGCGCTGTACAACTATGACGGCAAGGAACCGGGAGACCTCAAATTCAGCAAGGGCGACATCATCATCCTGCGCCGACAAGTGGATGAAAACTGGTACCACGGTGAGATGGGCGGAGTCCACGGCTTCTTCCCCACTAACTTCGTCCAGGTCATCAAGCCTCTGCCGCAGCCGCCGCCTCAGTGCAAAGCTCTGTACGACTTCGAGCTGAAAGACAAAGAGGCCGACAAGGACTGCCTGCCCTTCTGTAAGGTGAGAACGCCGCAGACGTTCAGCAGACGTTCTCCTGCCACATAGCCAGCGCAGTAAAACCAAAATACCTCTCATTACAGTGACGCTTCTGCCTTGTAGGCCTTCATTTTCTGGAGTTATGTGCGTGTCAGAACGTCCGGCTTTTTAAATGAAACACCCACAGCAACGGTTTGGATTTTAAGCCGGGCCTCTTGATGAGCAGCTGTAATTAGGCTGGAGAGAATGAATGGCGTATAGAGCGAGGCATCGCTTAACTACAGTAATTAAGCTGCTTTGTTTATTCAGCTGCTGGGTCATAAGTTGATTGTTTTGGATTCTGTCATCAATTTATATGCCACACGAACAACACCAGAAACGAGCTCGGCAAGTATCTCATCTGATGGGCTGTTTTTAGTCCCAGGGTATGTTCTGTTTCACAAACCCCAAAAACTCTTCTCCTCCTCATTATTTCTGCTCTGAAGTTCACTCCCTAAGGTTGAGCAATGCTCTGCGTTAGATACCAACCCTTATTTACATTTTTTCCCTCTCTGTTGTGTTATTCTAGGATGATATCCTGACCGTGATCCGCAGAGTTGATGAAAACTGGGCCGAGGGAATGCTGGGAGATAAAATTGGAATTTTCCCCATCTCATACGTGGAGGTAAGGGTGTAACTTCACTCTTGTGATGAAACTGCCTCACATCACAGTCAGATGTCTGGGACTTTGATCATGGTCTAATTTTATTCTTTTTTTTGTTATTTCTTTAAATCTACTTAAGTTTATGAAACACAAGTGTTTTCTGCGTAAGGATCTTTTACTCTTAGAAACGGTCAGTGTCTCGCCTTGTCAGGGTCATTTCTTTTAACCTCTATGGGAATTTGTTGCTTTGTACTTCACTACTGCGTATGATTTTTTCCCTTTGTATTTTTAATTATGGTGGTAACTAGTCAACGAAAGGTTCAAACCTCGTGTAAATCTATTTAAATGCATTTTACCCATGGATGCATCAATATGAAAATGTATTATTGGTGTTATGGCCAATTGGTGATATTTACTGACATTTTATGTATCGTATATCATCACTTTCCTAAAATAATGGTCCAAAGGTAATTTTTTAACAAAGGTTTTTTGTGTGTGTCTAATTCATCTTTTATTTTTTATTTATTTATTTATTTTTTTCAATTTTTTTCTCTGAAGAGTTTTTGCGGCGCTAGTGGCTCGTATTTTTTAGACAGTAGGCAGACAGGAAGGAGGGTGAGGAGAGGGGGGAAGACATGCGGTGAAGGTCGTCGGGACCGGGAGTCGAACCCACGACGTCCGCGTCGAGGACTAAGGCCTCCAAACGTGGGGCGTGCTAACCCCCTGCGCCACCACAGCACGCCCCGCTAATTCATCTTTTGACAAAAAATGACTTAAGCTATTATTTTACGAAGGTGACGATATATATTTCACTACCTTTTCGACACTTTGAAAAAACCACCACACCGCTGACTTCACCGCTCATTCTCTGCATTAAACTCCCCATAATCCTTTGCTACTTCACTCACTGTCACATGACCAAACAAATACCACATTAAACAACCCTTTGGAAATAAACTTCAACAGATTGGAAACAAATATCAGCTGTTAATGTTGGTCCAGTTTCATTTATCGGACCAATACTGACATGTTAAAAAATGACTAATATCGGCTGATACTGATGTTGGTGCCGATAACACCATGCATCTTTATATTAATCTCCCTTAATGTCGTGTTTCTCCCTGTTTCCGTCATTTGTTGGTCAGATTCCTCTTCAACTATACATGGTCGGTGCTAAACATGGTACGCAGCTTTATTTGTTTATTTTAGTATGAAATGACCAAAACTATAAAGGCAGAAAATGCTGGTGCTTTGGTTTACTGGCCAGAAGCGATCTTGTCTATATATTCAGGAAAAATAAATACAAGCAAAATATGTTTAAAGTTATTTTAGCCTGGGAGTATTTTACAATATAAATCCCCTCTTCCTCTGGTTTAACTGTCATTGTATTCATTGCTAATATTGAGAGGGACAGAATTGAGAATGGCTCATTCTGTATATTTTTAAATAATGAAAGTTCAGGGTGAATAAGGAATATTTAGGTCATTGCGTTTTTCCTTTCCTCTGAGCCATGTTTTCTCTGTTTTCATCTGAAGTTGATTTATTGTATGATTTGGTACTTGTCTGCCTTTCAGCGATTAACCCAGACAGACTCACCACCGGATTGCTCTGAAACATTTAGGCTTTTAAGTAAAAAGAGCTGCTTGGGGCAAGAGATGATGGCAAGTTCACGCACCCTGTGATTAACCAAAACTGCTGCTTGGATTTTTACCTTCGTCTTTCACTCGCACGTTACATTGCCTAAAGAGTCTCAAAACCTGCAGTTAAGCAGCTGGCTAAGACCAATAAGCTTCCTTAAAATAAAGTTGGTCCTGCTTGTAGAAGCAGCAGTATTTCTGGTAATATGTTGATGAAGTAGACATTCAGACACTGTTAAGATGAAGGTCATTAATGCTTCATCAGAGATCCAACGTTTTCTGCACATTCACAGTTTCGGTAAATCTTTGACCTGCCAACTATGGCGTTACTTTAAGAGCTAAAATGTAAGAAAATATAGGCCAATCAGCTGCAGGGTAGGGTCAGATTTCAAAACAATTTTCGTCTGTTAGTGATTTTCTCTTTGTTGCCGCCCCCTGCCTCTCATTCTCCCATAGTTCAACTCTGCAGCCCGCCAGCTCATAGAGTTGGACAAGCCATCCGACTCCAGTGGAGAGTCCATTGAAGGGGCCTCCCTGGGACCCCAGAGCAACGGCGCCCAGCGGCCAGGGGAGAAGAAGAACACCAAGAAACGACATTCCTTCACTTCTCTTACCATGTCCCACAAACCCATGCTCGCTCCTCCGCCACAGCGCCACTCCATGGAGATCAGCGGCCCGGTCCTCATCAGCTCCAGCAACCCCACCGCAGCCGCCCGGATCGGAGAGATCAGCGGGGGGCTTTCCTGCAGCGCACCTTCACAGGTAGGATGGTCAGCTGGGAGATGCATGGAGGAGGGTTTTTTTTCTGGATGTTGTTCGTTTCTGACTTGTTAGTTTGGGCAGTGAGTTCTCGTCTTCACAATTCTGTTAAAGGGGCAGTGTTATATAAAAATGTAAAAATGACTTTACATTATGTTAAGATATTATTACCTCATCAAAAACACACCTGGAGTGTTGCCTTGCTTCTTTCATTCATGTTTGAGAAATCCTTAAATCTCCTGTGGCAACTATTCAGCTGTGAAAAACGGCTGGGGCGAACTGAGAGCTGCCTTCGGTGCAAAACTCCTCCTCAGAGCTGCAGTCTCCAAGCTTCTGCCTCGCAGTGCATCCCTTTCTCCATAACTCCCCCACTCAGCTCATTCAAACTAGCCAGCAGCAATTAGCAAACACCTGGTGGAACTGCGCATCTGCTGAGCTCATTATAGGAGCTACTGCTCAGTGCAACCCTGGTTAAATCAATGTTAAAGGGTTAATAGAGGAGCCATGTTGTGATGACTTCCTGGGAGTGGAGTTTTAGAAAGAGCAGGAGTTTCTTAAAAAGACAGAGGCCCAATTTCAAGATGTTAACCTATAAAGCCGAATTTCCTACACGTAATATTTGTATAACAATTAAAGTTAACATAGTTACTGGATTGTGCCATAAAATGCCTGGAAAATACATAATACCACCTCTTTAATTTTGTTACTTTTTTTTATTTTTTATCGGAGCATTTAGACAAAATAAAGTAGCGCCTGGCTTCAGTTTGTTGGCATCCTGTGGGTGTGGTGCGTGTGTCAGTCGGTTTTGGCTCCAACCACTAATCAGCTCCGTCTAAAGCCAGTTCCCAACTAGTCAGCGTTTGAGATGCACCATCAGCCTTTAATGACAAGCCGAAACCCAAGACCAGTCAATTACTTGAACAGTCACCTGTTGAAGCATTTATCATCCGGCTAGCATAGCAATCTATTTCTGTTTCCATGCAAAATATAAGTTTAAAAAAAAAAGTGCAACTACTGCAAAGTACTACAGGGATGTACTCGTTTAATCGGTTTCTTCAGTTTTTATCTTCAAACTGAAAAAAAATATCTGAGTAATTTAATGTAGGTGATGATAAATGAGCACTTTTGTTTTGGTTCAGCAGGGCGTAATGCATGTACTGTCTACTGGTGAGCTGACAGGAGAGACATGAATTCAGATCATAAGTTTTGTTTGTGTATGTCTTATTTAGGTGTTTTTATCATTCTTTAATTGGCCAGTGATACATATAGTTGGGACTTTAATGTATCTAACATTTGAGTGGAGTGTTGTTAATGTAATAATTATCAGATAAAAAGTAAAATGTTTTGATTATTTGAGGAAAATAATTTGCTTTAATCAAATAACTAAAAAGCCAGGAAATTCTCACAAAATACAAAACTCTTTTTTTATTTACAATTTTAATCTGGTTAAAACTGATGATCTGAACAAATGGCCTTTATATAGGATCCAGCATTCAAGCATTTATGCAAGACTCGCGACTTAGCTGCTCTTATTTTCCCAACTTTATTTTTCCAGAAAGCACCACTTTTATCCTTTGAACATGAAGACAAACGTCCCTTTCTCTCTTTGTACTGAGCAAACTATTATTGATTTTAGGAACTTAAAGTCATCCATATGCGTCTTGACTCATCCACAGAAATGACTCCAGCTTAGCCCTCAAGGTTTCCACACCAATCCTGACATGAGAGAAGCTCAAAGCTGCGCTGTGGTTTCTACTTGTTGGAAGTTGAGTCTTGATTTGATGCTTTAAAGCCAGAAAAGCAGATGTGTAGAGATAAACAAAACAATTACTTTGATGTCGCTTTAAACTGCCCAAGTGGCCGAGCAAAAAGAGCCCGAGACCTTTTTGAGAATAGACCTCCGTTAATATGCGGCATGAATTTATCATTTGTTTTTCCAGACAGAATCTCACTAGCGTTGTCACCGCTTTGAGTATTTTCTCTTACAGCATTATTTATATTCAACAATGACTGGCATTAAAAAAATAACACGGGTTTGGTTTGTGAATAATTTGAAACACAGACGACGACTCTCTTGCCGCACGAATGTCCTACTTTCATCAACTTTGAGTTTTCAGTTAACTCTTTTTTTATTACTGTCTGTGTTTTTGGGTACATGTTTCTCTGGAACATATTCGCTTTGATGCATTTAGACTTTCTGCAAATATCTGCACTAAAACCTCCTGTTAACTTTTACCGTTAAATGTTCCTGAGTTTTCTGTGAGACGAACTCAGTGCTCCTCTACAGCAAAGCCTCTCCTGAGGATCTTTTTCTGAGCATGTTGTTGTTTCTGTAGAGATGCACCAATCGATCATCCAACTATCCCTTGTTTGCCTCTGATTAGTGATCGGTGGGCCTATTATAAAACAGAAATAAAAAAAAATCTGTTTCATCTTTCATTTAGTGCATAAAAACTAGAATCTGCATGGTTGTGTCCGTTAAATTTGAGGCACTCAATTTTGAGTTCAATAAAAATTTGTGATGCATGGATGTGAAAATTTGGGCCAATAAAACACCTTGAAAAAAATAACCACACTGCTGATTCACCTTTGCTTCTCTGCTTCAGTTAAACTCCCCACAATCCTTTGCTGCAAAACTATCACTGTCAAATGACTAAACAAATATCACATGACCAAGCTCTTCCCCTAACTTTCCAGAAACAAACGGCAACAAGCTGGAAAAAAAATATCGGTTGTTAAAATCAGCTTAGTTTTATTCATCGGACCATTGACTAATATCAACCGATACCGATGTTCATGCCGATTTATCGTGCACCCTTAATCAAAATCTGATCTAATCTAATAACTTCTTTTTTGCTTTGATTTGAAGCTACTATCCATACCTGCAATGCATTTGTTTTCCTTAAAACAACAAATTAGATCTGGTCAAAATGGTAATCAGCAGGCCAAATTTCAAAGATAATCATAACTCCGTATTGGCCTGGAGAAGAATGATTGGGGCATTTCTAATTCATTATGTATGAGAGTTTCAGCCGTAAAGGCTTTTCTAGAGAACCTGCTTGCGGCTGTAAAGCGATCTTCCCCACTGACAACACAACAGCACACGACTGTTCTGCCTGTGCATGCCCAGTCTCTTTACCTTCGCATGCATTTGTCGTCTTTCCACCAAAAAATAAACAAAACGAAAAAAGAAAATAAAGCTAAGCCCAAGATTCCCAGAAGATTCTAGAAATTTCCATTTTCTAGAAGCCATCATCTAACGAGCTGCTTCTCCGAGGCGCCTGTGAGCGCACGGTTGCGTCCCGCTCCCAGAGAGGCTCACCTTTAGGAGGCGGATCTGTCTGGATCAGCCAGCCGTGGAGAGTCACCGAGCTACAGGGGCATATTGTGTGTCCCAACAGTGTTGCCTTGTTACCAGGACACCACAGTGACTCGGGTGGATTACCGACCGGGAAGGCCCCCCCTCCTCTGCCCGCTGATAACATGCCCAATGAAACACCCTCGTGTGTGATCACCTGACTCCTTTTGAGCAATCGGGCCGCGAGGCGAGCGTCGTGGTCAAAGCTTGGACACAAAGCCACATGTGTTCTGTGTTGCTCAGTGGGTCATTTACACAATGTGACAGGAGAGGGATTTTTTTTTTCTTTTAATGAAATCCTGGCAAACTCTGTAACTCTTCAAGTAATGAGACTGCGTTAATGGTCAGAGTGTAATTGTATTGTATGTCTAATTAATCAGTTAATTGGTTACAATAATTGTGTTCACTGGAGGGTGTTCGGTTTCTTATTGGATGAGAGGCGAGTGTATTAAATAGTCAACATTTCTCTTTGCTTTGACAGGTACATATTTGCACAACGGGACTAATAGTGACCCCACCCCCTAGCAGTCCGGTTACCACAGCAACGGTCTTCACATTTCCTTCAGAGACGAGCTACACCTCCATCGCTTTGGTAGGTCGAACATGGACGAGCTGTTAAAGCTTTACAAGCTTTAACAGCTCGTTCAATAGATTCCCACTTTGGAAGTTTTATAACCGTTTATGGGTCATTAAAAAAAATTTGTTCATGTCACTTAGACATTTTCACATTTTGTCACATTACAACCAGAAAGCCGAAGTATTTTAGTGGGATTTTATTTAACAGATCAACAGAGAAAGTAGTGCATGATTCCAGGTTTGCAATTAAAAGTCTAAGGTTAAGGCTGGGCGACAAATCAGTTTTATCCATGGATCAAATTTTCTGTTTTTGAAGATTAAATTTTTGGAAAATCTGGATTTTATTTTATTTTTTTCACCAATGCACTTTCTGGGTTTCCAGAGTGAGGAACTAACATCTTGTTTGACAAAAGTTTTTTACAGCTTCTGTTTACTTTGACTTTGAATTCAGGTGAACTCACAAAACAAATTAATGCCAGATATTTTCTGTCTTTAGATTTTTTTTTTTTAAATGGGGGGAAAAAAAAATCTATTTAAAATCAGAAATTGAATTTGACATAAAAGAATTAGAGATTTTATTTAAGCCACATCGCCCAGCCCTGTCTAAGGTGCAATTTGATGTCCGAAAATAAAATCAAATGCAACCAATTGCCCTCTCTTTCATCTCATCAGTAAATGACGATGAACCGTTTCTAATTGATTCCAGTTTAAATGCAGCTGTCCTGTAAAGGTCTCAGAGCATGACACAAAAAATACCAACCAACCAAGACAAGGTCGTCAGAATGACAGACAGGGTCAGGAGATTATTCACTGGAGAAGCAGCAGAGTCTCATGTTCACTTTGGGGAAGAGCAGCATGAGAAAATAGTTAAAACCCCGATTTCAAATCTGTGGAAGAAACTTGTTGGTGGCAGCATGGTGATGTGGGAATGCTTTTTTTTTTTTGCGTAGACCCAGTAAGGTTGACCAGAGTTTATGTTGGGGCTATATGCAGGGGAAATCCTGTAAGACTACCTGAGTGCAAAGGAACGGAGACTTGGTTGGATTGACGGGTGACATGGACTTAGAATTTTATTGCAACATTTTGTGGTACTATTGTGATAATGATAAAAATGATTATTACAACTATTACATTTTTAGATCTCTTGGTTACTGTGACTGCATGTCACAGGATTCATAGTGGCAAAAACACAAATCCTGTTCTTGAAAAACAATCCCATGTTTTGTCTGTTATTATGCAATGGTCTACATGTCTACCTTATTACAAATGTTAATGGTAATCCTGTGATGTAGAGACCTAAGTTACTGTAAGTGATACTTTCTTGAGAATCAATAAAGTTAAAATTACAAAAAAAGAAAAACAATCCCATTTGAAATAGGCTTCTTCACTTAAAGTGTAACTTATATCACTAAACTGCGCACAATAATCTTTTTTTTTTTTTCATTTAATATAGTTATTACATTTCTTGATGCTGTCGTGGAATACCTCTGGTCTCGTGGAGCTAATATAAAAATATAAAAAAGAGGAACGGGCAAAAATATCAGTCTGCAAAGGTGAACGAGACACAACCCTTAAAAGTCTTAGGTTGAATTGAGTTTAGTCAGGACTGTGGATATGAACACACACCACACTTTGTTACATTTTGCTAAAAAATAAACAAATATTGAAAACCATGTAAGTTTTTTTTTCCCACTTTACAATTATGATCTACTTTGTGTTGGTCTGTCACATAAAGCATATTAGACTTTGGGGTTGGAATGTAACAAAAAGCCAAAGGTTAATGGGTGTGAATACTTTACAAGGCACTGTAGATGGTTGAGCGTGTAAAAATGTCCATAAAAATGTGCTTTTCAAAAAATCCATCTTTCCTAGAGATTTTTTGACAGTCCACAAAGCCTTAAAAGTTTCATTAAAACATCCTGCAGGCCGCTGAAAACAGCACGCACACTTCCTGTCTTTCCGTGCGTCTGCTCTGGTATGCAGAGTTATTGAATGAGCTGGAATGTTGTACACAAAAGGTTGAGCTCTCCGCGTCACTTGGGAAACCTACATGATGTTTTTGTACACATGATTTCTCCAGCCTGCAGGCAACCTAATTACCTCAGCTCAAGCGTTGGCAGCGAACCGTGGAGCAGATCGACGCTGGCGTGCACACGTAGGCTCGCACACACCGCAGGGCTGTCTGAGCGCCACTCTCCTCCCCCAGCCTGTCATGGAAGCTATTACTCTGCTGCTCGCTGCTGCCAGTGTTCGACTCGGGGAACTTCTGAGTAGAAGAGCATCATTTCAGCTCACTTATTTTGGGGGTTTTAAGTATTTGTTTTTATTCCGTTTGCGGGGATTTCATGTTTTCCTCGCAGTGTTTTAAACGTTCGCAGTCGAAGATCTTCTGAAAAGCGTGAGTCCACTCGTGGGTTGGTTCTGGTGGTTGCTCTAAAGTGTGCTGACAGACATGTTTCTCATTTCATATGGTCTCAATTAAACACTGCAGTGGATTTAAGATCTAGCCATGTGGTATCCTAGCAGTAAGAAAACAAGCAGAACAGGAGATTCTCCTTTCCAAGAGAAAGTCAGGGATAAGAGCGCGTGTCTGCCAGACCGTGCTCCCTTGGTGTGGGCAAACCCAAGGGAGCAACCCAAGTGACCAATCGTCTTTCAATCTCCTTCTCTCATTGTTGCTAATAAACAAACTGGTTTCCCCGCCTATGTAACTTTGTTATTGAGGTTTGTATTACTTCTTGCTTTTGAGTTTGTGCGTCATAACAAGAGGAGATAAGTAATGAATTGTTGTGAAATTGTAATTGAACACTGGTCCCATCTAACTCTCTCTCTCTCTCTCTCTCACAGGATGCTCTTCCGCCGCCGCCTCCTCCTCCTCCTCAGTCCCCGGTAAGCGGAGCAGCGTATTCCCTCGCTGCTGGACAGAGACCCTCCCCCAGCATAAGTGACCAATGTGGCAGACAAAGACCTACAGTGTAAGTAAAACAGGAAAACAAAAACTCCCCACACAGATTTTTTTAAGGTCTCCATAAACATGCTGCAGATTGTCACTGCTGGTTGGTGCTGCCGTGGTTCAGACTGAATGCACTGTCCTGGTTGGTGGAGGGGAAATCTTTGTGTGACCACCCTCCTCTCAGCTGTCGGTGTGGCCCTGCAGACGGAGCTTGTGTGCCGGTGAAAAGGTCAAAACCTGTCACTGAAGGTTTCCAGGGTCCCTTAGGGAGATCCTTTCTCTTACCTCTGACTTTTGACCCGCTCACCTTTACCCTCATTACTCTCCCGAGTCAACCCACACACTTGATGAGTGTTTGCTCTTCTCATGCCGGCTTCTCCTGTGGTCATCTGGATCTCCCAGTGCATAAATGTTGGTCGATGGGCATTTATGTATTTATATACCTTTAACTTTTTCACATTGTTGTCCCACTACCACTTCAAATTTTAGTGTAAGGTTTAGGTTAGAATTTTGTCTAACACATAGTATGCCTTATAGATTTTTATTTTTATTTTCTTTCACTTCCTCCACATTTATACACTCTTTTGTGTTGATCTATCATATAGTGAGCATCCCTAGAAAGTCTTATATCCATGTATATAAAAATAAGGCCACTACTAATGTACCTTTGCTATCTAGCTAGCGAGCTTTATTGCCTTTACTATGGATAAGGGCAAATTTCTCACCAGTTGGCAGGTCGACGTTTTGTGGAGATGCAGGTTTGAGTTGGTGAAACCTGCAGAAACCCTGATATAAAAACCCAATAAAATACAATAAATTATTTCATGTTGTACATACTTTGTAAAGCTCTGCCCTGACCGCTGTTACAGCCCCGTTCTTGTGCTCCTGTAAGCGGACGACCTGCAGCTTGTTTATCCTTTTCGTGCTGACTTTCTTCTGGGTCAGAGAGCGAAGTCTGTGCTGGAGGAGCTCGGCAGAGGTGTGGACAGCTGTCCAGCTGGGCTGTCAGGGAATCAAACGCACACAAACTTGCTTTTATTTCTGAGCGGTGTTGGGATTTCATCGGCGTGGTTTTGAAAGCTGCGTTATCTGTTTGTTGTTTGATCCAGCTATGTGGCCATGTTCCCATACACCCCCCGTAAGGAAGATGAGCTGGAGCTGAGGAAAGGAGAGATGTTTTTAGTGCTGGAACGCTGTCAGGACGGCTGGTTCAAGGGCACCTCGATGCACACTGGAAAGATTGGAGTCTTCCCTGGAAACTACATGAGCCCAGTCAGCAGGTTAGTCGCTGGGTCGGTGTCAGCTGCACACTCATGCTTAGTTTTACAGCAGCATATCTGCACAGTCATTCCTTAATATGAACTCCTATTTTATTTAGAGGTTATTTATTTGATGCTTTTGTGAACTATATTGATACATTTGCTGTGGAAGTTCCTGAACCATAGACCCATCCCTTGTTTAAAAAAATTCCCATAAAAATGAGCAGTTGAGTGGTTTGCAAATTCCTCTTTAGAAATGTGTAACTAGTTTATTTCCTTGAGTGTAAAATGTAAAACCTGTGATATGCTTTGAGTAGAAATCCAATTCAGTTAGCTTTTAGTTCATCTTTTTAGAGCAGTAGAGCAAAGAGACTTATGAGAGCCAGTTTATTCATTTATTTAACACGAGGTGTTTGCACATCCTTAAGAAGTATTACATTTATTTATCTAAAATTAAAACCTTTAAATCTCTTACATTTGTCAGAAAATATGCAAGCTGGCTTTAAATACGTTAATCACAAGTCTTACATTTTGTTGTGGTAGGACTATTAAATCTCGTTTATTCTTTGTACCATAGTTTATTTTTCTTGTGGGTCTTCTCTACCAGCCAAAAGTTTGAGTCATCTTCATTATGTTCTTCTACTTGAGGCTACCACTAACTAGCTGCTAATAAACCCTTACTAGCCAGCTAGCTTTATGCATCTACAATGGGTAAGCGAAAATCATTGCCAATTGGTTTGCCACTACTACTACAAAAGATTTGCCATTTTCCTTTGTGCATTTCTGTCATAATACAGGTCTGAAATTTTATTCATAATGGTCTTGAAAAGGTCTTATATTTGAGTTGGTGAAACCTACAGAAATCCTATAATTATCTCCCTGTTTTCACCATTTTCTTTTACATTCTCCCCCATCAGAACGGCATCTGGAAGCACCCAACCCAAAGTACCCATGAGTCTGTGCACTCAGGCTGGCAGAGGAGTCACCATCGTCAGTCCTTCCTCTGCTCCCCTTGGGGCTATTGTTCCTGGGCCTGATTTCAACAAACCCCTCCCTGCGTGCTCCACAGCTGTGTCTGCCTGCTCCCCACCTGCAGCTGTAACATCAGCCCAGACGGCCACAGGCCAGCAGCCAAAGGTTCCCCTGCACGTCAACTCGCAGATGACTGTGAATCAGGCTCGCAACGCTGTCAGAACAGGTAAAGCGCACAGATGTTGCCTAAAGGCGTGAATGAGAGTTTCCATCTCATGCCGTTTCTGTGGTCTTTGCAGCTGCTTGTCACAGTCAGGACAGACCCACAGCTGCAGTGACGCCCATCCAGTCTGTGACTTACCTTCCACACGCCGCCATTTGCTCCCAGTCCTCCACCAGTCCCGCTCAAGGCTGTAGTCGGGTGGGGGTGGCGATGGGTTGCGCTGCTGCTTCTCTGACCCCACCCAACGTGAGCGCCGCGTCCCTGGACGGCGACGCTTTGAGACCCGTTCCTGTCGGGAGTAACTCTGCCCTCAATCCCTCGTCCAACTCAGCTCTTGCCTGCAGACTGGACAAGGATGTGAAGGTAGGACGTTTCTACTCGGTAAAGATTTTGTGAGCAAAAACTTTCAAGGAATTTCTTATTGCTAGGCGGATCAAATTCACCAATTGATTATATAAAAATATCGGTGATCTAGTTACTCATATTTTAAACAGAAAATCAAGTTTCTTGCTATATTGTTAGTATTTTACAGAAGAATATTGCTATTCCAGATACTAGCCACCCTGCTAACTCTGAAACACTTCTGTCAGATTCTGACTGTGCAGGATGTTCTGTTAAGATCAGAGTCTGTCCAGGAGGAAGTTCTTGAAGAAGGACTGGAGGCTTCACTAGCTCAGCTATCAAACCAGAGTGGCAAAGCTCCAATCGACTTCATTGCTACCAGACAGGGTCTCACACATTTTTAAAAAGTCTTAAATTCATGTATCTAAAATTAAGGCCATATGTCTTAAATTAAGTTTTTTTTTAAATAAGAGTTGGCCTTAATACTTTATTCCGAGGTCTTAAATTTTGTCTGTCTTTTCTTGCGGGACTTTTTCTGTCAGGCAAAAGTTTGAGTCGCACTCAGACATCTTCACTGCATCTAGGCTACCGATGCTAACTCACTGCTAACATATCCTAACTAGTTAGGTTTTCTAAGAGCTGCTTCCGATGTGGGCTTTAATGAAATGACGGTAGGTGCCAATTCTTTGGCCCTGCCCTCGTTTAGGGCAGGGCAAAGAGATTTCAAAATCTCTTTGCTTCTCCATTTCTGCCAGTCAAGTGAAGCTTTTCTCATACAAGGCTGCCTTACTCCTTGCCCTCACTGATGCTCAGTTACCTCCATACTCTCTCTGTTCAGCCACCTAGTATAGAGTTCATGATAAATACATAGTTATTCCATCAGACTACACCTCCATGAAGATTGAGCTCTGTGGTTTTTATCGTCTCCCCTTTCTTTCTGTGGAACAGAGGAGGTTGAGCTTCCTGCATCTTGTGCACGCACTGTGTGTCTAAGTTGGTCATTCACAGAGGATGTGGCTGTCCGATCAACTGTTTGTGAGCTTTGCCAACACCCCCAGGCGCAGAGCTTGTCAAGACAGAGACTGTCTTATTGGATCGTTGAGGCCTTTTCCCCAGCTTATAGGAGCATCAGTCTCCCACTGCCTCAGGCTGAGAGAGCTAACTCTAGCTGGAGTGTAACAGCCTCATGGACATCATTAAAAATGGACCTGTGCTCTGCTGCTTGTTGATCTTCACTCCGCACTTTTGTCAGGTTTTATCACCTGGATGGAGCACCTAGGCTCGGTGAAGAGCGCCTGACAAACGGAGGAACAACCGTTGTTCGCCTAAAGGCATGATTAGAGATGTTTTCTGCCAGGATACCCGTCTCATACAGCATGTGTACGTCGTTCCTCTCCTCCAGGGAACTGTAGTTGTATACCTAACATTATATTACATGACAGACTAAGGTTGAAGCCTAGAAAGGAGAAAAAGACCATCTTGAATATATCTTATAGCCTTCCTGTTTTCTGCTGAAGTTGCATGATATGCCCCCAGTGTTGATTTCAATTGAACGTTTTTGTCAGTTATGAAATGGCTGAATTGACAAATGTACAATATGGTGAAGGAGGAAATTACATTAGAAAATATTTCATTTAGCCTTAAATACATTTATCACAGGTTTTAAATTGTATGATATTAAAAATATTTAATCTCATATATTCTATGTAGTTCATTATTCTTGTGAGACTTTTCTGTCAAGCAAAAGTTTTGAGTCTGGCGCAGAAATCTTGACTATGTATTTCGAGGCAGTTGAGGCTAGTGCTAAGTAGCTGCTAATAAATCCTAGCTAGCTAGCTTTTTTGCATCCATCATGGGTAAGTGTAAAATTATTGCCAGCTGACTGAACCATCTGCGTTTTCGCCACTGGCAGTCTTCTGTTGCCTGTGCATTCTGTTGTGATATAGGTCTTAAATTTTATTCATAGTGGTATTAAAAGGTCTTAAATTTGAGTTGGTGAAACTCTGCATCGTCTGTGGAGGACTAGCTGTCTGTAGCTGCAGCCTGAATGAATTTGTTTTAGATAGACTAACTTTGAGCGTTCTTCACTCTGTAACAACTTTTGGCAAAATGCTTTGATTAGTTGGACCTGGAGTTGCTCATACAAACTTATCAGATTAACACCAGCTGGTAGGTTACCAGGCAACAGCAATATTGTGGCTACTGCTGCTATAGGATACAACATAATCATTCTCAACAGTGTTTGTTTTTGTCAATAAAATGAGTCTCTTCAAGGATATAAAGACATGTAAATGATTTTAAGATCTGTTCATTTTTACCATCTAATTGTTGCTGGGGTTTTTTGCAGAGAGAAAAGAAGAGTCTTCTAAAGCTGTTGTCCTCCAACAAGAAGAAGTCTCGTCCTTCGCCCCCATCCTCTCCCACCCTTGAAGCAGAGCAGGCTGCAGCTGGAGAGGTGCTGCACGGCGCGGTGGGTCCCGACACCTCCCCTCCCTCGACCTCAGCCGGCTGCCCCGAGCCTGAACCTGCTGCCGTTGCTTCGTCATCATCCTCCTCCTCCTCCTCCATTCCGGAGTCGTCTCACCGGAGGAGCAGCCCTCTCGACGGATGCGCCCCCATCGCTCCGCCCCCTCGGCAGCCCTGCTCCTCTCTTTTATCACATCAACACGACGCACGTCCCATCATATGCGAGAGGTACTGATGTGAAAGTTTCGCCGTATTGTCCTGTCTGTCCCAGATTCAGAAGGTGTAACGTTATACGAGGACGGCTCGGTTGTCTTTGAAGCGGTGCGTTGGAGTGTCTGACTGTGCCTCTGGCTGTCCTCCCCAGGTACAGGGTGGTGGTGTCATATCCCCCGCAGAGCGAGGCCGAGCTGGAACTGAAGGAGGGAGACATTGTGTTTGTTCACAGGAAGAGGGAGGACGGCTGGTTCAAAGGCACGCTGCAGAGGAACGGCAGGACCGGCCTGTTCCCCGGCAGCTTTGTGGACAGCATCTAGCCAGAGATGGGCTCATCGCTCATCATCGTTACGACCCGGCGTGAACGCTGCTGAGAGAACCAACAACACTTGAAGTTAAAATCGCTCAGAGCTGGGGGAGAGAAATACATTTTCTTTTATTAAAAAAGGCACAGTGGACAGAGTTAAGTGGCGAAAATAGCACACTACTCATAAACCTTTCTGTTTTTTTCTTGGTTATTTATATATTTGTAACAACTCAGCTGTAAAATGGGTGCCTTGTACTGTTCCTCACTTTATCGTACATACGGACACAACCGTAACCGGTTCTGAAACAACCCATATGAAATATTCATCCGATTGTTTCACTTTTTAACTTATTTCATGTTGACGTTTTATGAAGCTAGACATTGAGAGATTGAAGGGATAGTTCTGGAGTTGTAAAGTTATAAGCAGTAAACATCTTACATGCAGTGATTAACTCCTTTAGGTGTCTTCAGTCAGGATAAATCCAGATTAGCTGAAGTCCAACAGGGTCAAAACCAAAGTAGATTTAAAACGACTCGGGTCTCAAAACAACAAAGCAGCTTTTATGAACTCCTCTTATTTATTTATTTGTTTTACAAGAACCTTTAAGCTGTTGTCACATTTAAATCAGCCAATTATTTCCACTAAGTCCAGTGACTATTTATACTAGAAATGGAAGTAGAAGTTGGTGCGCCAGTAGCAGTGTTCCTGCGTGAAACAGTAACTAGTGAAGTATTTCTACTTTTATATAAAAGTAAAGCAGTGTAAAAAGCAAAAATAGTACAGCTGCAAGTGGACACTATTTTATTGGGGTGTTTTTTCTTAACGCTACAGGACTTTTCTATAAAGTAGTCACTCTGACGTGGCGACTGACCCACTACCTCAGTTTCCTGTGTAATTAACCAACGGAAGAGGGTTTGCAAAAAAAATAAAAAATAATACAGTGCTGTTAAAATTGGAGTTATTTTGACACTAAGAAGTCTGTTTTGGTCTTGGACTAGCTGTTAGCTTCAGCCTCCAGGATCAGTTATCGTGGAATTATACTTAATGAAGATGCTAACAGAGTTAGCTTCCACATGCAAGATGTTATCGGTCATAAAAGCTTGTTAATCATAGTTTTCTTATAGATGTGAAAATTTGGAAATGGTTTCTTTTATGTTTCAGTTCTGGATAAGTTTAGAACAACTAAAATAATCTGAAAAACAGGAACTCCATTCAATACACTTGGAAAACCCCTGAACTATCCCTTTAAGTCGTGCACATGCCTTATGTCATAATTGACCCTGTTCGTAGTGCTTCTTCTCTTGGCCTGCTGGTGAAGGTTTTATCATTGTTTCAAGCTATCAGCGGGGAGATGGCGCTGACTGGAACAAATGAGGGCGCTGCACCGTAAGAACAACAACAAAACTGAATCCTCTCCTGCTCCCATTACCTGAACAAGAGGAGTAGAAGTGAGATCTGCTGTATTGCACGTGTGAATCCTCAAAGCTCAAATTTGTGAATGCTGCACATGACTAAATATTTCTGTGCCATTGGGCAGATTTTTTTTTTTTTTTATGACTATTTGTTGTCCTTTCCTGAGGTGTGGTGGAGGTTGCTTTTCGATGCTTTTACCTTCAAAGATCAAATATTTGCCTGTCGTTAGTAAAGGCACCGACTGGACGGAAGGTGAGGATGTTAACGTCTTAAAAATTTACACTCCAGATGAACTTTTTTGCGGTCGAAAGTAGCTTTTGTACGTTTTGGCTAATATATTCACTGACCAGAGTAGCTGCTCTCCTGACCCCCTGACAGTAGCCGAACCCAGACAGAGCTCTGCATCACTAGAGCGACATTACATTTCAGAAACAAAGCAGATTGTGTTTTTGTATATTTGTCTCTGCGAGGCATGTCACTGGCCGACACCTGTTGCTGGTAGAGCTTATGACTGACCTGACACAGTAACTCTTCACTGGGATTTCTGTTTTTAAACACTAATAGCTCTTTCCTAATGTGACTTGTGGCAACAAAGCACACTGCTGACCGAAGCGCAGACTGTTTGCCTAAAGTAGCACGACGTATCACTCCACAGGAAGAGGCGTGTTGTGTGATTCTGTGGAATCTCAGATTTTTATCGAAATCAATCACTTTGAGCCCTTTATTTAATTTTCTTTTTAAATGTGATACAGACTTGAATTCCTTTTAATATATTGTGATTTGAGGGGGTTTGTGTCACATTTGTGGCTCATTAAGCATAAGATGAAATGAAATTAGCTGAGTTAGACTGAGTACTGTGCTACAGCAGGAGGAAACGTTTCTCTAAAATCATTACCACGTACATGCAGTCCTTCATGTTATCGTAGACCGACCGACACGGTTAGTGCAATTTGACCTTTTCACATTGTCTTCGTCTGAAGCCTGTTCAAATTTTAATGTTCACTTGTGCCAGCTTTGGCTTTTAATATGGGGACCCAGAATTTCAAGCACACATTTTTAATGTTTTTTTTGTCTTATTTTGCCTTTCGTTGTTCATTAAGGGGGACCACTGTGTGACTGACTGCTGGAATATGTTATAATTTGCCTGATATGTGGAGAACGATGGTACACGTCACTGTCCAGGTCTTGTTTGTTTTTTGTTTTTTTGTCCTTTTTAAGTAGAATGAATCTGATGTCTTGGCAATCACACCAACCTCACACTATTTGCTCAAACCTCTCCTCTCTTTCACCAGTTAGCCTTTCATCTTACCCAAAAAGGCACAAATGCACAAATTTCTACTGACGTACGCACTGTCAAGGCATTGCTAATTTCACCAACATCTGTTTGTCTTCTCATGCATATGCTGCACAGTTTGCAAACATGAAGTGCTTCTTGAAGTAACTCTCAACTCTGTTCATTCATTTCTGAGCATCAGCAAACAGTGTTTGCCTCATCCAGTCTAACATGTTGTTTATACGCCAAGGTGACTTACTTGATTTTTTGTTGTTGTTGTTGTCTTAATTAGTCTGTTTTATGCCTAAAACTAGTAAAACTGAAATCTAATTATTTGGCACATCATGCTTGTTATGTGAAAATAAAAAAAAATATTCTGAAGCATTTGAGGGAATCACATATTTTGTAAAACAAACAAAAAAAAATCTATAACAATAAAATCAAACTGTTTCCATATTTTGTTGAGGTTTTCTGTTTTTTATGGTAATGTGGCGTTTTTTCCTGGCCAAATTAGGAGTACAGACGTACAGAAGTGTTGATTAACAGCAACGCAGCGGTGGCCCTTGTGAAGAAGGTTTAAAAACGACTCCTTTTATTCCATCATTTCTTTTTTTAGGTTTAGGCACTGAGTTGATGACTTTGCAGCCATGTTTTCTTGGCTTTCCCATTTTAAGGAGTGAATCGGTCACTGCTGCATTAGATTCTCAGAAACGGAAAGCCACGGGTTAATAATTGCAGTTTCTTAGACACCCTGATTCACTGGAAATAAATCATAAAACTTTAAAACGAGAGAGATTGTGAGATTGTATTAAAATATATATATACATTTCCAGGAAATTGCTTTTCCCCATCAAATAAATATACCCAAACTTATGTTTGTAATTTTTTCAGTTTGAAGTCGTTTCTCTAATGAATTTATTTTGAAATCTTTCTAAACCGGTGGAGCCAATAAGTGTGGAAGCAGCTGTATTTTTTTACATCCATGTTAAGGTTCTGCTCGGTATGCATGCACACGCAGCAGCAGCTCTGGTTTTTCCTCAGAGGACACAGTTGGAGCGAGTTTGGGTACATGCGGTCATTGTTTCCACGAAGAGCCTCTCAGACAGAGGTGAGCCTCCCCCGGTGTGCTCGGCTGGGAAACACTGACAGGAGCTGACATGCACCCACAGAGGTCATCGTGTTGCACTCAGTCCCCTGCAGTGGTCGGGTTACCATGGTAATAGGTTATTCTGATATACGAGCTCAAGACTGTATGTACTTGGCAGCAGAAATAAGAACAAGAGCATATATAATTGACATAGATTCTAACTTCAGTATGCATTTGCATAATTTTCTGTTCCATTTGGTGTGTGCATGGAGGGTTGGGATGTGTTTAAAAATAGAAGCCATGGTACAGTAGGTGGTTCAAAAATAGCTTTTGAGGACTGAATGTAGTTCAGGAGCTCAGCATCAGGTTGTTCCTGTTCAGATTTTGTTTGTGAAGGATGAACAGAAGGTACATTTTCTCTCAGGACTGCAATGTCTTCTGGAAAACGCTTTCAGAAAATCAATGAAAACTTTTTCTTTTTTTTTCTTCCTAGGAGTGTTTGTGCGTTAGAAAAAGTACACAGCTCTGCTGGCAAGGATCACTGGATCACAAAGGTGTGACAGAGAGGAGTAATGTGTTCGGGAGGTGATGTGAATACAAATCCAATCTGGCTCTGCAGCAAGACTACAGTCAGGAGCACCGTGTTAAGGAGCTGGGACGTTTACAACACACGCTGATTTCTGCTGCAGAGAGGATATGATTCACAGGACTCCGGGGGGGCAAAGGTGTGCTAGACGTTAATGTTGTTTAACTTCAGCAGATAAATTTTGCAGAGAAGCAGTGTGATGTTCAGGTGTGGGGCAAGGCCACCCATTCCTGTCATTACTCATTTTTCTGCAATGCAGGTTGTTGTCTTTTGCTTTTTTCTCCTATGATGAGTTTTTTTTTTATTGCTCTTAATGGTAGGTTTGCACTTTTAAAGACTGAAATGTCTCTTTGCGCTATATATCTGAAGTGCAGAGTGTCTGTTCACATTGACTTACAAGTCTTGCAGCAGATTATCAATAGTATTTTGTTCTGGACTTAACATTTGTGCTAAAGGCCACTTTAGCACAAATGTTTACTTTTCGTCTTAATCATTCCATTGCAGCTGTGGGTGTGAGTTTGAAGTTGTTGACCTGCTGGTCCCCCCTCTTCCAGCCAGTCTGTTGTAGGTTTGGAAATACTTTTAAAAAAAATTGTCAAATAAAATATATTTTCCTTTTTACAGCAAAACTTTTGTGTTAAGTATCACAAAAATACTTTCAATCTTAGAATTGTAATGTGATAAATAAATTCAGTAGGTATGAAACTGAACCCCATTTTAGACAACTACTGAACATTTCCTGTTGTCAAGTCACGACCATGCTCTCGCTATAGTTTTACTTCCGCCTTTTATATACTTCTTCAAAAATTGTGATTCAATTAAAACATTCTGGCTGCATAATACTTATCGAAAATATTACTTCAAACAAACTAGTAGGAAAGCGACATTTTCAACCGGTGTGTCTGTTTTCAGTGGGCCCACAGCGCCCTCTGTTGGCTGGTGCTTAGCAACGCATATTTAGGCTCGGAAACATGGCGGCGTCTGTGTATTCAGAATAAATGCTGGTCTCACTTTACTAAGCCAGACAAGGCAGCTGATGAGGTTTGACAGAACGAAATAAGGTAAGAACCAGTTGCATGTGTAAAATGTCACAGAGATGAAGTGTGTCAATTATAAATGACAGTTGTTACATTGAGCCGAAAACATTTTAATAATCCCAGGCTACTTTGCTGAAAATGATAGTTTTCCCTCCAACTGTTCGGGTGGGATTGTGTCCTCCCCGGTAGGGTCATGTCCAGGCTGGCGGTGGTCTGTGGAGGCTCCAGGGGGATTGGGGAGGCTGTGGCCCGCCTGCTGGCAGAGAGGGGCTGCAGGGTGGCAGTGGTCTCCAGGAACCAGGAGGCAGCCGAGGCTGCTGTGGCTGCCCTACACGGAGGTGCTGTAATTTGTGAACATGTGAAAAACTTTGCTTTCATTTGCGAAGGAGGCAAAGACCCAGTGGCGGTTTCAGCATGAGAAGAGACCTGGGCGAGCCTTGCCTACTTCCCCCCATTACAAGTCCTCCCATTGCTACTTCTCTGGCACACACCCACACACATTTATTTATTTATTTGTCTGTCTGGCCTTCCTTCTCTCTTTTTTTCTTTCTTTCTTGGATGCAGGTGTATACATTACCTGCATCCAACAGCATTACTCAACTCAGTCGGTTAGTTTGCGGGGGAAACTGTACCAAGTTCTTTGCGTTTTGCTGGTTTGCTGCCATGATTCTAATGCACACCTGGGTAGCTCTGCCCAGCAGCAGCTGGTCTCCTTCGCTGCAGCACAGGTGTAAACCCAGCGCGAGCCTCGTACACTCGGCGGCTGGGAAAGACAGGTCACGACGTGTTAACAACGATTAAACAGTTTTAATGGCAGAAAAACGTGACATAAGGTGCTTATATTGGAAGTGTGGAAGCCCCTACTGTATCAAATCGACATAGGAATACCAGAGTTAGCCACTCTGAGGTAAAAACAACAAACAGCTTCCAGTCCATGGGGGCCACGCCGTTGGGCCAGTGGTGACCTTTGTGTTTATCTGAATTATACTTGAAGTGGATGGACAAGCAAATTTCCATTATTATGTACCTTTTCTTGTCGTATCAGCTATCCGCGTGTTAAGCAACATTTTCTTTGTGTTTTTCCATTTTTATGCGCCATTGCCGGAGCCTCTGTGGACAGAACGCCATATCCTCCATAACAAAAACCTTCCACATGCAACGTCTTTTCCACACACTGACTCTTTGTGCTACCGTTCGCTGTACAGGTCCCCTTCATACTTGCTGGTCTGAAGAGTTTAAACAGAAAAGTTGAAGTTTGTCTGCTCATTTGGTTAAGAACAGATTGTAACAATGCATTGGCTCGCTCACTCACAGAAATGTTGTGTGTGTGTGTGTGTGTGTGTGTGTGTGTGTGTGCGTGTGTGTGTGTGTGTGTGTGTGTGTGCGTGTGTGCGTGTGTGTGTGTGTGTGTGTTTGTGTGTGTGTGTGTGTGTGCTCCTCAGCTGACCACAGGGCCTTCAGCTGTGACGTCTCTAAGGAGCAACAGGTGCAGGAAACCTTTGAAACTATCCAGAAGACCTGTGGAGACATCGCTTACCTTGTGAACGCCGCTGGAATCAACAGGTGGGCAGCGGAGTAGAAATCTCAGCTGCATTTCTAGAAGTATTAATATATTTCGGCCTGTGTACCCAACTTGATAACTGATGCGCTGAAAGGCTTAAGAGAAATGTATCTTTAGTATAGCATTAAAAATCCAACTTTTAATTGGATTTCGGGGAACAAAAATTTCAGTAAAATAAATATAACTTGAGCATTTCTTCATTTATGCTTAAGTTATTTCAGATTTAGCCAATGTTGAGCTTTTTGGCTGCAAATACTCCAAGTTGGTTTAGTGTGAAACACAGAAGGGACATGTGAAAAAGCCGCTGGCGCCCCTGATAAGCATGGTGGAGGAACAGTGGTGCTGTGGGCCTGGTTTCCATTAACTGTCAACATGTTGATCAAGAAATGAGCAAATGAACACAGAAGTGCTTCACCAGAAACAAGATGTTTTATATCTATTGTGGTATTTTATGTTTTTAAACTGTTTTGTTTTGCTGTAGGGCTTTTGTAACTCCTTGTAAATGTTAAGCATGTTGTTTGGAAGCAGTTTATAAATAAAGTTACCATTATTATTATTATTATTAACATATCAGCACCCAGATTTGAATCTTTTAGAAATCTGTGAGTTGGGTTAAAGAGTCGAGCGCTTTGGAGAAAATTATTTAGAGGGGTCAAAAATCTCTGTCTCTGTGTGATAATTGTTACTGGAAAACCTGTCCTGTTAAGACAGTGGTGGTTGTACAAAGTACCAAAATATATATTTTATTCAGTATTGGATTAAGGTACACCTAAGAAGATTAATTTATGTAAAATATCTTTAAGCTTCTTAAGGATGGTAGTGACTGTGAGGGGCGCTGTATGAATATTTATGATCCTGTCATCAGGGATGCTCTGCTGCTGAGGACGAAGCCTGAAGAAGTGGTGGCAGTGCTCCACACCAACCTGCTGGGCCCCATGCTGACCTGCAGGGCCGCACTGCGCAGCATGCTGCGGACCCCGGGAGCGGCCATCGTTAACATAGGTCTGCTTCAGAGCTTCTACATTAGCTGTAGGTTAGCAGTTTAGACACCAGGAGGCAGCAGAGTCACATCGTTGACCTTACATAGATGGAATTCATAGAATAGCACTAAATTATTTTTTTCTGTTTTACATTATATTGTAAATTATTTTACGAGTTTACTGAGTTCAGACAGGGTAATTCCCAAGAAAACCTCAAGATTTAACCACTAAAATTCCCTTTATTACATGTTTTTTTTAATTATTATTATTTAAAGGAATGCATGTTAAGAGATCACTGAGGTAATTTGATTTGAATCGTTTGTGGAACAAACAGCTGTGTTTGCATGTTTGCATCACACCTGGTTGCCTTAACGGAGCCGTGTTTTCAGGCTCTGTGGTGGGCCTGAAGGGAAACTGTGGCCAGTGCGCGTACGGTGCCAGTAAAGCCGGTTTAGAAGGTTTCACTCGGTCGTTAGCCAAAGAAGTGGCTTCACGTAACATCCGGGTTAACCTGTTGGCTCCAGGTACGGCGTTGGCACACACTCTTCACACGTCACCGCCTTCATTTTTCTGTTTCCAGTCAACTTTTTTCCTTTCTCCTTTTAGGTTTCATCCACACTGACATGACCGTGGGGCTCAAGGAGGAGGCCAGAGCGCGCTCCATCCCTTTGGGGAGGTTTGGCACGCCAGAGGAGGTAGCCACGGCCGTCCTCTTCCTGTTGGACTCTTCATACGTTACAGGACAGGTGCTGGTGGCAGACGGTGGACTGCAGCTGGCCATGTAGGGAGCGGCATCACTGGTGCATAAGGAAGGAAAGCCTTTCAGTTCTGGGTGTCTTGTTTAAGCAAGGATGCTAATGACGAGCGACGGCTTTATGCTAATATGGATGGAGATGAGGCTGAGTTAGAAGATGAAATCCCTCATCTGCCTTCAGAGGGCTGTCCTACTGAGTCACTGAGCCGCATTGTGTGTGTGTGTTGTGACTAACACTGCTGACTCCGAAGTGTCTGGCCCTGTCCAGACCTCTGTGCCCCGGGGTCCTAAATTTAATCACCAGATTTAACGCTGCGGCTCATTTTCCATGACTGATTCCAGCGCTCGTGTTTTGTTTTTCCCCACCTCCCTCGGGAGATCCCCCCCAGCACGTTACCCCCTCTATCTTCCCAACACCATCACCCTCCTGATTCCACCTCTGGTGGGGGCCTGTCCGGGAACGAGGCCCTTTGGGCTGCAGCTGGAGAAAATTAGAGGTGGGGGTGGTATTTTTAGATTGGGGAATGTTTTCCCGTGTTTGGTTACAGCTTCGGACCTGCAGGGACGACAGAGGTGACTGTCATGTCCAGTAGTAAGAAGTTACTAGGTTCATCTCTACCATTATAAAGAATCATTTAAAAAGTCGAATGAATTAGCAACTTTACATGTTTTTGCCCTCCTGCTCTCAATGTTTGCATTGCAAAAAGTACAACCCTTTTGTATTTTATCCTTTTCAAAAAAAAAATGTCAACATCGCTTTGTCCACTGGTCTTCATTGTGCTTTTGTCTATCGGTGAAGAAATTTAGGAGGCACCTGCTAAAGGGTGCATATCGGTCGGACCCAAATCTGGGGTTGCGATGCTGAGAGGTTATGCAGGCTCCAGGTTTGTGTCAAAGCCCAACCAGCTTGTGTTTGTTGCATGAAAATGACCAGAATTAGCACAAACACTGTATCATGTTGACTATCTTTGACCCGCTCCGTTTAGTAGTTCAGTTTTAGTCAACCTGCTAGTTATAGCCCACATATTGACCTAATTTTAGCTTTTACACTGCCTACAAAATGGATCCTTCTAAAAAATATTTCCATAATGAGGTTTATAAAAACATTTCACTTTCTTCAGATCTGGAATTTTATTACAGTTCATGAGCTAAAATGAAATCAGGAGAACAATCTGTACACAGGCACTGATTGGCATAGAAATGTGCCAGCACTTTAAGGTCAGCTGATACAAGATCTAAACGGGGACAAAATGATAGATACAAATATATTTTAATTTCTTTTTTTTTTTCTTTCTTTTTATTATTTTGAGTGTTTATTACCCCTGAATACTGCAAGAAGTTGTGTTTTATACATCCATGTAAAAGCTGTTTGGCACTATACAGGAGTTTGAAAAGAACATGCAAAGAAAAGTTGTTTAATTGAAGCGATTTAAGGCAGTACGTTTATAAAACTTCATTTCTTTTTTTGTTTTGAAGGTATAATTTAAGATAGGATGGTGGGGAAGGCAAATAGAATAAGATAGTGTGATCTGTGCTGCATAGGAGAGCTACACTGAAACCTTTCATGAGTCAGAACATTACATTGCACACGGCTAGGAAAAATAAACCTCCAAAGTAGAGGGAAATCGACTAAATGAACCATCTTTAAAGCCTTTTACTCTCACTCCACTGTACACCTGCTCTTCCACATACATCCTGCTCAACTTAACCTCAAACCTTCGTCATACCAGACCTTCAACATTCGGCATGGAAGAGCTCACCTCTTCCAGTCCCTTTAAATTCTGGCCACTCAGATCCATTACTGCAGGTATCAGACGTGTGCATGTGTAGTGAATCTGTGTTGCACGAGTTTCAATCTTTACAGAATTAAGAGGCACTTTAACTCTTCTCTCATCATAAGCACTTCAATCACCTTCCAAGTCACCTTAATCTCTTTACTATAAAGGGTTTATAAGAAGGAAACCACAGTTGCACCCTCCCCATCTCTTCAGTTCAGTGGTGGACTAGAGTTCAGTCTGCCCCCTGCCTCTCTGTTTATGTCTCAGGAGTGTTGGGGGAGGGGGGGGGGGGGGGGGACTGAGGGCAGCCTTCAGAGGTGGGAGGGGGTTGGAGTCCAAAATCTCTGCGTCCCCGTTACAGGTCGTCGCTTTCCACCAGGCCGCCGGGTGGCAGTGGGCTGGAGTCGGGAAAGAAGGCCGCCTTCACGTCCAGCCCCCTCTCCGTCAGCGCGGCGTAGCGGCTGGCTGAGGGGCGGACCTTCTTGGGCTTCGGGAGGTTCGGCTGCTGCCACTGAGCTGAGGAGGGGGAAACGGAGAGTTGGAGACCGCGGCGGCAAAGTACGTGGGAGGAAACGTGCGACTCTGCAGGCGGTTTGAACCTACTGTGAACGTCAAGGCGT
Organism: Xiphophorus maculatus; assembly: GCF_002775205.1. Taxonomy (NCBI): domain Eukaryota; kingdom Metazoa; phylum Chordata; class Actinopteri; order Cyprinodontiformes; family Poeciliidae; genus Xiphophorus; species Xiphophorus maculatus. The sequence continues at coordinate 23,579,626 of NC_036451.1, read as the reverse complement.
GCGGTGCTGGAAACGATGCCGGCGTCGTTCTTGGCGGACACGGTGTACCAACCGGCGTCTTCCTTCAGAGCCGGCTGGATTATCATACACAGGTAGCCGCAATTGTCCTGGTGCATGCTGGGAAGGAGCCATCAGTGTTACTGATACAAATTTACTTCTAACCCTGAAACCGCAGACGTTTTACTGGGATTTAATGCGATGAACCATCCAATGCATTTTCAAACTTGATAAAAATCCAAAGTGTTGCACTCATTTGTATTCAGCCTCTTTTACACTGAAAACGGTTAGAGTGGCCCAGTCAAAGTCCAGACCTTAATTTAAGAAAACTTGCCCAGACAGATGATCTCAATCAAATGTGACTTTGCTTTGTTTTGCAGAAAATGTGCGGAATTCTTTATATCCATCTGCAAAGCTGGATGATGTACCCTAACAGACACGAAAATGTGGTTCTGAAAAGTGCAAAGGCTTCCATGGCAGAAACAGGGTAGCCTTTTTCCTCCTCCTCCCATTTCTGTGCATTATATTAAATCCCATGTAAAATCCCGCTAAAATACATCATACTCGGTGTCTGTAATGTGACAAAATGTGGAAAACGTTGCGAAGACGAGTTGCTCTGGAAAAGCAAGAACTGCAGACCTGTACCTGATTCTGTCTGTGTTGTGAGTGAAGGACTCGTTCTCCCTCTTCCAGAAGATCTGCGGGTGAGGGACGCCCATGACGCGGCACTCCAGCCGCACGGGGTGACCCTCCGCCACGCTCGTGTTCTGCAGCTTCTCCACGAACGAGGGCGCCTTGTGCATCTCTTTAGCTGTCGAGAGAGTCATCGTTACCGAGGCGACGGCAAAAGCCGCGCCCGCGGTCGTCGTCCGCGCGCGACCTTTTAGCTCACCTGCGACGATGAGCTCCAGGTTGAAGGAGTTCTGGCCGGCCCGGTTGCTGGCGATGCACGTGTAAATGCCGGCGTCGCGGCTCGTCACCGGCTCGATGACCAGAGAGTGCACCCCGTTCTCCCTCACCAACATCTTGTGGGACGAGTCGGGACGGATGGCGTGTCCGTTCAGCTGCCAGACGAGGTCGGGGGTCGGCAGGCCGCTCACCTGCGGGCGGAAGGAAGCGTTAAAAAGTCATCGTACTGCGGTGAATGTGTGGAAGAGAATTTCCAGGCTTGTGCCCTTTGCTTGTTTTTCTCGGAGAACGGAGTGCGTCAGCCGCATGTGTTCTGTGTGTGTTTACTGAGAGGACGGAGATAGCAGTGTTTGTTTTATCTCTGTTGTGTTTATCTGACGGAGCCCAGTCACCTGCATGCTTCGTCATGGGAACAAGCTGAACAAAGGACGAAATCTGGGTGAGAAACCCAACACCTGGCCCACCTGGAACATTCACCGTTCCCAAACGCCTCTGCTGAAATTCCAGTTCAGCGGCGTTCATGGAAAATCACAAAGGGATGTGGACTACAGTGGAAAAACAAAATCTTACCAAGTATTTTTTTAATTTAGTTTCAAGAGCAAATATACACTTGAAATAAGACAAAACTAACTTAAAAGTAACTTGTCACCAAGATATTGGAGCTTGTTTTAAGTCAATAACTCCTTTATATTGATAAAATCAATATAAATCCACTGGCAGATTATTTCACTTATAACGAGACATTTTTCAGTTCAGTTTCATTTTACTTTGGTAAATTAACATTACACAAAGAATAAAAGCAAGAAATCCACTTTACAAACCCTTAATTTACAAAAAAGGAACAGACTTAAACCAAGGCTTTTGCCTGCCTGATTCATGAATAAAAATTTCTACCACTAAAACTATGTTTATCTTTTAATCAATATTGAGGAATTATTAACTTTAAAACAAGCTGCCATACTTTGAAAAGTTACTTGTAAGTTAGCAAGTAACTTCCAAGTGTGATGAGATAATGGCACTGGAATCTAGACGAAGCACTTGGTAAGATTTTGTTCTAGCGGTGTAGGCGCCGCTGGACGGGTCCGGAAGTCCGGCTGTTTTTGGGGGTTTTTTTCCACACAGGTCTTGTAGATAAATCTTCGCTATAAATACACAGACCAAGAAAAAATGGAGAGCAGTTTTCTTTTTACAGGCATAAAAAGACCATCTTTTTATAGCGAGTTAATTGTGGGTCTGTTTTCTTTTATTACATGAACCAGCTTTAAGTAGTTTGTAAATGTTGCAAGGAGGCGAGGTAAAACATCTTACTTATGGTAATTGCGAGCAGAAATTGGACTTGGTCCTTCAAGGCTTCCATCTTTGCATTCTCTCCATTTATGGTGAGACATTCATAAGAAAGCAAATGTCTCCTTTGAGCCAGTTTTCCTTATTTCCTACAGACTAAATCGAGTAAATCAAGGAAAAAGTGTGGAAATGTTTCTTTGGCAGCGCTGACATGGAGCCTCCCTCTGAGCGATCCAGACACTGAATTAAAGGGTGGATCTGAAAACGCTTTCTGTATTACTATGATTATCATATTCCTGTTGGTTTGCAACTGGGTTTTTTTCCTCCCCAGTCATTCTCTGTTATTTTAGAGGATTCTTTCCGCTTCATTTTAATATAGAACAGGGGTGTCCAAAGTGCGGCCCGGGGGCCATTTGCAGTTCAAGAATGACACAACTTTGGCCTGTCCTCCGCAGGTGGTTGATGCAGATGGAGACTTTTTATTTTTAAATCACAGGAGGTTAAGTAAATAATCCCAGTTTCTTTACTGTGTTTCTATATGTTGCCAGGTAACAAAGGACTGAAGTAAAAATGACATAACGGATCAGCATGGTGGTGTGAGGGGGATCTCTGTTGCTACAAAGCAAGAGCATCTAAAACAAAACAAATGCATTGACCAATCGATGGGCCAGATGGTTTCTATTAGCCCTCTATGGCATGACTTTTTATTTTTGTGGGGAAGAAATATTTTCCTGCATTCTTTGGGAGCTTGGTGGTACCTAATTACATGTCAATCATAAAATCGGACTCTGACACCTCCTGGAACCAGATTTGGGTTTGTTGCCTCAGGGTAACATTGGTCTAGAACACCAAGATTGTCTACACTGATTATGAGAAATGAAATACAAATCAAACAAAAACTATATTCATAAAAGAACTATTTTTTGGACAAAAATATGTCAAAAATCATGCCCCCCAAAAAATAAAATAAAGGAGCAATGTGAGGTACAGCTATGTGGTTTGTTGCCTGAGGGCAACGCCATGCCATAGAGGGTTAGGAGCTGATTGGACGAAGCAGCAGCAGCAGCGAACTGCTCTGACCTTCTTTCCTCCAGACCGGTGCAGCTAGAGCCAGGGGTGTGTCCTCACCTTGCAGTCCATCCGGCACAGGCGGCCCTCCTGGACGATCAGGTCACCAGGCGCCTGCAGGAAGTGAGGGCGGAAGTGACGCTCTTGGATGTTGTCGTTCTCGTCACCGCTGTCTCTGGACCGAGATCGGGGCCTGGCAGAGACGCAGAGGACAGCAGTGAGTACGGTTAGGGGAGTGCAATGATTTTGGGCGGGCGGTTTAAGCCCAATAGAGTGGCGCCAGCTTTTGAACTGAACAGATGCAAACTTCAGCTGAGCGCAGATTTTCCTGTTGTTAACAAACGATGCTCTGCTTGGGAGTAAACATCATTTCTACTTGTGCAGAAAATCATCAAGTTTTCTTTGCCTTGGATTGAGTTCAGGAGTTGCATATAGTTATCAGTCTGTTGTTTCCCTACAGAACCTGCTGCAGGCAAGGACGGCGTCCAAACATAAGTTCATTAATTGTATCATTTTAGTAATTGATTATTTTGACAATAGTTAATAAAAAAAATTTGCCACATTCTGCCCATTTTTATTTAACCTCTTGAGCTTATTTTATATACATGAATAGAAATGCATTTAAAAAGTACAAATCATTTCCTTTTTTGAATAAGAATTTAAACATTTAATTGTCTAAATGCAGTCAGTGTAGCATCCCTTTAGTGTACGATTTATCAATTGTTGCAAATTAAATATTTTTAACTTCAAGACTAATCTGTTGGCTAGTTTTTGGTTAAACGTGATAATAATTGGACAGCAAAACGAGCTTAATAGGAGATTTTTTTTTGATTTTCTGCAGAGTTTCAGCCAGGGGAAACAAACTATGTGACTTGAGAAGCTCTAAGTAGAACGTACTTACAGACAAAGAGGTTTTTTTTTATCTTAAATGTAAAATAGAAATCTTTTTGTAGAGTTTTGTCTTACTGCTCTGAATATGTTGTCCATTCAGCAAATGGCCTTCTCTTCAGTCTGTATACTACAGTTAATGATTAACTGATCACTAAATTGGTTGACGTTTATTTCAATAATCGAATAATAATTAATAATTGTTTCCGCCCTATTTAATTGAAGAACAAAGCTTTTACCTAATGAATTACAAACTTACAGAGAAAACGTTTCAAGCACTACATTTGGGGGAATTGTCTTTCTAAAAAACAGTGTATGATTTTTGAAATCTGTCCTGCTCAAAACTCAAAATCCTGCTTACAAATTTGTTCTCCTTCTAAAAAGTACGTTTTTGTGCTCCAATTGAATGGCTTGCTCTTGAAGTGGATGAAGTCTGTCCTTTCAATTACCGTATTTTTTTTAATCTCTGCTAAATAATTTTCTTTGCCCTCTTGGAGCTAGGGGGTCACTTAGGGGTTTAAGTAAAACAGGATTAAGCAAGAAGCAGAATATATCTGTGCAAATGCTCGCCACAGAACCAGCTTAAAGGGGAAATAAACCATTTTGCTAGCAAACAGTACGTTTTACAGTGAGAGGTGTGAGTTTTGTAGAAGAAGAAACTTGCTCTTAAATTGAACATGTTTGATTTGTGAAAGAAAAACTCCCTCAAACCGGAGCAGTAATTTTAATAAAGCTGCCTGCGCTCTCCTCCCCTGTCAGGTCTGACATCAACCCTCTTCCTGTTTGTGATCTCTGCACCCACAGGTGTTCCTCTGAATCCTCCCTGTGACCTCACCATCCCACCTGCACCTGAAGCAGGGCTGTACATAGAAGAAAAAAACCCCAGAAACAAACAAAAAGAAAAAAAGGTCATTCGGGCACCGATTGTTATCTCGGTCTCTCTCCTCACCCAAAACAACGCGGCGCTGTTATCTAATCGGGGCATGTCCATGGTGATAACAGCTCACAGGTGGTTTTTATGTCCACAGCCTCTGTGATCATCTTTTACTATCCGGGCTTGCATGAGTACACACCGTGTATACAAGGTCAGAACAAGCATGTGTTCCCTCTCATTAACACTCTGATTTTCTTTGAATGAACAGTTAAACAAAGAACAGAGTGTGAGTTCAGTTCATGGCAAACACTTGTGTAAATATGAGTCTCCTGGAAGCTTTTCTGGCCTGAATCTGTGCAGAAAAGCGAGGGGCTGCAGCTGCAGGCGTGCCAGCCAGCAGCTGGATGGATAACTTTTTAAAAAAAGTACAGGTTTTGTTTTGTTTGCCCTTTTGAATATTGGAACCGAATGGCTGAAAAACATATTACAATAGAAGCGTTTCAGTCGATAGTTATATTGGTTTGTTTTTTCTTTTAAATATCAGAAATACTGTCAAACTGGTGACCTTTCCTGCTTTATCCAGATTTCACTTCATGCTGTTGTTTTTTTTATTTTTAAGCAGTTTTGTGAAACATGAAACTGCTGCTGCACTAGTTACCTAACAAGTTGTTGCTAGGTAACCAACTACTGAGTGAGTTGATGCTACCTCCCTTGCTTAGCTAGCCTCTAGAGCAGGGGTGTCGAACTCCAGTACTCAAGGGCCGCTGTCCTGCAACTTTTAGATGTGCCTCTGCTGCACCACACCTGAATAGAATAATTAGGTCATTAAGGCTCTGGAGAACTGATCTACACAAGAAGGAGGTAATTAAGCCATTTCATTCCAGTGTTTTGTACTTGTGGCACATCTAAAAACTGCAGGACAGCGGCCCTCGAGGACTGGAGTTTGACACCTGTGCTCTAGAGGTTGAGCAGCTAAAGCCTTTATTCTGCCTACATCCCCCAGAATGCAGTTCTGGATTGTGTCTTTTGCAATATATTTTACTGAACCCCAAATTTACCCTTAAACACTTATAAGTTTTTACATTTTAGTCCTTTCTACTTCCACTTCTTACCCACGTGTCCACCTGCAAGTATTTTTATGAATACTAGTATTCAAGTATTTTAGGAATTATGGAAATAAATAATTGAGAAAATGTTCAAACATCATGTATAGTTGTACATTTGTCTGTTATTTTCTCATACATTTACGTCGCCCTTTATTTCCATCGATTGTGGTTTTGATCTTGGTTGGTTGTACTTGGCTTTTAAAATAAAACAGATTAGCCAAGTCAGCAGCTGATTAAACATCCATCCATTCATTCATTCATTCATTTTCTACCACCCTTGTCCCTAGTGGGGTCAGGAGGGCTGCTGGTGTCTATCTTCAGCTAACGTTCCGGGCGAGAGGTCGGGTCACCCTGGACAGGTCGCCAGTTTGTAGTACTAATTAAACAAAAGCATCTAATTTCCCCCCTTTAGTAGAACAAATCTGACCCGACACTAACAGGCAATTTGACCCAGCATAAAGAAAGAGGGAAAAAAACCACCGTCAGACAGTGGATCCTCACCTGCGCATGTGACCTGGAGCCATCCGTGGGCTGCGGCCGCGCTGGTTCACCGCCTGGACCATCATCCTGCCGGTGCAGCTCACCCGGCCCTGCAGTGGGAGGACAGAGAGCTGGAGTCTGAACCCAGGACTGGCAGTCACACAAAACAGGAGGAAACTAGATGTGTCTGATAAAGCAGGAGAGCGCTGCTCTACAGCCTGTCCTACATGAACCTTTCACCCCTCTGAGGGTGTTAGTGAGTTCCTGCTTCATTCAACGCCTTCTTCCTGTTCAGACCAGCAGGGCGTTATCTGCAGCCTCCCAGATAAATGTTTCTTTTTTTTCTTCTGACTTACGTCTGGGTTTGCTGCCAGGATGGTGTAATTTCCGTCGTCGTCCAGCGAGGCTGCCGCTGTGTGCAGCGAGCAGGTACCGTCCGGATCCCGGCTGATCCGGTAGTGTTCGCTCCTCTTGGAGATCTGCTTACCGTCTTTAAACCAATAGACCTGCAAGGAAAAGATGCAAAAACTCAACACTCAAGTTTTATTGTTACACTGATTTTCTATGAACATCATGTTTTAAAAGTAGCACCAGGTTTTCACATGTTCTAGCATTTATTACACATCATTTGAGGATTATGGCCCGCAGTTTGCAAAAATTCAAAATTCAGCTACTCAGAAAATTAGTTTCACAAGACAGAAATACAATAATTGTCCAAATAAGTGTCATCACCTGCAGGTAATCATGTGAAAGACTGCTGACTGAAACACTGACCATAAAATTGCGCAAATTGGAATTATGAAAATAAATTAACTTAATGGAAACACGTCAATTTAAAAAAAAAAAAAAAAAACACCTCATGTCTTTTGATAAAAGCTTTTAGCGCTATATGAGGTGGATTTTGGCTGTGTCAAAATCAGTGTATTTTGGCAAAACTGCAATGAAAACTTTTTTTCACATCATAAGAGTCACATGATCAAAAAGTGGATGTTACTACTGGCAAAAACTACGAAGAAGACGACAGGAAGTGGTAGGACGACGATAGCGCGGCTTGTTTTTTAATGACATATCTGTGAACAAACTTATTCATGTCGGTAGGTCACAAAAACAATCTCTGAAGATAATGGATACAGAATGCTGTATCCAAGTGCATTGATGGAAGGTTGTGTGAAAGGAAAAAGTGTTTTCCCATGAAACCGTTTGAATCAGTGGTGGGCACCTTTGGTTGGGGGTCTCCGTGGACCTTGCAGGAGAAAGTGACCGGCATGCCCTCGAACACCTTGTAGTGTTTCAGCTTCTGGTCGAAGGAGGGCGCCACCCCCTGGCCGGCGGAGTCCTCGTCGTGCTGGACGTCGTCGTCCGACTCCTCCACCGGAGAACGCTCCAGGCGATATTCAATCTCGCTGATGAGGCGCTGCTCGAAGCTGGACACTTTGTACTCCTGAACACAAGACACACGGGGCGAGTCAGGAGACGTCTAGACCAGAGAGAATCTGAGGAGCATGCAGGGACAGAGCACCGAGGTTCATTAACTCGTTTTCATCGTCACCCAATCGAGCCGAACTCTTCCCCTCAACTCCCCAGTCCTTCTCCCCCCAGATGAGCCACTCCTCCTCCTCTACTACCATCCCCATCAATCCCTCATCGCTCCGCGGAGCGTGGAGGAACAAATGCAGAGCAGCTCAGCGTGATGACACATCCCGCAGATAATGACAGGCCTCGGGCGCAGCTGCAGAGCCGGCGCTAATCCTCCTGAGCCGACGCGGAGAGGAGGCCGGTGCCGACCCGCGATCACACCGAGAGGAGGCCGTTTCTCTGAGAACTGGACTGGAAGACGGGCTTGTTCGCCGCTTAAAACGTGAACAACACGTGAAACAACGTGCGTCACTGTGAGATGTGATGATTTAGCAACACGACACGCTGTACAGCGCGTAACAAAAGTCTTCATGCCGCCTGGACTTCTTCGCTTTTTGTCGCAACCACAAACTTTAATGTATTTTATTGGGATTTGATTTGATGAAGCAACACAAAACAATGCGCACTGATAAACTGGAAGGAAAGGGATTTATGGTTTTTAAAACAAGTTTCTGACAAATTAGATCTTTCAAGATGTGTGAATTTAAGTCGTCATATTGGATGGAGAACCTCTTAAAATCAAACATTCAGGTTTTGTCATATGCATTTAGGTCTGGACTTTGACTGGGCCATTCTAATATAAGAATGACCTTTGATATAAACCATTTCTCTAGCGTACTTGTCCTCCAGGAAGGCAAACCTCCATCCTATCCTTAAGTCTTGTGCAGCTTCTAACAGGTTTTCTTCTAGAAATGCCTCCCCACAGCATGATGCTGCCATGACCATGTTTCACAGAGGACATAAGTGTTCAGCATAAAATGCTGCACAAAGTTCCTTTTTTTGTGCTCTTAATTTATTTGCTAGTGGTTCAGATAACTAGGTTACTTCTGAAGGTTTCATTTGGAGGCATCAGAGAGGATTGGAAATAAATTCGCAACTTTGTGTTGGGCCATCTCGCAAAATCCCAGTAATAGATTGTAATGGATATTAATACTGCATATTAACACTATAGTGCTACCCGAACCCTGAGACGTTTCTACGCTTGTAGAAACCAGTGACAGGACTCGCATGTCTGGTTTTCTAACTTCTAAAAACACATCAGTGTGATTTCAATTTACAGATCTAAAAACGGTGTGGATAGTAATAATCAAAAACCAAAAACAATGCGTCAGCAAAGAGAAGGTTGAAATGAACCTTTTGAGGGCAAGTTTCTGCATCAGCTGACTTGTCTTCCTGTTGGGAGAAAACACACGTTTTGGTTGAGTGTGTTTGGCTCTGAGCGTCACACAGTGAGGGGAGACAAGCGCTCTTGGTGCTCCAACCACTCCAGCTCTCCATGCAAAGAGTCACAAAGAAATGGAAATGTGGATCAGTTTGGTCTGTTAATAAGTGACCCGTCAACCCTTTGTGTTCACTGCTGCGTTTTAGCGGCTGTACCGTCGTGTTGTTTCAAATGTAGCTTTTTCTCGGTTGACATAACTGGAAATGGACGGCTCATCTTTGAAACACACGACCGGCTCCGGGAACTGTTGCTATTTTTGTTCCCTTCAACAGAACTGGCTCGTTGGCTCTGAGAAAGACAAACAGCCACATTAGCGCTAGCTGGATGTTCCTGTGGAACAACAGAGGGTTTGGATAAACAGAGCTTTTTATGGAGGGACCTCCGCTGCTCCTCGCCGGTGTTTACAGAGGCACCGGGCGGGGCTGACGGGCGGTCAGAAGATAGAAGTGTCGTCAGAAAACGTTTTCGCGTCACACGGTGAACATGCAGCAGAGTGAAAGAAACAACCCGCCCTGGTGAGGACGTGTTGGTGAAACGTTTCCATGCCTGTGTGATGTTCCCCTCCTGGGGCCAGATGCATAAACAACGTCAACACGCAACCGAGACTTATTCACAGCCCGACGTTTGCAATATTTCCCTTTTGATTTCATATATTTAACTGCAGCCATGTGTTCCAAAACATTATTTAGAGTTTGTTGATTTTCAGATATATTACTGACTGAAAGCTTTTCATAAAGAGACATTCAGAGCTTGTTTGATTTTCTTTTTTTTTCTCTCTCTGATGTTTCGTTTCATCCCTCCAACTTTCCGCATCTTGTCACGATACAAACACAAACTCCGCCGCATGGCGTTGGAGTGTTGTGTGATGGACCAACTGATGTTGTGCGTAACGGTGAAGTGGAAGAGAAACGACGTGTGGTTTTTACAGAAAATCTGAAAAGTGTGGCATGTAATTGAATTGGGGGCCAATACGTGGTAGAAACACCTTTAATGTGGAAGATGTGCTTCGTGAAATGTTTAAATTAAAAGGTGCCTGAATCCGAATGTACGCCACACTTTTGGTTTCTGATTACATGAAATCAACATTGGATACATAAAGGTTTGTGGTTGTAATGTGATCAAATGGAAAAAAAAGTTTAAAAGTTTAACCCTGCTTTTCAGGGTTTGCCCACTGTTCCCACTGTAAACTTCAAGCACTTTTCAAGCATTTTCAAGGAACGTTTTCAAACTTTTCCAGCACCACACTTTGGAGAATAAAACTAAAACAAATTGACTTCAAAATATGTTTTCCAGTCACTTCAATATGTTATCATTTATTACTAATTATTATATCTCGTGATCGTATTCTACAGCAGAAACCAGATGAACAAAAAAAAAAACCCAATTGTGTTTTGAAATGTCTCTTTTACACACTCCTTATGCACCTGACTGCTCCGAGAACAACACACTAATTTCACAAAATAAATCCCCCAATTTCAATAATGTTGCTGTAAAATATCCAACATCAAACATGAGTGAACGTTTATTTCAACTAAATGAGTCAATAAGCCATTGGGCCATTAGAAATGATAAATATTTATGACATTAACACAATTTAAACAAATCTTGTTCAGGTAAATTACCTCAAACACAACATACAAAGAAAGTTAAAAATAACATTTCTAAAAAAAAAAAAGTTCTCATCAAGTATTGTGGCGTTTAGCAAATATAAATAATGTTGGTAATTCTTACTGACATTTAGTCTAATTTAACTTCAGACAGTGAGGGAAAAAAGTGTCTTGATTGGGTGTATGAAAATATCTGGGTTCAGCTGTAAGTGTTTTTCTCCAAATGTTTGGCTTTATTACAAAACAGTGCAGTTTGAATAAAAACGACTTTTAAGGACTTGATGCAGGAGCCTCGAAAACACCGAATTGAAATTCAAGCATTTCCAGGGATCCCAGTATGAACACTGACAATCCCTAATTTCAGAGGATAGAAATTCTACATTCATCCACCTGTCATGACTGTGAATAACAAAAGTAATAATTTCAGCATCTGGCCCCAGCGGTGTCGGTCCCCCATGCGAAGGGCCCCCGTACCTGTGTGACCGGCTCCTCCTCTGTGTCCTGTGTGTTCAGGACTGTGGCAGCGTTGTCGGCCCCCAGGAGCCTACGGGCCATCTTCTCCTCATAGGTTAACCTCTGCAATCAGGGATTAATGAGGTCAGCGCGGGTTAGTGGGGTCAGCCGCACAAAAACACACGCTTACACAGTCCAGTGGCAGCTGCGTTCAGGCCCGCTGTTAAAACGTTTCACATTTATCCAAAGGCAAATCCAACCGAAGCTGAATGAGTATCGCTGTCATGTTTTAATTAGCTTTCTTTGTTCTTCTTAGCGCGTGTTAATCCATGTTAAAAGGTGATCACGCTCGCTGACGGGAGCTGAAAACCCACCTGTTGACCATTGCTCATGCGCTCCTCTTTAAAGCGCAGCTTTCTCTCCAGATCCTGGATGACGGCGTCCTTGGAGCCCTGGATGTCGGAGTCGGAGACGATGCGAGGCGTCTTGGTGACTGACGACTTCCTCGGAAACACTTTGCTGAAAGAAAGATAAAAAGAACAAGAAAACAATAACTCATCATTAAAGTCGTACTTCTTTGCACACGCTCTCTTACAATCTCAAATCTTTTTACTCCTGTTGCATCGTTACCAGAACTCACTCTCCCTTATCTGGACATGTCCAGCTATTGCATTCCTCTCTGTATCTTCTTATCTCTCTACGAATGCCGCAGGAATGCCAGGGTGAGAGAGGGAGTGCAGGAGTGAGTGAGGGGCCGATGAAAAATAACTGGCGGAGAGATGAAGGTGGAACGGGAAAACCTTCCCCTCTCATTAGGAGAGAGGAAGGACCTGCAGATTTTTGTCAGCCAAGTCGATGTGCCAAGAGCAAAATGAAAGTATCAACTGGGCCGGGTGTGGGATTTTGACTTAAAAACATAAAAGTGATTGATCATACGTGGATATGAACACGAGGCAGCCCTGCAGAGGACAGTGAGGGGAGATGAAATGCTCATCGGGGAGTTTCTATCCTCCGTTTACAGATTAATCACACACGCCGCTTAATTTCTTAAAACTGCGATAAATTTCAAACTTTGAGCAGCACCGCCTCATTTTCTTGTTCATGTTTTAAATTTAGAATGAAAAGAAATTTTATTTCATTTCAATTTTTTCCTTGTGTCCTGTCCAGGAAGCTTGGGCAAAGCTGTGGGTCTGGTTGCCTTGCAGTGTAAGGGCAAATTAGCACTGCAACAGCGCGATGATATATTAAATATTTTACAAATTGTTTGGGGGCAGATGTTTCTAGATCACACTAGAAAAACAAAACTAATTCAAATTCTGAAGAACGAGCTGGTGGAAATAGATGCCTGGTTTAAGCGTAACAATGTTTTATCCTCTATCAGCAAAACAAACTTCCAGTAAAAAAAAAAAATGCATATTTTATCAGATATGTTTGTTCTTTCATTTACTTGTGTTGTGAATTAAGAGGTGGGAGAACATCTTTAAATAGAATCTGCCTGATAACATGTAAAAGACAGATAAACCACGGCCTGATCTGAAGAAATTCAAGGATGAATAAAAAACAAAATCATTTTAATATATGTGTCTAGAAAAGGGCCACAAAGCCATTCTAAGGCTTTTGGACTCCCAAGCTCAAGCACTTCAGTTATTATTCCACGTCTGATAAAAACAAAAAATAAACTAAACTGGATGTTTCTCTGGTTGCATAATTGACTTTATGAAATAAATGGCATGTGTGAGCATTTGTTTGACTTGGACTCACCTTTCCTTCTCAGGTCAGAGGGTTTATTTTCTTGCCATTACACCTTTGGTAAACTTTACTTTCTCTCTCGCTGCTTTATCTAGTTTTTCTTTTTCAAACATGTCGTATAAAAATGTAAACATGTCGTTTCTCATCTGTCCAAGCCTCCTGCCTGGACGTTTACGTCCAACCAGGTTCTGTTATGGGTTCATGCTGTGTAGAAAGGGCCTTGAATGTCCCGCTTGACACAAGGCATAACTCTGAAGAGACAGCAGAGAGTGTAAGGGTGTGCTGTTCGGTCCGCTTTGATCCAACTCTGGTTCATTTGTCTAGAAAGTCTGATTCGTTTGGGGAGGTGCGAATCTGCACTCTAACGCCGATGGTCTCTGTCTGGTTGAAGTGAACTCTGGTGCGGTTTGAATGTGTATGTGAACGCAAGTGGACCAGAGACCACTCCAAAAGCAGGAAGCGGACTATACTGCAGGGCATTCTGGGTAAATACAACCAAAACATGTTAGCAGGAGAACTGCGTTGTGGTCTTTTGCCAAAGACAGTTTCCCTGCCTGCTTGTTACTGCTGCTGTCTTTAAAAATATTACTGTACGGTGTCTTTGAGTTTCTTTAAAAGATTTTTATAGATAAAATGTATTATTACTACAAAACAGAATTCCTACAACCATTTTTGTTTACATTCTGTGAAGAATGAAGTTGTTTTTGTGTCATTTCTTTCTGTTGTTCTTGGTGCAGCGCCACCACAGGCGAGGAGAGGAACAGGTTTTCAACTATTTCGGTGCGTTTGACACAGTGCAGTGTGAACGAGAACCGCAGCTGAACATGTAACAGACGTGTGACATTTGGACACTTACATGGTGCCGTTGCCTTTGGGAAGGCCCAGGCTGTTGACCATGGGGCTGCCGGGTGTGGAGGGGCTGGAGGGCAGCAACGAGGACAGAAAGTTGGAGGCGGGAGACGGGGGCACCGAGGAGAACGGCGACGACACATCTGAGCCGACTGGAGACATGGAGACAGGAGGAGGAGGCGGCGGCGGAGGAGGGGGGAAGTCCTGGCCGGAGCCGGAGGGAGAGGACAGGTTGCTGAGGCTGAGGAAGGGCGGAGGAGGAGGCGGGAAAGACGGAGAGGTCGGGGACTCGACGCTGCCGGCCTTCGTGAAAGGAGGCAGGGCGACCCGGTTTAAGGGCTTGTGGGAGGCGGGTGGAGACAGCGGGGAGGACAGGCTGGACCCAGAGGAGCCAGAGGAGTGGGCGACGTAGCCCGCCCCTCCCGGACTCTGGGCAGCGATGAACTGCTTGGGCCGGGCGTAGTTGAAGGTACTGGCCTGCATGGCGGTGCTGCTCTCCAGCTCCTGGAAGGAGGGGGGTGGGGGAAGAGGCGGCGAGGGCGGAGCAGGTGGAGGTGCTTCCTGAAGCAGATGCAAGGGTGGAGGCGGGACTTCCTGGATGTGCTCCGGCTGCTGCTGCCAGATGGCTGCCTCCTGCTGCTCCAACAGAATCTGGTCCTGCAGCTGCTTCAGCTGGGCCGCGTTCCTGAGAGGAAAAGGAGAAGAAGACTCAGTCAGTCCAGCTTCCTTTAATCCTCACCGCTTTACAGCAGGTGGAGGGCGGATGTAACACGGCAACACCGAGAAAATAAGCTACAAAACCCAGCATCTGTTTTCAGGTTCTCCACAACCACAAGTTTCTACGCTGCAAAAACACAAAGTCTTAGCAAATATTTTTGGTCTGGTTTCTACTGCAAATATCTTAATACACTTTAAATAAGATAAAACAAATCACATTTCAGGAAGATATGGGAGCTTGTTTTAAGTAAATAATTCTTTAATGCTAATGGAAAAATGCTAGATCTACTGAAACCACAACTTGGTAAGATGTAGTTTATTTTTGCAGTGCATCAGCTGCAGTCAATGAGAACTACTGACAGAGTTTAACTACTAACTACAGTGAACTGTTCTTCCTGCGCTGCGTCTGGCACCAGGTTTGTTCAAACTGGAATATGTCCGACTTGTAGGGAGGAAACAACTGCACGAGCAGCAGGGACTGATAGTTTATCAGCTTGTAGCCGTTAACAAAGAGTCAGACTGTTGACAGCACTTTAAATGCGCTGCAGGAGTCAGACTGCTGTTGTTCGGCTCACAGCCTAGAAAACTGATAATAGTAGCGCTGCAGAGGCCGATTTCCTCTCTGTGAAACAGTTTGGTATGACTCCTGCTTGAATGTTTTGCTGAAAGAAGAAAAACATAACTGTGACATATGCGAGTCATTTATCCGGATGATGAAATGCTGTTTTTTCTGGGGGGTTTTCAGAGTTGCGGTTGTCCAGTTTGGTGACCGCCTCGCGATGTCATTGTGGAGGAGAGACGGTGGAGTTTCTCGGATGCCATCTGCTCCACATTTCTATCCTCCACGAATCTTTACATGAACTAGTAAAGTTTCAAAGAGACCAAGTGTTAAGTTATTTTGATCCTTTTCATTTCAGGGTGGTTGTTTATAGCTTTTTTTATGTATATGAAGTCCATAAACTTTTAAAAACACAACAAATGAAGGAATCCTTTGATCCTGTTGTGGTTCATAAGCTTTGTGTACACACTAGTCTCACAGAAGAATTCATAGTCCTTGAAAATGTTCATATTAGAGCAAACTTTCTCTCTATTTTAACTGGATTTTATGTGACTAAAAAGTGCATGCCACTGTAAATTCAAAGTATACATGTGTTTTTTTTTATTATTTAACTATTTTTTTTACTGCAATTGGAGCTACAATTGGAGCAGATTGATCCAAAATATCAATAATATCAATTCCTAGTTGGTATCGGTATCAGATCGGTATTAGTGCGGTAAAATCGATATTTCGGTTTCAGATTCTCTCTTGAAATGTGATTTTAGTTTTGTACTGCAGTTTCCCAACCCCGGGTAAAAAAAAACAACCCCCAAAAAGTTTAGGAAAAAATGTACACAATTATGTTATGTTATATTTTTTATTGGTCATCTTAATATGCTATTATAGTATTTTTGAAAACACCTATAAACACAAAAACACCTCAACGTCAGAAGTTTGGCAATATGTCACGTTTATTAAGTATATCAATACTTAATAAAAAGTAGCAATATTTGCGATACTAACCCTGTATTTATCAATACCCAAATATGCAGTATCACACAGATCCTCATACAAGTGTTTGGTTTTTTTAATCATAGAGCAAATATTATCAACCTGAGATCAGCACTTGTTCTTTCCACCATGAGACACTTTGGAGCTTTCCCATATAGCTGGACCTTAGGGGTATAAAATGCAGACGTTTTTGCTCCCAAGGTAAACAATACGTGGAAAAGTTTATGAAATGCGAATAATTTTGCAAGGTATTGTGGTTTAGAGTATACTTTCTTAGCTATTTACATTCTGACATGTTATATTTGTATAATTATTTGTTTAACTTGCGCTACCAAACAGAATCTTTCGAGGAACAGGCCTCAAAAAGACAGGAGGATTTCAGAGAACTTTTGATACCAGAGACAGCAGCAACACGCAGCATGTATATAAATCCTCTCCAACAGGCTCCCAAAATTACATTCCAAACTTGCAAATGAGGACAATGTGGGGCTCCTTTAAGCCTTCACAAACTATAGAAACCACAGGCCTGAAGCGCAGCTCTCCGCAGGCATCAGGAAGACGACATTGGTCTCTAGGAAAAGCCTGAGACGCTGTAAATCTTGCAGCATGCTGTGCAGTGTGTGAGAATGAGAAGTTCCTCACTGTTCAGAAAATACTGTACATCCCGGCGCGCGCATGTTGTCTGGAGTCCACCAAGTTCACGTGCCCAAATCTCTTCCAGATGTCAGATAATCAGTGGAGTGTTTCAACTATTTTTTCCTATCTGTGACAGTGCAGCCCCCCCTTCTTTACTCCCCACCCCTTTCTTTTAGGTCCTGCTGCCAACAGCAGCATGACTGATTAGTCTCTCCGAGCCATTTTGGTTTTTCATTTTGGCTATGCGCTTCCTTCCAGAGTGGACTTCACAGGCCCAAATAAATACCCATTAATCCACAAGCATCCATTCCGATCGTTCCAGCTCGTCCCCACCTGGTGCTCTCCTTACGGTCCTCACCGACCGCAAAAAAAAAAAGAAGCAACACAATCAGTTCAACATGTCTGCCTCTTTGTGTACGTTTTCCTTTACATTCCCCCAAAGCTCTCCTCCTCAGGCCTCCAAAGAAAGTGAGCTTTTACAGGAATAGTTTGGCAGCTGGCGAGGCTCGCGGCGCTCCGCAGCAGTTTCATTCCTTTTTTGGCTTTGTTCTCGGTGCGTCAGGCAGAAGCGGCCGGCAGAAAGGAAACACACTTCATATCCTCACGGCCCCAATCCCTCACTGCTTTACTGGCTCAGCATGAACACACTTCAAAGGCCCTTTTGGCATTCATCAGGGTTTTTTCTTCTACTTTTTTGACGTACTTGTGTTACAGTTCTTTTTGGAATAAAAAAAAAAAATACAATTGAAACAGGAGGTAGAGTCGCAAAAATCGATCAACGAATGGTGAGTTCAGGTTGGTCGCAGAAGTTACAAATTCCAGCTCGAGGTGCAAATACAGTTCTTTAGAAGTGTGTCACCAAAATCACAAGCCAAGAGGTCTGTTTCCTGCAACATAGGGTGTCATTTCTACTTTTTATTCCGGCTGCAAGAGAGCGAGAGAGAGCAACGCCTATACGTCCTAACTAGGCTAATATGAGACGCAAAAGCTAGTTTTACTTTCATTTACAACTTGTCTTGTTAAATGCTGTCATTGCTGTTCTGAAATCTCCCATTACAGCTGTTAAATCTGTATCTGCAGGTAGAGCTCCACAAAAATCAGGGATCGGAATTTGGTCACAAAATTAGGGTCTTGGCTTGTCAAGAACTTTGTAACTATCCTGCTTTTTCCACGAGTTTTGATGCAGATTCAAGAAATCTGTCGTGACTTGGCAGCTTTCGTCCTCCAAAACTACTTAGTTCAAGAAGATTATAATTATAGCCAAATTACAGCTGCATCTGAATCTGGTTTAAACATTTGCTTCATGCTTAAACGGTCAGTCTGGTCTTATTTCCAGCTGTGTAAATATTTTCATGTCCCACTTGAGAATTTGGATCAATCAAGCTACCAGCCAGAGGTCATCCAGAAACAGATCAGCCTCCAGCTTCTACTCCCAGAAATCTTTGACCGCAAAGTCCAACAGAGTCGTCCCGCCATACATTGCTTTTTCAACAATCCGCCTGACCTGACCTACAGTTTCTGTATAGATCTGTATAGATCTCTGACAAAAAGACTTCAGATTCACAGCAGATTTCCATCTGTCCCTTCTACTCTCCGTCCATATGTCAGAGCGGGGTCTAATTAGTAGGGAAGTTTTCCTGTGTCGCCACGCCAACAGTCCTGTGTTTTGCTGTTCTGCTTTGGGCCAACTGGCCCACAAAGCCGCTCGCTTCATAGAGAAAACACTTCAGCTCCTCTGTGTGCTGCTCCGACTGGAAGACGCAATTACTCTTCTTCTCGGAGGCCTCTCTCCGTCTCTTTGCCCCCTCTCTGGAGGAGTCGACGGAGGAGGTCTTTTTGGGTCGGATTTGTACATTCTTAAATTCGGAGGAAGAAAGATGAGACAAACAGCGACGCAGACTGGAATCTCTGTCACATTTCTGAAATCATAATAACCAGACCCTGTAGCAGGCTGACAGTAACATCGCTGAGGGAGAGTTTTACAGCGCTGTGATGTTTCAGGCTCAGTGAGAAGCCCCAGATCCAGCAGCAGCAGCAGCATGTTGCTTTAATAAATGGAGACCCCGGCGTTGTAAAAGGCCATGTTTGCTCTTTGTTGCCTTCTTGAACTCTAACGGCCCACATCGCACTGAAAACTCCTCGTTTCACACTGCAAAAACACAATCTTACCACAACGTTTTGGTCTAGATTGTAGTGCAAATATCTCAGTACACATGAAATAAGATTAAACTAACTTACAAGTAACTTTTCAGCAAGATTTAGGAGCTTGTTTTAAGTCAATAATTCCTTAAGATTAACAAACTACTAGTAATAAGTTTTCCCCATGTTATAAGTTAAATTGTCATGTTCCTTCAGCAGATTAATCCACATCAATATTAAAATAAGCTCCCATAGTTTGCTGAAAAGCGACTTGTTAGGTACTTTTGTACTTGTTGACATTTTGTGTTTTTGCAGTTCAGGACCAGAGCAAGTAAGCGGAAAGCCATCGAAGGATTTTATCCGCCGTCCGATCCTGCCAGCTCTGCAGCTGGCCGTAAACCACGGAGCCGCTTTATTATCCTCGCCAGCTGAAGACAGGAAGCGAGCAGGAAGCTGTTGAGTGTACGTCGGCACTAATGAGGGGTTTCCTTCTGTAAACAACAACAACACGGAGACAGCCGAGTCTCTGCCTGCGCTCCTCTAAAAGCAGAAGAGGGAGGGGAGACTAGAGTCCTGCCTTCAGCTTATAAAACCAGCGCGTGTTTGCATTACACCGCCGAATATTTGTTTCTGCAAACACCTCCGTGGCCTGGTAACGCCGGGGACTTTGCTATTCATAAATGATTTATGGTGGAAAGTGAAACCGGATTTGAGGGTCACAGAAACACGAGGTGGGAATCATGTACAGTTGAAGCCACAACCCTTAATGTGTTTAATTCAGATTCAATACAAAGCAGAGCATAACTACGAAGTGAATTCCTGAAAAGCATGCTGCGAATTTGTAGTAAACCCCCTTTTACTCTGATACCCTCTAAATAAAACCACTGGATATTGGCTGGATTTCACATATTCATTGTGTTGAAACGCTGCCTTGCCGTCAGTGAGCATTGCGTCACCATGGTGGTGTGTCTGCATGAACTCGCCTGAAGCGGCAAATCCCGTTAATCTGTCACAGAGAGTGAGCTCATACGTGAAATGACTGGCGGACTGTTGGTAAGGCTGATCGGTCGAATGACGTCCGACCTCCCTCAGTCACCTGGTTCTGCAGAAATGTGTCACATCAGCAGCTTCTAGACGTTTACTGAACACAGCGACGTGTTTTATGACACATTTATTGCCTAAATGCCGTTTATTGCTAATGAATTTTAGGACAGCTAGCTCCAGAGTAAAACAGAGCACGTTCTAGCTGAGACACTGCAAAAACACAAAATCCTACCAAGTATTTTCCGTCTCGTTTTTAGTACAAATTTCTTGCTACGCTTGAAATAAGGCAAAACTAACTTACAAGTAACTTTTCAGAAAGATGTAGGAGATACTTGGTAGGATTTAGTGTTTTTGCAGTGTAGACTCAAAGGATTTCTTGACCCTTGAACTTTTTCACATGATGCCAAGTTACAACTCCAAACTTCAGGATACTCAAAGTGGAGCGTAATTGTGATATGACATGTAAATAATCCATAGTTTTCATTTCTTATCTTACAAATTCTGAGAAGTGTGGCATGACTATGTACTCCATTATCAAAAATCCAAAAGCCAATCATTGAACTTAAATCACAAGAGATCAAAATCTAACTTTTCCAAAACTCTGTGTGGCAAAAAAAAAACAAAAAAAACCCCCAACCACTCCCAAGATGAAACAACAATGGAGGCAACATCATACTGTGAGGACCAGGCTTTTCAAAGCTAGTCATAGTTGTGGGGAAAGATGGATGGAGCTAAAATGGAAAACAATCAAGCCTGTGAAAGATTTGAGACGTCACCTTCTGCTTCCCATTTTTGCAGAACTTTGTGTTGGTCTGTCACATAAAACCCAATAAAATACTTTGAAGCATCCGTCTACAGTCCATTAGTCACTGCATTCACATCTGCTGCTTTGTCTTACTCCAGCTTTTTGTCTCCTAAACGGCTCAACTTACTTTCAACCCCACTCCTCCCTGGGTACCACCATCCGTTCTTGCCTCCTCCTCCCCTTGCCCATGTCTATAATTGCACACACACCACATAAAATAGAAGCAGACTGTTTTCTCACCCCCCCACCCCCGACCCTACTTTGTTTTACAATCTTTAACCCTCTATGGCATGGCGTTGCCCTCAGGCAACAAACCACATAGCTGTACCTCACATTGCTCCTTTATTTTATTTTTTGGGGGGCATGATTTTTGACATATTTTTGTCCAAAAAAAAGTTTTTTTATGAATATAGTTTTTGTTTGATTTGTATTTCATTTCTCATAATCAGTGTAGACAATCTTGGTGTTCTAGACCAATGTTACCCTGAGGCAACAAACCCAAATCTGGTTCCAGGAGGTGTCAGAGTCCGATTTTATGATTGACATGTAATTAGGGACCACCAAGCTCCCAAAGAATGCAGGAAAATAATTCTTCCCCACAAAAATAAAAAGTCATGCCATAGAGGGTTAAAGCGAAGCACAGAGCGCTTTTCTTATTCCAGCCACACCAACAACTCACAGTCGCACACTTTCTCCCTGTCCTACTTTCTTTCTTTCTCATCTTACACCATCGCCTCCCGCTCCCAAGCTTCGTATGCGTTTTTTATCTAGGCGTAAAACAGATGAAGGCTGCTTCATCTTCATCCATTCTCCTATTCCTATTCTCTGTTCAAGTGAGTTTCCTCTGCTGCAGGAATGCTGAAGACATTCTTCTTTGGATTGGCGAGATCGCCATCAAATGGGATTAGCAGCAGGAGTGGAAGGAGAGGAGGAGGAGGAGATGCAGAAAGTGAAGAAATCAGCCAGCAAATGAGTTGGAGCGCAGCAAGCCACGAGCTTTCTCACTCTGGAGAGTCTATTGTGTTAACTAATCCATCCGACTCCGCCGGGGAGCTCGGCAAACACACGAACCCCGCCACATAAACACACTCTGAGTTTGTTACAGACACCAGCCTGGAGAGAGAACGGGTTTCTGGTGATGCTTTTCCCCGTCTCGTTTCTTCAGCCTGAATGGCTCCCTCTTTATGAGCCTCACCTAAATGAACGGGTATCAAACTCAAGCCTCTGTGTGGTTCCAAACAGACCAGAGCCACTCTGAACGTGCAGGATTTCAGCACAAGCTGAGGAAAGTTGAAATGTATATAATCTACATCATCATTTGGTAACTTGGATTCCTAAGAAAATGAAGGCTATGAATAGTAAAAACGAGAAATAAAAGGAGTTAACATTTTTGAAAACTTTTCTCTACTTGATGTAAAACTCTTAAAAAGTTACAGAAAAGCACATTTCCCTCCCTTTCTCCATTCCAACCCAAGAGTCTGCGTAATGTTGTCAGAATAAACTCCCAGTTGACACAAGAGAATAACAAAAAAAAGCCAACAAAAGTCTACCTTTAGTGTGGTGATCTTCGGTGTGAATGAACCGCTGCAGTGTCTCAGTGTTGCTCTGCCAGGTACAGAGCGGCTTTTATAGCTGTGGGCAGCCAGACAGTGACACAGGCCGCCTCCCTGCCTTTCTCTCCCTCTCTCTCTTTCTTTCTCTCTGCATGAGTCAGTGGCTCTGTGGGCTCCTCCCCTCCACAGTGTGAGCCAGAAAGCAGCCGCTTACAAAAAGTCAAAATACTTGACAGAAATTACAAAACAAAACCGTAAGATGAGAGAAACACAAGAAAACTTCATACACTTGAATTTTGCGGTGTAATAAGATGTATAGCAAACAAACGTGCTTACTTTTACATTTCTACATTTTTTGAGCTACTATATGATGTCACATCTCTGCCACTTTGGAAAACCAGGCTAAACCAAAGTTTGTTTCCTTTCTAAATATTCTTTATCCTTTATATAGCATCTGATTCAGTGATGCTTTTAAAAAGGTTTATAAACTAATGTTCATATACAGGACCTTTTTTTTTTGAGACTGTAGAGTTTTGACTGATATCAGGCTAGTCGTTAGCCTCTTCATTCAGTATAAACCCAGATGATTTGATCCTGGAGATTGAAAGTCGCCTACGGTAGTTAAGATGTTCGCTGCTTCAAGAAAATCTCACTTCCAGGATTTTGGACTAACCCTTTAATCATTGGCGAGCTTTGGTTTGATGGCACGTAGAACTAGCTCTCTGTTATTATCACCCCTCATATGTTGGAGGTGTGTATGAAGACGTTATCTACATGTCCAGCATATGGAGCATAATAGCTTTATGCAGTGTGTGTTGTTTTAGGGTGTGGGAATAATATAAGAGCCCGACTCTCTGTGTGGCGTGTGTGAGCACTCCCATCCTGACCGTATAGTTCTGCTTTATATTCACACAACTATTTCCACAAGTATTTCTCAAGAGAAGGATTGTCTTCCTCATTGTTGAGCCATGAAGCAAAGCTCCTGTTATTACAAATTTCTCATTTCTATTCTGGTGTGTTATGGCTCTATTTTTAGAGCCAGCGCGTTCCAGGCTGGCTGATGAGTCACGGCAGAACCAGTGGAAGGTGGGAGAGCTGGGATGCGCTCCAGTGGGGTGTTGTATGTGCCCAGTCCAGTTACCGGCTGGAGGTCAGACAGCCACTCGGGGAAGTCTCGTTCGACTACGAAGCGAGTCATACCTCGCGGGCTGATTCACGGACTCTGTGGGGCGAATCACAGCGAGTCCCGTCTGTGTTTGTTCTCGGTGACAGACGTGTGATGAGACTGGAGTGTGTTCCCATTACAGAGCCCTCTAATTGAGATCCACAAGTGGGAGTTATGTGGTCAACCAACTGAGAGTGTCCATTGGGAGATAAGCCACATTTACCACTTGGAGCTACGGCCTGATCACAGGCTCATTGATCTCAGAAGGAAAAAATGTCGCCCTCTGTCTGTCTTTATATAGTCCAGAAGTATTCACACCCTGCAGACTTTGGCTTTTTATTAATGTTACAACCACAAGTTTCAATATGTTGTTGGGTTTTTGTGAGTCTGGACCTTAAAGCATGTGGTGTAACATGTTTTCTACATGTTACAAATAAATATAAAAAGTGCATCATGCATTTGTATTCAACCCCAGAGTCAGTATTTTATGGAATCTCATTTCCGCCATGAAAGAAAGAAAAAAGTCATATTTTCAACTTTCAAAGTCATAATTATGAAAAATAAAGTCTGAACTTTGACTTTCACAGTCATAATTATGGGGATACAAACTCATTATTTTGACTTTAAGTCATAATTACAAGAATAAAATAAATTTTGAGAATCAGTCATAATTTTGACTTTCAATGTCATAATTATGAGGGACATTATTCAAACTGTTTCATGACTTTGAATCTCATTAATGACTGAAACTCAAAATTATGACTTTATACCTCATAATTATAACTGAAAGTTGAAATTATGACATTTTATATAAAAATTATGACATTAAAAGCCAAAATTATGACTTTATTCTTGTAATTATGGCATTTATTCTAGTAAATATGACTGTAGAACTGGAAAATATGACTTCCTGTTGGGCTTCGTTTCATAGCAGAAATTGGATTCCATAGTATTTAATGGAACCGCTTTTTGCTGCAGTCATTTTAGCCCATAGCTTTATGCAAAATATCTTTGACTCAATCAGATTGGATGAAGAGTATTTGTGAATTTTGGTTTCAATATCCAGGCACAGAAACATAATTTCATGTATGTTTCTATTATGTCATCTAAACCGCTTCGTTGTGGTGCTGGCTGTATGTTTAAAGCTTCTGTCCTGCTACAAGATGAAACTCAAGCCCAGTCTGAAATCTTTTGCAGCTTTTATTGTGACATTCTTATGTCACAATAAGAGTCATTTTGCAGTGCAATCAAGTAACTATGTCACCTTCAGTTGTTATAAGAATGCTGCATTCTGCAAATATGACTTAAAAGAAATTGGATGTTCAAATTGGGCCTCTGTCTCTTTAAAAACTCCTGCTCGATCTGAAACTCCGCCTTCAGGAAGTCATTACAACATGGCTCCTCTGTTAGCCCTTTAACCACATTTCTACCAGCGTTTCACTGAGAAGCAGCTCGTATTATCAGCTCAGCTGACGCTCAGTTCCAACAGATGTTTGCTAATTGCCCGATATCAGGCTAGCCGTTAGCCTCTTCATTCAGTATAAACCCAGATGGCTAGTCTGAAGGAGCTGAGTGGAGGAGTTGTGGTGGAGGACTGCTCTGTGAGACGGAAACTTGGAAACTGTAGCTTTGAGGACGAACTCCATCTCGAAGGCGGAGCTGGGTCCACCAAGGCGTTTTGCACAGCTGAATGGTTGCCTTGGGAGATTAAAGGATTTCTCAAACGTTCATGAAAGAATCAAAAGCAAAACTCCAGGTGTGATTTTGATGAGGGAATAACATTATAACATGATGTAAATATCAAAAAAGTTGGTTTTACATAATACTTTCTCTTTAATAAGCTCAGTCTCTTATGAAATCAATTCAAATTCAAGGTGCTGTATGTTTATCTGTGCGTTTTACATACAGCAGCGCTTTATACTGGGGAGGGGACTCTGAGGTAGTTGAGTTTCCATGCTGTCAACTCCCCAAACACACACACTGCCTCATCTCTCGCTCCCCTCACATCCCAGCGCTCGTCCCTTCATCACTCCCTCTCCTCCGGCTCGTCTCTCTGAAGGTCAGCTCCCACAGATCTCTTCCTTATTTGGAGAGTTTCTTCATTCCACTCGGGTCATTCTTGCCTCCCCGACCAATCCAGCGGTTTGTTGATCTGCCATCTCAGCCAATCCCGTGTCTCCTATGTCCTTTTATAGACTGGCCCTCTTCCCCAGCTGCAGAGGTCCATGTGAAATTATCTTCATCCCTTCTTCCCTCGAGCTTCCTGCGACTTCTTTTCACTTTTTATTCGATTTTACGGACCTCACTCCCAACGAAACGAGAGCCAGCTTCCTGTCTGCCTTTTCCCAAACACCGCTAATCAAAACCAAGCATGTGGCCTTGTAAGGTGTTCAGCGGCTTCTAATTAGACGTACGGTGGCGACAACCCATTGGTGAGAAGCCTGCCGTCTCGGCTGTATGTGATTCCGTAACACGCATGTTTTCTGCTTTCTACAAAACCGCAAGCAACACCTCGAGAGGAAAGTGACTGTTAATACTTCATTAGCGTTTGCACCTCGTAAACACAAACAAACTGCTGAGGGGAAGCTCTGAGTCACAGCGCAGATATGCGACAGATCCTGGCAACCAAAGCATTTTGCTCAGAAAAAAAAACAAGACAAAAAATATTCACCAGATTGAGTGAATGCCCTCCGCTTCTTTAAAGAAAGAAAAAAACAAAAAAACGTAGGAGGAAAACGGAGACCAGCTAATCTTCTGCTGAAACTCCACAGTCTGTGTGTTTGTGTGTGAAAACGGTGCGTTTGCTATTCCCCAGACAGCCGCCTCTGTGGAGCTGAAGAGGTCTGGAAACTACTGCAGAAATCATTTCATCTCAGAGGTATGGCCGTTATGTCAGCCGACCTGGATTGAAAGGTACGAGGTCAAGCAGCAGGCGGCAGGGGCCATGTTAAATTTGATTAGGACATTCTTGGCCTTCATCAACACTGTGTTTATGCATTGACCTCGTCTTCATTTGCTGTGTTGTGACCAAATGAGTCTTTAACTTGAGCTCAAAAATGTTCTCTCTGGGTTCTAATCGTTCAGCTTCTTCCAGTCCAGTAGTCCAGACAGACATTAGAGGATCGATTGGGACTTACGTATGACTGGACTGAAATAATGTTTTTGTAAAGTTCATATCAGCGTGGTCAGAGATGATACGTTTGAATTGTATTATGATGCTGCCACCATCATGTTTCACAACAAAAACATCTAGGAACAACACAAAAAAGTTTCCTGCTCCATTATTTACTTCATGGTCTGGCTGCTTCTTCATCTTTCTCAAGCAAAATAATAATTTTTTTAGATCCACATGTACTTTGTAATGAATCGATACTTTGTCCATCTTAAGTTTGGGCTAATCCATGCAACATCCATTACATTTTCTGAACAGAAAATCTTTCATTTGCAAAAACAAAATGCCTCTTTGTATAACTCTTTAGTTTCTTCCTTGAGCTCTCTTAAAGTGGGTCTATAGGTGATTTGCTGAGGTTGCAGTGTTTTCTTGAAATGTGATTGGGAAGTTTACAGTGGCACACAAGATGTAAATACCAAGGAAAGAAAAATAAAGTGGCTCTGGCGATGCCTGCGCTCCATTCACACAAACACATCTGTGCTTTTCTCTCCAAGGCTGCTCTTTAAATATCATCTCTAAACCATTTGTAAATCAGGTTCAGGGGCTGCAAACTGTATACATTCGCCTGTTTGAGTTAACCTCTTCCCCCCTCCCCCATGTCTGGTTTCATGTAAGCCACCCAAGTTCTGCAGATTACAATCAGTCATTACCTCAGTATCCATGCAGCCAAAGAGCAAGAAAAAAAAAACCTGAATGATTGCCGGAACACCAGGATAAGTGCAGCAAAGGGGAAAAAAAGGCTAAATTGAGGTTCTGCTAAGTGCTAAAGAGTGCCTGTTTTTCATCATGCAGGCTAAAAGAGAACACACTGCGGTGCTGCGTCAAAAACAAACCCACAGTTACGCCGCTAGTGAGACTTCAGCGCGTACACAAAAAGCACTTTGTGGAGCGAAATCCGTGCAAGAGAATCATTTCAACTGTCAGTGTTGATTCCTGCTCTGATGAAAGAGAGATTAAGCAGAGGAATGGATAATTGTTGCCTCTGCCTCTTGTGCTCACAGAGACGCCCACCCAGACGTTAGACTGTACCAACCTATAATATAATGCTCAGGCAGCGTTTTGCTGGCTCCACCTTTATCGTTTTGCTCCAGTTGTATGCCTCCTAATTTGTCAAATGCTTTTTTTTTTTTTACTCGGAGTGTAAAGTCTTTGCATGTTCTAATGTTCTATCATTTAGCAGAGCAGCAATATTCACAGGGTTCAAATATCTTCAAGGTTTTTTATTTTTACCCCATTTGGATGTGACTGATTTATCACATTAAATCCACACAAAAAAAAATATTTCATTTGGATTTTATGTGATAAGCCAACACAAACTGGGCCATAAAAATTGTAAAGTGTTCTCAGAGTAAAGAAAGAACACAAATCAGAGCACCAGGTTTAAGACTTATGTTTTAAAAACCAGGCTACCTTCCCACCTACCTTGAAACAGCTTTTGACTTTAGCTCAAGAATATTTTGAAAGCTCAGATAGTAGAAAATCCCAGCTGTTGCTTTTATTAGGATCTTATGGAAGCAACAAGTGGGACAGCCTCAAAGTTGATCAAGTTTTTAAAACCAAGATTTTTCTTTTCTAATAAAGTTAACAGAAGAAATAATGGAACATCTTTTGCTTCACGTTCTAAACAATATCAAATAATCCTATATCTCTAGCCAAGATTATTGCAAATGATCAATATTGGTATTGTAATGTAATATAATTGTATTGCATCACAGCAGAATGTCAATAAAAGAAAAACTGCAGTGAAACCTTTTAGCTGTAAATCATGGTCGGTGTCGATTCCTCATCCTGAAACACAAACATGTGCTCACATGTGAATCAGAACGACCAGCTCCAGGTGTTACCTGCCTGTCGTAATGCGACTTTACGTTCTGCAAGGTGACTATTCAGGT
Organism: Xiphophorus maculatus; assembly: GCF_002775205.1. Lineage (NCBI taxonomy): Eukaryota > Metazoa > Chordata > Actinopteri > Cyprinodontiformes > Poeciliidae > Xiphophorus > Xiphophorus maculatus. The sequence continues at coordinate 23,550,833 of NC_036451.1, read as the reverse complement.
GAACGCTGAACAAAATAAAAGCGAGCTGATGTCTTGCATCATGAAAACACAACTCAGCTTATCTAACAGGGTCATAAATCTCCCGAGTGCTGTCTCCTCGCCTCACAATGCTCGAAAGCCGTTTCATTCAGTAGCAATGCTCTCCTGTTTTCCTGCCAAGCTCACACAATTAAACTGGCCTCCAACAACAAGATAACTTCTGGTTCGATGACAAAACACACAAGCTCCCAGCAGTAGGGTTAGGTTAAGAAAACATTCTTTTCCTTTGTGTGCTTAAACCCTGCAGCAGTTTCTGAGAAGAAAACACTGTCTCTATAGAAAAGTGTTGCTCGTTCATTTTATCCTGCAATCAGCAGCCTGTGAATTTATGAATCAAGGTGTTATTTCGGACTAAAGAACACACCTTAAAATATTATTGTTGGCTATGCTTAGAAACACTGAAATGATCTGGGGGGGGGGGAAGGCAGTCAATGAGAAACTCCTGTCTCTACCAGCATGTGGTAAAGTCATTGGTTTCTCTCCAGACTTGTGCCTTAGCTCTGATCCAAGCAGAGAATCCGAGTCTCTCCCTGGGAAGTTTGAGTTCAGCTTTCACTCGATTCCTGCACCGATGTCTGGCATCTGCCCTTATCCAGCCCACAAAAAAAAAAGTCAGCAGGTCTGTTTTCATTGGCCAGGTCTCCCGCAGTACGTCCCTTCCTCTCAAGCTTGCTCCATAACCCTCTACATTACTCGAGCCAAACAAAAATTTAAAAATCGCAGGTTTTCTGTCTGTTAATACTGCAAGCTGAGAAGCCATTATGAAGTCAATCAATGGGTCGAGTTGTTCGTAAGTAAAAGTTTTACATACAATAAATCAATAACAACATATATATTGTGATAGATATGTGATAAATAATACGTCTGGCACAATATTCAATAATTTCACTGAACTCCGATCCAGAACCACACAGCATTCTGGGAGATGTAGGCAGAAGAAAGGCTTTAGTTGTTCGAACTCTCACGGTCAGCTAAACAAGGTCGGGGGCGTTAACTAACTCACTCACTCTTTGGTTACCTAGCAACAGCCTGTTGAGTAACTGATGCAGCAGCAGTTTCAACAGAAAACCGTTGATGCAACAGGAAAGATCACATCACCAGTTTGGCAGTATTTCAGATATTTAGAACAAAAAACTAATCAATAATCACCTTTAGTTGGTTTATGTGAAATTCTTGTATCATATTATGTTTCCAGCCATATTGTCCAGTGATGTATAGATACATTAATTTAAAAAAAGTCCAGAAAGAATCAACTTCAGATTAAAATGAACGCCATCAAAAAGTATTTCCACCCCTAGTTTTCTTCTATTTGTGCTTTTTTCACTTTAATATGTTTTAGATTAAACCAACTTTAATATCAGAGAATGGTGACTTCAATAAAAACAAAACGCATTTTACAAATTATGCTGAAATAAAGTATCCAAACCAACCCAGCTACATGTGAAAAAGCAAGTTGCCCTGATACCTAATTCTAAGTCCAGCCTCCAAACTACAGTAATAACTGTCTCTCTTTTTTTTTTAATCACTGGGGAAATTTAATCAACATTTTGTTGTAACATTTTCTTTCATCCAATCTGGAGGGTTTTCTAGTTTCAACCACACCTCTGTGTCTCAGCTGGATTTATGTCCAGGTTTTGCGTAGGCCTCTCCAGAACTTTCTTTCTTTTGTTGTGCTATTCAGAGTTGGACTTGCTGCTTAAGTCTACTGGATACTCTCCCTCAGGACTTTTATATTACAAAACAGAACAAGAAATTAAATCGATATCTGGTCTCTACAAACATTCCTCTTACTGTTTACCCACCAAAACTGGCTGCAGCGGTGGCTTGTTTGTCCCCCACAGTGTGTATGCCACATGAACGACAGATTTAAAATCAATGTTTTAACTTCCCTTACAGTTTCTCTGAGTGGTGGGCCTGACTGTGTCCTCAGACTATTTCACTGACGGCTCTATTAGCTCCATCATGCAGTTAAACCAACACAGGTGCAATACAAAGTGATTTTGTGAAAAAAGCAGGAATTGGCTCCCTTCATTCACTGGTGCTAGCTTTTACACAAAGAAGTGTAGAATTATATTCATTACATCAGAGTGTGCTTTTCAATTAGGATCATTTGTCAGAGTCAAACAACCTTCAAGGGTGGATTACACGTGCTTTTTGTTAAGCTTTTTTAATTGGTCTGATGCAATATTCTAACATTGAATGTCCTGTTTACATAGCTACAAGCAGAAAATTGTCGTATTTAACAGAAACGTTCTTAAAAACAGTCAGTGTAGTTAATATATTTAAAGTATTCTACTTGGTGAACTTAATTACTGAAATATATGAAGTTTTCAATTATAGTCTAATTTATGAAATTGGTCTATAGGCTCTTTTAGTGCAACAGTCTTTCTGAAAATTGCTGACATTTTTCTCTCTCTAATCATAATCTTGTAACAAGCAAACAAAGAGCCACTGTGATGAAACACAGGCATGCTGGGGATGCCACAGAGCGCTTTTAAATCCTGGAGTAGAGTGCCGGTCTGTTAGGTTGTGTGTTGCTGTCAGACACCACATTTCCCCCCCAACTTCCTCTCCCTCTCTGAAACAAATAACTCTTGCCCTTATTAACTCGAAGTGGGAGACTGTTAAAACCTTATTGTATTGGACAGCCGTGGTGTTACGCATCACCACCCAGGGATGGTGTTCTTCATGGAGGGTCATCAATCTTCACCAACACTAAGCCAAGCTGATGTATTGTACTTGTGTCCTTTCCCACCTTTTTACATACAAAATATATATAGTAAAAATAAGGACACATGCCCTTAAGATGAGTGTAGCTAACTCAGATAAAAACATCCTGTTTATATTGAGTGTTCCCCAGCAGCTGACTGAGAAGAAGCCTGCAGACGACGTGCCGCACAACAAGCAGGATCTGATTGAACTGATAAGCTTCAGATTGGTTACAGTCGGCCACTGTTCATAAGCGCAGTGCTGCAGAAACATGACCTTTGGTTAATGGCGGTGCTGCTGTTTTCATTAAGCAAGGAAACAATGTAATGGGGCAGAAGATGGGGGTCGACGCAAATTTCTTCGACGTCGGAGGCCGATTGTTTTAGTGTGTTGTTATGGAAAAAGAACACAAGTATTTAAGCCAATAAGAAAAGAAAACCTGAACATCCTGGCCTTATTATCTGTGAAAAAATAAACAGATAAGACTTTTTGTTGCGCAGGGTTTGTCACGCAACTAACTAAGTCAGATGTTGTGCCTTGTCCAAAGTATGCAGTCGTAATATAACTCCGGTGAATTATTAAACTGTAAACGCAGCTTTACGCACGAGGTCATTTTCTTAATGTCTAACTTTCTCAGATGTAACCTCCTGAATCCACACAAAAGCTTCCTAAAAATTTCCATATCTATAAAAATCAGAGCTAAATAAAAGGTTTATCGAAACTTGATTGCTTCTAAAGAAATTCCATTGTACTTTTACAAACGCATTCTCCATAACCACAGATAAATGCTGCTGACAGCATCACAGACACGACGAAATAATTACCTGGCGTTTTCAGTCTTCTCCTCAATATTGTCAGCTCTGGAAGCACAGAGTTATCAAGTCACAACGTTTTCAGTACATGGATGCACCCATAAGCAGCAATCTGGAGCGCATGCAGGGACAAATAGAGCCGAGAATCATGGCAAGGTGATCATCAGCAGCAGCTGGGCAGAGGTTCAAATGTATGATTTAGGTAGAAAATGTAGGTTTTTTTCTTAAAACGCAACATAAAAGGTTAAAGTTCCTCCTGAAACGTCGACTGCAACCATGACTAAACGGGATCAAGCTACATGCTTCAGCTTTAACAAAGTAGTAGACAAAATTTAAAGGGATAGTTCAGATAGTTCAGAAGCGCTTTTTGGTGAAATTACTAGCAATAACAGTTTACTTAATTGTACTGGAGAAATGTTAAATTGCAGTGAGTTTGTAGAAATTAGAATAAAACCCTTCAGGTGGTGGAATATGCTAACAGCTAACCAGTGCTACATGAGTTCAGTAAACAGGGGAATTTACTTTGTATTTCCCAACAGGCTGTCATCTGAGTATCAAGGTCACAGGTGTTGCTATGCTTTTCCAGGTGTCATCATTATTCTCAAGAAATTTCATTGGACTCATTATCAAGTGATCAAGCAATTTAATGTCTCCCTCAAAATAACGTCACAGAGTTTCAACAGAGTTGATCCAGACTTAATAAATTCGCTCTCACTTGGTGTTGGTTCCCTCTCTCTCTTAGTTGCCCCATCATTTAGTCATAGCGTCTCTGCACTGACTCAGAGTACACAGTCATGATGTCTTCAAGCGTGGAGGAGTTTAGGACATGTTTGTTTGTGATACGTCATTATTACTAAGGAATCATTCTTTCAAACATCTTTTTTTTTAAACATTTTCAGAAAAGAATATTCTACCCAGGCCTAGATAGGACTATCACTGTCTGGAAGAGTTAATTAAGGTTGCAAGTATCCATTCTGTACATTAAAAGTTACACAAGCTGAAAAAATGATTACCTTTACATGCATCTATGAAATCTATGAGGGAATCATTATTGATGGCGACTTCATAGAGCTCAACTTTAAAAACATCTGAACTATTCCTTTAAAGTTGTTTAAAGGAAAACTTGTTTAAAGTTGTTAGGTTTTATCTTCCATCTTGTATGGAACAGAACAATATTTATCACTTAGTTAGAATATCACAGAATGTACTAAAGAGAAAACCAACAGTGTCTCACTTGCCAACAAATCAAAAGAAAAATCCTATAATGTCTGGAAAACAAACATAGACTAGCTACTTTAATGAATAACTTCAAACCAGTAAAGAACTCATCAGCAAATATTCAAGCATGTATCAGCGAGGCATCCGGAAAGCCTGAGGGATTAAAAGGCTAACCACATAATGGTTTATTCTGAATGTGGAGTTTGGTTTCACATCAGACCTCTCTTCCTCACGTCTTTCCTTTGCTCCTTATTGTCCTCAGTTTTTCACTTTATTCTTACAATAAAAAAAAGGAAAGGTGTGGTAGGATGGTTAAGACAAGGCCTGATTACTACAGAAAGAAAACCATTTACTGCTCAGCTCTTCTAAAATGACAGCGACACTCTACCTCAGGAATAAAAAACACAATAGCCGAATCCTGGGACGTGCATGCACAGCGAGGTCACAAGGATACAATGGGAGCCATCCAGAAGAAGCACAGAGATCTGTTACAGACACAAGTTGCGTTTCCACTGACCTTATACTTGCACAAATTGGAATTATGAAAACAAATTCGCTTAATGGAAACAAGGAAATTTTTTGGAAAAGAAAAAAAAGATAAAAAGTTCTTGTGCTACGATAAGGTAGTTTATTGGCCATATTGAAGTTAGTGCATTTTGCAAAACTGCAATGGAAACACTTTTGTCACGTCACACAGGTCATGTGATCAACAGCCGGACGTTACCACCGGCGGAAAAGATGAAGAAGACAACAGGAAGTGGGAGGAGGATGGCGGCGCGCCATGTTTTTTAATGACCTGTCACGTGAACAAACTTATTCACGTGTGATTTTAATTGCTTTTCTTATTTAATGGAAACACAGCAATTGTGAAATTGTGGGTTTTTTCCACCATTAGTAGAATATCGACAAACTTTTGTGCAGATTTGTAATGGAAACGCAGCTACTGACACTAACATAAAGATAATGCTTTCTTCTCCAAAAGGTCTGGGATTTCCCCCTGTTGACCCTTTTGACAAAGCAGAGAGACAACACCATCATTTCCCCTCAGACAGTCCTCCCAATCAGACTCTCAGCCCTGCTATCCAACCTTCCTCTGGGACGCAGCCATACCAGGAATGACAAGTACTCACAGCTTTGGTTTTGGCTTGGTAGGGATCGGAGGACCATCTTTCCCGGGGGATGGAGACAGCTTGCCCTGGCTCGGAGGAGAATCTCGTACGATGTGGGTTTGACTTGAGGGCGTGGCCTGGATGTCTGCTGCTGCCGGTTCTGACAGTGGCAGAGGAGGAGGTGGCGGTGGGAGTGGGGCGTCTTTAGGTAAGCTTGGAGGTGACGGTGGGTGTTGGCCGTTCTGTAGAGGTTCCTGCCCTCTCTCCTTGTCCCCGTCTTCTACCTCTGAGCTAATTTGCACCAGAGGGGCAACGGACGCACTGGGCCACAACTCCAGCTCTTTGACACGGAACGCGTCTAAACCGGGCTGAGGCAGCGCCTTAGGCGGCAACTCCAGGAGGCTGATCTCGGTGGGTGGTGGCGAAGGAGGAGGAGGCGGAGGAGGGAAGGAGGCCGCATCCTCAAATCCTGAACTATCGCCAGACATGCCATTACTTGATGAGTCCTCAGCTGCTGGGGGAAGCAAACAGTGGAAAGTGTTTTGTTTTGTTTTTTTCTTACTTTGATATTTAGTTCTCTCTGGACCTGCACATACCATTACTGAGTGGAAATTGAACACAAACACAGTGAATCACAGCTGGTCTGATATGGGGCGACAGCTGGGTCCAGTCAGGCTGATGCAATCCCTGTTTATTCAGCCTTTCCTTTACACTGTGTGGTGAATCCTGCACTCTACCAACAGCTCTGTTTGTGATAATATACACAGAAATAGTTGTGTCTAGTTTAACTCTTTTTACCTTTTTTCTATACAGACTTAACATAATTAAGTTAAGTCCGAGGAGATGGTCACTGAGATACGTCTTGACAATCGGAGTAAACCCAACCAGCTCGATCTTCAGGAAACAACTACTGAAGTTAGCTGGATTTTAGCATTATAGCCATGCCAAAACTTCCTAAAGATGACTAAAATATCTGAATTTTATTTTAGATGTTCAATCTTCAGTTAAAACCTTCAATTAAGAAATTTAATACACTTACTTCTCTCACTTAAAAATTGAAGGAACCTCCAGACACAGTTTGTGAGTAACGTTTATAATTTCTGAAAACATTGAACTTAATCTTTTTTTCTTTTTTTTTTTTGCCCGACAACCTAAAGAAAGTATATTTGTGGTAATATTAAAGTACTGCTCTTTCTGGGGTTGGACACATTCTGGAAGCTGAACGATATAGCTCTAGAAATCATAAATGTATTGTTCTCTTTGAGGAGATGTTGTGTTGTTACAGATTCCTGACAATAACCTAATTCTGTTACTCAGGTGTGTTGAAAAGATATTTAAAAGCTGCAAGTCAATGAAGGACTGGAGCTTGCATAACCTTTGTGTAAAAAAATCATTCATTTATGTTCTTTAAATTATTTTTGACCCGGAAGAAAGATGGCATGTGTGTTAGCTAAATTATCACTAGCATTTAGCTTAGCCAGAAGATCGCCTGTGGGATTACATTAACTCTGTGTCATTTGTGTTTTACTGTTTGTTTCAGTAGCTTTAAGACTTTTCTAACATCTATGCTTTAAATGAATGATAAAAAAACAACAATATCCTATCCTTATGTTTATCTTAAAAACTTAACCAAGTGATATAGCTGTTCTTTTAAAAAAACAACAACACCAGAATTAACCTATTATCTATTGAAATCTGTTATGGAAGCTTGAATTTTTTTTTTTTTTTTTTTAATGACTTTACAGCACCTTAAACCAGAAAATGGAAAAGGAAAGAAGTACAATTATTAAAGTTTTTTTTTTTTTTTTTTTTGCTCTGTTCAATTTCTCTGTACTTTACCTTGTAAATTAATTTAATTAAACAGACACCACATCTCATGGTACGGTTTTGCCCCTGTGAAGTTTGACCATCTCTTTGATTGTGCGCTGGACGCACCTGGATTCACGATCAGCTGGGCCGTGCTGCTGACGGAGCCAAAAGCGTTAGACGCCTTGCAGAAGAACAGACCTCCATCCTCTGGAAAAGCCTCGGCGATCACCAAGGTGCAGATCTCCTCTGAAATAAATCATCGCCGCCATAAGTACATTTGTTTGTAAAGAGGTCAGAGAAATACGACAAGACGACGGCCGAGTGACACAGAAATGACAAGGATGATGGTTATCTGAGGTAGACTGATGAGTCAGACGAACAGAGTGTAGAAGACAAGCTAGCAGACAGACACACAGATGTTTGGGGATGTCTCTCTGACTCACAGCCCGAGTTAAACATGGAGTCACACAGGTGGGAAATATGTGATTTAACGTTATTAATAGATGGGACTCCCTTTTGACTGCAGCGATACAATGTCGTCATGATGAAATCAAGAGTAAATCCCCAGACAAAGCTGCCAGTCCATTGCTTATTTAACCGGGACGTGTTAAACATGAACGTAGCTGCAAGCGCCTGAGGCAACGTACCTGCCTCAGCTGCAGACCGAGGCTCTGATGTGTTCAGTCAGCGCAGGAGAGGAGAAAAAAAACCCAAACTATCAGTCAGCACACGTCTGAAAGTTACTGAGCTTCGTCAAGCTTGGAAATGTCTCACTTTTTTGTAGAATCCTGAAATCGGGTGAGTCCAGAATCTCGTTCCCCTGCCGGTACCATTGGACCTGGAGGGGAGGGCTTCCACGGACCCTGCACTCCAGAACCACCACCTGGCCCTCTGAGGCCTGGACGTCCTGCAGGAGCTGCAGGGGAGGAGGCCACAGTCGAAGATTGGAAAGGGAGAAGCAATAAGAGAAAGACACCGATGAGTGAAGGATGACGAGCACATCTCTAATTAAGATACGTCTGTTATAGAGGAGAAACATGACAAGGAGGGAGGATGAGGGCTATAAAACTCATACAAAAAATTGAAATTGGGGCCACTCAAAACCAAAAAAAAACAACCACCCACTATTATATAACTCCCCTCCTGTTGGACATTACAGTCCATCTAGAAGTTTTTGAGAACCGTCCACATTTTTCTCATCATGCCCTTTGCTTGTTCCAAAAGGAATATTCTCACCACACATTTTTCACAATGACAAAGCAAAAGCAGGTGTTTGGAAGGTTTTGTTAATCCGTTACATAAATATAGAAATTCAGATGCTTTTGTTAGGCCTTGATTAAACCCGTACGTCTCTTTGGGGAATGAACCTGTGTGCTTGATGTGAATTTTGTAAGCTTTTGTTTCCCCGTTCTTTCAGACGTGAACAGTCAAGAAAAAGCAGATTAGGGAAGTCTTTTTAAGTCTCTCCACAGATGCTCCATGGTTCAGCAACTTTCTTTTTAAAGCTTTTGAAAGTTTTCAGCTAAATGTTTGCTTGACACGCAAGGCCAACGATGTATAATTGGGAGTCTGTCCTTGTTTGCTGAGGTGCAGAGGAAAGTCTGAACATAGTCCGAGTTTAAAGTGTGTAGGAAATCATTAATAGCCACGGACAACTGTTTGTTTATAGTAAGAAACTCCTGTCATGATGTGGTGTGGTGGACCCAAAAGCAGCACGTAAAGACGTGGTGCGGTTTAGAAAATTTAATTAACAAAATCAGAGTCCAACTTACAAAAAATGAACATCCAAGGGAAACGCAAAAACAAACCAAAGCAAATCCAAAACTGAGACACGAAGCGATACTAAGGAACACGGGCACTGTAAGGGGGATGATGAGCATGGAGATAAGCAGGGTAACAAGACAGACTGGGGCAGGAGAGCTTAAATACTGGCAGGTAATAAATGGAACAATGGACCTAATGAGATAACTGATTGCAGGTGTGAGTAGTTGGCACAGGAGCTAGCTGAGGGGCGGGGAGAAGATGGTACTGGTACACAAAGGAAATATAGTGGGAAAAACAGGGAGGAAACAACAGGGAGCTGAAAATACTTCTAAAACTAAAGGAATACTAATAGTAAAGAAAATCTGATAAACTAGAAGGCAAAAAGGCATGAGGGAAAAACATAAACAAACCTAAACAGAAAGAATGCTGATCTAACAATATGAACTAAGGACGTAGAGCTAGAAGGACTAAACAAACAAATAACTTAACTAGAATTGCTAAAGAAGGATGGACATAGATTCAGACAAAAGGCAAACTAAACCTAAAGAGAAAAAATAAAAAAAAAGCTATAAACACTACTGGGAAAAATTAGAAGGACTTAAGAAATAACTTAACTGGAACTACTAAAGAAAGGTAAACTGATGAAAAATAACTCAGAAATAAACATTACTAGAAACACTACAGGGAGGCTGAAATAAGGAATAACTAGGAGGATTAAATAAAAATAAACTATAATCACTAAAGAAAGCTTGACATATACTCAGACATAGAAGAATAACAGAACCTAAAGAATAAATCTAACTAGAAACCCAATGAAGAACTGAAAATAAGGAAGACAAGGCAATTGTAATCACACTAAATAACCTCAAAGAATAAAACTGAAATGACCATGAAGGGCTAACCTAAAGTTAACTAAAACATAATGCTACCAAACCCAAAAACCCAGAGTCCTGACACTAACAACGAACGTCTCGCCGTTTTCCCAAAGCTGCTACAAGGTTCCCATCATGCTCAGATTACCATCTGCTCTTAAAGAATCAGGAAATTCTCTTGGATTCAGTTCAGACTTTGGAGATATGATCGTCTCCACATCAAAGTAAGGCTTTAAATAACTTCTCAAACATGTTTTTTAATCAAGCCAAATTGATTCAAGGTCCAATTTAGCCATTGCAGTTTTCTAAGGACTCAAGCCACTGTCTTCTTGAAATATAAACTGCCTGGGGAAACTCTGAAAAATAATGATTGTCGTGGTGATTTCCTTTGATTTATAGGGATCCAATTTTTTAATTATTTTTTTCAAAGCAATTTTTTTTTAGAAACAGATGTTATGAAGTGCTTTTCTGATTATACGGAAAATAAAATCAGAAGCTAGCAAACAGAACAGTCAATAAATTCGAATGAGATCATTTCACACAACAAAGGGGGTCATAAAAATCGGCTATAGGAAAAGTTTGAAAACAGGAAACTCCAACATCGTAAAACTGGTTCCTGAGGGGCTTTGTAAAGTATTCAGGCCCCTTGGACGTTTTAACATTTTATCACGTCACGTGTATTTTTTATATATTTTATTAAGATCTTATGGACCAACAGAGACCGATGCATAGCTTTGAAGTTCAGAGAAAACGATACACGTTTTACTAAAAAAAAAAATATATATATAAACTGTGTTGTACATTTACATTAAACATTTGCACATCTAAAGACTGGAACTTATTAGATGGAGAGCATTTGTAAATGTCAGTTTTCAACTTTTCCCAATTAAATTATGGTCAGGACTTTGACTGGGCCATTTAATCATATAAATATAAATCTGGTTGTATGTTTTGGTTCATTGTACAAAACATACTAGATACATCAATCTAGTATTCATTTTCTGCAGCTTCTAAGTTTTTTTTTTTTAGTCAATAAATTCTGACAGTTCCTCGTCTTCATAAAAAAAACAAAAATGCATGCCACACTTTTCTTTTATAATATTATTTTTAGGTTAACATGTATCATCTTCAACCCACTTCACATTTGTGTGTTGCATTACCTTGTCTCTGTCTGCTGCAGAAAATCCTCATAGAATGCATAGTTTGTGAGAAAATGAAGGAAAAATCAAGTGTTCCTGCACAAGTACTCTCAATCTATAAAGTCGGATGAATGCACGAACTGCGACAATGAACCCTCAGCCTCGGTGGGCTCGCATGGACCTGGGAACTTCTCATTCTGCGCTTTCAGCACAGACACATTTAAAAGAAGGTTCACAAGAGAAACATGCCTCATGGGTCAGTGGGGACGGGTGCTGACCAACGGGGGAATGTCGTGATTAAAGTCTGGCAGCGGTTTGAAAGGAGTTCGATGTGGGGGTGAAGGAAAAACAAATGTCCTTTACTAATGAAGTGGGAAATGATTTAGGGCCTGACAGGCTGAATGAAAGTGAAGGGGGCCTGACCCGTGTGGGCTTGGCAGGACTGTTTGAAGCTTTGCCTCAGCCCGTCTCAGTTCGGCTATCATAAGACCCGCAGCCTGAGGGAGGAGGAAGAGGAGGAGGAGGAGGAGGAGACAGCAGAGAGCTGGATTGTCTGAACCAGAAAAGTCTCTGTTTTATTGGACCCCCACTGGTGGAAGCCACAGCAGTTATTATGGGATGTCTGAGGACATTTATGGATACATCTGTGGATGGATTGCCTGGACGAGGTGCCATGTACAAGCATGGAGGAGTCCTTTCATGGTTCAGGTTATACTGTAGTCACACAGTTTAATTTAAAGGGGCAATATTATGTATTTTCCATCCATATAATGCCATAACTAAGTTACCTTCAGTTTTGTAACAATGCTATACAAATCAAATATGACTCAAAAGAAATTTCAATTTGTAACTTAACGATTTCAAATTGGGCCTCTGTCTCTTTAAAAACTCCTGCTCTTTCTAAAACTCCGCCTTCAGGATGTTCATCACAACATGGCTTCCCTATTAAACTTTACCATTGTTATTACCAACATTGCACTGAGAAGTAGCTCATATAATGAGTTCTGCAGGTGTGCAGCTCCAACAGGTGTTTGCCATTTGCTGCTGGCTAGTCTGAAGGAGCTGGAGTGTTTTGCACAGCTGAATGGTTACCATGAGAGATTAAAGGATTTCTCCAACATGCATGAAAGATTTAAGGCAACACTCCAGGTTTGTTTTTGATGAGAGAATAATGTCATAAATAAATCTTAAGAGGAATTTTATTGATTAAGGGAATACAAATGCATGCCACACTTTTCAGGTTTTTATTTTAAAAAAAAAACCATGTTTCCTGTTCTTTCCACTTTATAAGCAATTACTTTGTGTTGGCCTATTTATCGCACAAAATCCTTATAAAACACAGTGAAGTTTGGGTTTGGAGCACTTTACATTTATTCAAGCGTACCTTTGTGAACAGTGGAGGGCCTGACGACTCACCACCATGCAGTGCAGACACAGGGCTCTGCATCTAGAAGACAACACACACACACATGAGAGAGAGGAAGACATTTTTTTTAATATTTTTGAAGGTTTACGATCGCGGCTGGTTTGGGATCCTACCCGCTGTGGGTGCTGAGACATGGACTGGACCAGGGCTGAGCGATGAGGAAGCACCTCTGGGGTTTTGGGTGATGATGAGCGTATTGTTAAGGACATCGAAGTGGTCTTTCTCTGCGCCCTGTAAGATGGAGAAGGAGGGAACACTTGAAGGAAATGTAAACAAAATTTAGCCAAGAATCCTTGAAAGGCAGGGGAATAATCAAAAACATTTGGAGTAAAGTGATTCTGCTCTGCCGGACTGGAAAGAATACATTCTTATCAAGATGCTTTATTTTGGTTTTTAGAAAAGGGTCGTATGAAGCAGCTTGAGCTTCAAGAAATGGAAGAAACATACATGTAGGCAGTGAAGTGCAGATAAGAGGTTAAAGTCTGGAGGTAAGTAGAGGCATAGAATGACACGGTGCTTCTTTTTCATATTAACCCCCTTGGACCTTTTATTAGAGGAATGCGTCCCACGTTCTGGGTCAGGCTTAAGGCTCTTTAAAGGCCTGGATAAAGAGAAGCAGACAGTAGACTACTGGCTGCTGCAGGGCTCAGTTGACCCTTCCTGGGGTTCGGCGTTCACCGCAGGGTCGTGAGGTCACAAGAGGCGGTGCAGAAACACACGTACTGAGGCATGGCTCCTGATCTTGACTTTGACGCTGTTCCTTCTCCCTCTGAGTCTGATGATGAAGCCCCTGTGAGTGGACGGAAACAAAAGCAGAGGCCAGTTTTGTAACTTTATAGAGAACCTTTAAATAACTTGCAGAAGATCTTCTTTGCTGCTATTGAAGGCCACAAGGACACAAACAATTTGCTGCATATTCCATGTATAATTTGTCAAACCGGTCTTATTTAATATTCTTTCTTTAGTGAGGCAGTGTCAAACTCATTTTCGTTTTGGGCCAAATCCAGATAGTGATAAAACCTTGTTGACAACCTGTTAAAATATCAATGAATTCTTGAAATTAAATAATATTATTGAACATATTTTCAGTCCCTCCAGGATTCTTTTTGTGATTTTTTTAAACAATTGAAATCAGAGCGTTTGTGGTACTAATTTGGAAATATTTGCACATATTTATGACGGTAAAAGCGACTTTTTACAACCCGCCGTATAGATGATATTAAGGCTGAGGCAGCTGTTTAGTACAAGTAAGAAAGTTTTGGACCAATTATGTATTAGCGCAACAAAGTACGGGGATTTGTTGATTTTGCATGAATTTCCACAATGATTCTCAAGAAACTGGAGGGACTGGTTGATATGATCTGACAGAAAACAGATAAAAACTGCATTGATTTGATTGATAACATGACATTTAAGCACACTCAGTGTTAAATGTAGAACCTAGAGGGCCACATAAAAAGGTATGACGAGCCAGATTTGGCCCACGGGCCTTGAGTTTGACACACGTACTTTAGTGTACTCATTCTGGTGCACAAAAACTAAAAAGGAAGAGAGGTTAAAAAACCAAAACAAAGAAAAAACTCCTGCTCATTATAGGCAAACAAGCGACATTTAGGATTATGTTACAGAGCAGTTCAATAATTATTATGTCAGGTCCATTTGTGAAAACTTCCCCCAGCAGCTGTGAATATTTACATGAGAGCAGCAGCTTGAATGCCTGACCTTCGATGTAAACCTCGGCGGAGGTATTATCTGCTCCCAGGCTGTTGGACGCCACGCAGGTGTAACGTCCCGTGTCGTCCTCGAAGGCTTCGGCGATCACCAGCGTGTGAAGGTCTCCTTCCCTCCAGATCTGAATGTCAGGGGAGTTCTGCAGCTCGCGGCCTTCACAGAACCACCTGCAGGGAGGGGAGCACCTGGATTACATCAACCAGCAACATTTTGATATACTTATTTCATTTATTACAAAAGCAAAGCTGCAGTGGTGGTAAGGATTTTCTGCTTTCAGCTTAAATCTTTTCAAAAGTGCAAATTGTTTCTTAAAGCTGCAGCATGTAGCTTTTATAAAGAAATATGTTTTTTTACATATTTGTTAATCAAATATGTAAAAATTTTACTATACTGTCGTGACAGTGTAAAAAGAGACAGATAAACTGTGAAAAAAATAAAACATTGAGCTCCTGTACCTCCTTCCTGAGATACTATTGAAGAAAAGCAGAGCCAATCGGAGCCAGGAGGCGGGTCTTCGCACTATCAGCCTTTTGACTGAGCTCCTAAATGTCTCACATATTATTTGTCTCATATCAAACTGTCACAGCATAGCGACAGTTTCAACAAATATGTAAAACATATATATTTGTAAATAAAAAGTTATATACTGCAGCTTTAAATAATTCAGCCAAACTGGTTTCTACTTTTCTACTCCAAATGTGATGGATGTCTCCTAATCAACTTCACGTGAATATCTACATATCCCCACTCCCCACCCCACACACACACACACACACCTCCACACACCTGCTGGGCATGTATGAGTTTCCATATCTTCCAAAACATCAGCCACCCTGAGGCGCTGACAAGCCGCTCTGTTATGGGAAGCAGGAACACCCTCTGCCCTCTTTCCAATCAAAGCGCTGTGAGCCCTGAACAGCTCTCCCTGGGGAGCAGAGGAGCAGCCTTCGCTTCATCTTGGACTTGAGGTGGATAAGAGAGAGCCTCCAACTCCACCAGCTTTGTCTGTTTCATCTCTCTTCACAGGGTCAGGATTAAAGCAGGGCTCAAAGTCAGTGCCACCACATCAAGCCCAAGATCAAACCGTGATGATCCACTCAACTATTTCCTTGTATACATTAGTTCTCCGAGACCACATTCTGAGACTTTGATCCATAGCAACGTCTTAATCTATTTAAAAGTGTTTTCCAAACATTCAAAGCGTCGACTCTCCGCTGACACACCACTAACAGCGTCAGCACGCCGCTAAATGATAAGCGATATAAATTCTCTTTCACCTCTTGGCCTGCGAATCGTCAGAGGGAGGCACAGGAATTCCCAAAACGCCGGAAGAACAGCTGTTTCACAAACCCAGAGCCATGACCTGAAGGCATTCCTGCTGTCTCAGAGAGCTGCATAATTTCCAACAACCCGCCGCATGGCCGTAATTTCACTTTTCACAACCCGATGTGTCAGTTGGACGGCCCGCTGACTCGTCTTCCAGACAGCAATCAATCAGTTCGCGCATCCAGACAATAGTTCATAGTTGGTGAATTTACGACTGAGCTGATTGACGTGGGCGGAAACTGTGATATGGAAAAGTGAATGAAAGAGCATGAGTAAGGAAAAGTCAGACATAAAAAATGATGATTGGTGAGATACTGCAGACAAAGTGACAGGAGTGCAAAGTATACACAGATACTGAGCGTTTTCACATCACTAGCAAAATCTTCTTCTTATTATTCTATACAGTACTCAAAGTAGTGTATAAATGCAAATTTTTTATATTTTTACAAATAAATATCCAAATCTTATCCAAAAAACGCCCCCTGCTCTGTAGTATAGCTCATTTGCAAAATAAATTTCTGCCGGCTCTTTTTTTTTTTTACAAAATTCAGTCAGACTAGATGAAACAGATTTTTTCAAATCTTACTGCAGATTGTCGATTGGATTCTGGTCTTTGCTTTGACTATATGCAAGATCTGGGTGCAGCGATCAACTCAAACCTGAACTTTCAGAAACACATAGAGACATTTACAAAGTCGACCTACTATCAGCTGAAGAACATTTCAAGGATTTCTAACAAGAGCTACAGTAACTCATCTATGCTGGTCAAAAAAAAAAATCAATCCTCCAGCTGCAGCTGATCCAAACGCTGCTGTTTGTGTTCTCACTAAAACCAGGAAGATAGAGCACATCACCCAGTTCTTAAGTCCTTACTCTGGCTCCCTGTAACCCAGATAATAGACTTTTAAATATTGTTGTTAGTTTATAAATTATTAAACAGCTTGGCACCAAAATACATAAAATATCTGTTGTTATGGTGTCGACCTTCCAGTCTACTTAGATCTTCTGGTTCTGCTCTGCATCCCCAGAGTCAAACATGGAGAAGCAGCATTCAGCTTCTATGCACCAGAAAACTGCAAAACAGCTGAAACACTGAGTTCCTTTAAATCCAGAATAAAACCCCACCTTTTTAGAGTTGCTTTTGAAGCATAACAAATGGAATATTGATCAATATTTTCATGTGCATTGATGATATTGATTGTGGAATTTGACAAAATTATTGCTTGTTTAATAATTCATGATTACTGCATTATGTTTTTATTATGTATATCACTTTGAACTGCTTGTTGGTGAAATGTGCTATTCAAATAAACGTGATTTGACTAGGCCATGCTAACACAGGATGATTTGCTCTAAACCACTCCAATGTAGCTCTGGCTCTCTGTTTAGGGTCATTTTTCTGCTTCAAGGTGAAATTCCACCTCAGCTTTAAGGCCTCTGCAACATCTAACTGATTTAATTTTTGTTTGTTTAGCTTCATCCATCTTCTCATCAACTCTGACCAGCTTGCTAAATGAAAATACGATGCTGCCACCACCACATTACACATTACAGGGGGCTTGTGTGTTCAGGGTGATGTGCAAAATTAGTTTTCTTTCACATTTAGGGTTTTGTCTGTGGTCATTTTGCTTTTCTCCATTCAGAGCACTTTCTTCTGCACCGCTTGTGACGAACAGCGAAAAGGACTCCTTACGGCTTTCTGTCAGAAATGGCGGCCAAAGTGACTTTACTTTAAAGGCTTTATTAAGTGAACTGTTTAGTGCACAGGTAGCTACTATCATGTGTCACTTATCATATATTATGATGTCTTGTGAGTCGGAGAGCGTACAGTGATATGAAAACAATGTGCAACACGACACTCACTTCAAATTCTGCTTCCTAATTAAGACCAGCCCATGGCTGACAGTGAAATAAAGATTCCCCCCCCCACCAAACAATATCCCTGTGTGGTTTTTAAATCCATTTTCCGGGATTATAACCAGCTGGGGAAAAGTGAAAACAACGTGCTTGCGTGACTCTTGTGTCTGCTGGGGCTTAACTCCTGAAAGCCAGGTTGTTTAGGTTAATTAAATATCTCTACAGTCTGCGAGCAATATTAAGAAATTGTTAACTGTGGTCTTTGCAACAAATGCAAAGGGTGCGAAGAAGCTTGTTTAATATAAATCCTCTAAAATTGTGTTTTAAGTTGCACTAAAAACAAGCAGGGTTTGATGCGTCATTCAAACCGTAAGTAAAGTCTGATGGAGTTACTGGGGATCAGAGGGCATTACAGGCGGAGGGAGGTGGTTGCTCAGACCGGTATGATTCTTTGCTCTGAATCAACCCAGACATGAAATCTGACAGACAGCGCCTCACAAACGTTTCAAATCCTGTCAACTTTTTCACGTTAGACCATCAAAATTCAATGCATTTTACACTGTGAAGTGTATCATATTAATGATGTATTAAGCCTATACAGTATAACGCTACAGGGTATTTTTCATTTACAGGGACAATGAGGCTGGTGAGAGTTGATGGGAAAATAGACGAAGCTAAATACAGGGCAATCCAGGAAGAAAACCGGTCAGAAGCAGCAAATGGTTTGACAGTAAAAGAGAGAGAGAGAGACTGACTACACAGAAGGACAACAAGGCAAGGATTTAGATTAAAGTAATCTCATGTGTTAACAAAGTCCAGGCCCAAACAGAAAAACCTAAGATCAGGGTTTCTGTAGTTAAGTTTGAAAATTGCCGTTCACAAACTCTTCCTCTAATCTAGCTGAGTTTAAGCTGTTTTGCAAATAAGACCAAGCAAGAATTTCAGTCTCTGAAAGTGCAAAGCATGTGGAGACACAATCCAAATGACTTCAAGCTTTCAGCCAAACACTTTCGACTGTGTGTTGATTTGGGCGGGGTGAACCCAAATGCACGTCTGCAACTGTAATGTACATTAGAGTAGTGAATGGAAACATAGAACGTTTGTTGCTCTCAAAGCAACAAGGGCTCTCATCACATTGACATTAAAATGGGACACACAAGCTACTTTCAACAAAAACAGTAAAAACCCTTATTAATAAACCTTAATTATGTGCAATTACGCATAATTACTGTATAAACTCATTTAAAGCCATTTGGTAATGTTTATTTAATCCCCTCTCTGTTTCTCTGGAATGTGCTGAACATAACAGGCCTAAACAGCATGCGGCGCTTTCTCCAGCGAGGGAACCGACACTTTCTCCAGTCAGACACAGAGTCAAAGGCACAAGAAGGAATCTGACCATCGGTAGACTCCTTTTCAGCAGGGTGTGGTCGAGACAAAGCCGTCAATGCCCTGACAAAACGCGCTGAAGGTAGACATTTCTTGGCAGAGTGTGGCTTCACCACCCACTTCCCCTCAACACAATGCCGTTACAAAACCCAACTATTCGGAGCATGCATGCGAATGAACTCAAAGTCTTTATGAGTAACACCTCAACTCTCCGTTCATCCCACCCAATGGCAGTCAGCCACCAAGGTGATTACACATCCCACCATCAGCATCAAACAGCCCCCCACTGTGCTCTCTGAACAATAACCTCATGTTGGAAAGTAGCTTACACAACTTAGTTAAGTCTGGATGAAGCCTGAGAAAGAACTGTGAGCTGCTCTCCAAATGAAGAGAGGGTCTCACGGGCCAAACCGAGTCCTGCTGCCCCGGCCTCGACGGGCTGCTCTCTCCTCGTCTGACCCTGTTGTTATTTGCTGCAGTTGATGGAAAATTTTATGAAGCAAAGCTCAGTTTCACCACAAAGCCAAGCGGGAGGAGGCCAGAACAGAGGAGAAGGGGAAAGGGAAGTAGAAGAAGGAGGTTTCAGTTATTATGATGACTGAACACTCCCTTGTCATTGACAAGGGAGTGACCAACTTGAACACAACACCTCCCTCCCCTCCCACAAAGACAGGAGGTCATCTTCTTGGGACAAATCTGTCCTGCATTCTCAGTTGGGAGAGTTTAATGTCTGCAGACCACAGAACCGGACCAAGGCTGAAACGGACAACAAGAGCAGCATCAAGGCTGGTTTTACCCATAATTACAAACTACAGAGGGAGATCAAGGGAGACTGGCCAAACCTTATAGCAGGCTGGGCTGGTTTTACTATCACCTAACTCAAGCAAACAGCAAAGGGAAGGGTTACTGGGTTTCTTCCCTTGCATGGACGCAGACTGAGTTCATACAAACAAATGCAGCCTTAAAGCCTCCAAAGTCAAAAACAGTCCCCATTATACATACACAGTGATGATTTCTCAGTGTCCAATATGATGGTATTGTAAAATATCCTTAAAGCAGGGTATGGTAGGATCACACCTGCAGCATAGCCAATTAGGTTGCTATCCTGATTTATTCAGTCCTATTGTATGTCAATAAATCTTTACAAGAAGTCTGAGCACCACTTTCAACTACTCTTGTGATCTCTTGTTTTTCTTTAGGCATTTTTAAAGACACTTTTTAAATCACAGGTACAAGTCCAAATGCCGGCCAATGGTTTTTGTGCACGGTGATAGCCTATTCTCTCAGTCCATATTCTGGGTTCTTTCCAGGTACTCTGGCTTCCTCCCCTGGAAGAGGAAGGAAGCCATGAGGTTAGGTCTCTCTAAGTTGCCCCATAGTTGTTTGCAGTGTGTTGCCCTACAACAAACTGGAGACCATTCACTCATTGATGAGATGCTTGTTTAACTCATGTTTATGACGTCTTCTTTCCATACCAGGGTATGGCCTGCAAAAGGAAGAACTCCAGAGACTTCTGTCCTGGTTTCATTCTGGTTCCAGGTGTAGGCAATCTTTTTGACATCTGCCTCAAGGTCTTATCGCCAGATGTTTTGTGGGTGGCTTGTTTTTCGCTTCCCTTTGGGCTTCCACCTGAGAGCCTGTTGGGTGACCTTTTCTTCCTGATAACCTCTTTGATTAGCATTGCCGTAATCTACAGTCTTCAAGCAAATATTAGTCTTTGGATTATAGTACAGTAGGCTACTAGCATAGTTTCAACCCAGAGAAAAGAATGTGCACATTTTCAACTAAGAAATGAAATGAATGTTTTGTTTCTCAGTTATGGAGTAATCATGATATACAAAGCCCAGCTCACCTCATTCATTTGAATGCTGTCAACTGGACTGAGGAGGAAAACGTTAACACTCCTAGTTCACTGGGGTCAGTTTAAGATGTTCCACTTAGAGCCTTAAAAATTAAAAAATAGAAATGCTTTGGTTAGAGGTTAAAATAAAAAACAAGCCCAGATTGTGTGATGATGGAGCCTGGTCAATGATGGGTCAAGCCCGACTGGGATGATTTAGACAATAGACAGCTGCTGATGACAGTCGAATATTCTGACCGGAAACAACCAGAATATACAAGACTGTAAGGAATTTCAGCTCCGGCCATAAGGACCTTTACAACCCCAACCTCAGAGTTAGAGAATCAACACTGTCAACTATATGAAACGTGCCTCAAAAAGAGGTGATGAGGAATACGTACATCCCTTACTTAGCTGAAAACGCTCCAGATAAATAAGAGTGAGAGGGAATGAATTGCGGCCGTGTTGTGTGTGTATGCATGAAATGCAAAGATTAAAATAGTACCAGATTAGTGCAACAGCTGAGCTAAAGTTGGACACACCTCAGCACTCAAGTGGGATGGCCCCTCCACACATGAACTCACGCAAATGAGCGGAAATGCATGCGAGCGCGACGCAACGTCATAGAAATCAAGTGACGCTCTCACCCACTTTCTGCACTGAAAGATATGAGCTACTGGTGCATTATATTAATACAGTAATTAATATTTAATAACAGTAATAATAATTAATATAAGCTGAGTCTCAGGTGACAATTGAGTAAATGAGGATTAATTTAAAAATAATAGCAATTGATCTTTTTTTTACCTTTACACCTTTAACCCAGATGTCGCCCAAATTGCAACTCACCTGCTCTGTTTCCTGCTTCCCGCTGAGGTGAACCAAGATCAGTAAAAATGCTCCTGATACAAAGATGTACACAGAGCCTCTTCTCCTGACAGCATGACCCACACTGAGCCACTCAGTGTTACACAGATACACACATTTCTCAGACTGAGCAGAGGGCTGAGTGGGAGGGAAGGAGGGAGAGAGAGAGCAGCTCAGAGCTGCCAAATTCCACACAAAACAGAAGAGTGGGAAAAAAAACACATTTAAGACTCATTAAAGAGACAAAAAAAAATGTTTCACGACTGCCCACACTGAATTCATTCATGTAATTCCAGCGGTTTCCTGAAATATCTGGAAGCTTCTCTCTAGCAACACAGATAAATCCGGTTCATGCACTTCAAACCATCTGCAACTTTAAACCCATCAAAACTTGGAGCAGGTAAACTTCATACGTTTTTTTTGAGCGGGCAACAAACCTTTAAATAACTTTTCTGGTTGTGCATTCTAGAATCCTTTACCAAAGCAAAGAAAACAAACAAACAAAAAAACCAGGAAAAAAATAAATCTGGCTTTTCAGCTGCGAGAGAAGTCCTGGCTACAGTCCGCTGACCATCAAAAGCGCCACAGCAGGACTTGGCTGGAGCCAGTCAACACTGTCACGATGGAAACCTCTGGGGCTCTAATCTCCGACGGCAGGAGGAAGGCTTTTAAGTTAATAAAAGATGACAGTGGTTCAGCTTGCACAATGGCGTGACCAAAGAGGGGAAAACATGAAATACACTGACCCAAGCCTAATCACTTCCTCATGCCAGAAACTAGAAGTAGGCAACTGGAAAAGCCTAATTCGGCCTGTACAAAAATAGTATAAGTTAAGAGTCTAAAATGGACCACTTTGACTTGGCAGTACCTGGCAGGAACAAGACAGAAGACTGCGGCTACTCTGAGAGGTGTGGATACGTCATTTCTTTCTCGCCAAAATAAGACCGCGGTGATTAAATTTAAAAATCTGCTCAGTCAGCAGGCGAAAATCGGCCATTTGTGGTTTTGTTCAGAGCCGGAGAGCTGCTGGCGGATGCAGCGAGCAAGAGGGCGTGGTGGAGTGCTTCGGTCTCCGCAGGATCTCCTCGCCAGTCGGGCTTTACCGCATACAGGACTCGGGATATTTTTGGTCACTAATGGCGCTCTGCTGGGATGTGGCAGGTGGGATTCTTTGAGGTGTCACTACTGAGAGGGTCAGCTCTCTTTGTGTCGGTTCCACTTGGTGACATGAAGATCGACGAGGAGAAAAACAAACATCTGACAATATCTGTCGTTGGGCATCAGCTCGCGTCCATTTGTTCTGACAAACAGCAAGTCATGTGACTATTGGGCTGCGTTCACACAGCAGTCAAACTGCGACCGTATGTCCATGTGCGATTCATATCCAACTTTTTCGTCGACTTTTTCGCTCCCACAAAAAATCTGAGCCACTTTCATCTGTGGAACTAAATCGGATAAGTATCCGATTGTTTTCAAAACCTCTGCAGTCTGAGCGGTTATGTCGCATTTTAAACGACTTATGTCTTTAAAGGCCAGATGTGGTCAATCAGGCCATAAACATTGGCTGGAAATTATGATTACGAACTTATGAAAGAAGTTTATGTCACGGAAGTGCATCACATCATGACCAGACTACTCCTGGTTCTGACTACACACCTGAACACACTTCCCTACTGAATTTGCAGTCAGTGCTCCACAAAACTTTATTAGTTGTTTTTGTGGTTTTTTTATAATCTTGTGACGATACCGTCGGCTCCCCTTGCTGAATAAACTGAACAAAATCAACCATCCACTATTACTTCAGTAAACGTAGGTGCACTGCTGTGTGATATTGACGTTTTTCTTCTGCGCATGCGGGACGCTTTCTCAAAGAAATCTCGTGGCGGACTGGTTTAATTAGTAGTATGAACGGCAAGTTAATAATAATAATAATAATAATAATCATATTTCAGTAAAAAAAACAACACTATTTTTGAAAATAAAGACTTGCTGTGTTAATGTCTCCTTAAACTTTGCCATGTTATTACAGAGCATGCATGCTCCTATGCTCTTATTAATCACTGAATGAGTCAAAGTGGCGCGCTCACACACAGCGCCTTGTTTTCGGGCTCCACCAAATACAAGAAAGTGCAGCATGAAATAATGCTGAAGCAACATGCACTCACTCCCCGTCCTGACAAGAACTTTTTGCAGCTGATTAGCAGAAATGCTTCGGCTGAATGGACAGCCAGAGTCTCTCGGTCTCCTCAGAGATCTTTCTCACATTCAGACTCCGGTCATTTCAGTCCAGTTCTTTCCTGAAGGCATTCCTGTGTTTCTTTAGCATTATGGTTAGCTGCGTTCTATCTAATTGGAACATGAACTTTTTCTCCCAGACTTCCCAGGCGATACAGACTGACGTGGTTTTTGTGCATTTCTTTGCATAATTTTCAGGCCACACCTTTTCCCCTACATCCCAGCGAATGTCCCAGTGAGTATTACAGAAAACGTTCCTACACAATGGTTTACTCTTAAAATAAAATTGTTAATGAGGTCTGTGGTTTTATCCACACCGGGAGACTGGAATATGACTAAATCTGCTCACTGATGTGAGATGTGAATGTTTACAATCAAACCGATCATTAGATTGATAGTGATGTCTTTGTGAGTTGCTGATTATGCCAAACACTTTCCTACAAGGAAACATTAACTAATTAGTTCACTGTTCATGGTTGCACTGGATTTTATTTAGGGGTATCGGTAAACAGAGGTCTGAATATGAATGCATGCCAGACTTTTCAGACTTATTTGTAAAAATTGGAAAAGGAAAATAACACAAAACTTTTGTCTATCACATACAATCTAAATACACTACATCCATATTTGTAACATAAAAAATGTGACAAAGTTCAAGGAGTGTGCATATTTTTTGCAAATAACTGTAGGAAAATAAATGCAGAGTTCTGGTTCGAACATGCAAATAACATCAGAGTCCAACTAAACCTTGACCATGTTGCGTTTCAAAAAGGTCCCATGAGGGTCAGCTGACATCATTGAGAGTGGGCCCATGCTGTCATCTTGTGTTCCTGCTCCAAGGAGACCAAGTGACGCTAACAAAAACACAGGCCATGTCCGCTCATGATCTCACACTGTTAGGACCATGTATCCTCCTGATTGTCAAATAAATCCAGCTTGAAAACCAACAAAAGGAACATCCAGAAGAGGCCAAAATTAAACATATCAGCCATAACCAATAAATGAGACCGCACATTTAAACAGCAGCTTAAAGTTCCGACGAAAACGAAGGGGAATGCTGACAAGAGCACATTTTCACTATTATTATGCTTGTGGGTCTTAATTTTTTTCTTTTTGTTTTGTATTCTAACATCATGTAAAACCCCACGAGCATTCATTCAAAACTTAAGCTTTTGTGCAAAAGTGCGTGCTCCCAACTAGAGATTTGCTTCGACAAAAACACCAATTCAATAATTTTTCAAAAGTACTCCATAGCCACTACCATCAATCTCTCTGTCAAAGAGTAATTTTAGCTGACGATAAACCACACAGCGGCCTGTGTCGGGACTAATTTTAGGTATGTATCACCACTTTATGGGAAGATCAATTTGATTCAGTTAATGCAATAGCTGTCTGTCACTGCGCAGATGTTTGGGCCCCACATAGGGTTAGTGAGTCACTCACGGTATGGTCACATCTTTCAAGAAACACATTAGTACAAAGAAAGCTGCCCACGATCTTTCCACAAACACCAAAAAAGAATACTAAACATTTATGAATAGAACAGTTGGGCCACCTGTTTCTTGTAAGGTGTCTACATGTCATCTAAATATCACGAAGTTCTTTATTACTTCTTCTCCTCACTCGGCTGAGATATGGAAGTTAGTCGATGTTGACCTAAGCAGGATCTTCAAAATGCTGTTTTGGAGAAATGTACGGGGGAGGGGAGAAAGAAGGAAACTGCAGTAAATTCCTGCCTACTTGAGAAGACGAATGCCAAAATCTGCAACAGGCTGACGCTGCTCCAGTCACGGTTTGAACTCTGCACCCTCCTCTCCTGGATTTATAGACACCCATCCGAGTTCTAATCCAACACATGAACTTGACATGAAACATCTTCCTCTTTCTGCCTGTATGAAAGCCGATTCTGCGGACCCCCTACTGAAACCGTCATTCCCCGTGATATCAGGGCCTTCAACATTGTTTCATCCAGTCACAGACAAAGGGCAAAGGAGTGGAGATGGCCATCTTGAGTTTCCGTTCTGGACAGTTTAACGTCCGCACAGCTGTTATCCTGTCACATGCACATGGGAAGGAAGGCTTTTGGCTTGTTTTTATGAGTCCTCGCTGACCTCTCATCTGCTCATAAAAGAAGTATCCTTGTGCAGCCTCGGATTTTAGAGTAACAACGTAGTGGGGGCAACACATTTTCACCGCCTCGCGCTCCAACGGGAGTCTGCTGGTGTTTCTTTTAGACAGGCGCACAAGATCTCCAAAATTCCTCGCCTTCAGCTTCGTCAGAGATACATATTGGAATTAGGCTCTACTTCAAAAGCAGCTTTTTGGCAGCTGCACAGGAAGCCACCATACAGGAAAAAAGTACCGGCCTTAAAATATCCCATCAAAAGCCGTATTACTGTAAGCCGGGTCTAACAGCAGTGCCTCGTCAAGCATGATGAACCGCAGAGAGTCGTTTAAACAGGTGAACCGAAGAAGGCAGTCCAGAGTGCACTGTTCACAGTCCAGCTGTGGCGCACACTCTGAACCACAAACGTTAGCATGAGACGGAAAAGACCTTTTCGGAAACTTAAGTCCAGCTGCTGACAAGAGGCAGATCTACTATAGGCAATAGTAGGGGTGATGCCTGTAGGACCATACAAATTCAAAAGCCATAAAGACAAAACATCTTTAAAGGTGACATATTTGCTTCCTAGAACAAGTAGGATAAGTCTATGGGCTAAATAAAGAATGTTTGTTACATTTTGTGAACAAAATCATGAGATTTCAGTCTGGTCAGTTCTTCCTATTTCAAACTCCTTTCAGACCGAGATGCTTAAGGCCCTAACCCAATCCAATAATTTGCTGCTGGCCACGCCCTCTAACTCAATGTTTACACTCGCATGTGAAAAT
Organism: Xiphophorus maculatus; assembly: GCF_002775205.1. Taxonomy (NCBI): domain Eukaryota; kingdom Metazoa; phylum Chordata; class Actinopteri; order Cyprinodontiformes; family Poeciliidae; genus Xiphophorus; species Xiphophorus maculatus. The sequence goes on along the minus strand of NC_036451.1, from coordinate 23,523,802 downwards.
GGCTGTAAACAGATGTGAAATTATACAACCGTACATCTTTGAAAAGTAAAAGTAGAGCCTCCTGCACAACCAACATGAATGCAGCAAGTGGTTTATGAATGGTAAGTCAACAACAAAACACTATTCTGTTTCAGCAGTAATTATACAGCACATGTATGGGCACATGTAAAACCAGCTGACCAACCAGTTTGTATTGCTAGGTAACAGGCTGGGCTTCTCTGGGGTTGCTTGGTGAGGGGCAGTGCCACCGAATTTATGACGTTATATTCAGAGTGTTTTTCAAACAGCACATTTTCCAGGCACCAAAAAAGAAGCAGTGGAAACCCAAATGGAAGTACAAAAACATGCAAAATGTGAATTTTGCACAATATTTGCCCTTTAGCAAAACCAAAATTTCTCTCTTCAAGGTTACATGGAGGACTGGGACAACACCTGAGGTCAGGCTGCAGTTATACTGAGAATAAATTACACACAGGTTGATTCTGTAGACATAGAAGTTTTCAGTGGGGATTATTAGCCAGCTTCCGCTGGTCATCCTCCCCTTGGATAATCCTCCTCCTGCTGCTGCTGCTTTTATCCACCACAGACATTCTTTGTTAAACCTGGTATGGCATGTTTTCAGCAATCACTGATCTGGTACTTACAAAGCTCATTTCCTTCAGTTCCTTGCTTTAAATCTGCCCTATTTCTGGTGGGTTGTTTAGTTCATTAGTACACCCTGTAATGTTTGGCAGTTTATAAGAGGGAGGCGAGTTGCGTTCCCTCTAACGTTTGGCGCCTGGGTCAGTCTTTTGGGGAGGGAAGTATAGAGTCATATCCATTCTCACTGTTTCACAAGACCCATCCTCTGAGCACTGAGCATGATTGCGTCATGTTGCTGACACTGAGCCCAGAATCATTTCTGGCTGTAGAAATGGTCTTTCTCCAAAGATGAGATTACAAGGGCGTATTTAACCTATGGACAAAGAGTTAAAACACTTTGTCTTTTAAGACTATCTCCTTTCCTGTAGGCTCCTACAGTTCAGCAGGGACACTCTGATCCTGCAGTGTTTGCCAGTTCACAAGACCAAGGAGGAGTGGAAGGACTTAGACTTGGACTTAGACTGACTTTATTGTCATTTTGCATGCACAGGGTATATACAGAACGAAATTTTGTTGCTTACGGCTCAGGACAGTGTTTTGAGGTTCCAATGTTGTGAGGTTACTCCAGAATAAAATAAAATACAGTATAAAATATGAATATAAATATGAATATAAAATATAAAGCTCAGGAATGACAGTAAAATATAAGTTATTTAGCTCTGTACATGTGCAAGGTATGAAGTGGAGACCAGTTTTTGAGTGCAGTCCAGTTAAGAGTTCAGCAGTCTGATGGCAAGTGGGAAAAAGCTGTTTCAGAACCTGGTGGACCTGCACCGGATGCTGCGGAACCTCTTTCCAGAGGGCAGCAGGGAGAACAGTCCATGGTGTTCTCCCTGTCCATGGAAGGACACAGCCCCGCTCGCATTTCTGTAGCGTTAACATGACCAAGGTGAACCCGAGTAACTGGATTGTGTGAGTTTTGCTACCATTCATCATAGGCTGTCAACATCAGGGCCCTCCCAGACACCAAGGCTGCAAGGTGAGCAGAAAATGTCTCACCTAGCCAGATGAAACTTCACACTCTGTCTCCAGGCCAGCGGGAAAGCTGGAGTCACCGCTGAGTCTTAACGGAGCAGCTCTACATGTCATATGGTCATTTAACAAACCAGTGACTAAAGTGTCCTACATGCGTCTATTAGAGCATTTTACTGCTGATGTTTAAATGACGTGTGCAGGCCCCTGGGCAGTAGCGCCTTTAGGGGTGTATGCATGGTTGGTTCACTGATAATCTGAGTTAAATTAGAGCAGCCCCATATAGCTCTGTGGTGAAGCAGTTCAAATGTGCTCTCACCTTAGACACATGCTGTCAGCAGAGTTCAGGTATCAGCATGGTGAGAGCTAAGCAGTACGTCAAGCTGGCTATATCTCACCACACAGCTACAATCTCTGTTCTGTTTCGCTTGTTGGAATACCGCCTTTTCAAATGCTGTCATGTTTAAGCGAAAATGCTTACTACAGTCATAGAAACGTCTTCTACTGTAGCTTTAAATCTGAACATGGGTCAAGGTCATTCTCGACACCAGACATTTGGAGATAAATTAGGAAATGACTTCATGACTGCAACACTTTTAAAGAAGGAAGCAATATAAAAAAAATCATTATTTTTGCCTTTCCATTTCTCCTGCAGAGATCAAATGAGTCCGCTAGGGAGACTTAAAAATTATGACCCTGCAGAAATGGGCCAAACAGTGAGCATTACAGTCAGATTACATCATGAGATCTCACCTGCCATGACCTCATGCAAAATCTTTTTCACTAAATGTAGGAGGAAGAGCTACTGTAATGGTATGCTGGTTAAAATGCCACAGCAAACTTGTATTTCAAAACCGTCTGTTTTATTTGTGCATAAAAGGACAAGAGCAATGAAAAGCTATAGTTACACACCCTCTAGAGTAGACACACCAGTATCTAAAAGCCCTAGCAGTATTACTTCACATGATAAACCAAGACAGTCAATTTTACAACCATAAACTTCACCAGTTTCAAACTCTAGTGATCTGTATCATCCCTGGTCCATCACCTGAACCAAATGGCTGCATTACCTCCTCAGCCTCCAGTGAAGTTTCACAGAAAAAATCTCAAACTCCAGCTCTGTTCAGAATGCAGTCAAGTTCTCCAGAGTCCTGCTAATTACCTGGTTATTTGAGTCAGGTGTTTTGAAGCAGAAATCTAAGAGATGGAGGTAAACAGCCCCTTAAGGGCTTCGGTTTGACATCTTAACTAGGATATTTGTAAAGTCAAAGGTTCACAAAGGGTCCGTTATTAAAGTTTTTCTGCAAGCATCCAGTGGCGTTAAATGCTAACAACAGGTGCTGGAATATCTGTTGATAAAATGTTAAGATTTTGTTTCATAGTGTACTATATGTTAGTCTTTGTCAAACCACTACATATCTGCATTAGCACAGGCAATCATAGGATCTTGTTAAACTAAAAGAGTGAATAATACTAATAGGGAGTTCCATATTTTGAGTGCTAATGAATAGAAAGTTCAGACCCCGTTGGATGCAAAATCAGCATGAGGAAAAACAATCAAATTCTGGCTTGATATCCTTAAACTTAAACTATATGTTGGAGCATTATAGTTCACTAGTTGGAAGTCTAATATATTCATTAGTCTAATATTGTCACTGATTCACTGCTTGATGAGTAGAAAGTATTACGGTACTTTAAGACTGCAAATTTAAATGTATTTCATATTAGGATGCTTTACATCTAGAAAAATACTTTCAGGCATTTGTGGTAAAATTATCAGTTGAGACATAAATGAGAGAACATTTTATAAGAATCTAATGACAGCCCGCACGAACCAAGTTTCTACCTGCGTTTAATCAGCTCTGTGACGAACTAAGTGTGTGCATAAAGAAAAGAAATGATGCTGCTAAAGGGAATATATGAAATTTTGTACTTTGAGTTTATGACGTATTTCCACACATTTTTAGGCATTGCTGAATCTATGTGATTGGGTCGAACTATTTCTTGAATTGATTTAATTCTGTTTTTTGTACAGTTAAATATGAGTGTCAAGTTTCTGGTGAGGACATTTGTGGTTTGATTGGCATTGTGTACGCAAACTGAGTTGAACTGAATCAATTAGTATTTGCATGCAAATTGCAAGCTGCATTTGTAAATCCCAACACTTGTAAATCAATTTGTGCTCATTAGTGGACATGTCTTCCTCCCATGTTCCCTCAGTACTTTCATTTGTTTATGCCCTCAAAATGCTTAAGCAATGTTAGTTTTCATGTTTAATACGACAAAACGTGTTCTGGATGATGGGAAATGGGTGACATGTGATTTACATTTAAACCGTTTACTGAAAAGCCACATATTGTGTTGTCTATTCAAGAACCAGAAAAAATTCCAATTCATTGCTTCCATCTGAACAATGTGGTTTTACAGAAAGTTACTTGTAGTTTTTGAATGACTTTCCCAGAACATTTTAAGGAAGCCCCTAAAACTTTTTCTCCTGCTTTTAACAAAAGTCATCATAAGTATTTGCAATGTAAAGCCTGTCTGCGATTAATATTGGTGAAAGCAGAGATGCATGATCCCATATGTAGATGTGTGATGCCTGGAACTTAGCGGCAGATTCAGTCTTATGCTGGGGTTGGAAACTTTGCTTTGCATGGATGTCTAGGCAGAATGTTTGAGCAGCCACTAAAGCATTCAAATGTTTCCATTGTGGTTTTGTGTGTGTTTGTCTGAAACTTAGAAGCCAAGGCTGCTCCCACCCTTAATTGCCCATCATCCTCAATGTTCGACATCCCAAGCTTTGAATTGCCTTGTTTGCGCAGGAGGCAGTCAGAGTAATGATATGGAAGAGAGCGTCGCATGAAATTCCAGGAATTAGCATGCCGGTGATTTTCTCCACTTGATTTGCAGGGACTTGAAATAGAGAGGCTTGTTTGGTGCTTTGCAGAGTGGGACCTCACACCAACAACGATGTTTAGACATGCTCTCTTTAGCAGCCTAGACCTACACTGGGGTCTTGCACTGACTCAACACATTCCCTTGATTTCTGATCCTGTAATCCCGACCCCAAAAATCCAGCCACTAAAAAGACGAAAGTATGAACTCAGGGTAAAGAAATGCATAATTTCCCCTCTGGGATGTAGCTCGCATGTATCCCTGTGCGAGAAACGAATCCCTTAAAAACAGAGCGCTGCATTATGCATTGTGTGTTGAGGGGAATGAGGGCATGCTGGAGAATACCATGCGCTCAGCACCATAATACTTTCTGGCGGAGACAGCTTGTGGTTGACCACGGAAGGTCACGCCTAGCTCCCATCCGCCAGGAATGCCTTCTCGCTGCCTCTGCAGAACGCTGGCATCGGATCAGAACCGGCTCATTAGAGTCTGTGGAGGTGAGGAGGTGCGTCACCTGCTCACTCTGGCAGCTGCATCAAAGGTGCTCCCCATGGGAAAGGAGCTCCTGAGAAGTTTGCAAAACCTCATCGAAAAGTGCAAACGCCATCAAACAGCAGCAGCATGGAGACTTGGGAAACACAACCTGCTTCAGGTTTGGGGATCTTTACCAACCGGTTTTTCATTTGTTTTCTTGGACTTTAGTCACACGCAGCTGAAAGTGCATCAGTAATGCTTTGACTGTGAAAACTTTTCTTTAGGTCGCTGATGTCTTTTCAGCGCCCAGAAGGTGAATTATGTGGCACCGCAAACAATTTGCTGCCATCTAGTGCCCAAACACTGAGGACCACACACTCAGTGGACAAAGCAGCAAAACAGCCCTGCAGTTCTGAAATGATTAATTGTGATGAATCGATTATTGAAGTAATAACTAATAATTAATTTAGTAACTGATTAATAGTTAACTGGAGTATGCGGACTCAAAAAAAACCCTGCAATTTTCCGGGGGGAAAAATCTACATATTCAGAACAGTACTTAATACAAAAGTGTACAAAAATATATATACATTTTGCATTTCAGATGAAAACCCCTTTGTCTGTTTAAATGTTTTACCCAAAGCTCCTCAAGTGGCATAGTTTTAACTTCATCCAGTTCAATTACACTTTACTTTCTAATTTAAAAAATGAAGTGAATTATTTGTTTATTTTCATCTTTATTTATTTGTGCATATGTATTAATTGTTTTTATCTTGTAACCAGGTTGCTATGTATTGCAAATTTTTTTGCCCAGGCCCCTCTTGAAAATGAGATCTAGATCTCAATGGGGTTTGCCTGGTTAAATAAAGGAATATATAATAATATAATATATATATATACATATATATATATATAGATGTGTGGAGGTGAGGTGTGTCTCACCTCCACAGACTCTAATGAGCCGGTTCTGATCCGATGCCAGCGTTCTGCAGAGGCATATATATATATATATATATATATATATATATATATATATGCACAGTAAGTACAGACCAAAGGTTTGAACACACCTTTTAATTCAATGAGTTTCCTTTATTTTCATGACTATTGACATTGTAGATTCACACTGAAGGCATCAAAACTATGAATAACACATGTGGAAATATGCACTAAACAAAAAAGTGTAAAACAACTGAAAATACCCCTTATATTCTAGTTTCTTCAAAGTAGCAACCTTTTGCTGTGATTACTGCTTTGCACACACTCTGCATTTTCTTGATGAGCTTCAAGAGGTCGTCACCTGAAATGGTTTTCACTTCATAGGTGTTGCCCTGTCAGGTTAATAAGTGGGATTTCTTGCCTTATAAATAGTCATGAAAATAAAGAAAACCCATTGAATTAGAAGGTGTGTCCAAACTTTTGGTCTGTACTGTAGATATATATATTTCATCTTTATTTTCAACAACCTGGCCTTGTGTGAAAACACAACTGTCTTCTCTTCGTTAAATCATGATTTAACTGGGGTTTAACTCTTTTCTGTTGTTGTTGTTGTTTTTGTTCAGTTTTATTAGCCCTATGAAGAAAACAAAAAAACAGCGCCGCAGCGATTTTTGGTTCCTGTTGCAACAAAAATTCACTTGAACAGAAGCTGTGTGACGACATGAAATCAGCTAAAAAGAATCAGTGCAAATCAGTTTAAGGACAGCTGAAAAACAGTGACATCTATCAGTTTAGAAAAGGATTAGAAAGTGACTTCTAAGGTTTGTTGACATCAGCAAAATATAATTAGAGCCATTATTATCCACAGATGGAGAAAACAGAACAGTGAATTTTCCAAGGAGTCATCAGGTTAATCAAATGGCTCCAAGAACTCACCAGATCACAACAAACTGAGAACAATATCCAAAGCACTGCAGGCCTCAGTCACCACAATTCATTTAAACAGATTCAGCTATCAGAAAGAGGCTGACCAAATCCATAGGCGCCGTCTAATCCAAAACCCTCTGCTGACCAGAAAGAACACAAAGACCCACCTTACATTGCTCCAAAAACAGCTGGAGGATCACCGAGGCTTGTTGGGAATATTCTCTGGTTTGACAGTAAAAAGGAGGAACTTGTTGGATGGGATGTGTCCCGGTACATCAGGCATAAAACTAAGACCTAATTTCAGAAAAACAACACGACACTAATAGTCTGGTGCTGCTTTGCTCCCTTTGCTGTAATTGAGACAGACAGACTGTGTTGTGAAGGAAATTCAAGATTTTCCACTAAATTCAAGCTCACTTAAGGTAAGTAGCTAGACAATGAGCAAGAAGTACACCTCTGAACGACTTGAAAATAAGAGTGCCAAGTCAAACTATATTCATCTGGCATGATATTAAACAGGTAGTTCATGATAAAAATCCCTCTCGGTTGTTTCAATTAACACAACCCTGCAAAGAAGAGTGGGCAAAAATTGCTCCACAGCGATGAAAAACACGTACTGTCTGGTATATTATTTGCTGGATGTCAGGGTGGCACAGTCAGTTATTGGGTTTAGACAGCAGTTATGGTTTTGTACAGAGTTCAGGGTGGTTTACATAGCTATTTTCCCCTTAAAGAGACAATATTATGTGTTTTCCAGCCACATGGTATCATTTTATAGCACAATCAAATAACTATGTTACCTTCAGTTGTTACAAAAATGTCAAACATGACTTAAAAGAAATTTGACTTCGTAATTAGCGCCTTGGAATTGGGCTTCTGTTTCTTTAAAAATCTCTTGCTCTTTCTGAAACTCTGCCTTCAGGAAGAAATCACAACACCGCTCCTCTTTAATAACATTTTTACCAGCGTTTCACTGAGCAGTAGCTTCTACAATGAGCTCAGCAGATCCTCATTTCCACCAGGTGTTTGCTAATTGCTGCTGGCTAGTCTGAAGGAGCTGAGTGGGGGAGTTGCTGGAGAAGATGTGAGATGGAAGGGTTGGAAGCTGCAGCTCTGAGGTGAAGCTTTGTCTCGACTGTGGCACTCAGTTCCTCTAAGTGTTTTGCACAGCTAAATGGTTGCCACGGGAGATTAAACAATTTCTCAAACAGGAATGAAAAAAAACTAAGCAACACTCCAGGTATGTTTTTGATGAGGGAATAACATTACATCATGATGTGAAACAAAACAAAACAAAAAAAGGTCAATTTTACATACTGTTGCTATAATCAATAAAATCATTACTTGAAAACTCCATTCTGAATCTTGGTCTGACTTTGTTTGGTGATCTGAAATATTTAAATGTGACAAAAACCAACCACAAAACACAAAATAGCTTTTCACAGTCCTTTATCTCTTGAGAACTTCCCCTCTTCAGTTCTCTATGTAATGCAGCATAATGTAGGTGCTGCTGCAGCGACCCCGCTCTCCTGTTCCTGTGCAGTCAAACATGCTTCATATTTCCCCAGAAGGTGTGGGGAGATGTGGAGCCTGGACTGAAAACGCCTTGTCATTGGATTGCACACATTCCTGTGCTTGGCTCCTACTCCCTTGAAGCCTATTTATACGGCCAAAGAAGAGGCCCCTCGCAGTCAAAAAGGGGAGATACACATCCTGAGCCGTATCTTTTTGATTTACACGCGGACTCACCTACAGATATGATCTTCAAAGGTACAAAACATAAACTGGATGTATGGTCAATATAGGTATATTACAGGAACTCAGTCAAGAGAAGGCCTAACCCAATCGATCAAATAGCTTGAAGGTCTCATTTGCTCAGGTATGTCTCTCTAGTAAACAGTGAGCACAGAGCCTGAGCTGAGATCTAGAAAAAACACAGAGCTGAGTATTTTTAGTTTACTGATGAAGTGCTACAAATAACACAGGTCACGCTCCTCTTAGCTGATCACTTGCATACATTGCCTTGCAAAGTAACAAAACTTTTTTTCACATCTTGACACCGTACAACCACCAGCTTTAATTAATTTCATCGACGTTTTATGTGACAGACCAATTCAAAGTAGCATAAATGATTTCTCAGATATTTCTGCCAAGAAAATGGGAAACCTGCAGTAACTTAAAAGAAGTCGTAAGTTACTACAGGTTTTCTTCCAGGGCTGCGTTTTATTTCGTTTTTTAACCTTTCCATCAACTCTGATCATCTTAACCCTGCTGAAGAAAGCATCCCATAGCATAAATCTGCCACCACCATGTTTTACTGTGGGTGTTGTGCAGTCCACAACCACAGATAACAATATAAAACACAAACCATTTTGGTTTCACCTGACCAGATAAAATTTTTAATTTTCCCATGAAACATAAAAAACATTACGGGTTTAGAAGAAAAAAAAGTATTAATTGAAAATTCATTCTTAATAATTATGTACTACTTTGTGTTGGGCTATGGCGTCAACCCCCATTAAGATATTTAAATGTTTGTGGTTGTAATGTGACAAATTGTGGAAAGTTCAGGGGGTTTAAGGCTCTATAAATGAAGCATCACTCTGACTGGTTAAATGTGCCAACACTGGGTGGAAGTTCCCCAAACTTCAGACCAGGTGCTCGACTTGTCAACACAGGGGTAGCTTTTACCATCTGGCCCCCTCCCAAATCACTCACTTTATCTGCAACAGTCAGGCTGCGAGGCTGGATCTGGTTCTGGTCAACATCACCAACATCCCAGGCTGATTCACATACTGAAGGTCAGAGCAGGTTTTGCTTCGTTTTCTTTAAATGTCATAAAAGCAAACAGGCTTTCCTAAGCAACTCAGGTGAGAATCAATATTGTTTTATCCAGACTAATTAATGGAAATTATTTAAATTCATGGACCTCATGTTTCGTAATGGAAAAAAGCCATAAAAAAAATCTGCAGTTTAAGTTGTGCAACTTTTATCCAATAGACGCAAATGTACACAAAGAGACATTTTTAGTGTTTTCACTCACCAAACTTCACTTTAATAAAAAAATTAAACCAATGAGAATAGTTGTAAATTCTGTCTCAGTTATATTGATTATATTTGTGAATTGCTGGTTGTGTGTTTCTAATAATATCACCTTCGAAACAGAGCATCCTCTGTAAATAAAAAGCCTCTGTTGCAACAATGTTTTTGCTAAAACAAACACAAAGCTCACTGGAAAAGAAGCTGCTAATACGACCTGGAAATCAATACATCATTAAATTATTTTTCACTAGTACTTCCTAACCCTATGAAGTTAAGATGTTCGCAACTTTCATGTGAAGGGAGAATAAAGCTAACTCTAAAATTGTGGGCTAATAAACCCAAACGTAACACCAGTGGAAACTTGCTAAAAGCTGATCAGAAATTATATGAAGGGTTTAAAGGCAGATCAAAAAATAACAGACTCACTGTGTTAAAAAATAAAAAGATTTTAAAAGCAGTGTAAGTCCAATCACCCTCAAAATCCTTTTAAAAATCTGGGATATATTAGTTTCATACGTCTACTTTTGTTAGAGAAATTAGTGCAATTATTCACATATGATAACATTTATCATTAACTGATTACAAAAAAGACTGTTTAGGTGGTTTTGCAAAAAAAATTTCATAGCCATTAAACTTTTAAGCATTTTGTCGTATTACAAACACAATGTATTTTATTGTGATTCTACGTGGCAGACCAACACTAAGACGTTACGCAGAACAATTCGGTTTATCATCCAGGTTTGTGTGCACAAGCCAGAAACTCAACTTCAGTTTCATAAAACAGAAATATATGTTCAAATGGAGGAAAGTGATTCATTTAATGTTGTGTTGAGCTATTTGAGCCTGATACTCATCTGTTCTGCAAAGATCATGACGATATTGGAGAAAACTAACCCAGTACATCATCACTATGGTGAACAGTGGATTAAAGTGAAACGAATTAAAGCTTGTGGTTGTGATATCAAAACACAAAGAAAAACCTTAAAATATATGAACCACTATTGTAAACCACTGCAGCTCTGATTGGTCCGTCATGTCACACAGACACTCTTTCCCTAAATCGTCATCCCAGATGCTTTTGGTAATTCACCGATTAAAGTCTAGTTAGTCTCTCTCCTCTTCATCACCCTTGATTGAACAACTGCTTTGTCCCAGAAGCAGCTGAACCGTGGAGTCATCTGACCACAGAACAAGTGTTTGCTGATTTTCCGTGCGTCTGGGGTCAGATGGTGCCGAGGACTCAGCAGCGTTGCAGCACAGAGTTAATAAACGACGTCTCAGGTTACATTTTTGGATGCACTGATTGAGTGTGCTGAGTGACAATAGTTTTACAAGATGTTCTCAACCCTATGCAGCTATATTAATCCCAGGTACATGACATGATTTGGGGTTTGTGCACATCTAACCATTGATTTCTGCCTTGGCCTTCATGTATCATTGGCACCCTGGACGGGTTTCCTACTTTTGGGCTCCATATGCCCTCTGCGAATGCCCCATCCGCAAGCGAACACTGTCCTTTAATAATATCCAGTTTGCATAAAACTGTATTTTTTATCATCTAGTTCTAATTGTAATCCAGTTTAAGTTTGATAAGTATAACGTCTGGTCAAAAACCCATTCATAGTACAACAGGTGACTTGTCTTCTTTTCCCACAGTAGTTTTTGAAACAGCTCATTTTCCAAATTTCAAAAAAATGTCTGGGTGTTTTTTTTTTAAAGCGATCGGGCAGTTTTTAGAAGCAGTAGAGACCCAAAGTAATGGAAGTACAAAAATGTGCAAAATGTGAATTTTGCATCATAGGTCCCCTATAATCCAGTTCTCCTGGAGATGAAGGCAGATTTAATTTATGATGATTGGTTAAAAGGTTAAATATTTTTACTGGTGACATAAAGAGGAACCAATCTATGGTGAAGTAATAATATAATTTTACTTTGGGAAATATATAATTTAAAAAAAACCTACACTAGAATTAAATACTTTAGCCATGAAAACCCGGCTGCAGCATAGGATCAAAAGAATGGTGTAGCTGCCTACCTGACGAGTGGCAGTGGGTTTCCTTGAACTCTACACTCCAGACGAATGGGGCTGCCTTCAGCCACTTCCTGACTCTTCAGCTTTTGGAGGAACTGAGGTGGGGACAGGGGTTCGGATGCCGCTGAAGCTCCAGCATGTAGGTGCCTCTCCGAACCCCCCTGTCCCATCTCCGGCGGGTTGTTGTGTGTGTCCTCTTGTGGGCCTGCAGGCAGGGAGGACATGGAGACCGAGCCTTGAGGGACGGTCCGCTGGCTTCTCGGAGACAGGTAGCCACTGTCAGGAGAGGAGGATTCCTCCTCCGCCGGCTGAGCAGAACCTTTGAAAATGGATGACAGTTCCTCGATGAAGGTGGCCGCTCGGCTGCAGAACTCTGTGACCGAAGCCGCTCGGTCGTTCAGCTCGAGACCTTCGTGAACCAGCCTGGGCTTGTCTTGCTTGTACACGGGCTGGATGGGCTTGTGCCGTACAACCTTCTCAGCTGAGGACGGAGCCTCACTGGAGATCTGTACGGGTTTGCTGATGGGAGCAATCTGGTTGGAGGAAACTGAAACTGCTCCATTGTCATCGGAGCAAACGGCTTTGGTCTGGTGGTGTAGGTTTGGGCTTGAGTTGAGGTTTTCAGTCGTTTGAGAGGGCACAACAAGGGGGGAAGGGACAGATTGGAGAACCTGCTCCAGCTGTTTAAGACTAGAGGGGTCTTGATCTTCACATTCATCCGCCTCACCGAAGGCCTCCCGGGCCAGGTCCAGGCTAAGATTAATCTCCTCTGCACTCAAGAAGGCAGTCAGATCTGCAAAGTCCCCGTGTCCAGAATCCAGCTCTGTCGACGAGTCAAGGTAGAGTTCTCCATCGGAGGAGGCCTCAGAAAACACACCCGCATCGCCCTCCAAAGTCCCACCTGCTGCTGGATCCTTGAGCAGCACTGAAATGGGGAGTGGCTGATTCCAACTCCCGTCCTGCATCCTGAAAGACAAACACGCCTCATTAGTCAGACCATTTGGGTGTTTATGCTGCAGGCAGAAAGAGGACTCACTGTACATGACATATTCATCTGCAAAAAGGCAATGACAGCAGGTCCAGTTTAAAATAAAGACTTTATAATACAGTAGTGTGTCATTTGCTCAGACAGCCATAGCTGGCAGGATGACTCAGGGCGCTGCTGTCTGGACACAGCTGGTGGGTATTAGCAAAGGTCTTTACTCAGGTTCTGATCCACATCGCTGACATTTCTCTGTTGCCTTGTGTCTAGTTCAACATACAGTCATCATACAACATAACAGTTCATCACATCACTTAAAACAGGTTCCAGAGTTATCGGCATTTATTGGTAAGCTTGTATATAAAAGTCTTAAAACAAAAAGGTGTTGTGCAGACTTGGTGGCGCTTGCTGCAATTCTTTGACTTTCATTGTTAGAGATGTTTTTGTCTCACTTGCCAACATTAACTGGAGTCCTTGTCCAGCCTTGTTTGTCAAAGTTCAAGTTGTTTTAAGCTATTGCTTTGATGGTCGAGCCATTTCCTGTGATTTACTCTAATGGCAGGTTCTCTTGTTTCCATTTTGATGAGAGACACTTATACCCAAGAAAAACGGAGCACTGTCCATTTTCAATTGACAGTCTCGGTCCTCATCAACTTATCAAGGCAAAGCAAAAGAATAGTGGTGTGAATGAGTATTTGTCCTCTTAAATACTTTGCTTTTGCTATTTTCTCTTTCTATTTTTTGGCGGTCGTTCCTGTTACACATATATGTTTCATGTCATCAAACAAATTTCAGCATCAAACAAAAACAATCTAAGTAAATGCAAAAAGTTATTCATTTTTATTGCTACATTTCCAGAAAATAAATAAATAAATAAAATATCCAAAGCATACCAGCATGCCCACGTCTGCATTGCAACGATAACCAAAAAGGAAGATCATGGAGTAGTCTAGTCAAAGTCTGGACTTAAATATGTATTTATCACAAATTAATAAATGCATTTAGTTTATGTTGAACAACATAAACTTCAGGCAAATGCTTTAGGTTTTATTAATCCTACTGCATTTCTTTCTTTTTAAATATAATTTACTTTTGTTTTACTTTTGAATGAGCTGAATGAGTCACACATGCATTTGATCCGAATGCCTTGGATAAATACTATTAAAACTAGATGAATGGAAATTGAAATGGATGAATCCTAAAGTGTTTTTGAGTTCATTGCTATTGCAGCCTGGCCTACAGAAAACACAGTTCACCGTTGGTGTAAAAATGTTATTTCATAAACAAAAGGTGGAGAAAAACAACAACTTTAGATATAATCCAAGCATGCCTGTGGACCTAATTCTGAGTTACTCCATTATTAAACTGTAATAACAAGCATTGCTTTTGGAAGTCAAAATGGAGCAGATTTGCTCTGCTCTTTGAGCTGCTCTCCTCTGAGTCTGAGCTTGTGAATAATGTGCTGCGAAACCTTTGGACTTGATACGCGGATGATGTGACGCTCAGAGCCTCATGGCGTCCCGAAGACCAGCTGTTGTTATTTATAATCCCCTGCGGCTATGTTTCACAGCAGCGTCGCGGCCCCTCCCGCCCAGAGCAGAAGGAGAGGGGCTGCTATACCTCCAAACACTCACACAGGTATCAGTGGAGACATTTTCACAAACAAGCAGAGACAATCACTTTAGAGCCAGAGCGAAAACGCAGAAGATTTCCACAGAATCGATTTGGAGTGACAACAACTGCACAGATCTGACTTAATGTGAACGAGGAAAATCTGTGGCAATGATCCGATATAATCTGTCTTTTGTGTTTCGTTTTGAAAGTACTGTGTTTTGTATATACTAATTAGTAAGTACTGTATATGCATGCTGTAAATGCTTACACATTACAATCTGACCATTTGATATATTGAAGGCAAAGTTATACTTCAAAATAAGAGGAAGTCATAACCTTGGAATAACGTGACAGAGACAACAACCGCTGATGTACAGAAAACAGCTGTTTGAAACACTTTACTGCAGAATTAAATGATTCCAGCTGTTTGATAAACAACTAATAAACCAGTCCTTAAAATATGATTCATTTAAAAATCCATATTTACCTTCAAGTGTCCCTGTGTGGCTGAAGGTTCTTCCCTGGTTCTTCGGGTCCAGGTTTGTCTTGTTTATGTTGGAACGAAACAAAACGAAGCTTCTCTTCGCTGTCCCTCGCCTTATTGGTCAGACGGTCAGCAGGTTCTCTCAGGTTCAGGGTCCAATTGCATACTGCCTGTGCAGCTTGCTGCTGTCCCATCTGTGCCGGTCCCTAGCTGCTCACTGTGTGGGGCTATATTTGGCCCCTGACTCATGTTACACAGCCAGACTGCTGGCAAGAGGACACAGTATTGAGGTGGTCCTGAGGAACAGAAGGCGGAGGTGACATTTTCTGCTCTGATCTGGTATTAATTAAACACAGTGGGCACAGACAGTTGTAATGTTAGGACATCACACGTATACTCTGCTGCTATAGGCTTGCAAAACTGGGAGCAGGGTAGGGCATCATAACTATCTTTTGTCTTCTTAGTACACCTGAAGATACAACAGTGTTGCTTCTCTCTCCAGCTGAGTCGACCTCATGACCCGGACCGCTCGACTGCTTTTATTTCCCCCCAATAATCTTCACGTTCTAGAGTTGAGGTTAGAGTTCAGGAAAATGTTGTGCAATTATTATTATTATTTTAAAGTAGTATTTTCAGCTGTCTATCCATCCAGTAAACACATTTTTCAAATTTCTTAATCGTCAGTTATAAAAAGACACTTCAGACGTACGCTTACACCGTCAGATAGTCAGGCTGTTGGGGATCATACAGCCTCACTTGGTCTATTTCTGGTCTGCTATCACATTTTGTGCTCCATGAGCTATTCTGGTTCTTCTTGAATCTACTGATTACAGTTAAGTGCAGGTGATAAGTCCAGAAGGAATTTTTTTACTGTCATCACGCATGCCTGCTGTCCAACAACTAATGAGCAACCTGGAATTATCTTTGTGTGTCAGTCTGCAGCAATCAGCTCCCTGGGTAAGGTGTCAAGAAGTAACTGCATTATTCAGTAGTGACTTCTTAATATAGTATAAAGACATAGTTCTGTTTTCTGGTGCAAATTGTGTAGTAGCAGAGAAGCAACACAGTCACTTTAGTTAGAACTAAACATGTGCACTTAAACAAATTTCAACAAACCAACCAAACCAATGTTACATTTTCATAGCTGCAGTTAACATCCACAGCCATTTGTGTAATCAAAAGCCAGTGATGGCATAGTTACTTTGAAAAAGTAACTTTAATCGGATTACTGATTACTCCTTGAAAAAGTAACTCCGTTAGATTACTGACTACTTGATTTGGAAAGTAACCAAGTTACATGAAAAGTAACTTTTTTAGTTACTTTCAGCAGCTGCTAACAACAACGCTGTGAAAATTACATTGATCTTTGCCAATACTTAATTGTAAGCTATTTTATAATAGTAACATCAACCATGTGTCTCCACTTATAAGGTTGAACTGAAGGGGAGATTTTTTAATGATTACAGTACAAAAAAAAACGTTAGTAATTTGTGCATGTTTTTGTGTTGTCCACTATTGTCTGGAAAACTCTAAGAAGGACTGCAGTCGGCCCTCAGCTTAGCTGCACACGTTCCCCAGAAACCGACATTGTACTAACTTGGCGTTGTTGAATAGTTCACCGTTGCTTCCGTAGGCCAAGTCAAGAGGTGGGTCCAGAGTCTGCATGGCAAAAGCCACCCTGCAGGTCTCTCTGATCAAGGGACTGATGAGTTTGAAGTCCACTTCTGGAGGGAAGGAGATCTGGGGGTTCTTGTTCATAGCAAGGATTACATCCTAAGAGGAAAACACAATAAGATGCACAGTTTCCCAAGTATTTATACCTCTGTATGGTATTCAAAACATTGGTTAGTGTGATGTGCATTTGAATCTAGCACTCTGTACTCTGATAGCAATGGATAGCAATGGATAGCAATCTGTACACCATGGTGTACAGATCGCTGAAACACGAGACGAGGCGTGCGTGGCGTGAGGAGTTGGTCAGCTGGGCTCTGGTGGGCGACGTGCTCCTCAGTGGGCTGGATGAGCGGCTCAACAGGGGCAAAGGGCTCGGAGAGCGACTTCTAACCTGCTTTAGCGTTCAGTTTTCACCCAAATGAGTAGAATTTACTCTGAATTCACTGCATTTAGTTATTAAAGCAGTAGAGTCACAACACAAAGCCAGACCCAAACAGTCCCATCAAGAAAATCAGCTTCACGCAGGATTATTTTAGCAAAACTCTTGAAATACCTTTTGTGGCTGAGTAATCCCAGAGCTGTTTTCTTATCTTTGCACCTGTTGAAGCTTTAATACCTTTAATGTCCCTCAAGTTATACGAGACTTGAAATGTTTAATAAAACTTTGCATCGTGGCTCCATGACAATCAGGATCTTTGATTTCTGCTTTTAGATTTGCTGCGTTATAGGCGTTACCTTGGATTGGCTGCAGGTGAGCTGAGCTCTGCCGCCATGTTATGCTTCTCCTGTATGTCCAGAACAGCTGCAGGCTTCACATTCAGGCGGTTCATATGAATAAACGAACCGATCTGATCCGAGCCGCATCAGGGAAGTCCCCCTCAGAGGGACCAAGAACCCTGATGAGGAACCAGAAAGATTTAGCAGGATTAGGATTGAGCAGCAGCAGTATTAATATTGGTCTACAGAAGCACATGTAGTGACTGAGCTCAGTTACAGCAACATGCACATGTAAAGACAAGACTTTGTGTTTTTGCAGTGTATCACACAAAATGCCAATAAGCATCTGAAAATTGTGAAAATAGATTATTTTTGCTAATAATGCAGACAACAACCTGTTTTTTGTGGTTTTCATGTAAATACTGTTCTCCAGATTATTTTTTTTATTCTAGCAGGAAACTTAAAGTCATTTTGGTCGAGTTTCTAGTCCAAATATCTTAGAACACTTTAACTAAGACAAGCTAACTTGAAAGTAACTTTTCAGCAAGATATAGAGGATTGTTTTAAGTAAATCCTTAATATTGATGACAAAGTACTAGTTCTATTTTCTGATGAACTAATTTATGGGAAAATGGCTTTTACAGGTTAAATAATCTGCCAATAATTCCATATTAAGGAATTATTGACTTAAAACAATCCTCTCTTGCTAAAAAGTTACTTGTATGTTAGTTTTGCATATTTCAAGTTTACTAAAATATTTAAACTACAAAATAGACAAAGGAATTAGACCAGAGGACACTTACTTATACTTATCTTGCAACCCTGAACAGGAGCATCTAGTTTATATACTTTGAATAGATCAACATTCAATTTTTTTCTTCTTTTTGCTCTCTCCTTTGGTTTGTTATTTTGTTTGTATTTCCCTTTAATTCCTGTAAAGCACTTTGTATTGCCTTGTTGCTGAAAATGTGCTATAGAAATAAAATTACCTTTATCTTTACGGAAGAAAACTGGAAAGATTTTGTGTTTTTGCAGTGTATCCTGACATCTACTTTCTCAGGAATGTCTGACTGTTGTTTCTCATGATTTACAATAAATTGCTTAAACTTTTACGTTTACTTTAATTACTTCAGTCTTAGTATCACATTAGCTTAGTTGTCCAGGGGGTTGCAACCCTGAGGGTTACGGGCCGTTGCCATGGCGTTCCGGGTCGGGGGCCCACGGGGCTACGATGGCCGGAAGGAACGGGCCGCCATATTTTAGCGCAGGATCCATAAGCACCACATTTAGTGATTGTTGTGATATTTCTGCCACCCCGACAGCGGTTGGGAATAAATGGGAATAAATAATTCTGTTTTCCTCTGTCTCTTTTAGCTTTTGCAGGCTCGTATAAACACAGAGGCTCACACATACGAATGCAACTTGCTTTAAACGAAGTGACATTTACAAAACATAACAAATATAGTCATTTGTTACAACTATGGTTACATTAAGATCCAAAATATCCAAACAGCCTGTTTCCATGGAAACAGTACTGTATGCACCATAACAAGTTTCCAGATCTGTTAAAATAAAATAGATTTAACATTTAAGTGAAACTTTCTGGTGCACAGCAGAATAAAGTCTGTAATTAGCCTAATCAGATGGCTGAATGTTTTGTTTTAAATACATAGAGAGTTAAATGTTTATGGAGCTGTAATCCTTTGAACAATGTTACCATGGTAACCATTAGAGCATCTGTCAAATGTAAATATTATGACAAAGATAGTCTGAAGAGGTGGCTCGCAGAAATTGTAAGTAAAGGCTTATTTCTTTATCACATATATTTGTAATAATTCATACTGATGTTTAATAATTCACTTTACAAAATGTAGAATCATGTCACTACTAAAACGTAAACGTGTGAAGCAGAAATCGTCCCTCTGTTTCATGATTCTCATTTATTTCTGTTAAAAGTGCTAGAAGTTTACAAAGCATCTGTTTAAATGCATAGTTGGCTTAGCTTATGAAAACTTTCTAAATTAAAAACAGAAATTAAAACTTTTCAGAGAAATTAGGGAATGTATTTAATCCTGGCTGACATAAAGCAGGAAGTTAAGACCGTTTTAAAATCATAATGTGTGAAATCAGGTTGTCTCTAACAAATTTCTGGTTTCAACTATATCTGAAACTGCTGCTGCATCGTAAATTAAATTTTACATGTTATGAATGTTTGTTTTATGCAGAACTGAAATGGAGAAACTTTGCCTGGAAGAGAAGGCATCACTGGAGGTTAGTTATTAAACCTTGTGGGAAACTAAGTGCTACTTTTTTGTTTTTAATAGTCTTTCTGCATGTACTTTGAATGTTCTCTCTGTGCATGAATGGGATTTCTCTGGGTACTCTGGCTTCATGCCACACCTCAAAAACATGACATTTATTTTCATTTGGGTTCTCTGAATTGCTATAAGTATGAGTGTGTGTGGACTAACCTTCCTCCCGGATTCACAGACATCCCTGTCCTCACAAATAGTTATTTATCATAAAACACCTGAAAAATAAATTCACTGCTAAAAAGGTTAAATGTAAAAATTTATACCTGAATCTGCCTTCAAATAATCATTCATATCAATGAAGAAATTTGTGGAGAATTAAGTAAAATTATAGGATAGTTTTCAACACAATGACAAGAAAAACAGATTAAAAAATACAAAACTGGAACTTTTCTTGTCCTTCTGTTGAGGAAATTCAATGCAATTGTTCTGTTGTATATTACTGACAACTGTGGCTCTGTGGGTAGAGTAGTTGTTTTGTGATCAGAAGGTTGTAGGTTCAATTCTAGGTTCCTCCTGGCACATGTTGATGTACCCCTGGGCAAGGCACTTACCCCCTACTGATGTATAAATGTGTGAGAGTTTGTATGGGTGGATGTGACTCCAGTGTAAATCGCTTTGAGTGGTCAAAATGATTGGAAAAGATCTACATAAGTTCAGTCATTTACCATTTTATTAAAATGTACTTTTGTCATTATGCCTAGATTAAAAGACAGTCAGTTGGTTTTTCTGCATTTTTAACTAAATTATTAGGAGCCATTATAAAATTTCCAAAGAGCCACTTGTGGGGCCACAGATTCCAGACCTCTAGTCTACCTCAGAGAAATTTATTTATACTTATACTTTTTGCATTTGATTAAACTAAACGTGTTAGGATGCTTTTAATCTTTGCAAAGCAATGAAGCTGTTGACTATCAAAGTGTTTGTGTATTATATTTACTGTTGGTTATAATTACTGTACTTCCCTTCGTAGAACCAAACCTGCACAAACCCAGGTGTACATGATGATAAAGCCTCAGTTGGTCCCAGAGATGGACAGCAGGTTCAGCCCACCCAGAGGCTGCAGAAAAAGCACCGTTGTGACAAGTGTCTGAAATATTTCAGAAGGAAGACGTATCTGAAAATTCATCAACGCATTCACACTGGTGAAAAGCCTTATAGTTGCAGTCAGTGTGAGAAGAGATTCAGATGTACTTCAGGATTGAACCGTCATCAGCTAATCCACACTGGTGAAAAGCGTTATCTCTGTGACCAGTGTGGAAAAGCTTTCTTTCAGAAGGGTAATTTTAACAGCCATCTGCGAATCCACACTGGTGAAAAGCCGTATAGATGTGACCAGTGTGGAAAGGCTTTCGTTCAAAAGGGTCATTTTAACAGCCATCTGCAAATCCACGCTGGTGAAAAGCCGTATAGATGTGACCAGTGTGGAAAGGCTTTCGTTCAAAAGGGTAATTTTAACAGCCATCTGCGAATCCACACTGGTGAAAAGCCTTATAGCTGCAGTCAGTGTGAGAAGAGATTCAGATGTACTTCAGGATTGAACCGTCATCAGCTAATCCACACTGGTGAAAAGCGTTATCTCTGTGACCAGTGTGGAAAAGCTTTCTTTCAGAAGGGTAATTTTAACAGCCATCTGCGAATCCACACTGGTGAAAAGCCGTATAGATGTGACCAGTGTGGAAAGGCTTTCGTTCAAAAGGGTCATTTTAACAGCCATCTGCAAATCCACGCTGGTGAAAAGCCTTACAGCTGCAATCAGTGTGAGAAGAGATTCAGATGTACTTCAGGACTGAAGCGTCATCAGCAAATCCACACTGGTGAAAAGCCTTACAGCTGCAGTCAGTGTGAGAAGAGATTCAGATGTACTTCAGGACTGAAGCGTCATCAGCTAATCCACACTGGTGAAAAGTGTTATCTCTGTGACCAGTGTGGAAAAGCTTTCTTTCAGAAGGGTAATTTTAACAGCCATCTGCGAATCCACACTGGTGAAAAGCCGTATAGATGTGACCAGTGTGGAAAGGCTTTCGTTCAAAAGGGTCATTTTAACAGCCATCTGCAAATCCACGCTGGTGAAAAGCCTTACAGCTGCAATCAGTGTGAGAAGAGATTCAGATGTACTTCAGGACTGAAGCGTCATCAGCAAATCCACACTGGTGAAAAGCCTTACAGCTGCAGTCAGTGTGAGAAGAGATTCAGATGTACTTCGGGACTGAAGCGTCATCAGCGAATCCACACTGGAGAAAAAGCCTGATCCACATAAGACAGCAGCAACATCTGGAATGTGAGGGAACTTCTTTCTCTCCTCCTGTCTTCTATCACTATGGCAACAACAGTCGGTGTTGTCAGTAACATTTATATCAATAATAATAACAAGGATGCAAACAAACTGTTACGTCGTCCTTTTGTTGTAGCAAAAACAAAGATGCTGTCAGGATCTGGGGTTGTTTGAGTTTGGTTTTGGAATTTTGTCATTTTTAGATTTTCTATTTTTGCCTTGTTTTCCACTTCTGTTCTTCCTTAGAGTAATTAAGTAAAGCTTATTTATAAAGTGCCTGTCATAGGCATAAAATCACAAATCACAATAGAAATCAGCCTTAAAACAATAGAAAACATAAAACCAACATAAGAAACACAGTAAAATCAAGAGATAAAAGCCTGGGAAAATACAAATGTTTTAGTAGCTTTCTAAAAACCTCCAGAGTCAGAAAAACAGAGCTGCAAGGGTAAACTGTTCCTCAGCCACAGACTGAAAGGCCCCCGTTAGTTTTTAACCGTGTTCGTGGAACAACCAAAACATTCAGAGTTTGAGAACGAAGACCATGAGCAGCAGAATATTTAGTTAAAAGCTGACAAAGGTAATCAGGAGCCTGGTCTTGTAATGGTCTGTATGTCAGCAGAAGTACTTTAAAACAAATCTTAAAACCACCTGGAAGCCAGTGGAGTGAAAATGGAACAGGAGAGATATAACACAATTTACTGGATATGGTGAGAAGTCTGGCTGCTGCGTTCTGTATTGATTGCAAAGGTGAAATTGAGGATTTATCCAGGCAGTTAAAAAGGGCATTACAGTTTTCCAGAGGAGATGACATAAAAGCAGGAATGATTTTCACCAGGTCAACTCTGGAGAGCATTTGTCTAATTTTAGAAATGTTTCTGAAACGAAAGAAATAAGA
Organism: Xiphophorus maculatus; assembly: GCF_002775205.1. Classification (NCBI taxonomy): domain Eukaryota; kingdom Metazoa; phylum Chordata; class Actinopteri; order Cyprinodontiformes; family Poeciliidae; genus Xiphophorus; species Xiphophorus maculatus. The sequence continues at coordinate 23,500,923 of NC_036451.1, read as the reverse complement.
ACGGGAAACAGCCTTAATGTGAGTCGAAGCCATTTGATTCATCTTAATCATCCAACCTTTCTCACCCAAACAGGAACCCGACCTGGGAATGTAGATCATATTAATACATGACTGTGCTGCATAAACTCTTGTACCTAAGTGGCCCATAAAGGATCAATTTGAACTGGAAGAAATGAAGGAAACAAGATGTGGAAATGATATTCATGACGGCTTGTGTTCACAGCAGGAATGTGTGTATTTTATCAGCTGTCATCTGATTTATGGGTTGTTTAAATCACTTTATATATATATATATATATATATATTGAAGGATATTTTAGGTGATCAAACCACACACAAGAAAATCACTAATAAGCTATCTTATCTTATTTTCTAGTCTGCATTTAGTGCTTTGTGAAATTTAAACATATCCTTCAAAATTTTGGAAGAAATATAATCTGATTGGAATCCGATTTTTTTTTACAAATTGAATTTATGACACTGAATTTTTATCTTGTGCAGTTTTGTCAATGTTTTTTTTTTTTTTTTTACACTTTAAATTCACTGCAAAAAATTCACCTGCAGAAATTTGCCTTCAAAAATTAGCCTGAAAACATAAAATAAAATTTTAAAAATTACATTTTTCAAAAAACATTTGTGAGTGAATTTTTTTGTGCATTTAGAATAAAAAATATGCATTGATAATTGCACAGAATAGATTCAGGGTTATAATTTCAATGTGTAAAAAATTAGATTACATTTCTTCCATATAAAACCTAACAGCTAAATTATGACAGAAAACATGAATAGTGTTCCTACACATTTTTCCACATCCAATTTCTTTAATTTTTCAATACTTTTCAATTGTTTGGCTTGTGTGAATGGTAATAATAAAGAGCACCTCTATCTCAATTCTAGGGTCAGGACAAAATATCCTTCTGAACTCTGAAATTGGTTTAAATGTGACTGCAAAGGTGAAAAAAAGTCAAAGATACCTTTCTCCAACTGGAAAATAAATAGAGTTCAGACTGTTGGAAAATTTCATCATAATTCTTCCAAACTTGATGGATCATTGCTGACGTGTCCATATTAGCACACAGAGATCATGTTTTCATACAGATGCTCACTCTGATCCCTCTATTTTCAATACTTCACCTTGTTTTCCAACTCAACGCTCTGCAGGTTTTCCAGTAGAGTTATTAGTTGAGCGCCTGTCAGAAAGCTGCAGAGGAAAACTGACACTTTATTGTTAAATTAACTTGTGAGTCTTTCTAGAGAAGAAAAAATGGTTTATTGTAGAATTTCTATTTTACAAATGAAATGTATATTGAAAATAAAAGGTTATCAAACACTGATGGCGTCCTGGTGATTTTCACTTGAACTTGTAGCAACAGGTGGCTTGATTCTGACAGAGTTGGGTACTAACTAATTACACTTACCCAAGTATCTTTGAAAAAAAATACTTTTAGGAGTATTTTTACTACTCTGTACTTTCAGTAATTTTATTATGAAGTATTTCTACTCTAACTTGAGTAAAATTTCTGGATTTTCTACCCAATGAATGAAAAACAACCATGTTTTAACCAAAATTTCACCAGACACACACCTGCAGTTTCTGTTAAAGTTTAACAAGTTTTATATTGAAAGAAACTGATTTGGACAAAAATATTTTGCCTAATATTATTACTTTTTGGTCTTTATATAAATTATTGTCATTTTTGTCTTTAAAACAGCAAAATTTCCACTTAAATTTATATTTCAGTCCATCTGATTATGTAATTTTTAAATATTAAATAATTGATAATCTAATCAGTACTTGAGTACTTTTTACCAAATAGGTTTTGCTCTTACTTGAGTAATTTCTTGGACAGACACTTCTTACTTTTACTTGAGTAAAATATGTTGAAGTAGTGCTGCTCTTACTTGAGTACAATTTCTGAGAACTCTCCCCAGATGTGGTTTCTGAACGCACTTCGATTTGATTCTTTGGAAAATAAAATATATTCCATTAATTTATTGCAAAAATGTAGACGTACACTGACAGGTAGTTAGTCACAATTAAAACCAGATCGAAAAGTTCAATAAGTGTTCAAATAAACCAGATTAAGAACTTCCCTCCTCACTGGAGACTTTCTCTGTAAGCCAGAGGAACGGTTGGTTGTGAAAATCGCAGCAGGTCAGCCGTCAGGCCGCCTGTCTCACACCAACAACAATGGCACAGTCAAAGTCTGAGACGTCTCCTTTCTTCCTCATTCTGAGGTTTTGAACTTCAGCTAATCTTCTTTACCACATCCAGAAACCTACATGCTTTTATTTGCATTTGGCTGGAAACTAGAGGTGGGCAGATAGATGCAAAATACTGATGTTGATTCCAAAGTTGGTTTATCGGATCAATACTAACATGACAAGTTCGAAATTTTATTTAATTTTTGTTCTGCAGTTTCTCAACTCTTACTAAAAGAAGATTTTTTGATTGGATCTCAAATTATATGTATTTTTTTGTTTAGGAAAAAATGCACACACATTTAAATTGTTTCTGTTAATTGTGTAAATATGTTAAAGTATTTTGTAGAATATAAACTGTAAAGTTTGAACAAAATAAGTCAAAGGAAAGCGCACCAAACACCAAAAGGTCAGAAGTTTGATATATCAGTGTTAAAATCAGCGACACCGGCCCGGTATTTACATGGTTTCAGATTGATATAAAATAAATAAGAATAATAAAATACACAGAATCGAGAGAGGTTGGATAAAGTTAACATCTATTAATAATTCAATCTGAATTGTTGGGTATTTAAAAATATATTTTAATGGATTGGTTTGGTTAGGTTTTTGTTTCTAAATCAGATTATTTTACATATTTTCGGAATCGAAATATAATATAAATAGAAAGTCTAATGTTTCAGTGAAAAAAACCCAAACAAACCGGTATCTATATTATTGTTCAAACCTGTTTATAGTGAAGCCATTTTATAACCGATGCTGTGGCGCCCTCTGGTGTCTGCAAATACACCCCGCTGCAGCAAAAAGACAGGGGCGGGGACTGACCACTGACAGTCTCATACTTTATTTGGAAATGGGACCGTTGTACTCCGGAAGTGAAGGGGGCGCTATTACCTATATTATCCGCGGTCTCCCGTTTTTATTTTCTTTTGAAATCTGTGATATATCTTCATCTTTAGGAAGGAGTTTCACTCTCAGCATGTACTTGAACTTCTCTCCTTTATTTACTTCAGCGCAGCTCAGGTTGTTTTCTATAGCTTTCTGTGTACTTCTAAATCTGCTTCTTAGTCGCATCTTTTCGGGCCTGCTACTGCCTCTAGTGGCGTGGGGTGGTAACACTACAAATATAATTACGTCACTAAACTAGAATACCACAATGTCTTTATTATTTACTATTAATTTCGACATTACTGGCAATGTAAAAGATAAATTATCTTCTAAAACACCATATTTTTCAATTTTCTTCAGGATGTAGAGCTAATTAGGTGACATAAACAATACCTTTATACATTATAAATAATATCTATATATCTCTATCAATTATAGGAGGAACAAAAGAAATAAGACATAAAATGCAACATGATCAACTATAATAAAAATATCATTTACAATGTATACATAAGAAATTGAATTGAGCAAAAGTCAATAATGAACAAATTAATTAGGTTTACACATGAATAACCAGGATTGTTAAACAGATACAAGCAATAATTCACATTTTTCTTTTTACTGTGCCATGTATATTATTCTGAGAATTTTTGTTGGTAGAATCTTACATTTGGGAAAAAATATGGCTAAACTATTTAGTCTTCCAAAGTGGAAATTTTTCTTTGACTCAAAAATGATAAAATAAAACTCATTCATAGAATCACAATATCAACAATTTGTGAATAGAGCAAAACACTTAGCATGCCACAGGTAAATGTTATCATTTAGTTTGGCTAAGAATAATTATTGCACTGTCAATAAATGACTTCTAACAGATGTTCTATAGTTACCAGAGGAACACAATAACGCCTTCATGAGCTCAAACTATTACCTACTGTTTTACCTGCCATTGAAAGTATTCTTAAAACATTGTCTGTTAGTCTGCAGCTCATGTGACCAAACCAGCTGAAAAGATGAAAAGTTAAAACATTCAACAGTTAAAACTTGAGATGAGTTAAAACTCTAGTTAAATGTAAGTTTTAACATTTTAACTCAACAACTAGAGATTGTACACAACCTCTAATTAGATCACTGGGTCTTCTTAAAAGATAAAGTCTCTGAAAACATTTCTTAAAGATATTGACTGTTTTCAGCAAATTGAGCTGACTGTCCAGGAATGACCCAAGGTATTTAAAATTTACTACAGTTTCAACAGGTTGGTCATTGAGTGAAACTGGAACCACTTTCAGGTCTTATTACCTAATTTAATTAGCTCTGCTTCTTAAAGGAAATAGAAAGGTATGGTGTTTTGTGAGGGACTTTATCTTTTACTGTTCCAGTAATGCCAGAATTAATAATAAATAATAAAGACTTTGTGGTATTCTGATTTAGTCATGTAATTATATTAGTTGTGTTACCACCCCACGCCGCTAGAGGCAGTAGCAGGCCCGAAAAGATACAACTAAAGAGCAGATTTAGAAGTACACAGAAAGCTATAGAATTTGTTCAAAACTGTGAGCTGCGCTGAAGTAAATAAAAGAGCGAAGTTCAAAAGCATACTGAGAGTAAAACTCCTTTCTAAAAATGAAGATATATCACAGATTTTAAAACATAAATAAAAACGGAAGACCGTGGATAATATAGGAAATAGCGCCCCCTTCACTTCCGGAGTACAATGGTCCCATTTCCAAATAAGGTATGTGACTGACAGTGGTCAGTCCCCGCCCCTTTCTGTTTGCTGCAGCGAGGTCCTTCTCGTGATTGGTGGAAGTGAAAATATGGCGGCGTCTGTGCAGCTGTGAAATAATAGAAAGAAAAACTAAAGTAAGACACTTGAGACGCTTTGTAGAGGTTAATACTGTCCTTTAGCTGTCGCCAGTTTTAGGGAACGGGACGATGACGTAACCATAGTGACTCTGTCTCTTTGCTTTAGCTTCTCGAGGTTGCTAACCAACCTGCTAACAACACAGCATTTCACCAGTGGATCAGCTCCTTAAAGGTGAGTGAAGCAGCCCGGCCTCTGGTTCTGCTCGTCGTTATCCTCATCAACCAGCCCTCAAATGTTACGGCAGCTTGGAGCCATAAACATTTCCACAAACCGGCTCCTTTTACGGTCCGAAATGGTTGTAACTTCATCCCAGTTTCTCCTTCAAATTCATCATTTTGGAAATTCATATCCCGTCGATTTAGTGTAAGTAGAAGTTGTTTTGTCAGTTTCTCAACAGTGACCTGGGATTCGTACACAGTTTGGAAAAATAACTGGAAGATTGTGGGAAAAGAAAAGCGAGCATTGGAAAATGCTTGTATATTCCTAAAATTTGTTCTTTGCCTCGTGACATACGTGAGAAATTGAGGAGCAGCATCTGTTCATCTTTTACTGCGTCCATCTATCCATCCCCTTTCAATATGTCTGTTTCTTCCCATCGATCATCCATATATTGAATTGTTACCATTTTCTCTTTCTTTGTTAACCCATCCATTAAATGACAAGACAAATTAAAACAAACTCAATAATTTTCAATTGCATGATTTATCGTTTTTCTTTTTTCGCTCTCTTTCTACCGAAAACTGGATGATAAAAGTCTCCAGTCTGGTGCTTTGGTCTCACCAAGCCCCTTTTTTAAGGACAATATCGTTTACAGAGACTTCATAATTAATTTTATTTGTTGTTTCTGCTGTTTTCTTTCTTTATTTTTGATATTTAAAATGTCTCCCATTTCCAATGATAAATGTTAATCACAATTCAAAGTTTATTAATCTTTGAGAATTGGTAAAATTCTCATTATTATTATTCCATTACCTATATCTTACCTGAAAATGGTCACAAAACAACATTATCGTTTAGCGCAACAACTGCTGCAGCAAGATTTGTCATCATAATAGCCCTATTTACATGTAGCCCTGAAGTTGAATGCAACATAATTGGTATACTAGAGAAAAAAAGTGTAAGTATGTATAGCTAGAGCAGTAAGAAAGACCAAATTATCCTCTTTTTTCCTCTACAGCACTAAGTCCTGAGTGGATGGTGAAAATAATTAAAATCCTGTTTGTATTTCTCCTCTTTTTCCAGCCAACATCATGCCAGCTTTCCGGCAAGTGGGAGAGAAGCAACTTCCCAACCCAGTGAAGTGTATGGCGTGGTCTCCTAAGAGGGACCTCATTGCTTTGGCTAATACAACAGGGGAGGTGGGTTCAAACGGTTGAGTGTAGGACTTTTAGTGTGCAGTAGTTTTATATTTTTGTAACTCTAATAATTATCCGTAGCTGCTGCTTCATCGCTTGGCTAGTTTCCAGCGGGTTTGGAGTTTGGCACCCAGTGAATATACTGGGAAGGAGATCACTGCGCTCGCCTGGAGACCTGATGGCAAAAGTAAACGATGGCTTTGAATATATTTGCCTGCGTGTTTGATGAAATTATGTGAACATTATGTTTTTGGTTTTTGCTTTAATTGGCAGTTTTGGCGTTCAGTCTTGGAGACACCAAGCAGGTGGTTCTGTGTGATGTTGAGAAAGCGGAGATCCTGCACATGTTTCCAATGCAGAGTTCGGTGACCTGCATGAACTGGATGGAGGTGGTGGAGGAGAACAGGTGCGGCCCAGGCTCACGATGCAAACCAGTATGCGTGCAATCTGGCTAGAAATGTGCAAATGATTCCCCCCTCTGTTTCAGTGCCCTTGGCTCCTTTTATAACTCTGAGGATGAATCCAAGCTTTTCCTTCCTGAATTACCAACACTCCCCAAGAGGTAAAAGCACCGAGTGTCCATTCCACCGCAAGACTGAAAGTTTATTTTGAGCTAAGTAACACGATCCAAATTTTCCTTACCAGCTACAACACCACTTCAAAGATATTCAGGTGAGATTTAAATGATTGATTTTCTCATTTGGTGTCTGAGTGGAAGCTGAATGTGTTTATCCGTCTTTGCCACAGTGAGGAAAAGTCTGACGAGATCCTCAACCTCCTCGGAGAGGTTCGGTAAGGGCTCCTTATTGGATATGAAGGATTACATTTGATTCTGCACAGTTATTCAGTTGTTAAGTCAATTTCTAATTTTGTCTTGCTACCAAACAGGCTGAACATCCTCGTTCTCGGAGGAAATGCTGGATGCGTGGAGCTTTATGCATATGGAATGTACAAAATTGCCAGTCTTGGCGAAGTAAGGTTTTTTTGTTGTTTTTTTGTTTTTTTAAATATGGTTCCTTATCCTGCCCAGTGGTCAGAGGCTGATATAAATGGGCCTTTCGATCACATCATATATTTACATACCCCAGAAAGTCATAAAATCACAGGATTTATGCTCCCTCAAAAATATGATCGGCTTATAAAAATGGAAACTTTTTTAAAAAATTATTATTATTTTACTCAAGATATCAAAGTAATTTGAATTGTTTTTACATAAACTGAAAACTTTGCTGTGATTTTATCCATTTTTCTTACATAAAGTCAGAAGAACCAAATAAATTTTTGTCAGAGGTTTTTTACTGGGTGAACTTAGCTGGTTTTTATCTTCTGCAGGTGTCGGGATCATGCCGCAGTCTGAGTCTGTCCAGCGATCTCAAGTCTCTGTCTCTGATCACAGAAGTCCAATCCGCTGACGGCGTCTCGGAGATCTGCTACGTTCAGGTGAGCCGGATCACGTCACGTCGTCGTCTTCATTGCCTTCTTCTGCTCTGACCTTGATTTATTTATTTTTTTTGCATGTCATCGTTGCCGTGCGACAGCTGGACACGAGTTTGTTGTCGGACTGTCTTCCAGAGGTCACCAGGATGGCCCGCAAGTTCACCCACATCTCCACGCTATTGCAGTACCTGCACCTCTCACTCACCTGCATGTGTGAAGCCTGGGAGGAAATCCTGATGCAGATGGATCTCCGTCTCACCAAGTTTGTTCAGGTCAAATACTCTTGTGGGATAAAATTAATTGCAACCCGTGCTGAAACAAACTTGTTACAAGAGTTTATTTTATACAGAGCAATTCAGGTAATTTAGAAATAAATTGCCTAAATACAAAAGAGATTTAAAAAGCACACTTTCTTTTTAAAAGAGCACTGAAATCTTATTTTTTATTAAATCCATTTTTTTTCGTGTGTAATATGTATAATGTGATGTCTGACTAATTTTGTGATATTATTTTCTAATGTCAAAATGGTCTTATGGTCTTACGAATATTTTTGTGTTTTATCAGTTGGACCCCTGGAAGATTAGTAACCACTTTGGTGGAAACTAATGAGGATCCTAATAGATAAACAAGGAAACAAATGCTGTTTCCGTCCGACAAAAAAATAAATAAATAAATTAAGGGGTTAAAGGTTACAATACTTCCACCAGAAAAGGACTAAAATCCAGTTTTTGTTGAGTCTTTTGTTGTCCTTGTAGGAAAAGAACACAAGCACTCAAGTCCAAGATGAGTTTTTGGACCTCCTGCTGTGGGGGCAGTCCAGGTGGTTTATTGTTCTTTTTTTACGCATTATAGTGTTGTAATATCTGTAGTGTCCTGTAGATGGTAGCAACACACCTTGAATTGGTTAAAGTGCTTTTTCACTTGTTTCCTGTTTCCAGTCCCGAGTTGCAGGCTCTCCTCATGAACCAACTGACTGTCAAGGTAAAATCAGAAAATCTTTTACGTCTATGTGAATTTCGCTCATCCCATCCGGAAGCTTCGGGAGGTGGATTTAAAACATTTTGTGTCATTCTGTGTCAGGGTTTGAAAAAACTGGGTCAGTCCATTGAGTCTTCTTACTCCAGCATCCAGAAACTGGTGATCAGCCACCTACAGAGGTTTGTCGTCTCTTTGACGCACCTGGGAGTTTTTGATTTCTTTCTATCAAGATGTCTTTTTCTGTGTCTTCTGCAGCGGCTCTGAGGCTCTGTTGTATCAGCTGAGTGAGGTGAGAGGAATGTCCCTGTGGAAGCAAAAGTTTGAGTGCCTCGGCTTGGATTCGGATGCTATCGATGGTACCAAACCCAACACATGCACAATGTCTACAATCTGTCTCTTTGGTTGTCCATTTTAGCTCCTTCCTCGTTTTGGATTTTGTAGTTATAATCGTTTCATATCCGACCTGTTTTGGGAAAAATGAACTCGACAGAATGTTTCACACCAATTATGTCTCCTTTTCTAATGGAGCATTTCATGCACACTTTGATAACCAGAAATTTTTATTAATTTTCTGTCATTATGTAAGGACATGTGGTTTTATGACTTGGGGTTTGCCAACAAGATGTTGCTTATAGTTATTCTGATTTAGAAATTTGTTACATGTCACAAGAGTTCATTCATTCATACAAGTACGGTGGACCGGAAAGGTCAACTAAATGCAAAACGCAACAACAAAAAGCCACAACTGAAGTTATATTAAACTTGCTAGTTGCTAGCATAACGTCCGTTGTGACTTTTCGTTGCCTTATGAGGTTTGTATTTTCTTAACCCTTCTTGGCCACCGTAGTACAAGGATCAGGACCAAAACAAATAAAAATCAGGTGTTGTGCAAAATATTTACAAAATAAGCAAGTCAAATTAAGTTATGTTAGATTTGAATATTATTTTGAGTGTTTACATCCATTACTCATGAAGATGTTTAACTACAAAGAAAACTAAGCTGACTTGAAGATATTAAAGTGCATAGGTACAAATTGGTTAGTTTATAGGAATGAAATGGTAACAAATTGGCCCGGGGCTTTCTGTCACTAAGTGTGTGTTTGTTTCGTGTATCCAGGTGCGATCACAGCTGTTGGCTCTTTCTCTCTCAAAGCTAACGAACTTCTGCAGTGAGTCTATAAATCATCTCAGTTTACGACATTTTATCATTTTTACTTGTTACAACTTTTATTTTGTCACATTCAGGGTGATTGACAAGAGCACGAAAAACTTCAAAGCCTTTTTCCGATGGCTGTATGTAGGTAAGAAGGAAGTTTTATTTTATTTTTTTTTATTTCCTACATCCTCATTGGCTCTTATTGAAGCCAATATTCACCTTTAAGTGTGAAACAGACGGTTTCCGGCTGCTGAGATCCTCTGTTAAGCCTTAAAATTTGATTCTCTACAGCAATGCTAAGAATGTGTGACGAACACGTACCGCCAGAGCTAAACAAGGTGAGTTTTTAGCCCAGATTTATCACTTTTAGTCTTCTTATTATAATTTATCATTTGCATTAAAAAGTTTTATTTCCTCAGATGACTCAGAAGGACATTGCCTTTGTTGCTGATTTCTTGTCGGAGCATTTTAGCGAGGTAAGATGAGCAAATGCATCACATTCACATTTAAGAAATGCCCGAACATATTTTGAGTTGGAACTCGTTCCTTTGGGGTTTCGCAGAATGAGGAACTCTTTGATCGTAAGGGGAAGTATTTCCACGTGGAGCGAGTTGGTCAGGTAAGTCGCTTCTTAGAGAATGCTTTAAATATTTTAGAAAAAATATGACTCCTAGATGCTTGTGTCTCATATGGATATTTTTACAGTACCTGAAGGATGAAGATGAAGACCTGGTTTCTCCACCCAACACAAAGGGAAACCAGTGGCTGAAGTTCTTACAGGAGAGCACACACCTGAAAGGTAAATTGAGATCCTGAGTTTAGACAACCAGGGTTTCCCCCAGAAAACTTGCTAGGCCCGTTGCTCAGGGCGCTACGACAGTCATCCAGCCACCCGCCGTGTTTTTGAGTTAAAAAATGTTTAAAGCTGACAGAAAATTTGAGAATATCATTGTATAGTTATGCATTTTTGTGAAGTCTGGAAGATTAAATACCTAAACACCAACTATAAAGTCTTTAAAAAAAAAAAGGCAATCATAAAAAGTAAAGCCTGGTGGCCCGCCACACTTATAATTCACTGAGGGAAACCCTGGACCACTGACAAGGATGATTTAGGAAATCATGCAGTAACTTCTTTATATTTCATTGGTTTGTTAGTGAGCCCTTTGCTGTTTCCATCATATCCCCAAAAGTCTTTGCACTTTGTCAAGAGGATGATGGAGAATGTGATTGAACGATGCCTACAGAAACCTGCCGTAAGTTTTTGGTGCGCTACTGGTACATCTCAGTGATACCAGAAGAATACAAGAATATTGTTGAGAGTTGATTCAAAAAAATTAACCATGTTTATTATGTGTTTCAGCTATTTATTCATGCAAATTCTAATTATTCGGCTTGGAGTTGATGAAGCCCAAAAAACAGTATCTCATAAAATGAGAATAGGACATCGGCTGTCAAAACTAAATACTTATATTCACTGTATAAAAACTAAGCAGCCCTTTTTCATACTGTTTACATTAAATCAAACTTTCCTTCTATAGATCTTACTGAAGAAATGTCTGAGAAGCACTTCCTTTGAAGAAAGTAATACAGTACAAAGTGTTTATATACCATTGCTCTGGCATTCAGCAAATTGAATTACTAATATAAATCATCTTTCTGATGATATTTTGCTTTACAGAGATGCACCTGAATTATTTCCTCTTCATTAGTAGTTAGTCATTAGGTTGAAACGTCTCTCAGCTTTGTGAATCTGTTTACAGGAAGTCATTGGAAGATCTGTGAAACGGGCTGTCTTTTTGCCTTTGTATGCTGTGTCAGACAAGTAAAGTCTTTCTTATTGTTGTATATATTTCAGATATAAGATGCTTAAATTCCCAGACGATGTTATTAATGTGATTACGTTTTGTTTTTCTAGCTCGGAAAAGATTCCTCACTTTTTTGAACTTCCGTCTCTGTAAGTAAAACAGAAACTTCATGGAGATTTGTGTCTGGATTAGCAGGAATGTGTTTTATATTGAGCTTTTTTTGGGGGACCCTTCAGGTGGAATGACAAAAAAGGCAAAATGCACTGCGTTGTGTTCTGCATGCCAGAGATTTCACCAAGCAGGCTGTACGTGTTACGGAAAGGAACCGACCCAAACAGGTACACTGTCTTCCAGTCAGAAATGTCTTTGTCGCTTCTTTTTCGGTACTTATTACCCTGCTAACCTAATTAATTTTGCCTCTGTAGACATATTCCAAACAGTTTCATGTCATTTGACCTCAGCCATTATCTGGACAGTACAGATGATGATGGTGTTGCAGCCCGGTGAGTTTATCTTGATCGTTTTATTTTTATTTTTCTTAGCACCTCAGAACGTGAAATATATGTGATAGATTTTGTTTTGTTTATTTATTGCTATTTTAGGTCTCATTACGTCTACAGCTGCCTGGATGCTCGTTTCTATGACGATGAAATGCTAACGGTGGTCCTGCAGGGATCAGAGGATCAGAACAGCAGGCGCCTCCTGGCTCAGGTTTCACTTGCCTCCAGCTTGAGCTGCGACTCTCAATTCAACTGGGAGCCTGGTGTGAGGTGTGTGTGTGTTACAATGCCTTGTAAAAGTATTCATAACCCTGAAACACAGTTTAAAACTACATTTTGTATATAGAACGACAAATCTCAGTCATTTAGCACATGTTTGTGAGCTTAAAGGTGTGGCATGCATTTGTATTCATATTGAGCCAATACTTTGCAAATTGACTTTTTGGTGCAATTGTAGCTGGAAGTATTGTTTTTTTTCCCCTACGTCTTTTCCTGATCTGTGCATGTAAGGTTGAAATTTGTGCAAATTCTTCTAAAAAAAATGGCTCTAATCCAGTCAGACTAGAGTAGCGACTCTGTTTACCAATCATTTGACTTCTGAAGAAAAGTGGTTGCACTTGGGGCGGCGTGCTGTGGTGGCGCAGGGGGTTAGCACGCCCCACATTTGGAGGCCTTAGACCCGCGGACGTCGCGGGTTCGACTCCCGGTCCCGATGACCTTTGCCGCATGTCCTCCTTCAAAAATGGCACCGGCTCAGCTGGCTGCCTGCAGACCCAGCTCCTGTCGTGTGTGTGTTAATCTGTGTATAAAAAATTCTTGCTGTAACTGCGAAATAATTTCCCTGCTGGGATGAATAAAGTAATTCTACTTCTTCTTCTTTATTTTACTCAGAAGTATTACAGTAAAAATGGGTGAATATTATATTATTTGTAAAATAAATTCCAAACAGTTTTTTTCCCCCACCTCAAAAATATGAGCTATTTTATTCTGATCTATCACATAAAACACTGTTAAACTATTTAAGATTGTATTTGTAACTAAAGAAAACCAAGTTTCACATTCGTCATCACCATTTAGCACGTTACATGGAAAAAATGCAGTAAAACTCTTTTGCCTTTTCTCTCTCTTTCTGTCGAGCAAAAATAATCAATTTGATCAACGAAAATAACAAAAACATATCAAACGACAAATGAAAACAAATTCGGTGTTTGCCCTCTGTGTTACCAGGTTGGACCAGCAGTGCAGCACCATTCCCTGCCAGGGTCTCGTGTTGGGGAACCAGTGGCGTGAACTGGAAAACATGAAGGCCCAGTTTGTAGCCGTCAATGGAATCCGCAAAGTGGCCTGCGTGGTAAGTTTCAGAATTATAATTAAGAATTGCCAGGTCACCCTTGTGAATGAGATTTTCAGTCTCAGGGAAACTTATCACTTGGCATAATTCTCTTGATAAACCTAATCGAAACGTAACAAATAATATGAGAGATGCTGTGATGATTAGCTCACATTTTTCTCATTCTTCACATCAAAAGTAATATCCCACATTACCCACATTCTCTGATCTTGCGCAGTTGTATCAGCTGATTTCTGTGAGTTTGTGTTTCAGTGGCAGTAAAAGAGCAGAACGCTAAATCATCAAATGAAATTTAAACTACCAAAAAAAAAACAAAAAACATTCAAGCAGGCATTTGCAATTACAATGTTGCACGCATGGCCTTGAGATGTTGCTGCAGTTCAGCATGTTGTACAGATCCAACATCATCCAGAATAAAATGCACTGTATTATAAATTTGTTTTGGTGTAACGGATGGTTATTGGGTCTCTGCTGGTATAAGCAATCTTACAGACGCAGTTATTGAACCGTCACTTTTCTTTTTCACTTGGCAGCTGAGTGCCAATTTAAGACACATCCGTGTTTTTGAGATGGATGTGGAAGACGAGGATGACGAGGGAGCCGAGTCTCAGAACGCCAGCGCTGACCAGGACGGACTGGAAACTGCGATGTCTGGCCAGGGGCCGGTGGAGGAGAGCTTGGAGTCAGAGGGAGAATCCAGAGAGCAGGAAGGAGATATGTTTCAAAAGTCAGAGGAACTTTTACAATCGCAGGAAGCCTTGTAACCCGTGTGGCACTCGAGCTGTATGAACTCTAAAGGACTGGGCTTACTTTTTTGTAAACATCTTTTATATTTAAAAATAAAACATCTTTCTGGATTTTTTTGTACTTTTCTCTTTTAGTCTAAATTGTATGTTCTCATACATATGAACCTAAACATTACTATCTTAATTTTAAAAATAATATTAAGCTATGTGTTGGCAGCAAATAAGTTTTGAACCTCAAAATGACCACATCTTTAATAATGGAATGGAAATTCCAGATTTAGCGCTGTGCAGCGTTCTCGCATATGACTCACATGTTTTGCTGCAGCTTTGCAGAATTCAAGCAAACGCCTTTCTAGGAAGATCTTGATTTAAAACTATAAACAAAGAGGAAAAAATAGAACAGTCTGTTTTAAGGTCATGCCATGACATCTCAATCAGTTTAAATCCAGACTTTGAGTAGGCCATTCTGAGGTGAACTTTTGGTTTGTTGTCCTGCTGCATAAACCTAAATATGCTTGTGTTTATGGTCAAGAAAGATAGTCAGTCTCCTTCTCAAGTCTTCCAGATCCTGAACAGGCAAACCATTGTGTTCTTTTTCAAAATGCTGATAGTTTATTCAACAGTGGTTTTTGCCTTGGAGAGCTCCCAAGGACTCCATTTTACCCAGTTTCTTTCTTACTGCCATGTCATTAACACTGACATTAACAAAAACAGGTGAGGCCTGAGGCATTTTAGATGTTTTTCTAGGTTATTTTGTGACCTACTGAATGTGTCGCCTGTGTGGTTTTGGAGTAATTTTGGTAGGCTGTGGATAATTGGCCTCGCTCTGGTTCACTTGAGTTCCAAAGCCTTAGAAGTTGTTTTGTAATTGCTTTCATTAATAAGTTTGTTTCTAATCTGTGCTTATAACATCTGTTAGTCTACTTCATGTTGTCAGGGAAATTCTTTTTACATTTCATTTATTCATTTCTTTAAGTAATTAGGACTGGGTCTTGCAAATGAAATTAACCTCAGCCTTCTGACAAATAAGGTTAATTCGAGTCCATTCATTATGTAGCAAGAAGTAGATAACCTTTTTGTTTTGTTTTATGAAGCTTTCCTCCCTTACTAAATAGGTCTGCCTTCATAAATTGTAAACTGCTTTCTCAGGTTATACTTGTTTGGTGCCTTGTGTGATGTCACCAGAGACACGTGCATTTGTTTATGGAGCGCAGGTTGTCTATCAGTTTTAGCTAACGTTAGAATTTGTTTAACTACATGTCTATTAGCAACAATCTTTCAGTCTGGACGCGTTCAATCTGGTTTACAAGACATGTAAGTATGCAGCTACTGCATATCTACGGTATTTACCGCGCCCTCCCTCCCTAATGACGTGGTTCAACGTGCACGAGCAAATAGGTGTTGGTTACGTGCTCGCTCTCGACATCGAGCGCAGTGACGTATGCTATCCGCCGCCTGTTGGTCTTTCACAGTTGGTGACGAGTATTATGAAAATGGCCTCGACCCTGCCCGTAAACGCGAGTATCCAGAGAAGATGACGACGCTGAGCTCACCAAGTCAGTCAAACACCAAAGTGTCTTCTTTGAACACGTAGGTATTGGTAAGGAAAAGAGAAAGAAAGGGACCGTCAAGAAAACACTCCGGACCGCAGTGTATTTTCGACTGGCTGAGGAATCACCATGGAGGATATCAACTCTAACATCAACGCGGACTTGGAGGTGCGGAAGCTCCAGGACTTGGTGAAAAAACTCGAGCAGCAGAACGAGCAGCTCCGGAGCAGGTCCACGATGTTGTCTTCGTCCGGAGCCATGTCGGCGAACCACAGACCCCTGAGCGCCGGGTACGACCCGTCCGCCCTGTCAGTGGGGATGGCAGCCAGTCTGGCCGGCTTCCCTGGGGTGGGGTTCGGCGGTTCGGGCGGCTACGGTGGGTCGGTGGAGAACAACCGCTGCTCGAGACCCCGGCTGTCCTACGACGGCATCAGCTTCAAGAGGGCGTATGAGTGCGAGGGGGCATCTGCTGCCACCTCTCTGTCTAGTGTGAACAACCTTTACCCAGACAACGCCGGGGGGTTGACGGCTGACGGGGAAACATCAATCCTAGATGAAGTGGACATCTTAGATCTTGAAGACATGGACTGTCTAAACGAAGACGAGGACAGCTGGTGAGTGACGGGCTTGTGTTGGGAGGAAACTTGCCTGTGTCTTCAGGGCTGGCTGGCAGCTTTCATTTCCCCAACACAGCTGCTCTGCACATTAGCTGCTGCCACATAGACGCCTGGCTAACAATCACCCCAGTAAACTGTCTGAAATAATGAAGTCATCCCCACAAGGAGCTGCATTGTGGATCACCAGAGGGGATTGTTTGGCACACATATGGGCGATGCCAAGCCACCCCTTCACCCCCTCCTGACCCGAGTAGTTTGGCTTCAGCCATTCAGAAACTTCTTGTTCTAGAAGCACATTAGTGAAACCTAATTCTGATGGGTTTGGACTCCAGATTATCGTTTTAAAGTGACAGATTGTTTAGCTTGCCCTGGGAGTGGTGGAAGGAGATCAGTGTGTAAAGTGAAAACCGACTTGTTTTTCTGGCCGGCAGTCATGTGGGAGAGGTAGCCATGGTTATAGTCCTCCTCTCAATTCTCTTAGCACAGCATTTGGCTCAGAGCTCTGCGGCTCCGACTGAGACATAGCTGGGAAATCATCTCATCACACTGGACTGAAAGCCACAACGCCTTCATAAAGCTGACCTCTAACACAGCATTTGCAGGGATCATAAACAATGAGAGCTACATCATGATAAAAGCAGGTCATGTCTGAGGGTTGCACAGACAAGGATTAGCGTTTGGGAACATGTATTGTTTATCAGAATTAATCCAGCAGCTCATGTCTCCCCAGCAGCTCTACTGCACTCTCACTATAATGTTTGGAAAGATTAACATAGTGAGGACGTCTCTGTCTGTACAGTGAAATGAGACGTATACCAGAAGACATGGGCTGATCGGTGATTTCCAGGCTTACCAGGGATAAAAAGTTACAAATTATAAGCCAGAAAATGGTCAGCGTTTTCTTCAGCTGTGTGCAATGTAAAATGTCACAGGACCTTCTCCGTCTTACTTGTTGCTGCACATTGCCAGCTAGCTGGCTGAAACAAAACACACATTCATTACTTAGAAGTAAGAGCTGTTTGGATATGACAGGCTGGCTACAGCTAGCTGGCTAATAACACCTTCTCATAATCACTAGTACTTTATAAAACTCAACATGGCTAAAGAGTACAACATTCTACACAATAAACACTTGAAAATAAGCTCTACACTTTAAAACCAGCAGTTTCAGCTTAATAACAATGCTGAGCTAAAACTGCTAACGCTAAAACAGTATTAGTAGTGTCATTGAGCTAACACTGTTATTAAGCTATCAGCGTTAGCTTAATAACAACTTGGTAGGAATGATCTCTGTCACTCCTTCGGTTTCCACTTCTGGACCTTCTTTCAGCCTGCTGACTAGCAGTGTGCAGAAACGGTCTTAGAAAATTCAGGCAATTTATTAGAAGCATTTTCAACTGAGGCAATGATGTGACGGACAGTTTTTTTTTTAAATCTGTGGAGTTTTAAAAACAGGACATGCATAGTTAGCGATGGAAGGGAGGAGTTATTTTGTGAGGTCGTAGTTACAAACGTAGGCGAACATAATGATGGGCCTTCCTTAAGAGATGCCTGTTTATGCTCATTTAATTGGCTTCTGCTATTCAGAAGATCCCTAATAGGCATCCTCGGCTCTTTGTGCAGCATAATATGTGCTCTACTCAGTGATTTATCATCCAAGTTAAGGTTGTAAATGCACTGCTGCAGATCTTGCAAACCTCCTTTTCAGCCTAATTATTTGAGCTCCCTGATGTCCAGGTAAAAAAGAGCAAGCTCTGTCATTTGTGTTGTTTGCGGCAGTGATGTCAGGCTACTTCCAAACACTGCTCACTCGTGCTCAGCAGAGCGTTTGGCGCAGCCTGTTTTACATCAGCTTGAAATCCAGGATTACCACGTAGTGCCCAGATCTCGTCAGCTCTTGTCACAGACTCCCGTAATCCCATAAATTAGCATTAGAGTGGATTTAAAACGCTCCCTGCCGCTGCAGCGCTCGGCCCATCTATGGTCGGTTACTACACTCGTTTTATCTCAAGACGCAGGTTTACTGAGCGCTGTACTGTACTTGAATGACCTCCATAGAGTTTACAAGTGGCTCAAACATGCAGTCTTGATTCTAGACCGGTATTTCCCAGCATTAGCTTCACTTTCCCTGCAGTGCCTCTTGCTTTCATCTCGCAGGCTTCCTCTGCGAATGCAACGGCGCTGACAGCTGCTGACTCAGATTCCTTCTTTTATCTTATCTCAACCATAAACACATTGGTTTTACTTTTAGAATGGGCCAGCTGAGTTGTGGAATGTCCTGAAAACTTTTATACCTATTTTCAGCTTTGATGACCTCATCCTTCGAGGGTTATGTACACACTGATCACCAAACCAGCTTTCTTTGTCATTGCTAAATGTATTCTTAAACTTTTCTTTCTTTTTGTTCCCTCTTATTTCCTGCTTGTGTTGCATATTGTAGTAAAACCAGAATATATGAGGTGTGAAAACATGCATTTTATTTAAAGGATGAAGGTGAAATAGTTATACTTTTCAGCAAAGTATAGGGGCTTGTTTTAAGTCAGTAATTCCTTAATATTGGTTAAAATTGGCAGATTTTTTACTTATGGAAAAAATGTCTTATAAAAAGAAATCTGCTAGTGGAACAAGTGCATTTTTTTAATCAATTATTGACTTGAAACAAGCTCCTATACGTTTACTGAAAAGTTACTTTTAAGTTAATTTTGTATTATTTCAAATGTATTACGATATTTGCACTAGAAACTAGACAATAAAAAACATTTGATTTTTCAAGATTTTGTGCTTTTGCAGCCATGTATGTTCATTCGTTTCTCCTTTCTAATCTCAGGTTATATGAATCAAAACTGAACAGTCCGCTGCAAAAAACCTTGAGTCCTATAGTGTGGTGTCGGCAAACTCTAGACAACCCGAGTCCTGAGATGGAATCGGCCAAACGCTCGCTCATCCACAGGCTGGACCTCACCCTCTCAGGTAAACCGAAACACGTGATCTTTATCTCTTTTCTTTTAATAAAGTAGTAGCAAAAGTTTACTTTTTTTTTTTAAGATAACTCCAATTACCATAAAGTGAAGTTATTTTTTTAAGATGGCAGCATTTAAAACAACCTGTATTTTGTTGTTAATGGCACAGTCACTCTGAAGAGTGTAAAATATCCCATTGCTCAATCTGGATTCAAACACACCGTTGCTGCTTTCTGCCAGCGCAATATCTGCTGTTGACTTTTGGACTCCCACTAATTATAGTTGTTGTGCGGGGCGGAGGACTGGCTTCAGATCCTCAATGCTAAACTAAGAGACGGGTCATTTCCATTTTGACAGCGGTATGCTCACGTGACCGTTGGATCATGTTGGGCTTAAGGTTGTGTACTGGGGTAGATGGGACTCTCTGCTTTGTTTCCCAGGAATATTAAATGAAAAGCTCTATGTACGTTTTCCTCCAGATCCAGGAATGCTGGTGTTTGTTTACTGGGTCATTTTCCTCAGATTATTGAATGTGCTTAGAGGTGTTTGTGCTAGATCTCACTGCACTGTCTTGATTTAGCGACGAGGCCGAAGGGTTATTCTGCCTGTTGTAGGTGATGTCACTGTAGATTTAAAAGAATGTCATCTTACATTGGCCTCCTCGTGTGACTGAGAAGGGTGTCCGCGCATCCTTCAATTTGTATATCTAAAATTGATACTTTGAATTGTCTTAAATTCATGAAATAAAATGTAAGTTGGCCTCAAATACACGAATCACAGCTCTTAAATTTTGTAGCTTGTTAAGCTGTTTTTCTCACAGGACTTCTCTGACAAGCAAAAGTTTAAGTCACACACAGACTTCTTCATTGTGTTCTGTGACTTTAGGGGGTTGAGTCTACAGTAACTAGCTGCTAATGCACCCTTGCTTGCGAACTAACTAGATTTTTTTTGTGTCTATTATGGATAAGTGCAAATTTATAACCAGTTGGCTGGACGATGTTCGTTTTCACTATTGGCTCACTTCTGCTGCCAACCCATGTGAAGCTAAAAAGATTTCCACTCCAGAGTTTTTGCACACAGTGCATAGCTTCAGGTGCATTATGTGCAAAAATGCACCTGAAAAATATGCGATTTTCTTCTTTAAATTTCTGTTGCGAAACAGGTCTAAAATTTCATTCATCGTGGTCTTAAAAAGCCTTAAATTTGAGTTGGCTAAACCTGCAAAAGCCCTAGATTCTTCTGCCATGTGCACAATCAAAGGTTTATTTCATTTAGTCTCTATCTTAAGTTAATCTCAACTTCTCTACTAACTTCTATGAAAACTTGGACCAGAGTCAGAAGACACACCCATGTGTAATTTCCATTACACCCAGTTTCTAACAAGAGCCTGGAAATCCTGTTGCCATGGTGTTGGTTTAGTTTGTCTCTGCACAGACTTGAAAGAACAGCATATTGTTACTTCTGTGCAGTCACATTGACAAAGCAGTCAGATATTTTACCTCGTTTCCAATCAATCGCCATGCCTTTTGTATGTGCACACCCAGCTAAAATCAGAACCTCCGGTGACATGTCTCGGTTGCATAACCTCCACAGAGGAATTGCCTGAGAGTTAGCGCCCTAAGTTAGCAGCACGACGTCTCTCATATCAGATAGTCCTGGTAGACTGGAACTGTTCAACGCGGTTCTTTCCTGCTTTGACAGCTGCCTCCCGCAGCAGAGAGATGTCCCCTGGAGTCACATGCCACGTTTTCTGAGCAGAAACTTTGAATCCCAGACCTCCGAATCTGTTCAAGCACAGTCCGTCTCACACTTCACTGCCAGTTTTATCCCTCTTCTCCTTTCTGGCCTTTATCTCCTTGTTTGCACAAGCGTCTCTGTTTGTTCTTCTCGTGATTTGCCCACAGCTCTGTGCAGCTGTTTTAGCTCCTTCTTTATGAACTTCAGCTCTCAGTTTTGTGTTGTATTTTTTTTCCCCTTCTCAAACATTTAGTCCTGCTTGGTTTGAAGCAACCGGTTGTCTGCTGGGTTACTTGGGATTTTCCATCTTTAAATGACTGTTAAGCTTTTTGGTTTTTTAAAGTCATGGTGGGTGGGATCAGCACTTCTTTTTCAGGACATGAGAGTTTTAGGGCATACTATTTTAGTTTGTCCCTGAGCTGCAGCTCCCTTTGATTGGCCCGTGCCTTTGTGGAATGACAGTGTGCTGATGAGATGGTGTATATTACGCAACAGCCGCAAAATCCTTAAGAAGCCGTCTAACCTTACCTGGTTCAAACTTCTACAACCAGACGAAGTAGAAAAATGGGGAAAGCAGAGCATTGATTTGTCCATTTCGCTCAGCGTTACAGACCTACATGTTGATGTGTTGTCGACATTCCTCAGCAGCTGATCCATGCAGATGTTAGCAGGATGGACATGCTGGAATTTCCTGAATAATGCAGGAGGACAGAGTGCCGAGCCTGAGGGTGAAGGAAGAGGGAAAGTGAAAGAGGCCGGCTGGATGGAGAAGGAAGTCGGCCTTAAATGGCTGCTTTCCATTCACCACAGAGCAGCGTAAACACACCCAGCCAGAAGGAGAAAGAAACTCTGGGATGGGAAAACGAGACGACGGCCTTCAAAACCACCAGAGGTTTTCTTGTCAACCATCTGCCAGATTCAGATTGAGATCACTGGGCTCAGGAATTGAGCTTTCTGACTGCTGGTTTGCAGGCTGTCACAGAGAATTGCATTGTTCTGCCTGCATATGGATTGAATGGCGTGCATTGTTTAGGAACTCTATCAGGCCCACACTCAACATACGGTGCTGGACACTCGACCAGACTTACAGCACAGTGCAGAGCTTTCATTGAGGCGCTGGCTCACACACTGAGACCCAACACACTGCATCAGGTGAGGGTGAAACAGTGCAACGCCGAACGGAAACAGTTAGAATTGTAGCAACCTGAAATTACTTTCCCACAAAAAGACAGGATTTTAACAGTTAATATTTCAAGTGCAAATAACATTTCCAAGTATGTTCTTCAAGAAGCGCCTTTAACACAAATAAAATCACATCCTGAGGAGCGCAAAATAATCGTTCCATATCAGAATTAACAGGACATGTTTAGAGTATGAGCAGGTCTTACAGAACATCTCAAAACTGATTTTGCAAAAAGGAAAAGAAAAGAGCTAAGTTTACTGTTTAGCGTCACACATGCTATCATCTTGCAAGTTTGGCTTTTTCATGAGATGTTGTGAAACAGGAAGTTAAATTTGATGGAGGCTAAGAGGATTGGTCAAAACTCAGTTGCAGTGATTGGTCAGAAAAGAAAAGAGAGCCAGAAAACGTTAAGATGGTTAGATATGTGGTAAAGTTGCGTTGACTGGTGAAAATTGCAAGACCACACAAAATGTGAGAATAATGAGTGAATTTACATTGATAGTTGTGATCACAGCTTCTTAGAGGAACTGGTTGGTTTGGTATTTATTCATTCAGTCATGGTCTGTTCTTGTTGTTTTAGCCAACAAGCGCAGGAGCCTGTATGGAAGCCCTTATCTCCAGCAGAGCTACGGGAGCCCATATAGCACAAATGCAGCCAACAGCCCCTACAGCAGCGGCTTCAACTCCCCCTCCTCAACGCCCTGCAGAGTTCCCATTGTCCGCCAGCAGCTGATGCCCAGTAACTCTGGTATGGAGCGCTTGTTATCTCACTCTGCTGCGCAGTATTTCTTTAGTAGGAGACTGAAATGTTCATGAATGACTTCCTGTCCAGTGCACCAGAGAAACGCAGCGGTGGAAAGGAATCCTCCGGCGATTAGTCCGCAGTCATCAGTGGACAGTGAGCTGAGCACATCGGAGATGGACGAGGACTCAGTGGGCTCCTCGACTACGTACAAACTCAACGACGTCACAGACGTCCAGATAATGGCACGCATGCAGGAAGAGAGTACGTTACTGCAACAGTTCTACCTCCAGCTATGCTCTGATTTTCTGCCTCCCAAAGCGTTTCTGTTACACCGTTCATGTCTGTCGACAGGTCTGAGGCAGGAGTACGCCGCCACGGCGTCCAGGCGGAGCTCGGGTTCTTCCTGCCACTCGCTGCGGCGCAGCACCTTCAGCGACCAGGAGTTGGACGCGCACAGTCTGGAGGACGAGGAAGAGGCGGTGCACATGTCATTCGCCTCCAACCTGCCCTCCAGCCGTTTCAGTCCATCCCCTCGCCACTCCCCCCGTGTCTCCCCGAGGAACTCCCCCCGCTCGCGCTCACCCGCCCGCTCCATCGACTACGGCCACAGCCGGGGCTCGCCGCAGCCCATCATCAGCCGGCTGCAGCAGCCGCGCCACTCGCTGCAGGGCCACGGCCACGACCTGCAGACCAGCGTGGTTAAGAACGAAGGTAAACACAGAGCTCACAGGCCTCTGCAAGTATTGAACTTATCAGTGGTTTTCTAATTCAAAATCTGTATTAGACCTGTTGACATTAAATCAATGGTAACAATTAGGCTTGGGCAATATAGATGGAAAGATGGATAGGCAGGTAGGTAGATTTTATTGCAGACTCAAAGTCCAAGTCACATTAAAAAGTTTTGGAAGAATTACTTTTTGGAAAATTGGGATTTTTTTTAACCATTTCACTTCTTTGTTTCCCATTGGTCAAAGTGATGTCAGTGTCTGTCATGTTGTTTGACACGTTTGTTTTACAGTTTCTGTTTACTTGGACTTTGAATTCAGGGTAACTATGACAAAATATCAGTGCTAGGCAAAACATTTTTAATTACAAGTATAAAATCGTAATATTACAAGCAGTCATAGTTAGCTGGGAATAAAGTTTAAACAATACAATATTAATGTCACCATATTAGCTGAATAAAGTTGTGATATTAGGAGAATGAAGTAGTGATTTTATGAAAACTTCTACACAAAAATAAAAAATTAAAATAAGAAATGCTGAGCATCTTGTTAAGTTACACTCCAGCTTTGGTTTTACAGATAAGGAAATACTTTTTCTTTTAACATATTAGCATCAAGTTATTGTCAGTAGCAGGATTTTGAAACAATCGTGTAAATGACTATTTTGAAGAAAGAATCACATGGATGGAGGTTGTCCGATTTTAATAACGCTCCTGGTAAAATTGCATCTTTATTCTGCGAATATTCTTATAATTAAACAAACATTCTTATAGCCTGGCTCTAGTATGCTGTTACTCAACTCACAGTAGGGATGATTTCTCTCATTTGTAATTTTTGTAGAAAAGAAAGTAAGAAAAAAAAAATCTCAAAGTCAGATCTGGTATGAAAAAAATCAGATTTTATCTTTAAGCCATATCATCTAGTCCTAGTAATAATTCAAGTGATCCACACAAAGAAAAGCTTGTGTAGATG
Organism: Xiphophorus maculatus; assembly: GCF_002775205.1. Classification (NCBI taxonomy): domain Eukaryota; kingdom Metazoa; phylum Chordata; class Actinopteri; order Cyprinodontiformes; family Poeciliidae; genus Xiphophorus; species Xiphophorus maculatus. The sequence continues at coordinate 23,476,149 of NC_036451.1, read as the reverse complement.
TCTTGTTATTACTGACATCTGGTGTGAATTTCAAGTCAGCAGCTCCATGAGAATATTGGTATCTCATAGAAACGTGTCGGTACTTCTCTGCCGCATGCCGTGCCGTTCGCTTTGAACTCATTCGCCCTCTGTCCTGCTGTTGCAGAAAAGCTTCGCCGAAGTCTTCCCAACCTCACGCGCTCGGCCGCCGTGACGGCTCAGTCGCCAGAGCCGGTCAAGAACAGCCGCAGCTGCGAGTCCAACCTTCAAGTGCCAAACGGCGGCTCTCCCCGACACCAGAGCCAGTCTGCCAGTGAGTATCACCCCTGACGGCGTCCTGAGTGATCTGATGTGACTCGAACAAACAAACCTTATTTATGCTGCAGCAGCCTTCAGATTAAATATTGTAACCACTCCGCTGGCATTATTCAAGCATTTGTTTTGTTCTGCAGCTCAGCAACATGACAGGCTTTGTAATCTCCTGTTAGTCATTGTGTGAGTGGGATTTGTGTTGTTTTCTCTGGCTGCACTTCCACTGTAGGGACTCTCTCTTTGTAGTGACATGGCTTTGTTGTTTGGGTGTGTGTGGGGGGATCCTCTTTGATCAGTGTTGGTAGTAACATCTTTTATTCATCTTTTCCTCTTGTCTAACTTTAACATGAATGGAATGCTCTCAACCTGCAGAGTAAAAGCATGGTACTGGCAGCTGGTTGGAGGACCTTTCACACTAACATACTTCCCTCAGATTTATCTCTATAGTTTTGTTCTTTCTGGGTAAATTCCTCCCTCTGTAAATAACGACTATCCATTTAACGTAATCCTGTACAGAGAGGGGAAGGTAATGGTGTTTTCTTAATCCAGGATCAGTAGGAACAGAGCAGGTTTCAGCTGCTGACCCTGACATGGGTGTCTGCGGGACGGGGAACTCTAGTCTTCATGCTTTAGATCAGATTCTGTTTTCTCCTGGGCTGCAGAAGATCTTCATCTTTAACGGTGGCACATGTTGGTCCTCTGTCTGTTTCTACCTGAGCTTTGGTGGCACCAGGCATGTGGGCCCATCTAACCGCTCTCTTCACTGTAAAGCATGGGTAACCCACACCCTCCTTTTTTCTTTCCTCTGGACTTCTCCACCTCCTAGAAGAAGCATCCTCAAACTGTGTGTGTGTGGAGCCCCCTGGTGGACTTTCCAGGCTTTCTTTATGCTCTCCAGTGAAGCGGTGATTCTCAGACATCCGTGTTGACTTGTGCCGTGTTTTCCAGCTGCTGCTCAGCTCCCAAGATACTCCGGTACTTCTCGTTCATCCCCGAAACCCAAACAGCTTCTCCAAAAGCCAACCGCCCTGCGAGGTAACGGCCTGAAGCAGCTGGAGGCTGTCCAAATGATCTTACACACTGACATGTGCACAACGTCTGACACACTGAAAGCATGGACTATCGATGAGTGTAGATGATGAGCTTGCCATATTTATGGGGCTGAAAAGGATGTGAGCGAAGTGCATTAAGGCACTTGATCTCAGCTTGTTGTCTCTGAGGCTGTAAGGTAATGCATTTTAGATGCTGTTTGTGCAGCTCTCTTTGTGAAGATGGAGGAAATAACACAGTGGAGCAGACTGGTTGTATTACAGTCTGATCACAGAGAGGACAGGGTTCAGCTGATTGTTTATTTCATTTGGTTTTTGTTGGATTGCTAACAGGATTTTATAGTAGCATTCAAAACGGTTAGCGTTAGTAACTGGACACTCAAGGACACGCGCCACACCAAGACCCTGGGTCAATGTTTTAGCTATAAAGCTAACTTCAGAGCCTGAATGAACTGCAGACATTTAGAGGATTTCAAATTTTCCATTCATAGTTTCAAGCCCATAGATAGCCAGACTGTGTTTAAATGTAACCCCAAAAGCTTATTAACCAGCTGTAGCAAGTGCATTTAGAAATATGGCTGCTATGTGATTGGTGGATCCTGAAAGTAATAAAACAGTCTGACAGTCCCCGCACACACCCAAGGCCCTTTCCTGCCTGCTCTGAATTAAGGCCTGTCTCTGTTGTCTTTGTCCAGTCCCACTCTCCTGTTGCTTTGGAGAAGAAGGTGATTTCAGTGAGTATTCACTGACGGCTCTCGTCTTTAAGTATCCTGTGACTGTGTTTGCGCTCCCTGGTTGTATCGATGTTGTGCTTTCGCTCCGTTTGTGACTCGCCTCATTCTGTCAACACATGACGAATCATCAGTCAGCAGCTGTGTCCGATAAGATCCGTTTCATTTTATTCATGCTTGAGTGACCATTTTGTAGTTCCAACCAGTAAGGATGATTTGTGGTAGTGGGATGTTTTTTGTTTTAAATATCACCATACTTTTTCATGCTGCTCTACTGACCTCATATTAATGCCAGTCTCACACCACTGCATTGTTGATCATCATGTCATCGCTAACCTGGACAAGTAAATGGTGTAAGTTTAAGAACAACTCACCTAACGCGGTTACACCTGACTTCCTTCTTTCTTTAACCGTCTGCAGTCCCCTCTCCCAGTAAACTCCGAACTCCAGCTACGCCATCACCACTGGCTCTGAGGCAGCCTGTAAAGGCCACATCCACCCCCAATTCTGCCACCTCCACCCCGACCCGCTCGCTGGCTCCGCCCCGCAGCGGCCTTCCTCGACCGAGTGCTGCTGCAGGAGGAGGCATCCCTCTGCCTCGCAGCAAGCTGGCTCAACCAGTGCGCAGGTACGCCTACCTATGTGACGTTCTCCCACACTTCTATACATCGCCATTGTTTAAATGTCATCAGATTTATATCAATAATCCAGTTCAAAAAGTTACTGATGTAAATAAGTTTCCATGGAAACTAATCAGCGTTTACCAAGATGAAAACCTTAAGAGCGTTACCCATTTCAGGCAAGATATTTGTTCACAACTTTCCTACAGAAACCCAATTTCAGAGATTTAATATACTCCCTCTCTGAGGTTGAAACGATTAATTGGATTACTCGTGATGAATCAATTATTCAAATAATCGTCGACTAATTTAGTGATTGATTAATCATTAAATACCATCTCAAAAATTGCCAGTTTGCTGAAAGAACAACATGCTTAGGTAGTCATTAAGCCAAAACTGTATGAAAAATGTATAAAAATTATCAACAAGTTATCCTTACACTGTATTGATAAGTCAAGTAGAAGTAGCTGATCTTTTCACATTAGAAGTTTTAGCTGCAGATGATCAAATATACACTAAAGGAATGCTTTGTTATTGCATCTTAAAAAATTACATACTTTTATTTAAAAAAGGGGAATTGTATTATTTGTTTGTATCTTTTACTGCATTTTCAATTTAGCATTAAAAATGCTTAAGTGGTTCAATGAAAGATCTGCTACATGTGCCGATTTTTTTTATCCAGTTAAAAAATTATTCTATTAATTATTCAATTAATAGAATAATTGATAACTAAAATAATTGCTAGTTGCATTTCAAACAAGCTTCTTGGTAGCTTCTCATTTCCTCAACTTTAATGTAAAAAAAAAAAATGCATCAAATTGCTGAAATTTATTTTTAATAACATTCTAATTCCTATCCTTCAACTCATTTTAGATATTTTGTATAATTTATAACTGTAGACACACTGTACTCTTATCAAAACGTAATCCTGTTTTCCTTTAGATCTCTTCCTGCTCCTAGAGCTTACGGCAGTACAGGCGACAACTGGAGAGAAGGTTGTTACTGAGCCGAGCCAGCAGGGGGCGCTCTCCGGCCACACTATCAACAGAAGGAAGGCGACAACACAACTCGGCACTTTATGTACCTACATAAGATTTTCCTTAAAGAGGCAGACAAACGTGTATAAATCAGAGTTTTAAAAAGGAGAGGAGAGACTCCACAGTGTGTCAAAGGGCGTCCATCCCATCGTCGTTCTCTGGGGGGACTGGCTCTGCGGGGGACGGGGGCCCTCAGGCGTCTAGTGCGGCCTACACAGAAAATGCCAAAGAACCCAGAAGAGGACATGCTGCCTGCAGTCATGTCTCCATGCCTGGCCTCCCTCCTGCCGCCTCTGCTCTCCTGTCACCTCCCTCAGGTTGAAATGTTTCCACACATTTCTGTTCTTCTGCTCTGTGTTCAGCAGGTGTTGGTGAGTGGTCTCTATGACGATGGTGTGCAGGTGAACTGTCCCGTGATGTTAAGAGAATTGTTTGATGTCTTGCAACAGTGAAAGCACCTCTCTAGTGTGGGTTGAACTCTTTAATCGTTCCTCTCATAAAGTTAAAAAAAATATATATTAAAAAGTCAGCCAGAATGTATGCACAAGTTTGTTTTACAAATTATTTATTCAAATTATTTAAGAAGCATATGTCCAAACATCCATATCAGTATTTTGAATTAAAAAAAAAATTCTGTTTCTTGAGAATGTTCACTATGAACCTCAGCTGCAAGCTAACTCTCCAAAGCCTCATTTTGGTCTTGAAGCGTCAGATAAGTTCTGGTGGAAAACCAGAGTGAGGGATGCCTCAGTTCTATAACGCCCCCTACAGGGCATTTCTCACAGTGCTCAGTTAAAGGACAGCTCATCAATAAACAGAAGTTGTATTGGTTTCCAGAACCTGACTCGTTTTCTTTTTTGTTGTTATGGAGAAGTTATCACTGTCACCCATTCAGCTGATGCAACCAAGACAACTCTAATGTTTCCCAGTGATCTGTGTGTGTTGTTCAAGAGGGGAAAAATAAAAGGACTTGAAAATAGTTTGAAAGGTTTTGATAGGCTTTCACATGACATGCTACATGAATCAAGAAAGGCATGCCGGTGTTGGGACTGGTGTTTGGGTCATTGCTTTGGTGAGTGTCTTCAACCAGTGCCTATAATTTAAAATGTCACTTGAGTTTATGATTTGTGCCAAGATCTTTTTTTGCCAATGATGTTTTCAGCTTTGCATCTATGCCTGGTTAATATGCTTGCCTGTTTGTTTTTGTAACTAAATCAACACACTTAATTGCTTTAAAGTGTTCCTTTTGCCTTTGTATTTATATATATAAAAAATACTGGTTCTGTAAATGAAACTATTTATTAAAGAGATGGGTGCCTCTGTCAAAGCTCAGATTTGGTGGGAAGCCAGGATGAATGTTGCAAAAAGAAATATAGCACACACTTTGTGTGAACCATTTTTTGTTAATGAACCTTTTTTATAGCCACAACCATACCATTTGGTTTTCCTGTGTAAAGTCACATTTCAAATAAAACTTTAAAAGTTTCCTTTCTTCTGTGTCCTCTGACTTGTTTTTTCCCCATCCAAAACAACAAGTTGGGTTTAATTTGATTGAACAATATAAATAGATGAAATAAGATTAAGTAATTGATGTAAATTACTAGAAAAACAAGAATTATAAACCAAAATGTACAGTTAATGACCATCTATCCGGCAAGCTAGGTAGCCATCGTTTCAGTAAGGTCTTTAAAAGCATTATGTATTCAACACACAAACCGTATTACGCACCTGAAGTCACTTCCTGGTTGCCAGGAACAGCCTGTAATGTTTGCGCAGAACGAAGAGGAGATTGAATCACGGAGTGGTCCAAAACATCCCATCCCATACTGGACCTCAAAGGCGTGACGCCAGGATTCATATCCTCTTGAAGAGTGAGACAGTGATCTGCTGCAGACTCTGCTTCTGAGGGATGTGGACACATAAAACACAATTCACATGGATGATGCTGAATGTGGTGATTTGTTGTGAGGAGAGATCACCGTAATTCATTAATATTGCTCAGGATGTCTGACCTGTAAGTCTGATCTGGAGGACTTTGGTACTAAACTGATGGTTAAGAAACTAATGGACTTTAATAATGGCTCAAAATAGATTGGAGAGATCTAAGGATTGATTTCTGGGAAGAAAATAAACTGCATCAATTGTCCTGTAAAAGATTCTTACTCTGGTGCAGTACGAGAGGAGAGAGTCATTATAATTTTATATATATGTATATATATATATTTTTTTTTAACCAGAAACAGAAAAAAACATTCTTCCATATTTGAGTTGTACAAAGATTAGTTGTACACACAAGGTGTTTATTTGTCCGACTACCAAATATAAAGAAGCAACAAAAACACAGCAGGATGGTGAGGTATGGATTTCCACAGCAGGATTTCCCAAATACAAAGTTTTTAAAGCGCACACTGAAAGAACAAAAAGCTAAGTATGTTCAGTTTATCACAGGAAGTACAAGAACTGAGTGGATCAGCTCGCATGTATAAATCCTGGAATGATTTCTGACAAGGTTCCACATAAATTTAGATTAAAATCTTGCTAAAAGACTTCAATGATGAAATTTGGCTATTCAGATTGACCAGTGGCTATTCAGATTGACTAGCAGGACTTCCATGTGTGTCTTTGTTACCAAATTGTTATGAAATCCATGCAATTTTCTCACACTTTTCTTTTTCTTTTTTTTTTACAGCTGAACAGAATGCAAATTATTACCTCTAAAGGAGGAATATGGTTAAAAACTTGCAAAATGCTAAGACAATGGTCACAAAACTTTACCGTACTTAAATTAAGAGCTGAAACAAAATGGCACACAAATAGAAAAAGATAGCTTGATTTGATTTGGGGAAAAAAAATTTTATGAGCTTTAACTCCAGACACATCAATAAGGCAAAGGTCAAATCTTGTGAGCTACTTGCGCCATAAAGTTCAAGAGCGCCATGCGTCAGTCGCATATAAAAAACACAGGAAAACTGGCAGAGCGGCAGTTTTTCTCCTTTTTGTGGATGCGTAAAGCAGGAACACGAATCTGGCTGTTAGTGCTTCAATCTGCAGCTGATGCTTCAGAGACTCCCGCCCTGTAAGACCCATCGGTGGCACCGGACTGACCGTGAGTCGCTTTAAGACCATCGATACCGTCACATCCCCTCGGACTCTGGATCAGCTTCTTATTGGTGACCGCGCGCCGCTAGGGGACTCATTTTAGTCACGGACACTAGCAGGCGCACAACGCGACCGTGGAGATACTTGATCCTCCTGATGCGCCATGGAGAACTCCAGCGCGCAGGCAGCTGCCATCACGGACTTTATCTTGCACACTTTGAAGCAAACCGTGGATTCACAGCGCGTTTCGGAGGGATATTTTTTCCTGGAAGGCGGCGCACTCAGGACTGACGCTGGGGTTGGATTTATGACCGCTCCCCAGACCGAACCTCCTCACCTGGTGCCTGCTTTCTGGGACTCCCCGCTCAGCCACGGCATCAATGTGTTCGTCGGATTGGTCCTCTGCTTCACCATGCTGGGCCTGGGCTGCACCGTGGAGGTGAGCCAGCTCGGGGAACATATCCGCAGACCCATCGGGGTATTGCTGGCTCTGGTGTGTCAGTTTGTCATCATGCCCCTGGTGGCTTTTCTTCTGGCTTTAGCTTTCTCTCTGGATGATGTGGCAGCGATGGCGGTCCTCCTGTGTGGCTGCTGTCCTGGTGGGAACTTGTCAAACATCATGTCTCTGCTGGTCCACGGAGAGATGAACCTCAGGTAGATCCCGTGTGCTCATGTCCAAAAGAGTTCACAGCGCGCATCGGAACGCGTCTTTCCTACATTTACGCACAGAATAGGAGAGAACAAATAACGTTATGCCCTGAATCTGACCTAAAGTCATTTTTGCATGTCTGTAAGGTGATCCACAAACCGCGCCCCGCTTTCTGTAACAACTGCGCGTCTGTCCTCTGCTCTCCCCAGCATCATCATGACCATATCCTCCACCCTGCTGGCGCTGGTCTTGATGCCCCTCTGTCTCTGGATCTACAGTCGGGCCTGGATCAACACGCCCGTGGTCAACCTGCTGCCCTTCGGGGCCATCATCCTGACCCTGTGCAGCACCCTCATCCCCATTGGTTTGGGTGTTATGCTGAGATACCGCCACACACGTGTGGCCGACATAGTTTTAAAGGTAATGTCTGGTCCAATTACTCTAGTTTTAAAATGTCTTTGACTTTTCCATCGGAAATAGCAGAGGCGCTTTGCTGTGAGGTTTGTGGAGACCAACTTTGCGCAAAGACGCACTGCGTAAATCTTCAGCGTTTATCATTAGAGGCTGGGTTGGGAGGAGTGAGGGGATGGTGACATCAGGGACACTGAGTCAGGGAGAGCTCCTCCCTGTCGCTACTGATAAGTCTCACATGAAGGAGGCGTCTTTGCACTGATGCAGCCCAGCTTGGGATGCGTTGAGTTTTTAGAGGATAAAACCAAAACAGATCAGAGATCCTCACCAAACGATCCCCTACCGAAAATATCCTTCAACCCTGAATGCTACAACCAAAAACTTCAATATTGTTGGGAATTTATGTGACAGACCAACACAAAGTGATGTATGGCTGTGAATCAAGGCATAATTTAATTTTTTTTTAGAGATTCAAATCTGAAAAGTATTTTGTGCAGTTCCCTTTCCTCAAAAACCACAATGGAATCTTTGGATCAAAACATTTTCATGTGTTAGAATATTCCAGTTAAAGCCCAGACCTGAATTGATTTGAGACTCAGTGGCAAACAAATGATGTCCATGCAAACTCCCTCTCTCTGGAGCTATTTTGCAAATAAGAATGAACTCAAATGAAACTTTCTACAAAGCTGGTAGATATAGAAACTCCAAAAGCCTTCTAGAAAGTATTGAGAATAAAAAAAAAAATTGACGCTGCACTTTTCAGATTTTTATTTTTTGCAGAAAATGTACACTTTTCCTACCACTTCACAGTTATTAGGGCTGGATGATATGGCTGGAAATCATATCACAATATAAGCATTTCATATCAGTCCATATCAATAATTATCGATAAGTTTTTTGTTTTTGTTTTAAATATCTGAAATACTGCCAAACATGTGGCAGACAGATGTGGCTAACTCTGAAACTGCTGCTGCGCAAGTTTCTCAAGGGGTTGTTGCTAGGCAACCAAAGACAGAGAAAGTTAGTTGATTCCACCAACCTTGCTTAGCTAGCAGCAGTGGCTAAGCAGCTAAAGCCTGTCCTCTGCCTACATTCCCCAGAATGCTGTGCAATTCTGGATCAGAGTTGAGTAAAATGATTGGTCACCTTCCTAAAATATTGGTCAAAGTCATAAAAAAATGACAGAAACAAGGACAGAAAACACCACCTCTTTCTTGCCAAAAAGTGATTCAGGCAAAAATCACTTTTGGCACAAAAAAAAATGACGTAGGCCATTTTCTTTTATTAGGAAGGTGACAATATTCCATCAGACACATTATGTATTCATATTGGTCACATCTCTGTCATGATATATATCATTACTGATTTATTGACCAGCCCTACCAGGTATGCACCATTTTATGTTGGTCTATATCAGATAAAATCCCAATAGAATGGACTTAATATCATGGCCATATGGAGCAAAATGTGAAAAATAACTTTTTACTGAATAAAAAGTTGCCTCAGTCTTTCTGATCCAGCGACCCTCTGTCCTCAGGCTTCCCTTTGGTCTCTGCTGGTCACCCTGGTGATGCTGTTCGTCCTGACAGGCGTGATGCTAGGACCGGAGCTGCTCTCCACCATCCCTCCCTCCGTGTATGTGGTGGCCGTCCTGATGCCTCTGTGCGGGTATGCCGCGGGCTACGGCCTGGCCGTGCTGTTCGACCTGCCCCCCAACAGCCGCAGGTCTGTCTCCCTGGAGACGGGGTGTCAGAACGTGCAGCTGTGCACCGCCATCCTGAAGCTGGCCTTCCCTCCTCAGCTGATGGGCGGGATGTACATGTTCCCTCTGCTGTACGCGCTCTTCCAGGCAGCCGAGGCCGGCATCTTCATCCTGGCCTACAAGCTGTACAGGAAGGAGGTTCTGCTTAAATCGGACCCCACGATGGACGGCGGCGAATCAGACATAACGTATCAAAGGTTCCGTGACGAGGACTTTGAGCCGTCTTACGGTGCTGTGACAGTGAGCGACCCGAATACAATCATGCTAGAGCCCTGCCCCCCTGATCCCACTCCTGTTTAATATTTTAGGAATCAATATTTCTTTGCTGCTGATCTTAGGAGATGAGACCAGAACATTTTGATTGCTGTCATTCATTACAAGAAAAAAAAAAAACACAAACAGGGAGATGAAAGTGAAAGATTGATGTGGGGTGCTTTATGTCATGAGCTAAATTCATTCAAATTAATCACTGTTGCCTTTTAAAATGAAATAACACTGCTGTTCCCTGTGGAGTAAAAAAAAAAACATTTACAAAGATTTATGACCATGTGTAAGTGATGATTTAAACATATCAAAACGTGCAACCAAGCCTGTGCCAAACTGTATCTGTACATTACTGTATAGAGCAATTAAAGATCTATATGTAGTCTACTTGTTTCTCTTTTTCTTTTGTTTTTTACATCCATCAATGTTGCACTACTGTCATCTCTTGGATTTTGCTGCTCATCATTTCCTTCCCTCCAATTCGCTTAACGAGTCCGGTATTTTCAGAAAACAAAATATCTTTCCTTTCCCTGCATTACTTTCCACTGAGCAACCACATTTTCAAATTTGAGTTCCCTATTAGACCTTCTTTACTTGCTCAATAATATTCTTTTACACACATTTTCTGCAGCTAATATTAAACCAATTACATAAACCAGTAAAATGTTTCTCCACCAGTTCTTATTTTATTTATACTTATCTAATCCCTTCTATTTATTCCTCTAATTTTTATAACATCAATGTTGTATCCTATCTAAATGTCTCCCTTTTATCTCATTATCCTATCCCATTTTTCGTAACTTCTTACTTTCTCTCAAACTATACTTATGCCTTCAGATTTAGACAACTGTATTTAGACAAATATCAATATTTACTATTTTTAACAGCCTCCTCAGCCAACATATCTAGACTTTCGTTACCTACATGAGAAGTCTACGTGTTTCATGTTTTATATCTGAGCTGAAACTCTACAGCTGAACCCAATCAGGCCTGATGGCGGGCTCTCGCTGTCCAATCTATTTAAATACTTACAACACGCAGGTTGGCCTGGTTGAGCAAAGAAAAAAATGGCAACATATGGTGAAGAGCCAGTCGACAGATACTTCTATTCATCTTACAACCCTTACGTGGGCAGGTACACCCGGCCCAGAGTCGCGGGGTGGAAATATAAAGGTTATTTCTCCCACTACGGAGACACCTCTGACGCGATAAACAACCACCAGCGCGCCCAGCTGAAATCCATCTTATCCCAAATCAACCCCAAACTCACCCCGAGGCTCCGGAAGGCCAATACCAAGGATGTGGCGGTGCAGGTCAACCCGAAGAAGGACGCCTCGGTGCAGTGCGCCATCGGCCCGCGGACCCTGCAGGCCATGAAGCGGGACTTCCAGCGCAGGAAGAGGCAGGAGCCCGCCACGCCCAGCAGTCCAAAGGCAACAGGTGGCGTTCGTTATCCACGAACCCTGGCCGTGTACTCCCCCATAGCTTACCGGAGCGTCACGTCATTCCTCGTGGACGACAATAACAACATCAAGGATGCGTCCTCTGAGGCGACGGCGACCGTAGAGCCGCACGGCGACCCGGGAGAGGGCCCGGGAGAGGGCACCGAGGGGACGGCGGAGAAGGACGGCGGAGCTGGTGAGGGTGGGAAGACCGCAAAGTCTCCTGAACCGAGCCAGAAGTTTAAACTACAGCCGCAGGTGAAGGGTGAGCTCGCGCCACCTGTCGCAGAAGAATCACAGGGCAAGGCCCGCGTGCGCTTCCAGGTGAGTCAAGGCGCGTGCGGTGGCTTTAGCCGAAGATTTCAGGAGAAACTGAAATAAAGCGCAATTTAAGGAACTCCCAGCCCCAATTACACTTTTAAATACTTTTTTCTCGTCGCAATGTACAACCTGTACTGTTTAACTGCTATAAAGCGGCAATGAAATGCCAACAATACATTCTCTGAACATTGGTAAGAATTGAATAGTCAGTCAAAGATGTTGTCTAAAAAAACCTATTGGCAAAAAAATGCAACTTCAAACCTTTTCACTTTTAACTGGCTAACCTTCATGTACAGATCCGTTGTGTATGCCGAGAGTAATTGTCTAATTTCCCTGTCTGCTTAATTAGTTCCTGGAACAGAAGTACGGATATTATCACTGCAGAGAATGCAATCTGCGATGGGAAAGTGCTTACGTATGGTGCGTTCAGGGCACAAACAAGGTGAGTAACTTCACAAGAGATCATTGGTTGGGTATTGCACTGAAAGTTGACTGTAAATGGCTCTACTCTTTTCTAGGTTTACTTCAAACAGTTCTGCAGGAAATGCCAGAAGGGCTTCAACCCATACCGTGTAGAAGACATAACATGCCATGTAAGTTGCATCCCTGCTTCTTTATGTCAGTCTTATTGGAACTCCTTCTCATGCGTCTCTTGTTCTCCAGACTTGCAACAAAGCCCGCTGCTCCTGTGCCCTGACGCAGCGGCACGTTGACCCCAAACGACCCCATAGACAGGACTTGTGTGGCAGATGCAAAGGCAAGCGGCTCTCCTGTGACAGCACGTTCAGCTTCAAATACATCATCTGAGTCTGTTAGACTAAAACCCTCAATGCAAAGCACACATTTTTGATGTTTCAAAACTTTATAGATTTTTTTTTTCCCATGTATGTTTTGTTGACTCTGTAAGCACATCATGCCTCGGATCGTAATAAATGGCTACCTTGCATTTTGGGTGTTTTTTTTAAAAGTATTTTATTTTTGCATTAAGTGGTCTTTCATTGGTCAGCAGCAGGTTTGGGCATGTGCTCCAGGAAGATGACTAGAGATGTCCTGTAGGAATGAAGTCTTTAGTTATCCAGAGAAGGCTGGTATGTGGAGGGAAAATTAAAGTGGGTCTGCATTCAAAATCAAAATGTACCAGATGAGGACTGAGATTAACTGTACAAGCATTAGTCCCAAGAGAAATATGGAAGGCTGAACATGTGATCAAATGCAAGTCCAGAGCACAACCTGTGAAGGAATGTATATTGATGCAGCATGAAACTGAAGCCAAAAAAAAAATGCTGCCACCATCCAAGATGAGCCTATGAAGATTTCATGTTCAGAACAACAGCTTAGTGACTCAAACCTGTGAGCTTTTCTTATGTTAGCTTTATACATACATCCCATTTGGGATGAGCAGTGCATTACACAAAATTACAAGGAGGGGGAAAAATACTGGTTTTACGCTATACACTTCCTAAAATATATACAGAGTACAATAAGTTACGCTTTCATTATAAGCTGTAGCAAGTCTGCACTTTTGTGTGCAATTAAATGCATTTGTGTATGAGCATCTCCCAATATATATCACACAGTCGAGAGTCTAAAGGCATCTACTTATTTGGTTAAAGAGTGAGTTTTGCGTGAAGACCTGCTGAAGGGAACTCATCTCTCGGAGCAATCAAACATATATTTCTCTATACACTCCCTGAAGGCAGGGGGTTTCCCCACAGGATCACATGTTAAATATCCTAACATTTACAACCTAAGATGTTAGCTCTAATAAAAAATACATTTCTCAAAAAAATATTCTTGCAGTGCTTTCTCACTTTCAAGCATGCATTTGAAAACTTTTTTTTTTCCTTTTTTTTTTATAAACAAGATTCTTCTGAGTTTGCTTATGAGTCTTGATGGTGTGTCCTTAACACGGACCGTCGTACGCGCTTCCACACAGACTCCCAGAGGAGGCCAGCGCTCAGTGCGACAGGCTCCTCCTGGTCAGATCAAAAAAAAAAAAAAAAGTAAAATGAAAATAAAATATCCCACTGCGTCCAATCTTCACCAGACACACCATCGCTTGACTTATTGCAACTGAATTTTGCAAGTTGGCTTAGTCTGGAAAAAGCTATGAGCTTTAAGCATTCATACAGGTAACGCTAATGCATGAAGAGTCACAGTTACTTCCCATGCATCCTTTAGCCCTTTGTATGTATAGTCTCTCTTGTCCCCTGCCCTCCCCCGCCCTCCCCTGCCCAAATCTCTATAGGGGGCTGATTTCGGTCCAGTTTGGTTCGGTTCAAAGTCCGGTGCTGAATGTGGTCGTGTGAAGCTGGCATGCCTGGGCCTGACTCAGAGCCTCGCGGATCTGCAGGTTGAGCTCCATGAGGCGGGTGCTGGCCTGAGACAGGTCCCTGCTGGGCCCCACCACCGCCAAGCAGCCCGTCTGGCCCAGCGTTTGGTGGCGGAAGTAGATGTGCAGGAGGGTCTGAACGGCCTTGTCCTTCTCGTTCCCGAAGATGTCGTTAGGCCACAAAGACCTGAAGATGAACCAAACGTCAGTAACGGAAAAGAGCTTCTACAAAGACGTTGACTGAGCACGTCGTTTTGTACTGAAAAGACTTAGATTAAACGAAAAACACATTCAGCCAAGGACTAAATGATTTAACCTGGGCCAAAATAAAGAAAGTTGACTGCTATTTCACTCAATGGACGGCAATAACATGAGTCAGTGATAAACATTTAGCTAATTCCAAAACTAAGACTGAGCCTAAGAGACAATGTCAAATATTGTGAAAAAAAAAAAGATCAACTACCAAAACATCAGGAAAATAAAGCCAAAGTGACCTGATACATATTACTATATTACTGTTAGGTTTCGACTGTCAAAGATAATTTATGTTTGCATGTCTGCAGGGAATCCTTTGCTTCACATTTTGTCAAGTTAAAACCCCAAACTTTTATGTAGTTTATTGGGAATTTGCATGACAGACCCAGAAAAGTTGTGTACAATTTTAAACAGGATAGTAAAAGAATGCAAAGTATTTTTTTTATCTTAATAAATATACACAATTCTAAAAAGATGGCATATTAAAACATTCAGAATCTGTAATTCAATCGGTCAGAGCTTGATTTTTATTCACTATTCTTTAAAACTTCTAGTTTCTGATGATGGAGACAAAAATGTACAGCTATAATTTTAGCAAAAGTGTTAAGTCCGATGTGGCTACAAAAGGATGCTACACTTTTCAAATTTTAATTCATAAGAAGAAATATTAAAAATCCTTTGCACCACTTTGATTTTATTGATCACATAAAATCCCAACAACTTGCATTGGTGTTTGTGGTTGTAACGTGACAAAATGTAGCACCAGAGAAATACACCAGAGAAATGGGGGTTAAAAAAAACACGCTAAATATTTTTGCCTTAACTGATGAACTTATATTAGCAGAGAGAAGCGTTTGGCTGGTGCTGCTGTGTTTATCTCACCTGAAGATTTTGACCTGCGTCAGAGCGGAGCTGAAGTCTCTGGCTCTCAGCGTTTCTATCAGTGACTGGATTGCCGTCTCGGTGTTGGTCTGGGCATTGTCCGACATGCACACATCCTCCTGGTTATCATTTCCTGTTTCTGCCTCGATCAGGCAGCTCTCCAGGATAGTGAGCTCCTCGGACATGTTGGTTACCTTGGAAACGGACAGAAAAAAACAACAACAAAACCCTCACTTATTGCATCACAGCGTTAAATAACATGTACGACATAAAGCTAGGAGGTCGGCTAAATAAACCTGAAGTACATATTAACTGGATTAGGTGGCTCTCATCGATCTGTGCTGGCAGTGATCTAATTACGCCAAGTAGCAAAATCTGATTAGGATTTGATTGTAATTTAGGCGAGGTAGGGATCAACTGCGGTGCAGATGTGGTGACGATTATTTACACGGCCTGAGATCAAAATGCACTGCAGATAAACAGTTCATGGCTACATGGTGTCAAGTGTTGCTATGGAGAAAGATCAATCCTAAGCATCTATCAAACAAATCTGCATTTTGTTTTAGTTTCTCTAACAGAATAAGCTAAATTAGAAATAATTGGGGAAATTGTAATGTAATGTTTCAACTGTTGATTTTTTAAAATGTTTTTATGATGTAAAGCACTTTGAACTGACTTGTTGCAGTTGATAAAACTTGTGGGAAAGATCATACTTTCTGACACATGGATAAGCTGAACTATGCAAATTAATTTTTAATAGTTTAACATGTAAAAACAAACAAAAAAATTATTCTGGTTAATGTCCTGTAGACATCCCCGTTTATAAATTGATGACTTTCCAAGGTTTTCCCCAGAAAACTTGCTAACTCTGGTGTCTTTTTGAGTTAAAAAATGTTCAAATGGGACAGGAAATTTGAAAATATCACTTGATAATCCCGTGTTATTAAAAGATTGGAAGTTTAATACCTGACTACCAACAATAAAGTCTTAAAAAATGGAAACATTTAAAAAAAACTTAAATAAATAAGCTTAGCCTGGTGGCCCGCCAGTCTTATAAAACACTGGGGGAAACCCTGACTTTCTCTCGTTTTACCTTTAATCAACTCAAAGTTGTATAAACACAAAAAAAACTAAACTGCCAAAAGAGGTTATAAAACGTAAAACTTTAAAAAGCAAATGTTTGAGTGTTTGGAAGCAACAAAGCTGGTCTAGTCCAATCTTCTTATTTTTATTTCCATTAACTTTAAAGTGAGTTGCATCTTGTCAACTCACTTTAAATAAGTGCAAAGTTAAACGTCTGGTGTTCCTATGTTTCTCCCTTTTAAACTAACCGCATGTTCTTACAAGTAGTTAAACCTTCCGCTGAACCCAAAGGAAAGCTTGCTTTGACTAATATTCATTTTACCTAACTTCTGTCTGAAGCTCTTCAGATCATCTCATTCTGAAGCTGGAAATTCAGATTTTATGTCTGCTGTTGAATGCCCCAGTAGGTAAAAAAAAAAAAAAAAAAAAAAAACATTTAAAAAATTGCCCACATTATCAACGGTTATAACTTTATCTTGCAGCTGGCTGGTAAGTTGTTTCATCTCGATTGAGGCTTGTTGCCATAGTGACAGAGTTCAGCCGTCACCCATTACCCCCCCCCCCCCCCCTCTCTCACCTCTGCCTCTCGCTTCATGGTGTCCACTCTGCTGATGAGCTTACAGTAGGCCTGGAACAGCAGAAGCAGCTGAAAGTGCAACTTGTAGAGCCGCCGACACAACTCCAGCTCCTGCGGAGACAGACCCGAAAAAGGAGCACGTTTCAGCACAGTCTGCGCCGGCGTAACTCTGGTTGTCACATTATCAAATTAATTGTCAACCTGGGTTAGATATGCGGGAGAAAATGAAACCGGTTAACATGGGGCAGTGCGAAAGTTTCATTCAGTTTGGGCCACGGAGGAAGAAGTGAGGAAGCTACGATTATGGTCACTGATGAAATCGGTTTTGTCACCACATGGCGTGGTCCTGATTATGAGACAAGATGAATGATCCAACTACAATCTCAACCTGAGAAACACAGATGGGAAAAAATATATAGCAGGATTTGAACAGAAACAGAAATGGGGGGGGAAAAAGTACATGCAAAATGAAATGAAACAAAATGATAGCTTAAGCTTTCTTTTAGACAAGAAATCACCTACATAAACACTGAACATGTGCAAACGGTATCTACGCAAAGCACAAAAATAAACAGCAGGACCGATCTGACTGTCAATATTACAACTAAAACAGAAGAGCAGAATGTTTTGATTGGGCCGACATGGGGTTGAATTGGGTTACATGACAAAAATCAAAGCAGAAACAAAGATTGAGATACAGAGGTGTGTGGGAGCAGAGCGATGAGATGGTCAGTGTTTTGTCCGGGTGGCGTCATTATTGAAGTCTATAATAAGAGAACCACTTACTGCTAGATTTTCCATTTGCTAAGCAAGAAGGTGAAGAGGTCACACACACGTATACACACACACACACAAACAACAACAAGGAGAGAAAGACCAAGAATTAGTGAGCTTTAAACATGACAGCTGAGACATGGCGACCTGAAGGCCAAGGAGCGGCACTTCGTCATCTTCCCTGCACGCGGCGCAGAGAAGGCCGGAAACATGTGAGCTGACTTTTAACAGAAACTTGATAGATAAAAGGCAAAAAAAACAGCGTGTGTAGAGAGTGAGAGAAAAAGATTTGTTGCAGAAGTGGCTGAACAGAGAGGAAGGAGCAGTGAAACTGTAAATAAGTGTGGATGAAATGGAAGAATACACAACTTTGAAGGGACCAGTGCCTTGCGAAGATATTCACACCAGATTTCGCCTCAACGCAACACCAAACCTCAGAGCATTTTGTTTAAGGCTGAAACGATTAATCGACAACCGGCCAAGTAATCAAGACACACAAAGATTGTAAACAAGCTAGTCCACAGACTGGGTTGTTTGTAACTCAACATTAGAGCTGAAACAATTAATCGGATTAATTGATTACTGAAACAATTGTAAACTAATTTAGTAATCGATTTATCATTATCTGGGGTGCACAGATTTAAAAAAGGCAATTTGCTAAAAAAAAAAAGTCCACAACATATTCAGAGCAGTAACTGTACCAAAAATATGTACATTTTGCAGTTAAGATAGAAAAAACATAAAAGTGGAATAGGTTTTAGATTTACTAAAGGAATGCTTTTCTAGTCTTATTTAAAATAATTTTATTTGTATCTTTTATTGTATTTCCAGTATCGCATAAAAAAAGGATTAAAATGCTTTGAGTGGTGTGAAAACTAAGACTGCACATCATCCTGGACATGCCGTCCTTATAGTGAAACATAGTGGTGGCAGTGTCATACTGTGTGGATGACAGGATGCTCCCCCCACCCCCCAGCCGGGACATAACAGAAGAAAATGTTCAGCCGTTCAGGAGGTGTGAAACCTTTTAGCAAGGCTCTGTCCGTTCGGAGTCATCCGAAACCTACGGAGCCAAACAAACTAGTAGACAGGTGAGCGTCGGTTCCTACCTGTGCGTGAGTGTTTGGTTGCTGGCTGCTGTCTTTGTCCCCAAATGTTTTCCTGCAGTTTTCCAGCCACTGCGAGGTTGAGAGGACACAGACGTGAGAGGAAACACACGAAGAAGAAAATAAAACGAGGTTAAAACAAGGAGAGGGAACGCCTAGTAGAAAAAGGAGCATTGCAAGTGTTTTGTGCTCCACCTAGATATATGCATTTGCAAGAGTGTTTGTGTACTGCATGGGGCGGATAAAGCTAAAGATTTAATAAGAACGTTGTACTTAGCGAATTAAAGATAGTCTGTTCCTGAGCATTGGATGGTATCTGGCCCTACAGGGAACATTGCTGTCTTATTCGATTAGCGCTCTGCATCCCAGAAGCCTCGGCAATCTCATTTCTCTTTTATCCACTCCCCCTTGCTTCGCTTCTCCCACCCCTCACAGCTTTTTCCTGTCTGGCCTCCTCTAACTGATTTAGGCGAGCTCGGAGTTATTTTTATCCCTCAGAGCAGGATGATGCAGACGGTAGCGGCAGCAGAACGTACTCGAACCCACCACTGATTTGTCCCCATATGAGAGGCTGGACTTATCTTTTTCCTGCATCAGCTATACGTCTTTGTGTTCTCCTTGCTGCCCACGGTGTGATCGCAGAGATATAGAAGAATTTTAATATGTTTTTGAATCTCGTCTCTCTTGAGCTGAGATTATGATGCAGTTTATTTCTCTCTCTCTCTCTCTGTGTTGCTTGCTCACACACAGCGGGATACAGCAGCTGAAAATGCAGATGTGAGGCAGTCTTCAAAGAGAAGGGGGAAGCACTGCCGGTGTTTTGGACTTATTAGTCCATTTACATAGTTTATTAACTATATTAACTAACTGCTGCTATCCAAATGCAACAATCATTAACATTAGGGTTGCGTTTGCAGGCTTGAACTAGAAATGAATTCAACTTATCCTTGCTTAGGTCTTTTTCTTTTGCCTTATCTCTCCTACTTTGGACAGTGGTCTAGTTTTACTTCACTCCTGAGAGCGGCGCAGCGTTCAGTAGCCGGATTCACAGCCAGACAGGCAGGAGTCGCCAGTTGTTGGTTTTTCAAAATAATGTAAGTTTTCACATTTCTTTATATTTAAATCTCACATGTTTTACATTGCTTTAATATATATTTTTAAGAAACAAAACTTCACTCTGATGGTGTGACGGCTTTTATTTTCCCGTGGTGGTGCATCACAATCAATTACACATAGAGGAAACACTGTACTTTATATAAAACTCATAGGTGCAAATTTGATGAGTTGTAATATTTTGGGAATATTAATCTAAATAAGTATTTGAAAATTATGAAACTATAGTTGATTTTTTTGGGAACAACATGGAGTTATTAGCTAGGAGACATATTAAACAGATCATGCATCTATTGTATAGGACTACCTATTGCTGTACTGTAATTTGCACTAGTAAAAGGATTTTTGTTTAGTGGATAGGGAACCAAAACTGGCTCCAGCCCAGGGGCCCACATTCCTGTACATCCGGCCCTGCTGGTGAATTATAAAAGCAGCGAACAACACAGGAACTTACGAGCTCTGCAGCTTCTCTCTTGGCGTTGTATGTGTCCAGATGCTCCTGCAGCTCCAGCACACTGAACTTCAGAGTCTCCAAAAGTCCACAAGAGACCAGCTAAAACAGCATCACACAAACACAACAGATTAGATGCATCTATTTTAGGCACAACAAGCAATGATTTTTATTTTTCTTAAAGAAATGCAGGCAGCCAACAGGATCAGACTCACAGTCTCTGCATCCAGGAGCACAGTGGGGCACTGCGAGTGAGACGTCATGACCTCGAGCGAGCTGAGGAACTGATTGCCCATTCGCTGGAGCCTCTCCCCCAAAAAGCGGACAGATGAGTGTGTGATAGAACCAAACTTCCTCTGGATATTCTGTTCACCAAGAATCAGAAGGAAAAACTATTAATTTCCTTCTGAAAGACGCAGATAAAAAACAAGACAAACGTTGATGGATCTACCTCAAAAAGTCGAGAGAACACATGGAATGTGTAAACAGCAGAGGAGCCGTCTGTGTCCGACAACATCTGGTTGACATGGCAACGCCAAGCGTCCTCCTCGTTGTCGTAGGCGACGGGCTGGAACGCCGCCAGGATGGCTGAGAGGAAGGGCGAAGGGGGCGGAGAGGCCTGGATCTCTGGGAAGCCGTCTGCGTCACCTTCATCTTGACTGAAACACACAGAGGAGCCAATGAGCTCGGCTCTGACATGCTCCACAATCCTTCACTGAAGGGCAAATGTAAACATGCGCGCACCCCCCCCCCCCACACGCACGCACGCACACACACACACACACACACACGTTTTCACAGCAAGTAAACAACCTCGCTGCTGTTTTTCTCAGAGAAGCATGCCCACGCTACGCAGTGGGACTTGCATAACAACACTCAAGATTAGCATTTTAGCATCACACAAAAGTACTCACAGGCCTGACGGACCAAAGAGCCTGAAGAAGCAGACGGAATATAGATATCTGAAGCCTGCACTGCCGAGCGCTGCGACGGACACGGTCTCTGCCCTCATCCTCACCCCCAACTAACGCTTCTCATCTCTGCCCCCCTCCTCGATCCTCTCCCCCTCGTCTGCAGCCTGACTGTGCTGCAACTGCTAACGGCACAAGCGCACAGCACTCTCATCCCACACAGGACTGCAGAGTGCTCTATACAAGCTAAGCACCTACACACTACACACACACACTTCTGCACACAGCCCGAGCTCCTGGTTGCGCACTAGTGGAATGTTGCTGGAGATGGTTTTATCTTCCTCCCTCCAACTCATAAATCAACATCGCACATTTAACTGCGGAAGTCTAATTTAACCTAAGCTAAGTAAAAGAGCTGCACTTATACAATATGTTAGTAAGAGGCAAAGTTAGCAACTATTTGTTCAACCTGACTGTTATTGCTTCAGCGTAGTTTCTATCTCTTTAAAAATGTCCTTCAGCTAAAATTGGCCCACCTTCATAAGGAGAATGGACGGGAGCCAGCGTGCGTCAGGCTGAAATACTGCCAAAAAGATTTTTTCCACAGGAATGTGTTTTGTCTTTTACCTGCAGAAGCTATGCAACTTGTTTTTTGTTAACAGATTATACTCTACAAGTGCTTGTTATTATTATTATTATTTTCATTATAAATAATTATATTATTTTCATCAGCACAATGCTTCCGCTGATCCCACAAACTGAAAAATCCAATCTCCAGCCAATCAGAGGATGCGCCAACACTCTTCAGTGTGCATGTAGTTCCTGAAAAAGGACGACTCAAGCTACATTAAAGGAAACTATGTTTTCTACGACATGTTGAGATATGACCACGGTTCATTCAAGCTGCAACAAAAATTTGGAGATCAGCTTCACTAGCCTCCCTGCTTTGGTAACAAACAATAAACTACAATCTAAAACCAACATCAAGTTTCTTGATGGCAGAAATGCTCACAGCTGTTGAAGTATTTGGAAGTACACCGCGGTACCAGTATGTATATGCCAGTTTAAAACCAGCTAAAATAAGGCTTTACATCAGCAGCGTCCTAACGTTTTTAACACAAAGGCCTAATTTTTAAAGTTGAATATTTAAAATGAGCTTTTTTCATTATTGTTATGTGCGGAAAAAAAGTGAAAAATAATTAAATGTAATAATTTTCTCATATAAAACTGTACAGAGGGTTTAAAACTTGACTTTATTAATATTGTTTCCTTAATTTTAAAAATATTAATCAGGTTCTACAGGAACTGTTCCCTAAAATATTTCCTTCTAGTATAAATGACTTATAAAAGAATGAGTAAAGCAAATTTTACATAAAATTTTCACAGTTTTTTGTGTCACTATCAGCCTTTATTCATAATAATCAGAGAGGAAATTAGAGAGAATGAGAGCAAAGGATCAATCCAAAAACTCTGACCTCCTTATTCAAAACATTATTTACCTAGACATGCCAGAGAAGTCTGCCTCCTCTTCCTCACAGCGCTCATCCAGCTCCTTTAGGGCCTTCGTCACGTCCTCTTCCCACAAAGAGCCACAGGTGCTGTCCGGGTCTGGATCCGGCTTGGGATCCGGCGTGGAGGAGATGGACAGAGGCAGCACGGTCTGGCAATCCTCCTCACAGAACGACCCCGGCGGCGTGTCGATGGCCGGCGGAGGAGGGGGGGCCGGGTCCAGGTCCTCGTGAGGGTCCTGGGTCTCCTGGGCGTCCTGGGAGTACTGGGGGTCCTGCGGGTCAGGGAGGTCGCACAGCTCGGGTGCATCGGACGGCAGAGGGGGGACGCTGCAAAAGCCCGTATCCTCGCTCACGCTGCTGCTCAGCTCATCTGCCGCAGTCATGCTAACAGCGTCCTGCAGCGCAAAGCAACATGGAGGCACTCAGTTACAGCTTACCAAGCAAGTTTACTTACTGTGTCAACATGAAGTACTGGTCGCTTTGTGTCGTGTAGTAAAACTACAACCAGTTTTAAAATACCAGTAGGTATTTTAAAAATAACCATTTAGAAGGTTAGCATACAACCTCCACTATCTCAAGTATTTTTTTTTTGTTATTCTCTAAGAGCAAAATTATGACTGGATGCTATTAAACATAGTTTATATGATATTCCAACTAAAATTGAATGCTAAAACTTTAGGTTTCAGGTTGATTTTCTATTAGTAAAACAATGGAACTGCCTTAGCTAGGTAACATGCTGCCACAAGCCACTGTGACGTGAAAATATTGGCCATCATGGGAAGATTCCAGACTTGGTGTTGGAGAAAAGATTGACTCCAAGCACATCTAGTAAATTTCTACAAGCAGAAACTTAAATCTCAGCTTCTTGCTTTGTATTTGTATGCGATTCCCGTGGATGGATCAATAAACAGCAGCACATATCCCAACATTTACCATTGTTATTATACCTGGTGAAGATGTGTAAAATTTGACAAAATAAAATTTCCAAGTTAAGAAACATTGCTTTTTTTTAAACTAAATGACTGGGGCTACTCTGATTGGTACACTCTCTGGTAACTCTGTCCAATTAATTTTGCTAACAGAAAAAAACAACTTCTTGTGCAACAACATTGGTTGAGAGAAACAGAGGGGTCTTGGACCATTCCTGTTTGCACACTCCCTCTATCTTTAGCTCATCCCAGTTTTTGTGTAAGAAAACTAAACAGGTTAAGTTTGGCGACTTAGATATGTTGTTTTGGCCAAATTGCTAGAATTAATATCCTGCTGAGAGACCCAATAATGATCAATGTTTCATTTTCTATTAAAAATATCAAGGTTACCTTCTGCCTTAAAACAGTTTGCACTGAGTCTATCACCCAATAGAATGGTCACATATTTATGGCAGCTCTGGGATCCCATAAATAAGGTTTGTTACAGCTGCAGCCAACATTTATGTCACTTTCTCCAGAATCGCAATTAATCTGAGAAATTTACTTCTGTGTGAAATTTAAATCCTACTGTAATGGGGCGTGCCGTGGTGGCGTAGTGGTTAGCGCGACCCGTATTTGGAGGCCTTGAGTCTATGACATGGCTGTCGCGGGTTCGACTCCCGGACCCGACGATATTTGCCGCATGTCTTCCCCCCTCTCCTTCCCCCTTTCCTGTCAGCCTACTATCATATAAGGGACACTAGAGCCCACAAAAAAACCCCTGGAGGGGTAAAAAAAAAAAAGAAAAGAAAAAATCCTACTGTAATACAACATTACGGTGCATTTCTGCTGCACAGTAGCCAACTCATTCCTTAGGTAGACTCAGCTTTTTTTTTCCTTCTTCTTTCCCAAATTAAAGTTAGAGTTTAGAAAACTCTCGGTTGCACAGTATATGCAACCTGCTTGTTAGTGCATCAAAAGGAGGAAATAATGGTTCAGCGGACAGGATTGTGTGCCGAGCACATTTCCAAGGTTTTCATTTTCAGCACACTTCCTGTTTGGTTTAAGACATCAGATTTTTTCCACATCAAGGGTTCAAGTCTGAGTGAAGTCATAAGTCATTGGTGCGAAAGTCCAAATCAAGTCCAAATCCTTTTATGAAATCACGAATCGAATCTAAATTCATTATATTTGTAACTGGAGTCAATTGTGCGCAGCATGACTGGAGTAAAGATCTACGTTGCTTAACATGAAGGAGGATGAGTTCTGACTAAGAGAGCTTCCACTCTTCTGGCTGCACTCTTCCAGCTTCACTTAAAAGTCTGATGCATTAAGAAAACGGCATATGGCAGGCCGCCCAGTACGTCACAGGGAAGGCATCTATATTATGGAAAGCTTTTAGCGGCGTTCATGGTCGTGCAGGAAGGAACGAGTAAGAGTATTGATGGTTTTATCGGGGGCTCATTATACTAAGAGCTCGGGGTGAAACAAGACGGGGAGGCGGGAGGACCTTGGGATGATATTGAGATCGTTGGCACAAAGGAGTTAAGCTTGTAGAGCACAGTCACTGAAGGGTAGAAACACTTGCTGAAGCATTCGAGCATAAACGGAGACACGCTCGACTTTAGTCTTTCATGCGCTAAATAACACCTCACTGGATGTTATCTGTGCTGTCCATCATCTTAAGACATGAACATTATAACTAGGTGCATATTATTTAATACTTTGTCAAAAACTTGCATTTTCCAAGGAGTTTTTCACATGACCAATGTGGTGGTCAACATTAGGGCGACACAGAATAATCGGCATATTATCGTCATCCAAAGTATCACTGCAAAGAGCTTTCCAGACAGCAGTAAATGTTTCCTAAATTATTTAGGTACTATACATTCAGGGTCTCTATGCCTGTAATATAATTGGTAACAGTTTTTGTTTAATGCAGCTTTAAAGTTTTAGAAGGTAAAGAGAAGATTGTAGTCTCCATGCAGTCTTAAAACAAAAGTAAAAGCATCTGTTCAACTAAAGCAGCCCTATATTTTCCAATTTCATATAATTTATTAAATAGCTTGAATTGTTGACTCAGTTCTTCATCTTGATCCTTCAGACTCACTACTGCCCCCTGTATTTTAAAAGCCATTCCCACAAAGAGAAAGAGGTACTGTTCATGGCACTAAACAAGAAGTGAACAAGTGACTGAATGTAATGATTCGCAACCTTAATTACAGCAATCCTAAACTTTCACATGATTTATTCCACCCTGATTTAGCATCATTACCGTCAGATATTCACTTACTATATTTCATTTTTCCTTTCCTGGGAGCTGGAATAGATATCATCAGCGGCTTCTTGCCATATTAATTTAGATTGGCTTCATTATTTTGGCAACAAAAACAATATATTACAATTTAAAACCAAAATTACTTCTTACTAACGTACTTTGAAGAATGTTATGGTACCTATATATATATATATATGAAAATATCAATTCAAAACATAAAAAGTGATGTTCACATAGACAGATAAGTTATAATTTTCTCCTAACATACCGTACTTTTTATTTTTTTTACAGATGTATTAGTCTTTGCCTGTGATGGACTGGCAACATGTCTATGGTTTACCCTCCATCAATAGATATTAATATATTAGAAAATATGATTGAATGCTTTTATCGTTTTCCATTTAACTGTAAAATTGTACAACTAAATGTGAATGCTGTATGTAGATTGCCTAATTGATGACAGTTATGTTTTATTTTTAGCGTAGGATTCATGTTTGTGGGGCTCTAAAAGCAGAGATTGAGGAATTGCCAAAAGAACTGGAGAATTTGAAATTAGTGCAGTTTTATCACACCACCATAATTAGCACAAAATACTGTGCTAAATTGGCTTTTTTCAGTAATTGAGATTAACAGTATGTAAAGTCAGTTTTGCTTTTTCTAAAAAAAATTGTGACATTTTTTGTCAGAAATCTACTCCTCCTTTTTTTTCCAACTACAACGGCCTTAATATGCCATCGAAAAGCAGAGAACTGGCCAAATGCTTGAAATTTTTGTGTAAATCTGAGAATTTCTTTGTCAACTTACACTGGTTGACCAGTAGGTGGCAGTGTATGAGATAAGAAAGAGCCCCAATAAAGTGGCTTAATAAACGCATGTAAACCAAGAATCACTTGCACACATACAAGTAAACCATTATCCATGACAAGAATAAGCTCAAAATAATTCAGTGTAATTGCACTCAAAGTAAAATATTCCCCAAACAAATGACAACCAGATCATCATAACATCTGAGCATAGTTAGTGATTAAAGTCAGTAGCAGTTAGTAGCATAAGACATGTTAAAAAAGTAGCAAATGGAAGAGGTTTAATTGACTAGAGCACCTCTGACTGATTTTCAACTTAGTGGACTTTTAAAATTCAACAAACCACTTAAAAAGGACGTATACTCACACATGCTTCTGATGAAGAGAACGGACCTCGTGTCGTTTTCACAAGTTTTTAAACGGAGGATTTAGTCGGAACGGTTATTGGGGTTGAGCAGTAACAGCTGGCCTGAGGTGAGTGCTTGCTTTCATCTCTTCCCAAAAATCACATAGTGAAAGCACAAGAGCTAAAGAACCAGCCTCCAGCACCCACACCCAGAGCAAAGCAACCAAGAGAAGGGGCCAGAGAGGGGAATTAAGCAGCTAAAAACGTCTGAACACGATAGCAAGTCACAGAACCGACCCCATCAAAAAGAAAAAACACACATCCCTAAAATGTTTTCTCTTTTTTCCGCTAAATAACCAACAAGACAAGAAGTAGAGCAAAAGGCAGACAGAAGCGGAGAAGTAAAAGAAAGGCAAGCTAAAAAGCACCCGAGCACCACAGTTTATTGCTTCTCCCGATTGATCGCACCTCAGGCAGCTGGCTGCTGGTGCTGTCTGAGTGGGCCATCTCCAAACTGGGGCTATCCAGTCGGGGGAGGGAAGGGAGGGAGGGCAGGGAGGGCAGGACGGTGGCCTCTTCGGTCATGGCGCTGCTGGACGATTCCTGAGACTGCTGCAACGAGTCCACGTGGTTGGACGCGGTGTCGTCTGTCGCCGAGTCGCTGTTCAGCTGGAAAACAGAGACGAGACGACGGGTGTCAGCGCAGATTATTACGGATATAAACACACAAGAATATAGTTAAACCGTAGCTGATAACTATGTTATCTAAATCTGAAAAAACACAAACTCTTACCAAGTATTTTTGGTCTGGTTTCTAATAGGGGTGGACCAATCTGCTTTTTTCACTTCTGATACCGATACAGATATCTCAGGTTTAGTATCGATACCGAGCCGATACATAAAAGCAGCATTAATTGACTTAAAATGTTGTTGTTTATTGGATTAGTGCATTTCTAGCTTCCAGGCTAAATACCTTTGTATACTTTTAAAAAGAGCAAACTGACATAGAAGTCACTTTTCAGCAAGAAACAGGAGCTTGTTTTAAGTCAATAATTATTTAATATTGATGAAAAAGTGCTAGTTTAGAAATTATTTCACTTATGATATGGGAAAGATACCGTGTTCCACCCGCAGATTATTTCACTTATATAGTTCTTTTTCATCAATATTAAGGAATTATTGGCTTCTATGTCTTGCTGAAAAGTTACTTTTAGTTTTAAAGTGCACAAAGATGTTAGCACTAGAAAGTAGACCAAATATACTTGGTAAGATTTTGTCGTTTTGCAGTGTTCTTGATCTTTCCCTAAAAGGGTTCGTTTTATGCAAATATTTTAGATTGTGTGCAATCGAAGACAACAAAATCTCTTCTTTCCTTAGTTTAGTAGACTTAAAATAAAAAATGCAAACCTTCACAAAGTATTAATCAAATAACATGACCTCAGTATCAAGCAAGAGAAGTTTAGTCATTTTAGTCTTGAATTCTCCGACCCTGCATCTTAAAATTACATCAGGCTATTCCAAAAAATTATCATGCTATTAGAAATTTAACTTTATTGACTGGCTTCATATTGCAAGTACAATGCCTTACAACAGCCTTTGGACTTTTTCACTTTCTGTCTAGTTACAACTACAAAACCAAAATGTTTTCTACTGAAATTCCAAGTGACAGACCAACACAAAGTAACATTTTTTAAAATGTAAATATAACAAATCCAGACCTTTGTCTTTTGCATGCAGTAAATTCTGCACTGAATTTCCACAACAGAATGACAAGTATCAGTAACATTACATTGTCAAACCCCAACATACTGTTAATTTTCTTAATGTTTTCCCCTACAATCATTAACTACTGAAAATTAGGGGTGGGAATCTATTGCATAGTTTGCTGTGAAAAATTTCTTCCGACAACAAACTGGTCGTATGTCCACAAAAACATAGGAGAAAATGTTTTTCGCCTATGTAAATTTGAAAATATGAATAAAAAAAAATCAGCTATTGCGTGCAATTTAGTGATATAAATCAAACTTCTTTAAGTAAATGACGTCCTAAAGAAGATTATTCCAAATGAGCCTGTTTTTCAAAAGCAGTATTTGTGTTTGTGGTGCTAAGAGTGCTGTATCTTATCATCACAGTGATACGGTTACCTAAAAAAGTAACAAAAAACACGTTTTTTTTTATCATCATTTTTATCGTTATAACAATAGCAATACTAAATTTTGCAATGAAACACTCCTGTCCCTTCTGTCACCACCCACTACTGTCACTTCTGCACAACTTTTTGTTGGTCTGTCAATTAAATCCTAATGACTAAATGTGAAAAAACTTCAAGGGGCATAAATACTTATTGAAAGTAGTGTAAATGCTGCTTGCACTCAAGTATAAAAACTGGATGACTTATGTCTCTTTGGGAGTCACATGTTCAAAATAAAAGGCAAAAGCTCATTCTCTCACCATGCATTATCAAGAAGAGCAGAGGAGGAGAGAGAGAACAAACCCTTTCCAGAATGAGTTCAAGCATTTCTGTTATCTTACAGGGGAATTTAAGCTTGCAAGGCAAAATGAAGAGGAGTTAGAAACAAGCTGGAGAATTGTTAGAAAGTGGCAAAAACGGACAATGCAGGTTTGGAAAAACTAGAATTTTATACTTTAATAGAGTGTGCAAAAAAATATTAACTCACTGTACTTACTGATAACTCATTTCTATACTATATCTTCCTACTGACTTTACATTTAAATACACAATTTCACTTTGAGCCAGAGGTGAAAGGACTGGGCTGAGACTTAAAGGAGGGCAACTACCACCACCAGCGAAGAAGCAGGCAGCAGGTCCAGCTTAGTATGCGCGCGCGCACACACACACACGCACACACCATGCCAGCGGGCTGTGTGAGGGGCCACGGTAGATTGGGTGGGTGGGGGTGTGTGTGTGCGGACCCTGGGCGGAGTGAGACTTACAAGGCTGGAGCGGGTGAGAATCTGGCTAGCGCTCAGTACCTCCTCCTCCGACGACTCGTCCGTGTCCTCATGGTTGGTGAGGTTGAGGCTCGGCGTGCTGCCAGCGTACTGGCACTCCTGCAAAGACGGCGTGTCCCCCTTGTCCATGCTCTCCAGGGAGCGGCGGCGCACCCCCCAGTTGAAGTTGTCCATGCTCTCCCCCTGCAGGACAAGCAGGCCAACAGCAGTGAGACGGAGTGTGCAAAAGGGAAGGTTTGGGATGGGAGTAACAATAATTGAAAAGATAATAAAGACACAAAACAGACATTTCACCACGTAATGTTCTAAAAAAAAAAGAAGGGTCCTTTCACACCAGTTCCTTTTAATACACTTCTAGTTTGTTTGCCTAGAGAGTTTGGTTTGTTTGGGGAGGGGTAAACGTGCAATTGAACTCTGATGTGAGCCAAAAAAGGTGAACTCTGGTCCATCTACAAACCCAGGTGTTTGGTAGAAGTGAACTCTGGTTCAAACGCATATGTGAACGCAAACGGACTGGAGAAAGCAGGAAATGGACTTTACCGAGAAGTATTCTGGGTAAATACAACCAAAATAACTGTGAGTCTAGTGCAGAAATAGTCTTTTTCCAAAGACAAAAGAGAAATTCTACAACTGTAAAAACTTCATTTTTGTTTAGATTTTGTGAAGAAGGAAGTTGCGCCGGTCTTCTTCCGAGGCTTTTATATCGTTTCCTTCAGTGGTTTTTGGTGCAGCATCACCGAAGGCAAGAGGTGGCGCTTTCACAACCTTTCTTCAAAGGGTGTGAAAGTGAACCTCATCAGCTAAAAACGTGAGAGATGTTGCAATACTGACCCCCACTTGAACCAAGTCTACTGGACTATCAGGTGTGAAAATACCCTAAATCTCAAAAAAAAAAAAAATCCACTGAAATCAAAATATCAAAAGGTCACAAGCATGAGTGGATGGTGTAGGTTGTTCTCCACATTTTTGGGATGAAACATCATGCTAAGATTTAAAAATGTCCACAATCACAAGGGAAAATCTTCAAGTCAAAACGTCCAACAGCACATAATTGGAGAACAGCAGGATGGGGAGAACAGGAAGAACAGCAGGATGGGGGGCAGGGGAGGAATGAATTAACTTTTGGGCCCAGAGACATACCTGCAACTCCTTGTAGCAAGAGAGGAAAAAGAATATGTATGTTAGTAGACTTAAGACTGCTGGAAAACAATTTTGCTCATTTGTCACAACTAATTCCAAGTCTGACAAGAGGAGAGCAATGGCAGGGCTGATAACTGAAAGTAATAATATTTTCCACCCACTTTTAGCTTTTGAATCTGCAGTAATCAGACGCTCTGAACGTAAACCCACCTCAGCATCCTCCAGCTCCACGTCCAAGAAGTCAAAGTCCTTAAAGACACCAAACTGCTGCTCGCTGCCCGTGTCTTCACCCTGAACCTCCTCCTCTCGGACCACCTCCTCCACTGCGGGGATGAGGCTTGTCTGCTGGTCCGCAGAGTCCAGATCCTCATTGGATGAGAAAACCACCTGCAAGAATAAAAGGTTTATGTTGTCAGACGGTGCAATACAAAATCTCTACACCCTTAAAATAAAAAATGAAAAAGTTAATTTCCACCAAAGTGACCAAGCCGCAAGTTGAATCAGCAGGGTTTATGAGAGACTTTGTCTGAGGCCACAGAGAAGGAGAGGAGTCTTACAGAAGGATTTTTGGGAATGCCGGACTCTGGACCACATAAAGACAGGACATTCATCAGCCTTTCTCTGGTTCTTCTCTGTAACAGAAACACATGAAAGATTAGAAAACAAAAACTTAAGCTCTCCACAACTTCATTCTGGTCCCAGAAATCTCAGAGTTAAGGTGAAAGTTGCCATCTTCCAGGGAATATAAACTAAGACTGCAGTTTGATGTAGGGTCAAAACAATTAATCAGATTAATTATTTATTGAGATAATCGTCATCTAATTTAGTAATTGACTAATCATTAACTTGGGAATACAGACTCGAAAAAAGGTCACCATCTTAAGAGTAGCAATTAAACCAAAGCTGTACAAATGCAATATGCAACAACATATTTATTTCCCGATTTTAACAAAAGGAATTGGATTGTCTATTTGCAGTTTTAAATATATTTCTAATATTGTATAAAATAAACTTAAGTGGTTAAATGAAAAATCCACTGAATGAGCTAAAAATGTGTCAAAAATAATTAGTTAGTTGCAGACCTAGTTCAAAGCATTTAATGCTAACCGAGCTAACAGTGAATACTGGAAAGTAGGATGACCCATGAAAAGGTCAGGTCATTAATCATCTTGTCTTTTTTTCTTTTTTACAGATTACTGCCTCACAAAATGATTCGTTCTTGTAATGTGTATCCACTGAAAGAAACTACCTGCGACAGCTGAGGCCTCTTCCAGCTCACTTGCACCAGACCGTTAGAGTTGGAGCCAGATGACGTTGACGAGGTGCTCCTCGTCACGGCAATCACCTGCGCCTTTCCGTTTCGCCCTGCAGCGGTACGCTGATCGCCATATTTGTGGCCTATAATTGGTGTCTAGACAGCCAGAAAACAAGTTTCAGCAACAAAGTGCTAAGAACGTGGGAGGCTTGGAGGTAAGTTGGTTAAAAACAGCAGATGTCAAAATCTGCTGACCTCTGAGATGTCAAAATGGAAGTCCAGGGTCTTTCCAGGCAGCTCCTTGGATGAGTTGTTGAATATGCGAGTGAAGGCGATTTCTGGTGACCCGCAGGACTCTGAACTGTACGAACGCTGCACGTCGTCTGGAACCACCAGACTGGCTGATCGAGACACAACCATCTTCAGGATGTTTTGGGCTTCTTTCCAGTGCGGGCTCTGTGGCAAAAGCAGAAGGCGTTATCATGATGTGGTGAAAAAACAAAACAGTAAAAGCGTTTCTTGTCATTCATGCATATTTTTTCTTCTGAAGAGAAAAAACGTTACCAACAGAAATACAATACGGCATCATTTGTGTACTGCGTGATCTATGACCAACCCAGAAAACCCTTTAAGGAGGCTGATGTGACGGCATGCTAAAATACCCACAAGCCTTCTGGAAATACAAACCCATATTAAATCATTTTCAGAACTTTGTTTAAGACGCTAATGGCAGTGGCGCCTTTAGATGCACGGATGATATGGAGCCGTATGGCTCCCCTGAGACGGTCGGTAGGAGGCGGCCATAAAAACGCGCTATGCTCTGTAACCGTGAAAGATGAGGTGTTTCTAAGTTAATTGCTCTACTGTTTATAGATCAGTCCAGGCTACTTTCACACACAACACTGTGCGTTTGAATTGCAATGTCGTTTAGGAAAGTAAACGCCAGTAAAAACCAGGGCTGAAATGACTAATCGAATTAATCGTGATTAATCAATTACTGAAGTGATTGTTAAATAATTTCGCAATCAATCAATTGTTACCTGCAGCAAAAAATTTCTATTTGCTGAAAGAACAGCAAAGTCAGAGCAGCAAATGAACTAAAACTTACTTGGGGAAATGCTAATAACAAATGCAAATGGTAAAGAGTTTTACATTAAATAATTGTGTTGAATTTCCACAACATTGATATTAAGTATCAGCATTTTATCTATTTTTTTGTCATTAGTTTGAAAATTTTCTTTTTTAAAACAATTTTCCACAAATATCAACACCTTACATAAAAATATATTTTTATCTTCTTTTTTTTGCAAAAGTTTGATGCGTTTGTTTTTTTTGGAAAACTTAAAAAAATGGGATAAAATGTCAGTTTTTTACTAAAACCCTGATTTTTATAGATTTGTCCTAAAAAGGTATAAGGTGATGCAACATTTGCAGCTCTAAGTGAGCCTTATGTATCTAGACTGAAGGGACAAAATGGCTTTATGGAGTGTAAAGGTTGCAGATTTAAACCCCAACAAGTCTCGTTGACATTTGGTGTGGATGCTGTTACTGAGAGAAGTAACTGAGAGAAGTAACAGCATCCATAAAGTTGGCCCTCCTTAGTTTAGTATGAAATCAAATGAAGCACAAAAGATGGAAGGTAGCTCTTTTATTCTAGAAAGGCCATGTCGAGACAGATTGCAACAAAGCTCAATGCTCTCAGCAGGTAACAGGAAGGCTAAATGAGTTACAAGAAAGCTGCCTTTTTGACTTTTTTGAGAGTTCAACCTGTCTGTTATGAGGTTTGCATAATTTGGTAACATTTTTTATTAGAAGAATTAACACTCAGACTAAGGTTTTACTATAATGACAGTCATGAAAACAGTCTAAAATTCCAACAAAGTAGTCATTTTGGGTGTTTTTTTTTTTAAACAGTAAAGCTCTGTTTTAGAGAAACTGGTCTCACACACACAATGCAATCTTCCCCTCGTAGTAAAAATTTGTAATAGGAGAAACCCAGAAAGCAATATTTGAAATGTTTAAAGAGAAATTGGGACTGGGTAAAAACAGAGTGGAATCTTTCCAAAAACTCAAAATAAAAAATTTAGACTGTTCTATCTCTACTTACTGCATAACTTACTGTTAAGGGGAAGAAAAGAAAAAAGCTTGCAGTTGACAAACTTTCCAAAGTTACTTTCTCACCTGAACATATTTGCCAATGATCTTCATGATGTCAAGGTTGAACTGCTTGACAGGAGCTGCTGATAGATCAATGTGACTCAGGAGGCTGTAGATGATTTGCAGTAAGGACTGCTGCATGCTGGGTAGGCCCTTCTCCAACAGCTGAGATGCAAAAATTCATCATTAAAGCTCATGTCTACTATTCAGAACTAACACAAAGAAGTCTGATGTTCATCTCTCGTACCTCTGCCAGGTAAGTGACCAGGTTCAAGGTTCTCTCTGCGAAGGCGTCGTGGACGTAGCGACAGACCACGTTGATCCAGTTGGTGCAGTCGCGGGAATAGCTGTGTGTGCTGTACAGGCTCATCATGTGGGCCAGGTTGGAGAGCGTGGCCGACTTCTCCTCCGCGCACACCTTGGCGATCTTATCAGCCGTCTCCTTACAGAAGGGAGTGGGGCTGTCGAAGTGCTGAATGAGGTGAGGCAGCAGGCACAGGATGTTCAGAGGGAAACCTGGGATCAATCCGAGGAGGAAAATGATTAGCGCAAGGTCGCATACACCGCCTTACAAACGCATTCAGAGCCCTCGAAATGTTAAACAGATTGTCACAGTACAGCCAGATGTCAAACTCAAGGCCTGCAGACAAACCTTCAAGGTAACAGTTGTGTGCTTAAATATTATTTTATGGATTGAATCAATAGGTCAAATGGGTTTCACACCTCTGATTTAAGTGATAGGCCAACAAAAGACAGTGCATGCAGGTGAAAGGGGTAGAAAAGGATTACAGCTTCAACTCTCTGTGAAATTTTTGTCCAACAGCTATGAAGGGACTTGAAGAGCACTTTGTCCATAGGATTGCTGTCAAATTAAGTGGTAACAATAGTACAGCAAACAGAAACAGTTTCCTTATTTATGGATTAAAATGAGACCACTCAGACATACCTGCTACTTGTGAAGCATCGACCAGTGTGTGCCTGGAGACGCTGATGAGCTTGCTGAGCAGGTGGATGGTGAGTTCCTGCGTCGAAGCGGAGGTGAAGCCTTTGAGGAAGAGCTGCAGCAGCCCTGGGAAGTTGTACCACTTGAGCTTCCCCTGGACGTTCTCCAGCCGCTCTCTGCTGTCCGCCCGCTCCAGGGGCAGCTGGCCCAGCAGCTTGTTGAGCAGCCGCAGCGCCAGCAGGTACTCAAACTCGTAGTCGGACTCGAGCAGGGAGGCCGCGATCCAGAAGACGGTGGCCATCAAGTTGGAGGGGTCCACCGGTGGGACGGCTTCGCCTCCCGGGCTCCCGCCCCCGCCCAGTGACGTCAGGCTCTTTGTGCGCAGCAGGTTGGAGGGGTTACCGCTGAGTCTGTCTGCTACGTCCAGCGTGTTGCTTCGACGTCTGTCCGCTTTCCGCTCGCCGATGATGCTGGCGCGAAGCGAGTTGCTCCGAGTGTGGACGTAATGCAAAAGGCCGCCGCTGTTGAGATTGAGCTGGCCCGTGCTTTTCCTGTTGGCGGCTAACTTTGCTCCCAAAGATTGGTCACGGGCAGAGCTTCTAGAAAGAGAACAGTATGGACTTTTAAAGGAGCAGGGTTATGCGTTTTCCAGTCACACAGTACCATTTTATAGAACAATCAACTATGTCACCTTTAGTTGTTGTAAAAATGCTATATATATTATATATAACATAAAATAAATTTTACTTAATAATTTAACTTCTTGAAATTGGGCATCTTTCTTTAAGAAACTCCTGCTCTTTCTGAAACTCCGCCTTCAGGAAATCATCACAACACTCCTCTGTTAATCCTTTAACACTACACACACACAAATAAATATATACAGTATATATCTATATATAGACAGGGTTACCAGTCTTCACTGAGAAGTAGAAGGTATAATGAGCTCAGCAAATGTGCAGTTCCACCAGCTGTTTGCTAATTGCTGCTGGCTAGTCTGAAGGAGCTGAGTGAAAATCAGGTAGCAAGGTGCTCTGAGAGGCAGAAGCTTGGAAACTGCAGCTCTGAGCAGGAGTTGCGTCTCGAAGGCAGCACCAGGTCTAACCAGTCGTTTTGCACAGCTGAATGGTTGCCGTGGGAGATTAAAGGATTTCTCAAACACGCATGAAAGAATCAAAGCAACACTTCAGGTATGAGTTTGATGAGGAAATAACATAACACGATTTAAAGCCCAAAAAAGACGATTTTATCCAATATTGACCCTCCAACAGATTTTGTCTAATTGTGCAGTAGAAAATAAAAAAGTGCTCCAATGACAAAGTAAGAGGGGAATTTGTGAGAAGACTTACTGTGCTAAGGCAGAGAGGAGGTCGTAGTTTTTGACAATGTCTGCTAAAGTGTCGATGCTTGACTCTAATGTCAGGAGGAGCTCAATGACAAAACCCTGGAAAAATATGAACATATATTTAGTCAGTTCAGATCAGACGGCTTGACATTTTTCCCCAACCAGTTACATTTTGTATTTTAATAATGGATTAAATTTGTTCCAGGCAGTAGGATGATGCAATGTTTTAATATCCTCACCTGGGCATCTTCTCCTGGGTCTCCTACGGTCTCCACCAGTCGAGACAGAATGTCAGACAGCGTGGCCGGAGTCAGAGGCTGTTTGAGCGCCCTGAAAATCTGGAACGAGCGACCGGCGTAGTGTCGAGAAGAGCAGGACAGAGCCGTTCTCAGAGCCACTTCGCTCAGCATGGAGTCCAGAGGGAAACCTGAAGAGAGGCGCGTAACATGCAGATAACTCCAACACAAAGTCGACAGAAGAACGGGCAGAAACGACAGAAGAGAAGCCGTGGACGTCTGTTCAGACCTGTCTGGGACTGCTTGAAGACTGTGACGACGTGTCTGACGAAAACGCTTAGCTGGTCGGCGCTCTTAATGTTGGAGTTCTTCGGAGAGACGTCTTCGTGATTCCAGAGTGGACCTCGCTTTCTACACGGTGGGAGTGAACAAAGATCAGGTGCTACCAATAGGCCTGTCACGATAGCAAATTTTGCTGGACGACAAACAACAATGTTGTTTTGAGGTAATTGGCAAGTAATGTACTGATAATGGCATAATAAAGTAAGTTCGATCTCAAAGATCAATAAAATTTACATCTGTAAAAGAACACTCCGCACTGGAACTGAAATATCAAATAATAAAACACAACAACCAAGAACAAACCAAAACAAAAAATAAAATGGATTATGAAATCTAAACAAAATTTCCCTACAAAAAATATTAATCACCAAAATAGAAATGATCAATTAAGCAATTAATCATTTATCTAGATTAATTGCTTAGGTTTAGGTGCCACACCAGAAAAAAAAAAACATAGATGAAACCAAATCAAACTCAAACCCATGCAGAACCTAAAAACCGGCTCCTTTTAGACACCATCGGAAGCATGAAAGCATAATCATTGTAAAATTAAGTAAAACACTTGCCGTTGCTATAACTACTGTCTCAAACTGGGCTGCATCATGAGAATGTATATAAAATCTACTTTAATGAACACAAATAATTATGCTGTATCTTCCTCACCTTGACGTAATGAACTCGATGAGACCCTTGGCCTTGTCGTCCTGTTCGGCATTAATATCAGCCTCGATGAGAAGCGTGGGGGAGAGGTGGGACAAAGTGCTGCTTCCCGCCCCGAGACTTATGCTGGAGGATGTGGAGCTGGTGCTGAGGCCGGAGTCTGTCATCGGTGATGGCTGAAAATCTGGCAAAATCTCCTGCATTCCTGTGGAAACATTCAACAAGAGCACACTCAGCTGATGTCAGGCTGTAGCTTTGCAACAACAGCAGCTTGTAGCACAGTTCACATTTGTACATATGGGAAAGACTTTTGCTGCTGCCCAGTGGTTAAGTTTGGGGTGACAAAAGAGAACAATAAAAGTTTTGGTTAAATGTTGATCCCAATACTGGTTAAAAATCTGTTCAAACCCCTTTTGTTTAACATTGACTTTGATATCTATCTACTTCTAATTAGGGCTGAAACGATTCATCGGATTAATCGAGATTAATTGTGATTAATCTATTATTGAAATAATCGTCAACTAATCGTAATCGATTAATTAACTGCAAAAGAAGAGGCCATTTGCTGAAAGAACAACATGGCAGTAGTTGAGAAAACTGTAAAAAATGTGTACAAATTTTGCACTCAATATAAAAAAAGTTCTCTCTACGTAAATATGCAACAAAATCGCATATTAGGCAAATACTAAAAAGTTGTCAATCTACAAATAATCAAGTGTAAACTAAAAGAATGATATTTTATTGCATTTAGGCAATAAATGTTTATTTTCTTACTCAAACAAAAGTTTATTTCCATCTCTTAATGCATTTCTAATATTGCATTAATAAGACTTAAGTGGTTAAATGAAGAAGGTAGCTATTTTTTTATTTTTTTTATCCGATTAATCATCCGAACAATCGACACAATAATCGGTTGCTGAAATAATCGTTAGTTGCGGCCCTGCTTTCCACTGGTTGACGGCCGGACTCACCTGTAAGGTTGAGCTCTGGAGTTGCTGGTTTCACCGTCAGCACCCGGGGATCGTTGTAGTCTCTGTTCCGCAGCAGCACCATGGCCACAGACTGGCTGTTTGCGGACTGGACAACGAGCAGGTGAAGCAGCAGGCGCTTGCAGTGCTCATAGACCTCTGGGTGCTGGTGATCAAAGCCTGGAGGACAAGAACAGGACGACGAGATGACGTCACGAGGCTTGGTACGCAAGCAGAGACGACGCATGAAACGTCAGAGGACGTTACCTATAAACACAGCATGTAACAAAAGGTGCAGGTATGCGCTCCACTCCACTTTGATCCCATGGTCTACTATGAGGTCCGTCAGCAGGATGACTGCAATGTTGCATCTGAAAAAAGGAGGACGACTGTGAGCTTCAACCAGCGCTGAACGTCTGCGGTGAAACACCGTATTTCATGGTACCTGTGGAGCGGCACGGTGGGGGTGTTTGTCTCTGGTAGGTAATCCACTAACGGAGCCCAGCAGCCTCCAGTCGGGGGGAAAGGGAGAGGCTCCGGCTGGTTGTGATCCATTACTTTCAAGCGCCAGTTTGCATAAAGTGGCATGGAGTCACCTGGAGAAACATTAGTAAACATGGTCATACACTATATTAAAACTACACTATGCTGAGGAGGAGCGTGGGAATGTTCTCTGCTTACTCTTCTCGTCTTCATAGGAGCCACCAGAGCTGCTGCTGTACCGAGATTCCAGGCGGTGGTGCTGGCGGTTCAGGTTGCTGTTCAGACCCGAGTAAATATCCAGGTGTGTGTAACTGTGGGAGAAGACATGCTAGTAAAACAAAAAGTCTCAGACTGCATATTGCGTTTAGGCATACATTCAGATGCTCTTCTGAATTTATGCATTCTTAAAGGGGTAGTTTTGAATTGCAGAAAATGCATTAAAAAGTTGAGAATCTGCAGTAAGATGTCCTCTCCTTTTAGTATAACTCCAGATTATTTGGTCCTGGAGGCTGAAGACTGAAGCTGACAGTTTGACAGAAGACAAGGCCAAAGTAGACTTTTATCTTAAGGGAAACAAACACCTTGGAGTGGAAAGGTGTGTCTTGTCGAGATGTGACTTAAACACATTAGAAGTTCTGAAGAATCTCAAAAAAGAACAGGTTACTGGACTCCAGTTTGGCCTAGTTTAATCAGAAACATTGATACTTGCCAGGCATCGCGCCATAGACTAGACAAAGTTAGTCTGGGGTGTATTTTTTTGACACTTATCTGATTCCTCTGATGTTTGTCGTCTTTTCAAACAACTTCGATTTCAAAATCATCAGAGACGTTTACGCATCTGCCATCTTAGAAAGTTCGAAGCTGTTGTGATGTCGGCACATGCTGACTTCATTTTAAAGCTTCCTAAAATACACGGCCGTACTATTTTTGAGAGTTGTTGTTTTAGGACAGTACAGAATAGCTTTGGACAACTAACCACTCAAGGTTAGTTGTCAACTTTAGCTTCAAGGACCAACTAATCTAGTCTTAAAATAAAAAGAAGAGGCCAACGGAGTGACAAAATGCAGGGAAAAAAAAAACTCGTAACAGATTTTAATAGAAACTTTATGCAGAAGTTGGTACCTGTCTTCCATGTTTGGGTCTTTGCTCTTGCTCTCGTGATGACCCTCGCTTCCTGGCACCATGGTATTGCTGCTGGAGGTTGTTCCTGATGGAGAAGGCAAGAAAAACATTGTCTGGCATTGAAAGTACAGCATTTAGTTGATAGAGCTAGAGATGCACCAATCAATCAACCAGTGATTGGCCAATTATTCCAGGGGGGAAAAATTGCTATTAATTTAGCCTCAAATCTAAGAATAACATTATTTTCAGTTGATAAGCTAGAAAAGTTAAATCCTTTGAAAAAATGTTTTCTTTAGATCAGGCCTAAAAAAATCCAACAAGACCTGACTAATTCACTTGTATTTTAGGCCCAAGTCCGAAGTAAACCCGACATATTATTTTAATTAAGATTTTGCTTCTTTTGTTTTAGCCTATAATTTGAGTCAGAAGTGTAACTTCTCCCATTTTTAGATTTTGCTTAACATCTTCCAGCTCCGTCACATCACTTGTAACCGCATGGTGAGTCAATGGGAAATCATCTGGGATGTGTGATTGACAGGAACAGAGGAGGGCGGGGCCTGTGCAATGTGCTGCGCTTGTTACAGTATAATGAACTTCAGCACCTTCATTTCTTTCTTTGTAGTAAACTACTTTCTCCTCTATTTAGACTATAACAAGTAGATTAACACATATTCATATTGAGCATTCTCGTAAAGTTTTCGCACTGTAGGCTTAAAAAATGCATCACAGAATCCCGAGCCATCAAGCAAACAATTTTGGCTAGACCCGGCCAAAATGTTAGGTCTGGGCCACGAATCTTAATCAAGAAAAAATGATCAAATCCAGAATCAGTATTTACCTTAAAGGCCTGATTTACATCTCCAATGTAAAAAAAAAAAAAAGAACTTGTATGTCTCTATTGGTCCATTACCTGAGGTCACTGAGGGGATCTTGTAACTGGAGGTGATACGGTAATAAGGGGGGTTGTCCATGTGGGTCACAGCTGAGCTGACGGGCTCAGTCAGCTGAAGTTCCCACATCAACTCCTCGAGCAGCTGCATAGTTTTATCTCTGCCCAAGTAAACCACCACTCGTTTCACCTGAGGACACGGGAAAAATGTTAGAAACAAATGCCACACGTCTCCCACGGTTCCTAAAAGAAAAAAACAAAACAAAGTGTTGTAGCTTACGTAGGGCAAGAGGCTGGGGTCACTGCTGACCCCGGATATACTGATGAGGAAGTGCAGAATGATTCTGAGGTTCTTTGGCCAACTGTCTGCTAACGTCGTCCACACGTTCTCGATTTCCGACCAAGCAAATTCATCTCCGTACTGCAAAAAACAGACATCGATTGGGATTCTCAGCATGTCGGATTCGTAGCGGGGGGGTGAAGCCGTCTCACCTTAGCGGTCATAAACATGAGGTTGTTTAGCACCATGGTCGTTGCACGAGGGGATCCCCACCCCTCTCCACGGAGCCAGCGGCGACTGTTCACCATCATGATCTCTTGGTCTTGGCCATCCTCCTCTTCCTCACCGCTGCCGCAGTCCTCCGGCCGCCTTGTGGTCGGCTTGAATTCCACCAGCTCCACGTTGTTCATCCACGGCAGGAGGTAGTGCAACATGACTTGACGGCCACCAGGATGTGCTGTTTGGATACGCTGGCTGACTTCTGCGATTTGGACAGTCACATGGTAGCAAAAATATGATTTCAAAAAATCCAGAAATGACACATAGTAGTGTTTGTACACTTTTCCCACAGTTAAAATGAAGCACTTTTCAAGCATTTTCAAGGTAAGTTTTCAAACTTTTGGAAATAAAACAATACATATAAACTAAAAAAAGACAGTTTCAATTCACTACTGTATGACACCATTTATTACTGTTATTAATAAGGCTTTTGTGGAATTATTCTACATTCTTCAGCAGGGACAAGGTCAGCTAAAATATAGCAAAATTCGATGTTTTGAAATGTCTCTCCCTGATCTGAGAACAAAACATAAATGTAACAAAAAGAAATGCCCCAATTTCAATAACATTGTTCAACATATAAAAAAATAAGACAATCTTTACTTCAATTACACACATCCAAGGTTAACTCGAGAAAACTTGCTGGGTCTGGTGGATGGGCGCAAGGGCAGTCATTCATTAAGCGACCCGTCGTGTTTTTGAGTTTAAAAATGTTTAAAGTTGACATGAAATTTGAAAATATCACTTGATAATTATGTATTATCAAAAGATTGGAAGAATAATACTTGAACACGAACTATAAAGTTTTAAAAAATGACTTAAAAAAAATAAGCAGGGGGCACAAGTAAAGCCTGGTAGCTACACTGAGGAAAACCCTGCAAATCAATGATTCATTAGGAATATTCAAAAATAAAGCAAAAAAATGATGTACAAAATGCTTTTGCTATTTTTTCTGGCATTTAGCAAATAGAAACAAACCGTGTAGTTTCAATATCAAAAACTTTCAAATACTTTATACAGAAATCAAGCACTTACCACATTCCTTGAAAACACCTAATTGAAATTCAAGCATTTTCAAGGATCTCAAGAAGCAGACAAACCCTGCATTAGCACTGCAGCACAACCATTTTATCTCACAGCAAACCATCCAGCAGTGTTTTGTTAAGTAGCTGACCTGAGAAAATAGGCAGAGTGAGCTCCGGGTACGTCCTCGCGAGCTCCTCAGAAAGCTGGTAGTAAGACACGGAGTACAGGTGTGGAAGCGGCGAGGGAGGAGTCAAGATGCCATCTGTTCGCTGGATCTCCAGCTTGTGTGCATAACGGAAAAGCTTTGGCTCCAGGATCTGTTTCACACACGCAGCGGTGAGAACGTCTCAAAAGTCGAAGGGAAAAAATCCCACCAGAAGCATTGAATGAACACGAACCAGACTGACCTGTAACAGCTGCATGGCTACCTCGTAGATTTCCCTGGAAGAATCAGCTGCCTTGAACAGAATCAGGTTCAGCAGCACCACAGTATCAAACTGATAATCCCTAAAAGAAAGAAAAAAGAAAAAAAAAAACAAGTTGCTTGACAGACAAACAACCCAGTAAAAAAAGAAATCGAAGTTCATCCTGCTAATGCGTAGTACCTGTTATGAAAGACGCTGGCGATGGCCTTGAAACAGCCAGCAGCTACGCGCCGTGAGCCGGTGTAACATCGGTCCACGGCCCAAAACATGAGGTTGCTCTGGTCTGGGTTGAGCTCCAGCAGCAACATCACGGCCTCGCAACCCAGCTGGTGGACCTAAAGGTGACCGCAAACAAAAATATTTAAACTGTGACGCCGCATCTTCAGGTGCAAAAAATGGGATTTTGATATAATATATTAAAAATTATAATAATAAATAATATTCAGCAAAGTTTGTGCTGTAAATATAGATCAGAAATGTCAACAAAGTTGAAAAACAAGAACCTGGGGCGCAACTTTGAATGTCTTGTGTGAAAATAAGAGATTAAACGGTCGTGTCAAGACAAAATTTAAGGCTTGCAATTAACGTATTAAAAGTCGACTTTTATATATAGATAAATTTGAGGTATTTTAAGGCCTTATTTTTAGATACATGAATGTAAGGCTTTTTAAGG
This sequence comes from Xiphophorus maculatus, assembly GCF_002775205.1. NCBI lineage: Eukaryota > Metazoa > Chordata > Actinopteri > Cyprinodontiformes > Poeciliidae > Xiphophorus > Xiphophorus maculatus. The sequence goes on along the minus strand of NC_036451.1, from coordinate 23,431,947 downwards.
ATGCCCTGTTTTAGAGATTTATTGGAGGTTACTGAACATCCCAACCCTTTTCGATTCCCCAGATGGTGGTAGTTTTGGTCACAGGTTTGGTCAGTTAAGTAAAAATGTGTGTTCCAACAAGACAATAATATCAAACATAAAAAGTAAAACCTGATTTTGGAATCATAATGCAACTAAAAGTCCTGCTTAAAAGCTGTGTTTAAGCTAACAAAACATCAGATTTACTAGTTCTGCCGAGAAGAATGCCCAAATTATCCAGCCACATTTATAGTATAATATTCTACATTCCTACAAAACGTCTAACCAAATATTTCTGGTGAAGTATACATGCATTTGAGTCAGAACGTTTAATGTAGAACATGTTTGGGATAGAGAAAATCCATAATAAATGCAAAATTGTGCACCCAATTCTTGCTTTTGAATCCCATGGGGGTTGGAAGTATAACCTTTATGGGGAAAAAAAAATTAAAAGCACAAAATTTCTACAACCTTCATGCCAATATTGAAAGTATGTAGACTTCTGAATGTATAAAAAGCACCATACTAGTTTTTGAAAAAATATTCTTGAATTTAAATGGGAAAAGCTGGATCAGTGGTTATTTTAGAGTCCATCACAACTACCAGCAACATTTTGCTCACCTTCTTGTCCTGTGAATCCAAAATGTTGTCCAGCCACTTGTAGAGGTAGCCATCAGACGACAGGCCGACGTTGTCGGCTACGGGTCCGCAACACAACACGGCAGACATGGCCTGAACAATAAAACGCAAATTAGCTCTCAGAGCGGGTGGCGCAAGAGGTAAAAGCAGACGTCAGCATCACAAAACGCTTACCTTCAGCGCACAGTACTGATGGCGATTGATCTGCATATTTCTGTCACTATAGCGATCCAGAGGAGTGAACATGATGCTGAAGGGTCCGGCCCAGTGACTAAACAGCATGAAGAGACTGTGCCGAAGTGACTGCTGAGGGAAGATGGTTCTCCTCTGGTTTACTGCAAAAAAAAAAGTTAAGTTTTATTGTTTAAATTTCACCTGACAGTCAAGAGCGTAGCTTAAACGTACCTGGAACATTCTGAATGATATTGGCCACCAGTGCGCTGAAGTGAGAGCGGATGTCCTTCAGCGTGTCAGAGTCCTTGTCGTTTTCCGCCTCCAGCAGCTGCCTGGTGAGGTCCACGTACTCGAGCAGCGTGCTGTTCAGAGAGTGGCTCTCACCATCCAAACCTCCACTGGATCTGGAAACCCCCCGCCCAAAAAAAAAGCATCCCGGAGTTCATACAGTGGCTTTCTGAGAGAAGTCTCAACGGCTTGGGTTACGTACATGTGGCTGATGACGCCAGCGTCAGCGAGTAACTCAAATATCCGGACCAGCTGGACCCTGAGGATGTCCCGACGCCTGCGTCGCTTCATGTTCTGTAAATGATTGAAACATTTTCATTCGATTCAAGTGTCACATAAATAAAAAAGTTTGACTGAATAATTTGACTTTTAAAGTTATCACTGAACCACACTTACTTCTGGTCTTCTTTCCAGAGCTTCTTTTATGATTGGGTTTAGCTCCTCTATTAGTTCTCTGAAGGATGGAAGACGTGCATGTCAATAAAAGTATAAATGTATAAAAAAAACTACAAAATGCACATCCAGGTTCCCACATATTTTTCATTTTAAATTTTTATTCTTTACAAATTTAAATATGTAGAGTTAATTTTAATCAGTTTTTTTAAGTATAGAAAAAAATTTTCACTTAGATGGGGTGAGCAGAGAGATGAATGGATGGCAAAGGAAACATAGTCTGGAAATATAAATATCATTCATACTCTTTTGGAAAATACTTCAATAAGTGCTGTGGATTTATCGTATTGTTGATTATTTATCTTGATAAATTTCTTAGAATAATGACTTTGATTTATAGGCGTCGCAATAAATTCCAATTAATGATATTGAAACATTAGACATTATTGTCAGGACTGTTATTTTTACCATTTTCTCCACTGGTTGTTTAATTAGAGCAACAATAAATTTGAAGATAGGATTATATGCAGTTACTGTGTGAAGTGTAATGATACAAACATTTCTTTATGTGACTGATGTCTCCACTTTTATCATTATCACGAAAGTACCACAAAATATTGTGATAAAAATTCAATTCCATAATTATCCAGAAAGTGTAAGAACCCTGAGGTACATATAATTATAGATTTCCTATCAATATTTTTTACCTGAAGGCAACAGGGTTGGTCCTGCCAAGCCCCAACACCAAAGACTCTGTGATGTCCATGCTCTCAGAGCGCATCATTGGAACAATGTGTTTAAAGAGGGAAGAGGGGGACTGAGTCCCGACAATCTGCGAACACACACAGACATCGACTTTGGTCACAATGACGCTACTGCACAGTCAATGCTTTATTCTGAACTGTCATTCTTAGTTTGAGCGTGTTCTTCCGACCTTGGAATCGTAACTGTAGCCGCTGTCCGGCGTAGACGCCAGCGTCTCAGGCGGGGAGCAGCGGACGGAGCCGGAGGTGGAGGATGAGGAGGAACACATTGAGGAGGAGGAAGAGGCGGAGCTGCAGCAAAGAATCAGGTAGTTTCTCCAAAGGCCAACGTAGGAATCGCTGCTGTTCAGACTGTTCACCTTTTTGGCATTGATGGGGCTGCTGGAGGTGGACAAATAGAAAACGTCGGGTTGGATTAGTCTGACTTGAGGTTATTGAATGGGGAGACGCAACTCTCCTATTTTCCTTTATCATTTGCTTTCTACACCAACTATTATTTGAAGTGAGTGCGTCACAACATAAGCGGTAACAGGACACAAAGCGTACTTTATGTCAACTTGCGGAGACAGCAGCTGAAGGCGGGTATAGGCAAACATCCAGGCATAGTTGAGGGCGGTGGGGCAATGTTTGGGCAGGTTCTCCTGCCGCAGGTAGCTGGAGAAGCTGATGACCCAGGGGTCCTGGCCCTGCGTAACGTGAGCAAACACCCAGATGTGCGACGGGCTGACCACATCGAACTGGTGGCTGATGGGAGAGGAACTCCATTCTGCTAGTGTTTGAAGCTCGATCCCGCTGGGGCAATACAGCAAGTTGGTCTGTGGCGAAGGGAAGGGCAGGGGAAGATCAGCAGAGTTTCACAAGATGTTTCGTTTGTGCGGAAGTGAGGGAGCGGTCATACCTGGTCAGCTCCGGTTAGGTGGATGAAGCTCTCCAATACAGAAGCACTTAATCTGTCCATTACATCAATAGCCAGTTCCTCATCTCCCTATAGAGATTAGGACACAACAAATGAAGCTTAATTAAACTCAGGAACTCTGCAGGCACACAGCTATTCAATTTTCCATTTATAATAATAACATAGAATGCACAGTCCCTTGCAAAAGTGTTAATGCCCCTGAAACTTTTTCACGTTTGCCTTTTTTATTTGCCAGACCAACACAAAGTAGTGCACAATTATGAAATGAAAAGGGAAAAAAAATGTTTTCAAAATTTTTACAAAGAAAAACCTGAAAAGGGTGTTGGGCAATAATTATTCATCCCCTTTTACTCTGATATCCTTGAATAAAAGTGCAGCCAAATGCCTTCAGCAATCACAGAAGTAAATAAAACAAGATTCCTTCTGTATGTAATATAAACGTAGAGTAAACACAGCTGTTTTGTGAAGGTATCTTTGATCAATTATGACTAACTTCACGGTCTGTGCTTCAGAAAAGGATCTAAAAGTCCTGATTCTGCCATGTATTGCAGTGGGAACAGTATGTCTCCAAGTTTTATCGGCAATATTTGTTTTCCTCTTCGAATTTTGTATTATTATTAAAGGGGTCATATTGTGAATTTTCCAGGCACATAGTGCTATTTCATAGCACAATCAGGTAACTATGTTACCTTTAGTTGTTTTAAAAATGCTTTATATGTCAAACATGACTCCAAAGAAATTCACAATTTGAAACCTTGAAATCAGCTTCTCTCTCGTTCCTGCTCCTTCTGACACTCCGCCTTCAGCACATCATTATGACAATGCTCTTCCATTATGTCATTTACAACAATTCTTAGTAGCATTGGTCTGAGAAGTAGTTTATAACAAGCTCAGGAGACCAGCAGTTCAACCAGGTGTTTGCCAATTGCTGCTGCCAATAGTCTGGAGGAGCTGACAGGGGAGGGGTGTTCTGCATGTGGGAGCTCGGCTGGGAGGCTGCAACTCCAAGTAAGAGCGTTAGGTAAATAGGCGGCACATTTCATCAGGACGCCCTCAAACAACCTAAACGGTTGCCATGGGAGATTCAAGCATTTCTGAAACATCCATGAAAGAATCAAGCCAACACTCCAGGTGCGGTTTTCTTGTAGTAAATCTCAAGAGAGTGAATTTTACATAAAATACCCCCTTTAATATATTTTAAAAAGAATGAATCGTAGTGTAACGTGAATTTTATTTGGTGCTATTAATACTTCTGCAAGGTACTGTGAGCCTGAACTTGTTACCTTGCCGATTCCCAGTGTTGTGTGCAGAGCACGGACCTCCTTTAAGACATTAACAGCTAACTTGCGGGTGGCTGGTCGGCAGCTACAGAGCACAACCAGCGCTAAACCCTCCACAACATGAAGCACGGCTAAAGGTGGGGTGCGCTCCAAAGACAGAGACCGGCTGTTGGTTGAGCCCTTTAAACAAATAGAACAAAAACAAAAAAGTAATAACACCCTTTATTGAATATTTCCAACATGTTGTATGAAACTGTGGTCAAAGAAACCCAAATAACCCACCTGTGTATCATGGCTCTTGTTGTTGCTCTGCACGGCTTGCTTCCACTGGCTGATGAGCTGCAGGAGCATCTTGACTGCGTTGTCTAGCAGCGTGGGATGGACGTCCGTTACCTCTCTGGCTATGAAGTACACGAACCCTGAGAGGACGTCCTCCCGCCACTCTGGGAAATCCACCATGAGGGCCTGAAGAGTCGTGAAGGCAAGGCCACGCAGCTCCTCGTCCATGTGGATGGTCAATCTACGGATGTGGAACGAACAAAAAGGTTTGCACAGGCTTCACCACAGCTCCTAGATTGGAATTAGATGAAGGTTATTGAAGGTGAAGTACTTGGCTAGGAGCTCTATCAGCTCTTGTCTGCTCATGCCGTCTGGTATCAGTCTTGGGATGGCGGCCACGCATGTCCGGAACAGATCGATCTTTGGTTTTCTCTCCCCCCTGCGGCACAGTTCATAAAAAGCTAAGCCATAGCCAGCAGGAAACCGCACGCATCAAAGTTGTGCTTACATACGTAATCATGTCTTCAGGCTCTTTGTTACACATCTGAACACTTGTCATGCTCATGGAGCGTCCCACTTCCTTGTCCAGGTGACGCAGGATGTTATCCAAGGCCTTTCTTACTTGCGGATAGTACATTGACATACCTGAGGAAATACCCAGCGATCTTAGAACATTAAATATCCATGTGCAACGTTACTTGTCCAAATATCAAACCTACCGATCACTTTTGCTTCCTCGTCAGTAAGTGTGGTGTTGAGAAAGATCTTTTTGACACGCAGAGTGTTCCCAGAAGGCATGATGATCCCGGTCGTAGGCATCGGAGGCTCGCCGTCTTTCTGCTGCAGGCTGTCAGCAATCACCAAGAAGGCTCGCAAACCAATATTCATCCTCTGGTGGGACAGAAAACGTAGGAAGAAGAGAAATAGGGGTGAAACGATGGAAGTAATCGACAACTAATCTAGTAATCCATTAATGAGCATGTAGCCTCAAAAATAGCTTGCTAAAATAGAATAATCATTAGTTGCAGCAATAAACAGAACCCCACACCAACAGTGCCCATGTTTAATTCTCATCTATTCTTTACCTCTGGATTGATGGTGAATGTTTTGTGAGACTTGCCCACACACAGCAGGTCATAGATGATTTCCTTCATAGCAAAGTCCAGTCTTTCCTGCAGAAACCAACAACAACAACAACAACAAAGTTAAACACAGTCAGGCCTATGTGGTGTGTAAACTATTCTTTAAAAGAATTGTGTTCCAGTCAGACCTGGGCTATGAACTGGATGATCTTGACAAAGATGTTGAGGGGCGTGTCTCTGGGCACCACACTGCGGGAGCCTTTGGGGAAAAGTGCTGACACGATGCTGAGCAGTCGGCTGAGGAGTAGAACAAGGTAATAAGCATATACAGCAATGAATGACACCAGCTTCATATGGTCATAAAATGTTTGGTTTTTTTCACCTTATTACATCAAACTTGATGTATTTTAGAGGGATTTTATGCTATATAGAACAGGATTCGCACAGTTTTCCTACAGTAAATTTAAAGCACTTTTCAAGCCTTTTCAAGGTAAATTTTCAAACTTTTCCAGCACCACACTTTTCTAGATAAAACACTACAAATGAACTGAAAAAAGAGTTTTACAACATTATTATATGATATCTTACAATTATTAATAATATCTTGTGACAGCGTTGTACAGCAGGGACAATGTAAACTAAAATATAATTTTTTTTATTTTGCTTTCAAATGTCTCTCTTTCACACACCATACATGCACCTGACTGGTCAGAGAAAGTTAAAAACAAAAACTCAAAAAAACAAAACAAACAAAAAAAATGTCCACGCAAAGTTTTCTGGAATTTAGCAAATAGAAATAATTTTGGTATTTATAATATAAAATGACCAAAAACAGGAGAAGTTTGGTTTGATTTGACTGCAGACAGTGAGGAAAAAAATGTGTCTGTGTATTTTTTACATTTTTAAATATCTGGTTTTAACAGTAACTGACGCTTTCCAAAATTAGGTTTTTAATTAAAGCTGCACACTTTCAAGAACTTTACACAGACGTCAAGCACTTTCTAAACCTTGAAAACACCTAAATGAAATGTTTTATGAACTACAAAAAAATCTGAAAAGTGTGGAGAACAATTGTATCCAGCCTTCATTACGCTGTAGATTCTGGTTTGCATTTGTTAAGCTATGTGTTTATGCGAGAAACTGTTTTTAATAGGAACAAGTTGCACAAAAATTGATTGGGTGGGAGCATTTACATGGTTATGCAACTGACCTCTGTGTGACAGTGTTACTCTCACACTTGATTCTGATAATGTAGACCCACAACAGCCTGTAGAGCGACTCCAGCGCCACGCGGGACATTTTGGGATCTTTATTCTGTGGATGGAAGAAAAAAACAAAACAAAAAAAACATAATTGTCTCAGATATTGTATGTTGAGAGCTTCATTACTCACCTGAGAGACCAGAGATATATGAAACATGTTGCAGCTGTATACAGACAGTCACTCTTAAACACAGCAATACAATTCAACATCCCGCCATTTGAAGTTGTATTTAACTATATATTAATGATGCCACACATTTACACATGTTGGATCAAAACTTTCACTCTTTCCAATCAAAACACTTCATAATTTATTATCAAAGGTCGTACGTAATCAAGTCTTTCACCAGATTACCACTACACAAACACTATAAACACGATAACAACGCTTCAGTTTAAACTGATGTGTCAAATTTGCAGGTAAATGGGATTTGTTCAATGTGGTTTACAAACAACATGGCAGTTTTTTAGCACAATTGTATTCATATTTCAGCAAGAACATCCAACAAATTAAATGACTGGGAAGGAAAACCTCATTTGTCAAACAGAGTTGCTCAATGTGAGCCATTCTGCTAATTTGCTATATTAATTATTGTATTAAAAGACTTAAACAGAACTAGCAAATGAAATCAACTGATCAAGTTTCTTGCAAAACATACAAGTTAGTAAAAGCCACCCTCACCTAATAAGGGAACCGTAACTACCTGAGAAGAATACTCAAACCTAAGTAACCTTAAGCATAATGACAGATTAAATGCAGACTTATAATTTTTTTTAATGCCGTTTCTCATCTGCTTGTTATACTTTCTGTTTTCTGCATTTTAAAACAAAAACAATTATACCAATTTTGCCCGTCAAGGCAGGAGCAGCAATAATGTTGTGCAACATGCAAAGACAACTGGAAGTACTGCGTCAGAACTTTTCCAGTGTAATGGACCTCAGACGCTTCTACAGAAGAGTTACATCAGTTGTACACAACAGCAAAGGAGACATCAGATGTAAATTCCCAGTAGTGGGAAGTGCCGTTGTGAAGGAGCATAACGTAGAACAAAGCATCAAGCACACATTTGACACTGCATGAGTGATATGACTCAATACAATGGAAAGGAGAAACTAGGATTTCAATAAAGTCAGAAAAGACTTTAAAGACTTAACAGAAAGAGTGTTAAGAGTTATGGGGATCCAAACGAAACTCAAATACTCATGAAATAATGAAATATGCAACAGAATACAGAGAAACAAATCCCAGTCCTTAAATATTGTTCTGTGGTTTTCCTATTTAAAAATGGTTTCTGTTGGCTCCACAATGCAAACAGTTGTTCTCCACACACAAAAAAAAAGTTAATAGATCTGCTTGGATTTCTTTTTCTCCATTTCTCTACGCCATAGTTATGTAAAAATGTCTTTAACCATCTCTTTGTAGATCAAACCACGTCTATTCTTAAGAGATTTTGTGACAAATTTCTAACTTTGCTTTTTCAATTTTTGCTAAGGTAATATGCAAATGACAACAAAATGCTTTTCCTACCCTATGCATAAATTAAAAGTTGACCCTTTCAGCTTTGAAATGTTTATAGAACAACTATGTTCTCAAAAACAGTCTAAGATAATACTACAGGAAAACTGTCCAGGTGTTTAGACAGGTATTTTATGTATTTTCTGCAGTTTTGGAATCGGTTTATAACCATTTGATCAGACAGATGTTAAAAGAAAGAGAGATTCACTGCATCCTGGAAATTGAGCTGCTAGAAAAATTGTGAAAGTCGTAAACCATCCTACAGCAATAGTCTTCAGTCAGAGGCATCTTCGGATTTGTTGTGAGTCTGACTGCTACCGGACATCCTTCCTGCCCAGATTCAATACATAAATGTTGAGTTACAACATTTACTTTATCCTTTGGGATGAATAAAGTATTTTCTAAATCAAATTTGTACAAATAAAACCCAACAATCGCAGCATCTCTTTTACTCGTTTAAAAAGACAAACTACAGCTCCTAAACAAACTGTCTTATTTGGCACTCTAAAAACAACAGTAAGATGTTCTGTCAAAACAACAGCTGTGTCCAATTAAATATTAGAGTTTATTATCTTCCCATAACATCAGTGTTGTGGGAAGATGTGAGACATTAGACATTAGTGAGGTCAGCATAACCAACTATAAACAGCAGTCTTTCTGTGTATTCCCTATAGAGTAAATCAACCTGAGGCAATCTTTTGGAAAACTTCCACATTAGCTAACATTTCCCAATCCAGAATGTTCTGTGATAGAAAAAAATGGAATAGCTGCCATACTTCTGAAAAAAAGGAAAAAACTTTTTGTATAAGTTTTTGCGCTTCAGCCTGCTTCATTTTTAAACACCTTCCTAATACTGAAAATAGCTGAGTCTTCTTAATGCAATAACAACTCCACACTGAAGAGTGTTTGGTGTGCTTAGACACACTGATAAGACAGAATAAAAACATGTTTCAAGAATAATGTTTTCTAATTCATCTCACCAAAATAGCTTTTGAATATAATTCGCATTACTGTTTGTTTTTTTAAAATCACAACAACGTAATAAGATTATTATTAATGGAGTACTTTCTATCAAGTAAAACATTTTTGTCACTTTTCCCCAAAAATGTATCTACAATTTAAAGAAACCAATGAGCACTTAAGAACTCATTTTCTCACCTTCTGGCAATAATCAGCAGTGCTGCATGAAAACAAACTGCTTTAAACACACAGAGCAACCTCACAACTTCTAAGCAGTTCATGTGTTGAACTTCTGTGTTGATGCTGCGCTTCACTATAACGCCACAACAGCAAAACTCAACCCTTCATCCAAGCGAGCAGCGCTTTACTGTCTGCCCACCGTCCTGATTTTGGACCGTAATGGGAGGAGGGGGGAGCACCCGGCTACGCACTGACACTGGACAACTCACCTGCAGTGTCTCAATCTGCTTTCTGATGCTGTTGTTAGATGGCATCTGGAGCGAGTCAACGTGAGAAAAACATAAAATGACAGGAAACAAAAGAATGGTTTGGGGAGGGACACATGCAAGTTATTAACAAAAACAGAACAAATATGACAAGAAAAGCACAAACTAGCTTAACGGTAAAGTTGCAAAAAAAAAAAAAAAGCTGTGATGAACTGTTCGACATGCCGCTTGTGAATCAAGTTGCATGTTAGCATTACCTATGTGACAGTCCAGGTTAAGTAAAATGCTTTTCACTGTAGAACACATATACTAGTGTATGATTGCAAACAAAACTAAGGTGTGTGCTGCAGTTTGGGAATCAGACAAGGAGACGAAGAAAGAACAGACAGCAGTGACTTCAATAGAAAGAGGATGACATGAAACAGTCAAATTTACTGCAGCAGTGCCTGCCTCTTCCAGCACACATACAAGCAGCCACGACCGATTTAGTGCTTGATTCAAACCCACATCCAGCAAGCTCAAAGTGTCCCATTTTAACCCTGTGGGTACCATGCTTTATGAATTACAATTGACCAATTACAATTACAAATGCAATAATTAGTTAAAAGAGGAATATTTTCCAGTCTGACTGTGAACATTAGGTTTTAAATGGGTCATTACATTTCATGTGTTTAATTTAGTATTACATTTAATGAGGGATGGATTAGGGCTGCAACAGTTAAACGGATTAATCGTGATGAATCGATTGTAGAAATAATTGTCAACTAATTTAGTAATCGACTAATCGTTACTTTGTCTGTCAATATGTTTTACCCAAAACTCCTGAAGTGGCATTGTTTTCGCTTTACATGTTCCTAATTCCCTAAAGGAAAGCTATATTATTGAATTCTAGGCAATACAAAGTTATCTTATTATAAAATTTTTGCATCTTTTAAAGTATTTATAATTTTGTATAAAAAACATTAGAAGGTTCAGTTAAAAATATACAGAATGCGAAAAAAATTTTCTTACAGATTAACTGATTAATTGACAGAATAATCGATTCCTTAGGTAATTGTTTTTAATGTCTCAGAGTAATTTCAGGAGTCAGCAGTACACACAGAATTAAAACCACTGGATGGAGCAGAACATGAAAATCACAAAAATCATCACTACGCTTTCAGGCAACTCCACAGGCCTATTTCAAACAATTGAGACACTGATTTTAAAAGCTAAAATATACATTCCACTGGAAATGATCACCACAATGATTGAATGACGGCCGCATTTCGACGTTCCCCAAAAGATCAAACAAAATCCACAAGGGGTGATCAGTGTGTAGAGGAGGAGAGGCTCATTGAGTCCGTCAGTCAGTCAGTCAGTGATCTGGTCAATCAGTCGCTGGGTTCAACGGTCAGGAGCAAGAGGAAAACAGGCTTGATCCGTTTGTAATTGGTTTACAAAGAGTCAATAAGAGACCTGAGGTAAAACAGCACTTGAGATGTGATCGTATGCATGCATGCTGAGGCATGCTGGGGCTTTGCAAACCTTTAAAGCACAGTTTTCAACTCCACATAATTGTTTATGACACGTTCGCTCATTTCAATTCTTTTATTTTTTTTTTTGTAAAAGGGGGCATTGTGTTTTTAGGAAATCAAGTGCTATTCTGTTCAGATCTGCTTTATTGATGATTAAAAGGGAAAGCACATTGTGATTTTGTAGACAAAAAACGCAGAGCACACAACTCAAAATCAGAACAACTTACTTAATGCTGCAACATATTTACGAATTATTACCTGTCCTATCACCAGTAGGTCATTTTCAAAGATACACATACTTGGAGACCAAGCTAAATAAACTCTGTAAATGAGTGTGAATTAGTCTAGTATTGGCATTTTCTTAATTTTATCTTCAAAAACTGAAAATGCTCAGCTGGAGTTTCTACAAGCTAGTTAAAATCAAGTGTAATAGTGTCTAGAGTGACTTCTGAAATGGTTTAACTTGAAGAATGCTTATTAAGATTTCTTAAGTGAATTCTGTGTAAATTGCGGTCGGCATTACCTTCAGGTGTGACAGGCAGTTCTGCAGGAAGATGTGCCAGTTGTTAAGGAAGAACTGCTTCTGACTCACACATAGCAAGCACGTTACCAAGGGATAAAGAGCCTGGGGAGGAAAAAAACATTAGATAATGACTTGTTTATTAGGTTCGAAAGATCTCAGCGGGCATGTGGAGCTTTTTATTGTTACCAAAGAGTGCTTCTTTCTGGAACTGAGGTCAAACGTCGTCTGGTAAAGCATCTCCACAAACGTTTTTAGGCACGGCACGTTGACTTCATTTTTCACCGCCTGAAAACGAGTGAAACGTTCATCTTAACTGAAGACGAAAACAAACAAACAAACGAACAAACAAAAGAAAAACATTCAACTTTCATGTAAACAGAACAGCATTTTGAGCGTGACTTACAGCTGCGACAGGAATGAGGATTTCAACAAACAGACCAGCAAGAGCGTGCTTCACGTCTTTATCCTTGACTTCAAGGAAATACTGGGCACATTCCTAAAGCATAGAGGAAAAAAACTAAAATGTAAGGAATAAAACTGATCTCTGCAAAACACACAAGTGCTTTTGGTAATCAGGAAACATACAAGTCACGCCAACAACACCACTCCTAAGAGAAGAAGTTGTTACTGAAGGAAAAATACTCAGAGTTGGCTAATTTAATTACCAGTCAGGTGTCTAAACAGAAATGTTAGCAACTCTTTGGAAATCATCACTTTGTTTACTATAAAGACATTTTATTGCTAAGATAAATGGGCTACATTTTCAATTCATCTAGTATGTAGAAAACATAATTTTGTTGTCATTTAAAGTTCCTGAAGAAACACTGGAATTGGCTAAAACTGATGGAGAGGTCCAGGCTTCTTAAAGTCAGTGACTGAAAATGAGTTTAAGAAATGTCTGATCAGTGTATCTCTAGCCAAACATGACAAAAACACAATATTTAAATAAGATTTAAATATTATTTCTCATTTTCTTTAGGTTATTTGATCCTACAATCTATTTCGAATAGACTACAAATATACAGTAAGTATAACATGTCTCATAACCCACCATAAAGTTCACATTGGAGCCAAAGAATGCATTTTTTTATGACTTTAAGGAAAACGTTCTCAGCAGCCATATCACCCAGTTTGTTCTCAAAGACATTGAAATACTGTTATCAGTGTAATATTGACTTCTGAGGAAGTACAAGTCCAAAAACAAAGGATACAGGAAGGAAATAACTAAAATCCTATATGAAGGCGACATGATATGTGCCAACTTTTTAAGCTCAACAGGTTGTATTTGGAAAACTTCGACTGTAGCTTTAAGTGCCATGACTGTAGAGACGTTGTGTCATTAAAAATAAGAACAGAGGGAAACAAGAAAGAAAACTAGTGGATGATGTAATTTAGTCGCCACCGCCACAAATTTTACCTGCATGAACTGAAAAGAAGCCTCAAAATCCTCCACCGGATACATTTTGACCCGAAAGAACTTCATGCCCATGATGAGACTGATAATGCTCTGCAAGACGTATGGACTCTGCTCCTTTTGCCGCAGCTCCTTCAATTCTGTGATGAATTTTTTCCTCACTGCCTGAAACCTGAACAAACATGGACAAAGACATTTGTCGATGCTCACAATTCAATACTCCCACCATAAAGAAGAAGTAAAAGATAAAAAAGAAACAAAAAAACTATATGTGGCTTAAAATTAAACTTCAGGACACTCACTTTGACTGTGTAAGAACTCCTATGACCTCAGCATACAAGTCTGCAATGATGTGCACATTCCCAGTGTTGGGGCCACTGTATCTGTAAAAGATTAAAAAGGTATGTATTCAAATCTTCAAATTATCACATTACCTTGTCAGTCTCTGGAATTATGGGTCCTTACCCCTCTTTGTGTTTAAAGTGCTTGAAAGCCAGGTTTAGAACTTCATGTACTAAAACATCCGGCACTGGATGAAGAGGAATCTGTGGCGTAAACATGGCATCATTAGTCTTATTAGAAGCATTGATGGTCCGTCTTCTTTCTTCTTTCAGCCCTTCATTATCTTCCCCGCATTAGCAAAAGCCAAGGACAACACAGCTCGGGTCTCCAAGGACTGGCATTCTCCTCCGAATGGAGCTTTGATTTGAACAATCTACTTTAGAAACACTCTCAGCTGGAAGTTGGTGCGTCGCCAGCCGCCGCATTTACTATCTCTGTTCCCAGGCAGGAAAAGTCATTGTGCCAGCATTAGCGAATTTCTGAGCTGCCGAGCGCAGACACCTGGTAAACAATAAATGTCTTGGCTTACAAATTGCCGGCATGTCAGATCAGGAGAGCTGGGGGTAAAGTGGTCAAATAAACAGCCACAGAGGCAAATTAGAAGCAGCATTTTCTGAAGGAGAATGAGACACATTTCTGAATGTCCTCAATAAACTGAGATCTAAGACTATGCAGTGACAAATGCATTAATACCACAGACACAACTAACCCACAATAAGAAGCAACTACAACATAAAATATAATAGTTGAGAATTTATGTTTTTGTTTTGTTTTTTTTGTTTCTTGTTTTTTCAAAAATTGAAAAGGACATTTGATACCCTGTCAGATCTACAGTGCGTGGATTTTGACTCCAACATGACTCCAAATTACTTTGAGCATTTCTAAAATATGTGAGAAAAAAAATCAGCTCTGATTTAGGAGTTTGTCAATGTTATTTGGCAAATTATTGGCCGGTGTTTACGAGGCAGCCAATCCAGGAGCACTTTTTAAATTTCTTAGCGCTGATAGGTTTACGTCACAAAGCAATGAAATTAAAGATGGAAAATGTTAGCATCTGTAGTAGTGCCAAGGCAGTTTCCACTGTGTATTTTAATGCATATTGAGGTATATTTGCTGTTTAAACTGTTAAAATAAGCGGTTATAAGCGGATTTCAGCTATTTGCAGGTGATTATGGTCCTTGAGCCCCACAAATACCAGAGGAATTTGCATAATCAAATTAACATGCATTCCCACACACTCTGATAAGATACACTAATCTGCTGTTTCTATTTATTTATATTCCAACTATAGAAAATACTTTACAAATAGTGGATAATATTTCACTGAAGCAACAAAACTGGATTGCTCACCTGTTTTAGAACTTCCACTGAAACTAAACAAAAAATAAAATCTATAGCTAAGTCCCGTCGTTCTAGAAGGTAATCTTTATCCCGGTGCTGTTCATCCCTGCAAACCAGCAACAAATAATTAATTGTACACAAAGTAGCATTTGGTAGACAGTCATTTTGTTCAAGGTGAAAAATGAGAAGGCAAGAAAGGAAAAAAAAAAGAAAAACTACAGAAGAAAGGATGCGCTCACCCTTTTGATTTTGTACTAGATCGAGGTCGGTACTCGTAAGACTCATCTTCAGTGCCGCTCTGCCGCCGGTACCAGTCGAATAGTGTGCGCAGGAGGGAGGGTAAACAGTGTTCTGCTATAGAGCTCATAGAGCTTATTAACTAAAAAAGATACGGATAAAAAACGAGGAAACTTTAGAACACTTTTATAACCAGTAAAATATGCAAACACTGCCTGAAAAACATCGTCATAGAACACCATGAACGTTGTTCAACTGAGAGCAACTACAGTGCATGTTTTTACATTGACTACTCAACCACATAAACACTAAATTACATAATAAATCTACTTGTGAATATGTTTAAAAAGCAATGAGTTTTCTGAATGTTTATAAAAAAAAAAAAACAAATACCATTACAGATGTGTACAAAAGAAGAGGGGGAAAAGAAAAAAAAAAAATTGGTGCCTCTGTTAGAATTGGCCGCAAAACTTTGCAAAAAGTATTCGCCTCATCAAATTTATCACAGCTTGTCAGCTTCAGCAGCCCCAAATTTCAATTTAACTTGTTGGGCTTTTATGATTTTATGGTATGGTCAGATGACACCACAAATACTCCACACTATTAAAAAAAAATAACACCTTGAAAAAAAACAACAACAAAAAAACTATCACCACAGTGAAACACAGAGGTGGCTGCATAATGCTGAGGGGATTCTTTTCTTTATGAGGTGGAGCTAAGCACAGGGCAACCATGGAAACGGCGTGCTAGAGGCTGCAAAAAGCAGACCGGGAAGTTTATGAACCTGCCAGGAGGAGAAAGACTTCCTTAAGCTGAATGGAAGGCAAGGATGCAACGATATGAAAATTTGGGCTGATATTGATATCCGATATTAATATTGCTGCCAAATATTATATATATTTTACTACCATTTTGACAGCTTGAAAAAAAAAATTACCATACAGCTAACTTTGATAAATATACTTCTTAATATTGACCTACTTTTTATTTATCAAACCGACACTGGTATGTTAAAAATAAAAATAAAATAAAATCAGGCGATACCGATGTTGATGTTGATATAACATATATCGGGCATCCCTACTGGGGATGCCCGATATACGGTTTAGGTCAAAGCATATTCCTGAATCAAAACAACCAAGTCAAAGTCCAGACTTGAATCAATTTAACAATCTGCTGCAAAATGTCTAAATTGTTATTTAATATTAAATAAGGACTGGCAAAAGTTTAGCTCTTACATGTGGCGGAAAGATTCCTGAAAAGACGCAGCTCTATAATGTCCCACCTCCTGGAGGCTGAATAAAAATCGACACTAATGTTTTCTGATTTTTCTTCCAAAAAAACTATAAAAAATTAATAAAAAAATAAGAAGAATAAAAAAAACGCCCACATTTAATTTTCCTTCCACGTCAAAGTTAACCTCTCTGTGCTGATCTGTGACATTAAGTCCCACTGTAGCACATTTAAGTTTATTGCTGCAACATGACAAAATGTGAAAAAAGGGTGTGAATCCTTTTGCTAGACACTTATAACACTTGAATTGAAGTGGTCAGTGCGCTTTAAGTGTTTAGCTAGGATTTTTGTGAGTTTAAAGGGCCAGTACAGTGGAGAGAAGACGGCGCCTGATGGACGGTCGGCAGAAGAGTTATGTAATTCCTCCATCTGCCCTTATGGCGCTGGCCAAATACATTCCAGCACCCGATGCAGATTTACTGCTGAGGATGACACAGCGATTCTACGCACTCACTTTTGGCTCTATATGCTCCCCTCGCTCTCTCTCCTTCTCTCACTCACAATGGGGACAGCTGGATCTATACCATATCCTCGCTGGCTTTGTGTTTTGCTGAACAAAGCATTCAGCAGCAGGCAGGCCTATTGTACAGAGATCTGCAGCAGCTGCAGATGAGGCACAGACAGCCCATTGAGGGGTGGGGGGATTGATTGGGAGACTCAAATGCTGCATACACATACAGAGGTGAGGGAGTAGCTGTTGGTGAGAGTGTCACATTTATACATCTATATGAGATGTCAGTTCTTTATGAGGGTTATTATGGGATCAACATCGCTTTGTCCAGAGAGGCAATTTAAGAAGTTTTCTTCTCTGATATGACTCGTGTTATGACAAAAATTACCAGGGGAGGATGTTGAAATACCAAAAAAAAAAAGGCAAAAAGAACAGCAAGTTAGAGGACTAATTAAGCAAACGTTTATGGACACTACAACAACTGTAGCTCTGGAGAATATTGTTGTCCCTTTATAATAGTTTTGTGTTGTAACTGCACTGACCTGATCAAATTGTGCGTCTTCCCCCCTCTGGAGAGATCGAGACAGCGGTTTCTCCTGTTAGAAACACAGAGGGGAATAAGCTTGTTACTAATTTCAGGCTTTGTACAGATTTCCCAGAAAGGTTTGAAAATGCACTTTTTCAAGCATTTTCAAACTTCTCCACCACCACACTTTGGAGATAAGCTAAAGTAACCATCAAATATAAGAAAATGTTATGTTTTGAAAAGTCTCTCACACACACCTTATACAACTGACTGGTCTGAGAACAAAACAATAATTTGGCAAAAAAAAAAAAATCCCCAGTTTCAATAATGTTGTATAATGTATAAAATATAAGTTAACCTTTATTTCAATTACACAGATTAATAACTCGCTGAGCCATTAGGAGTATTAAATATTCCGTACAAAGACACAAATCTAACTGACCCAAAACAATAAAAGTCTGGTCTAATTTAACTCCATACAGTTAGACCATATACTTTTTAATTAGTTGTATGAAAATATCTGGTTTCAACTGTAAACAACGTTTTCCATATTTGGGTTTTTGATCAAACACGGCGCAGTTTAAATATCAGGCACTTTTAAGGACTCCATACAGAATTCAAGAACTTTTCAAACCTTGGAAAGATCTCAATAAATCTCAAGCATTTTCAAGAATTTCAAGCACCTTTACAAACAGTATAAATTTGCTAGTAATTTATACCAGCAAACCTTCAGTCAAGCTAAAAAAAAAAAAAAAAAAGAGCCTCTACCTTCACATCCTTTAGG
The DNA here is from genome assembly GCF_002775205.1 of Xiphophorus maculatus. Classification (NCBI taxonomy): domain Eukaryota; kingdom Metazoa; phylum Chordata; class Actinopteri; order Cyprinodontiformes; family Poeciliidae; genus Xiphophorus; species Xiphophorus maculatus. The sequence goes on along the minus strand of NC_036451.1, from coordinate 23,413,502 downwards.
TTTATTCGAGCAAACTAACTAAAGTTATTATTTAGAGATAGAAGAGAGTGCTTCTTTTGGCACTCATTAGGATCCATTTCCCATCTCCTGTCTCTGAACTCACCAGCGGCTCGGCCATCACCATCTCGATCTTCTTCTCGGCGAGCACGGCGAACTCAGCAAACAGGCTCTTGATGACAAACTCCCCGGGCTTGAGCTCGGGGTCGATGGTGATGCTCGACATGGCGGCGATGCTGTGCTTCTCCCACGTGAGGGGAGTCACCGAGGAGGGGGCACGGCGTCTAATCGCGCTGCTGCTGACTGGTGTAGAAGCTGCAAGGAGAGCCAGGGGAGGTCAAAGGTTAAGAGATCTAGAGCAATACTTATAGTAGGACACATATGAGGTATAGAAAATAGGACACATTAATCATTCAGCCACTAAAAAAAAAACAAAAAAAAACAACTGTCGATTTAACTTTGAGCTGTAGGTCGAATATTTACATTTCCGAGGTTTCCTTAATTCCACTCAGTATTGAATGCATATAAAGTTTGACACTAATGGAAAGGCATCAACAATCATCATCAAAATCATTATTGTTCAGAAAACAAGGTAGACAGCAAGGCATTTCTAGAAGAGGCACAATAAAACGTAACAAAGGAGGCATTATTGTATCAGGAATACAAAAACAATCAGAGATTTTCTGAACAGGAAATAACCTAAATATCTGGAAAAACAACCACATTAATAATTCCTGTTAAATCCTTGTGATAACTTATAGTCAAAATTTATAGTTATAACTCAAATAACTAAAAACAACAACAAAACATTAAAGCTATTTCTAAAATTTGAGAGGTAAAAAATTTCCAAAACCATCTTATTCAGATGTTATATTTCATAATATTCAAAAACTATTGTTTGGCTAACAGTTTCTCAGTTTTTAACTTGAGAAACTGTTTCTGAGCTTAGGCCAGAAGTGAGATAATTACTGAAAAGAGATGTTAGTTCCTGAGCCTTTATTGGCATTACTTCATTACTTCTGCTTTAACAGATCCGCTTTCCCCCCCCTTTAGCGTTTTCTTTAGTATTGGCATACGTCAATGATTTCAATGTGGTTCAAGTGGTGACTTGATTGATTTACTTCCTTTACTAAGTTGTAAGGACAAGAGGACATTGACCCTAGATGTCCTGAAGACAGAAAGAAAATGCTCCCAGGGCAGCACTTTGATTAGCTTCCTTAAGCAAATCTATGTGGGATCACAACATTTGCATGTGGTTCACATCATTTGCTCTTCCTATTCAAATATCAGATGCAAATCCTAGGAGTTTTCGTTTGGGTGCCTAGGGCTGTCTCAGAAACCTTTACCGACGGGGCCCTGCTCTTTCTATGAGAAATATTTTTTCAAGTTTTATCCATAAGAGAATATATGATCAACCACAGGTGGGCGGTTGAGGGCCTCAATGGCTCTACATCTGCACGATTCTGAGGCTCTGAGGTTTTGCCTGCTTAGTAAATCCTAAATTAAAAAGATTGAGGCATTGGCAGGCCCGTTCCCAACTTGGTGACAAGCAAAGGAGATCATGTTAGTTTTTAAATCTAGCATCACGGAGCCAAAAACATCAACAATCTGAGGAAGACCAATAGCTAAGCACTGTTGTCAAACACAACTCCAAATAATATTACTCCTTCTTCAAGTATTTACACTTTAAAGCCAATGTAGGTCCATTGAATAAGTTTGATCAATGTTGCTTCGGATGGTTTTACATAAAGAATTAATCAACTAATCTCAAGATAAATTAAAAAGAGCGTTATCATTTCAATTATGATTCATATTTTTTGAAGGGCAAAAATATGAATCACCAGTTGTTTCATGGTTTCAGCTGGAATTGGTTTTTATTTCTGTTTAATTTATTGTTTTTGGTTCCCCTGTTTTATTTTGGATATTTAAAATATCTTCCAGTTCTAGTGTAAAGTGTTCTTTACTAAATTAAACTTTATTGGCCTTTAAGAGGGCAAACTTGCATTATTATACCATCATCAATTCTACAACACAAGAGCAAAAGGTTACTGGTGTAATTTATGGTGGTAATTTATTATTTTATCGTCACTCATAACGCATCCATTTAATTTTTTTCTCTATAAGCTTGAATCATGACTAAACACATCAACAGCTCTAGGTAGAGGGGTCAGACGGCAACATTTCCTTCTATTCAGCTGGCACATTGTGGTGTTCCTGAGAATTTATGTTTGAATACGGTGCAACTTCCACTCTGGTTCTCAAAGGTCCAACTCCTGCCAAGTGGACAGCCAATAGTAAAGTGACCCTTTGCCTCTTTCCCTCCCAGGAAAGGCCTTTTTCTGTTTCTTCCTGGTTGCCACAGAAACACTTCTGTATTCTGAACTGTCCAAACAACACTGAAGAAGAGAAGTGCAGGAAAATGTTTTACTCTCCCAAAAAGAAAAACAGAAATCCTGCATACAATATCAAGATTTTCATTACTAAAACTAGCAGATGCTAACAATACTTGGCTACTTACAAGTAGGTAACCGATTCTGAAAGTGACTCTACTTAAAAACTCCAAAAGAGAGCTTTCACACAGGTTTCTTACATATTTCCAATTTCAAAATGTTACGTTTCCACACTAACCCTTCTATATTTTTATGTTTCTAATCACATTAGCCACAAAAACATTCACCAAGTTTTTCTTTTTTTTCTTTACTCCCATCAAATCATGAGACAGCACATTTTGGAAGCTGCCTTTCAATTTTGCAGTGTGGTAAAGGGCTGTTTCACTGCTTCTGGCATCTGGACAAACTTCAGGTCAGTAAAATGTCCTACTACTGGCAGAGTGCTGAAAAACAGATCCTTCACAGTTTGTGATCAGCAATACATTGATTCCACATTTGGCATTTAAACCAAGCACATGTAAAGAAAAGAAAGAAAACTCAAAGTTAGAACACAAAAGTAACAAGAATCTAACGCTCAAAAAGGCAATAAAAGTTGTTTTTTTTTCCTTTCGTTAGCAACTCAAAACCCAAAATGATCAACAAGTTGGACAATAACTAAATTTTCAATTTGGCAAACAAAGACGACCATCATCTAAACATAAATTAATGTAAAAACAGATTTGAAAGAGGATCAAATCAAATTCCAGATTGAACAGGAACAATGTTCCCACCACTTTAACACAAAGTTGCTGTGCTGACTGCTCAGTGTACAGAGTGCAGACAGCAGCGGTGGCGACAGAGGATTAACGTGAAGTGTAAACTAAACAAATAAGCCAAAAACTGTACCTGGCCTAAGAAGCTAATGAGGAAATTATCGCATCTTGTGATCAACAAGTCTACATGTAGAAACAAGTAGAGAAGCCATACCTTTAACTGCTCTGATCTACCACTGATATGCCAAACAATGTGCTTAGTGAGTTTACATCAAGTGTTATCAAAGATGTTATGAGAAAGCTGAAACTACGCAGCGTGTGGCTGTCTGCGATCATGTTGCACCAGGTGGTTTTTACACAGAAACATACAATTTTGTGACGTTAGTAACAGCAATAAGAACAAAATTCCCAATATTGCCTCATCAGACAAACTCCTTGCACTTTGGGCTTTACTTCATCAAGGTCTGCATACATTGGTTGAAAAGGCAAGACAACTGCAGAGTCATCACAGGATGAAATGTTTTATGAGTCATTGCATGCTGCGTAACTTTGTGATAAAAGTGCTTCAAGTCCTGTAGGGACACAGTATGTCCATACGTCTACCTTCATGTTATTCTTGTTTTTTTCCCTTTCATCTAATGAAAGGACAATAGGGCAGTGCCTCCCGTGATGGGTGCAGCCTTAGGCACCTGTCTACACATGTCCAGGGTTTCCCCCAGTGTATTATTAGCCTGGCAGGCCACCAGGCTAAGCGTTGCTTATTTGCTTAAGATTTTTTTTTTTAAATTTTGCATTTTTTTAAGACTTTATAGTTGGTTTTCAGATATTAATCTTCCAATAACACATAATAACCAAGTGATGTTTTCACATTTCCTGTCAACATTACGCATTTGTTTACTCAAAAACACAACAAGCCGCTGGATGAATGACTGTCAAGCGCCCCAACCACTGGGCTTAGAAAGTTTTCTGGGGGGAACCTTGTGTGTCTTTATGTTGTTTGTCTATTTTTTGTTCTTTGGACTTGTGTACAATGAAAATATTCTGAAGACCAGAGATCCTCAGATTTTCAGCTTCATCAGACATGAAATTCTTTTCCAATCAGTGAATGCGCCATATCTAAGCACTGGTAACGGCGCTCCTCAGTGTGGACGCTGTTACAGAGAGAGGACAACCGAACGCCATCTTCAGTATCAGTAAGGTGCATAAAATGAAGTAATAAGACACTTAAATCCTCTGTACTTTTTTACTTACATATCCCAGACTCCAACATCTCTTTGCCCAGATTTAAAGATTTACAGCAAAGCATAGACTTAAAAAGACGCGGCAAAAGCAAATGAGGTGGATTAGCAATGCTTGTCGTCAGCTGACAGTATCATGTTTATATATATAAACTATTGTCCTGCTATAATGTCACGACAGTCATATTTACTGTTAATCACTTTGCAAAACTTTGGTCTAAAGGACATTTTAGAATGTAAATACTCATGTACTTATGTTACTGAACATCTGAATTGCATACACTTCTTTTTTTTCTGTCCCTGCCCTCCTCTAAGCTGACATCTTAGTTTATACTATCTTTCTGAGTTGTTTATAAAAAAAAAACAAAAAAAACAATAATTGCAAGATTAACAAAAATGAAAGTGTGTACCTATTTTGAGAACATAGTCGTTGGTTACATGTTTGGTTAAATATCTGTATCATGAGACTGTCATGCAGCAGTTTTCAAGTTTCTTCAGATTCACTGCCAGACTGACCCACAGCATCACCACCCAAAACGACTCTGAAGACACTTGAATGATACGAGTTACAAATGGCATTGAACTGAAAATTAATATACAGCTCAAAGCTTAATAAGCACCACTAGATCAGTGCGACAAGATCTTAAATTCCACAACTATCTGATATTTACCAATTGTCTCAGCAATATTCTTGAAATATTTCCCAACTTAAATGTTCTGATTGAACTATGACAAGCAACAACAGCAGAAGAACAAATGAAAAGTACAAGGTGTTGTGGCTGGGATGGTAGAAAGTGTTGGGTTGTGTTGTCATTATGGTGTCTAGCAGCACAGAGAGCCTTTCAAGCATTTCCCTCTTTGTTTACTGTGCTCACTAACAGCCCAATGATGTCATATAGCCTGCTCTTGATATCCAATCACTGGGGTGTTCCATACCCCCCTCCATCCTCTCTTTTCTCTCCCACCACAGGCTAACTGGATTGTTGACTGTTTCACATAAGTGAGCGACCCAACACTGTACTTTTCCAGTCAACAGCAAGAAGAGGAAAAACAAACTTTTTTTTGGGCCCGTCGTCCCTCTCTTCCCCGTCTTTGTTTCTCCCTGGGACATGCCAGTCATTTGTGGCATGCCAAGCTAAGACTCCCCATGCTACACTCAACCCACAGAAAACGAATGATTCAAAAATCAAGGTTTTTGATCAAGACCAAAGCTCAATTTCCAATTTTGCTCTCTAAATGGAAACAGTTTAAAATGGCCGGCAGATTTTTTTTATTTTTTAAGTAGGTGCAAAGACTAGAATTTTGTGGCCAATTTCTGTTTTTGGTCAGCATTGATTTTTATTGATTCTAGTTTCTATTTATTCACACAGAAGCGAGAAAACAAGTGTGACAGAATGAAGTCTGTGTAAAACACTGTAAGTGCTGTAAGATAAGAATAAAATTATTAGAGCATTCATATTTTAACTATTTAGTGCAATATACCAGCCTTTAGCAATAGTAACTACAAACAGCAGTATTTTTTAAGTACCACCTGTTCAGGCTTTCTATCACTGTAAGAGATGTGGCAAAACTTAAGTTTTAAAAATCATTAGTGCCATAACAGAAGCCAACCAGGACCAGCTTTTTCAGGACCATCTTGTTACCGAGATGGAAATAATTAATTTTATTTATTTTCCAGAAGGTGGATAGACTGACCATAAGTCTCATTTTGACATGAAACCAAAGAAGAAGACAAAACACATACCAACAAGCAAGTTATCTATTCCTTTCCAGTAAATCACATCATTATCATAACACTCACCAGCATGTTTTCCTAATATCATGCAACCAAAATCCCCATAAGGATATAGAGTCTTAACTTAGCTCTGGCGTTTCCAAACGGCTGCATGAAAATATGTAATTGTGAAATTACTGCTAGGAATGTTCATTAGGATTAACCCTTGTTTTCTGGGTCATTTCTGCTTCAGTATCTTAGCTACTAAAGACATACAAAGCATGTGGGTATTAAGGGAAGCAAGAATCCTGGTTCAACTGGTTGAGCATCAATAAGCAGAGACTGAATGACTGACCCTTGAAATATAATAGACTTTCAAATATTGTGTCAAAGTAGTTCTTTGTGGTTGTGATATTGAGCACACCAATATTGTAGCGACAACTGCAATTCCAGATTTCCCCGCAAGCCTTTCCAAATCCTGAATGTTCCATAACAGAGCAACCTTTCTGCTATCTGCTGAAAGTTTCACTCTTTCTTTAAGGAGTATCCTGTATAAACAATCGACATGGTTCTATAGAAATGTGGTTAAACATAATCTTACATCTTTGTGCTTAAACTTTTTATATAACACCATACTACAACTGGAACAGCTAACTTTGAATACTCTTCCTGAAGTAATGGCTTTCAAGCTGAAGAATGTTGTCAGCATGTAAGGTTAGCAATTGGGTATGTTGAGATTACTGATCAGAATATTACCCAACTTTTTAAGATTTTTAGTGACAATTTAGTGACGCTAATAAAACATAATACCAGTGTGATTCCGGAAATAAAACATTTTGCAAACTAGTTGGGACTGCCTTACAAACATAATATTGTGTCGCTGAGTCTTGTATTATTATACATTTTAAATTTAACATGAAACATAAACAGTTGAGAGGAACTTCAGAATTTCCTGTTTTACCACTGTAGTCTAAACTAATCATCCATATTCAATAGTTTATAAAAAGATAAACCAAAGAGAGATTTAGCCTGATGATCCAATGGAGTATTTTCATAATACCTGGTCCTCCAAATAAGTAAATTTTATTTACTAAGCAGTTTCACAGAAAAAGATTCACAAAGAACTGCAGACCACATAAAAAAAATCTCCTTATTAATACAAAAGCTACCAAGGTGCAACTAAATGCTCTGGACCAAAATGCTTATTGCATTCTGATGCATGAGGTCTACCAGCCAGTCTCTGCAAGAGTTCCCTGGAAAATTAGCTCCACATATGGTTACACAACTATTACAGCAGCGACTCCACCTTGTCACAGTTGAAACAAGCCCTCCAAAACGCCTGCTCAATTCCCCTGGCAGGACAACAAGAAACAACAGCCCAAACTCGCACGCATACACATACACACATTGTTGGAATGTAGGGCCAAGAGTGCATCCAATTTTTAGAGACAAAAGAATTACTGCCAATGTTTATATGCTGTGGCTGTGCCAATTCTGCAATTATGTAGCAACATGCACAGAGCCTGGCAAGTTATTACTGGTTCGCCCTGCACTTTCAATTCTCTAAAATAAAGGATATCTAAAAAAGTTTTACAGTAAATCCAGCTTATTTCCAGTGGCTGACATTACATCAGTCGAAGGTACCTAAGGTATTCTGCCTCATAAATCAGAAATCTATTTGACAGTAAATGTCCAAGCTTTAAACGCAGTTCAAAGCTAACAGAAGGAGTAAAACTGTCGTCCAAGGCTGTAGTATGAAGTTAAAGTGTAGGGAGTCAAATTCACTTGTACTGTCAACATGCTACATGTTACAAAGCAAGCCTGACATTAATTACTTTTATTATTTTTCAAAACTATTTACTAGCTTTGGGGAGGGAATGCGTCCTGGAAAGCTTACCACATGGCTTCGTGTTGTCAGGGTTACAAAATCTGACAAGTTCAAGCAATAGCTACAACGTGTTTGTGTGAAAGGTGAGCCTCACTAAATGAGTCTACCAGAAATTAAACATTATTCACGCAACATAAATTTTCTTAATGGGACCAATACAGTAAATATCCTTATCAGGGTTGTTGAGTTCAGGCCTCCACGTTCTAATCCAGGCATAGGTCAGAGGTTAGGTACACCTACACTTATTCAAAAAACATTAATTCTACATCTACCTGGTCACCCCTTAAATCTCAAGACAGGTTAGGAGTGTTCACGCTTTATCTTTATCATTTTTACATTGACAGTCAGCTGTAAGACATGTCTGAAGCCTCTTTCTTGTTTATCTGAGCTAATTCTGGTACTAAATAAAATCAATGGCAATTCAATGTGTCATTACACAAAGGTGAACCATTTACGAATCAGGTGGCCTCTAAAGGCAACTGGATTTTATGTCTATTTGATTGGTTCCAATGGATTTTATTTAGATGAAGCAGAGTAAATGGGGCTAAACACACACACATGAAACTTTCAAACCTTGAATTGGAACATTTAAAAAAAATGCATCATATTCTTTCCACTTTGTGATCAAATGAAATTCTTATCACTACATGAAAGTCGGTGGCTGTAACGTGACAAAATGTGAAACATCTCATTAGAGATCAACACATGAACTTGTATTTATGTGTAAGAAATCACCCAGATTGATTGTTTTCTGCACCGTTTTAGTTCCCATCTTCCTGAGCAGGCATAGGTTATGACTTGGAGCTGGACGGTTTAGCTTGCCTTTGTGTTAAAACGCCACTTTATTTTCAGAGGCTGGCAATATGAGGAGACACAGCAGGTAGGTAGGTCTGCCAAAGAACCTATAAAAGAACCAATAGCTCTTCAGGTCACATTTTGCATGCAAAGCCCATTGCAATTCAAATAACTAATTGGGATCCTATTACTGTACAAGCAGTGATTTTTTTTTCAACCTTCATTTCCTAGATAAGTTTTGTTCTTTAACCGTACCTAAAGTCCCCACCATCCTCCAGGAGATTTAGCATCACAGCCACTGCATAAAGAACCCTGCTGTGGACGTTAAGGGACACTTATACAGCTTGGACCAATTATCGCATCCAAGCCGTTCTTTAACGTCTCATTATTTCACAAACTGATAAAGATTCAATATTTAAAACACATTTCTGTTCATTTTTAAACAATAAGAATTTAACTTTGATATACTTTACATATAAAATGTGCAACCCCTTATTTTACATCACAAGGATTAGTATTTGTGATTTTAAAAATTGTTGATTGTGACATCCCTGATATTTTAATTAAGATTCAGAGGCCAAGAAACAGCATGTCATGTTTTGTTCAGGACAATAGGCATAAAAGCTTTTTTTAAAATCACTTTTATGGTTTGCCATAACTTCGAAGTGATGGCATGCCATTATGCATTATTATTTACTACCTTTAATAATAATAATAATAAACTGTCAGTGTCATTTACATATCAGCTTTTATACTAAGCCTGTTTTTATTTTCAAGATTTGATGTTCCCCGTTAGTTTTAATGGATTATCAGCAGAGCTATGTTCCTTAAGGCAACAAATAGCAAAAGGTTAAATTATTTTTGTTGTATAAAGTCTTTCACCGATTAATCATATGTTTAAAATTGACTTTTAGTCCAATTTGTGTTAGATATCTCAGGGTTTAATTCAGATTATGGAAAGAGCTGGACTATAAATATATTTCAATGTCACTGAAGAGGAAGTGGTTTTTGATTCCTAATGTACTATAGAATGCATAGAAAGCTAATAATAGGAGGAAGCTAAAAGACAGATCAATAACAGGGAAACATTAGCTGCTCCCCAAGGAAAGGAAGAGGAGGTGTGTAGAACTGGGAGGATGAGGAGGAACTGGAAATTGTTGAGTGCTGTTCAGGAAGGCTAAATTGTGATTTCAACATAATATCAGAAGTTTCAAAAAGATGTAAGAGAGAGATATAAGATCGTCAAAGGAACAGTCCCAGGTCTAATTGTATCATCAATCAGTGCATTTTCATCAGGAGAAAGATTATCTTTGGGACAACTAGGAGCCTCAGCAATGATGATAATGGAAGGGCTTCTATTGCTGCTACCTGCATGGACCTGAAGCAAGCCTGACTAAACCTGGACTAAACACTAAAACACTATCACATATATATGCCCACGAGATATGACAACTCCAATCACGACCTGCATGCAGGCATGTACAAAGCTGCTGAAGGTTTCTGGCTGTGTGTGGTAGATGCGTCTGGATGCGCTGAGTGCGGTATGTAAACACGTATGCTCGCTTGGCAGGGTACTCACAGCTGCTACTCCAGGACTTGAGGAGAGATTTGATGCTGATCTCAAAGAAGACCGAATCCTGCAGGCTCAGCATGGTGGCTCGCAAAAGTTAAGGCTCATAAGGCACGGTGCTCACGGGGTTCCAAGTGTTCTCATTTCACACCATCCCACAAAAAATTATATATATATATATATATATATTTTTTTTTTTTTTTTAAATCAGAGCATTTTATTCTGCTCACAAATATTCACCTGCCACATACACAGTTAAAAATCTAGCAACTCTTGTCCCCTCCAGTTCCTCTTGCCCAGCCGTTGCTCAACACCATCATCCGCAGGAGGACTTAAGACGAAACATCCTTAGAGAAACACACAATTTAATATGCGACAAGTTTTGCCTTTTTTCTCCCAGCAGAACTCTACTATTTCATAAGCACAGTTAGAAAAGTCTCCCAGCCCAGCTCCTGCTGCCCAGCTGCCAGTCCACAGAGTCCCTCATCCCCATCTCAGCACAGAACAATCCAGAAACGCTTAAGGACAAAAAAAGTGCACAGGAACTTTTGCTCATCACACAAGAAGCAACATAAATAGTGTTAGTATTCAGTAATATTCCATCTCCTTCTGTCTTCCTGTGTGTTGTGCGTGTGCCAGTTGTAGCCTGCTAACCCTCCCTCGTTCCCCCTCCGCCACCTCTAATCTCTCTCTCCCTTGCTATTCGTTCATGGCCAGCCCCTCCTCCCTAGAGCGAGCTCTTGTTCTCTTATTGCTCTTTTCTGTCAGGCAGAGAGAGAGAGAGAGAGAGAAAGCTCAATTCAACAGCAAACGCTGGGAGGCGGGAGCGCTGTGTGGGGGCGGGTGATGTCATCAAAATGCTGCGAGTGTTTCCTGGCCGTGGATCAGCGATGCATACGCTTGTCAGAGCTACTACTGTGCTGCTTCCCCACTGGCCTATCAAAGCAGCACTTCCTGTAAGCTCCACAGCAGCACTGATGCATCATTCCTCACTGCAGTGGGAGAGAAAGCGTCGAACAAGAGGATGCGAAAGGGAGTGTGTATGCTGCACACAAATATATACGGCTCCCGACTCAAAACATTTTGAAATATCGTGCTATAAAGTGAGATATAATGTTTGACTGTAATAAAATAAGGATAAGTAGTTTCACACTTTCATTGCTGAAACATTCAAAAGGACCCGAATACATCCTGCATTCAGAAGAAAATTCAGTTTGTGTGAATGGAAAAAGGTTCAAAACACACACACAGGATTATCTGACGTTACAATCTGGTGGTGCTGCCGGTTAGTTCTACCCATGTAAATACCTAAAAACAGATCCACATGACATCCATCCAGCCATTTGTAGTCAAGGGCACAATTAAGTTTGTTTAACAAAACATTCTGGGGAGGGGGGGAGAGAGAAAAAAGCAGTGGGAAAGTTACAGAAAAACACAAATGCTCTTTGTCTTCTTCCCGTTTCGTCGCTATTTTCTGTCTCCCCCTCCGTCACATGTCCACCGCTACACGACTTATGCAAAATGAGTCCGAGCTCATTGCTAACAAACGCAACACAAACAGATGCTTTGTCATGCCCCAGCTGGTGCAGGTCTGATGCAGCCCTCCGCTGTGAAACGCTGCCTTGTGATATGCGGCGCAGATGCTGTGGAATTAAAGCGGCCTTCGACTCTGGAGCTCTTCAGGCAATTTAATATTACTTCTCGGAGAGCTTAAAATTAACAGACTGATGTCACTGGCAACTCTGGCCAGTTGCTGCTAAGAACATTTCCCACAATGCCAAAATTGGACTTGAAAGGAACCAAATATAAAAACATGTCATTACAGCGATTTCACACTTCCCTTATGTCTGATTATAGTGAGGCATGTTGGTTAAACGCTCCATCGCCATATTTAGACACCAATGCCCAAGTGATAAATCCTAAGCAGGAAAGGAAACAGCCTACAGTTGTTTAACACTTTTCATTTAATAAGATAATAAAACTATCATTTAAAAAAAGCACATTGGTCATGTTGAAGCTGTGGTCTCTGGTTTAGCATAAATCCAAGGAGAATCACTGGCTTCTGTAATTGTTCCCTCATGTGAATCTTAAACCTCTGCTATATCTGCGTTATGATTTTACATTGCTCATCAACCAGTAGACGCAAAGAAAAATGAAAATAGGTTTTAGACTGGAAAGCTTTAAGCTTGAAGCTCAAAGTTTGTAACCTTTCTACTTTTTTTTTTTTTTTACATACTTGATTAGTATGAGACAGATAATCTGTGAAAATAAAAAAAGGCTCCTCTGCCTTCTTCTAATGCTATATAGAGACACCCAATCAGAGCCAGGAGGCCGGTCTTAGCGTTGTCAGTCCCTCTCTGTGTGGTGAAGCTCATCTCCCCCAGCAGCTAACAAAGCCTGTTGTGAATGCTAAGGCTAGTTAGCATGGTCATCGATGATTGCGAATGAACAGTTTTTTTCTGTAAAGGTAAGTTGTTTCTCCTACTTGAAGTAGTTTCTATGGTGCAACCTCACTAAAATACAAATTTCTATTTTTTTTTTTTTAAAGATAATTGAAATCAGCTTTTCTATGAGAATTTTACAGGGAAACAATCTTTCCTGTTCAACACAAACAATTGCATGACAACGCATGCTTTGCATGGTTTTTAATCTTTTACCTGATTAAAAGCCATATTTAATCTACTTTTCTAAAACGTTTGTCAGAAGAACTTCCCACACCGCTTCACACCTACATGCCCACTCAGCTCTTTGACAAATTTCCTTGGAACCTGAGGTCTGACAGTTTACATTGTACATTTATGTCATTAGATAAATGACATGTTCATGACTCCATGAACATGTTAATAAAAGAATTTACTGAGGCAGCCAAATCGATAGGTTCTTGAATTGTGAAATATATTCACATTTACATTTATAGCATTTATGACAAACATCTTGCCAATGGATTTCCACTGGAGGATAGTGCAGTGCATCCTTCAATCTGAAAATGATGTGCACTGGCAAAATGTACTGGGGTTTCAAATTAAAAAGAAAATTAGCAAGAACATAGTCAAACAAGTACAAAAAGTTCAACGCTTTAGAGGTTTCTCATCTCGTCTATTTAAGGGAAAAGAATTCCCCAGACAATTTCAATTCATAATTGGACATTGGCTCAACCTGACCTTATCAGCTGCTGGGTAAAACTAACATCGTCTGATTTGGAAACATACATGCTCAAATGCAACTCCTTCAAACATTATTTCAAAAACTCCAGAGATGGATTATATGCATTAAAACAGATCAAGCCCTTCTGTTGTGAATTACAATTTACACAACCAAAAGCTAGTGGCATACCTAAAACAAAATATTTCGCACAGACACAGTTTAGAAGGAAGAACACAAATTTAGAGGACGCCAAGACAAATACTGTTTAACAATAAAACCTGGACTCTTGTTATGATTATCAGCAAGCCAGCCAACATACAACAGACAGGTATTGTTTTCTGTAAACCAGCTTTGTTGTTTAAGGAATGCAGAGCTTACATCATTTCCCCAGGAACATTAAAGCTGAGAACCAGAACCTTACAGCCAGGAACGCTGACGCGAGTCGAGGATTTCAAACAAACATTAGAACCGACTTCCTGGAAAGACGAGCTCACTGATCAAATAATCTCAACCAAATGCACGACCGAGGCCAATTGCAGCATCTCTAATCGCAAAGTGGGAGAAGTGACTGGCAGTTAAGCTATCCTGACTGCAGTGAGCAGAGAGGAGCTTCTCCTCCCAGGAGCCCGCAGGGTGGAGGACGCATTTCCTGTCCCAGTCTTTTCTGAAGGGCAGCGGTGGGAGCAATAATCGATAAAAGCTGTAATTCAATCCCTGACCTCCTCAGTGATGCCTGGGCCACAGAGGACACAACATTAACATCTGTAACAGCCGTCTGAGTATTCAGCACAACTCCACAACACACAGGGCTCCTCGCTGCCACATGCTACTCACACCAAAAACAAACATTTCTAACCTTCATGACACTTTATTGTCAGTGCTTGCAGAGAAATGTTCGATGAGGACATAAAACAGGACAAAAGTCAAAAACAAAACTTGCTTCAATTATTCATCTTCTAAGAGGGAGTGACACTTTCAGCGGATAGCAGGAAGGATAACCATACGGAAGTAAATCTTTTCATTTCAGCTCGTCTGTCATGAAACAGTATGGAAATGTGGGCAGCATTTTAGAAATCCCATTGTTAAGGTAAGGAGCTACAAACGCTAATACTAAGTATAAACAGAGTTTCTGCAGGTTTCACCAGCTCAAATTTAAGACTTTTAAGAATTCAAGACCTAAATCTCCACAGAAATACACGAACTTCGTCCAGCTAACTGCAAGTAAACGTAGACTTAGTTATAGTAGGTGGAAAAAATCCGACAAGATAGCAAGCTAACAAGCAAATGTATGTTAGCAGTGAGTTAACAGGCGGTTGAGACTACCGAGGTTGACCAAAACTTTTGCCTGACAGAAAAGATCCTCAAGAAAAAAATATATATATCATACAATATACAAGATTAAATAGTCCTGTCAAGACAAAATTTTGGACTTGTGATTAATGTTTTAAAGTCCAACATACTTTTTAAAATTAATTTAAGACTTTTTAAGGATGTGTGGACAGCCTGGTGTTGGCTGGCTGAAAGACAGCTACTTTCAGCATCAGGGAGTTGTACAAAAATGGACAAGAGGTATCACAGTGATGTAAGAAGACATTTATAGAAACTCTTTTATACTGAGGTACGTCAGCTTTTTATCAACATACCTCACCATCCTTCTAACTCAGCAGGAAGCTTATTGCTCGATTTTACAGTTTTAAAGAATCAAATTCTCTCACGGATGGAATAGGCTGGATGTTAAGGTTTATGTTAAATGCTAAGGTTTTTTTTTTTAAACCTCACATAATTGAAGAATCTACTAACTCTACAGGAAAATACCAACAAATTTCTTAGTGTCTAAAGGGATTATAGCATTAACATTAAACAATGGTAAAAAAAAAAAAATTAAAAGGAATTTGCTTACAAAACTGAATACTGATGACCCAAATTTTTTTATGTTTTGTATATTGAATGACGTAGAGATTTCATAAAAATTTTCTTTATTGTTACGCAGGTAAAAAATAAAAAATAAATAAAAGTGTAAAAAGCACAATAAGCACTTTTTTTTCCCATTTTTAATTTGTCCACTGAGAATAATGTTTAGACACCACTGGTCTAGAGAAACTTGTCTATGTAAATGGAGAGACAGCTGTGACTTTAAGCTGCTTTTGAGAAATAGTTGAGAATTTTAACATCTCCTTTGCGTTAAGACAGTTCAATTTCAAATTCATCCTAAAAGCACAAAACAAAGCTTTATTTCTAGTTGTTAAAGAGAAACTGAAATTGGCTAATTTTTGCACATCAGTTCGGTGAAAGTGGCCTCAAATCAGCTGGTTAAAGAACCACAAAAAACACCTTCCAGCAATTATCTTCCTGTGATACAAAGTGGAAAATCTGCCTAGAGTTATATCATAAACAGTTTTTTTTTTCCATACATCTGACTAATAACTACTTAGGAAACTTCATGAATAAGTTTGTCCAGTCTGTCTGGATACACGCCCTGTTGACATTTCACAGAGAACTCGCATTACAGAAGCGCAACCTCATAGAAGTGCTTTCATGTTCAGTCATATGCTCAAAACACTCCCTAAACTCCAGCGGGTAAGTCTGCTACACCCATCAAAAGACCTTGATCGGGTTTTTTTTGGGCCAGTGTAAAACATCGGTGGGCAGGTTGTCATCCCTGAATCTAATAAGTAAACAGGTTTCTGGCGTTCTCATTAGTTTCTCAGTTCTGGGCCCTTTCAACTAACATTTCAGTCCTCCAGTAGGAGCCCACTCAAAGAGGATAAGAGGTAGATTGGCAGGATTACACACTGGGATGGGGAAACTTTACTGCAAAGGAAATATTGCTGTGAATTCTGTGTTCCAACATCTAAAAACTTGTTTAGTGACCAAACCTCCAAATCCTTATGAGCTGAAATGAAAATGTGGAGTCACTGATCGACTGTTTAAAGGTAGAAATCAGCAGATGATTCAGCAGAAGAGACTGAAAGGACAACATATCAGTCTCTCAAGGCCTTTCAATACAACAATGGATCAAAATACATTTTTAGAAGAAAAGACATGATACACACGCCAACATGAACAGGCTAATTACACTTCTAGAATCACCAACGTTCATAATTTATAAGAGGATGCACGATTAATATTAAATTAAGCAAAGATTTCTCATAAAGCACTAAATCAATCAGTTTTGCTTTTCTTTGCAATTTGAACTGGGATGGAAAAATAGGAGTTTCTTTACATTTTCTGCAGGTGCTGCAGCTGAAAAGAATAAAATCTTTTTAACGTTTCATTTTAATGCCAATGGGTTCAGACTTGTTTTTTTGGTGAAGGTTAAGAACTGATCTATTGCTAGGCACCCTGCCTAAAAAAACATTACATAATAATAATTTTTAACAAATCCTGATATAACACTGCATCCTTTACTGCTCAAGTCACCATGAATTATTAAAGGGAATTAATTTTGTTTTCATGTTTTAATATAAGCAAACATAACCAAAGTCCAGCAGTTAGAGCAAAGCACACGGTCGTCATGGTTATATTATTCAGGCCAACCTGGCACTGGACATTTTAAATAAGCCCAGTTAAGCCTGTTTCTGTGGGTTACCTGACTAGCCTGATTGTTTATAAGCCAACAGGTAAAGTAAGTTTAACCGAGGATGGGCTGAGTCATACTTCAGCCATGAGCAAACAGGCTAAAGAACGACAGGTAGCATGCTCTGACAGGTAGCACGGCAACACAAAAAGTTATAGTAAAATAAGCAGATGCATCGGCCCGCTGATCATCCACACTCACTGTCCTTCACACAAGATGTGCACACATCTAAAACCTTGAGCTACTCTTACACAGCATAGACTGTCTGCGGAGGTTTAGCGCCATCAGCACAACTCGCTTGTTACCATGCCAACTCTGACGTATTGGCATTTCAGAGTTGGCAAATTGTTTCAAACGAACAAATGTGGAAATTTGCTAATGTATTTCTATTATCTATCTGATTCATGTAATTACAAACTCCTAAAGGTTAAATAATGTAGTAGCATATCAGTGGCATCCATCAGAGGAGCTGGTCAGGCTCTTTAAACAACAAGAAAATGAGCTTCAACGCTTTGAATATCTAAATTTAGCAAATAAAAAACTGAATCTGTTAGATAGAGTCAAGTCAAATATAAAAAGCTACTCATCATTGTTTTAAAATAAAATAAAAATACTTCATATTATAGTCAAAAAATTTAAGGTAAATATAAGTGATGCACCAATATGAACATTTTAATCAATACTGATAGATATTAAAGTTGCTGTTATGGTAGGTAACTGATATTTACTGATTTTATATGCACTTCCCAAACCTCTAGACGTTATAAGACAACAACACCACTGACATGTTTCTGTTTCAGTTAAACTACCCACAGTCCTTTGCTGCATCATTATCACATGACCAAACACCACATGACCAACCTCCTTCCCTCCCACTCCTGAAACCCCAAACAGCAACAAGATTGAAATCAATGTCAGTCGTTTATATGTGCCCAGTTTTATCGATATGTTTAAAAAATGAGTGACGTCGGCCGATACCAATGTTAATGTCGATATATCGTGCATCTCTAATAAATGTTCTGACATATAATTCATCTGCTCTTTATCAGACTCTAAAATTATTCAAATCTAGTGAAATTTCACAAAAAACACAGATCACAGATACTATTTGTTGAACAAATGGACAAATTTGTGGAGAAAAAAAAAATAGATTTAGATGCAAAATACAAACCCTACAGTTTAAGGTGGTTGTATTTTTTATTACAGCGCCTCACAAAGGTTTGAAAATGAACCTTTTCACATTTTGTCACATTACAACTTTTCTTAATCAGGGGACTTCTAAAGGTACTAAGTTAAACTTGTTTTTTTTAAGGGTATCAGATTAAAATGATGCTGAATCCAAATGAAAACAGCACTCCTCAGAAACACCTTGCTCCTGCATTATGTTCACACACAGCAGTAGGAAAAAAATGTGCACATTGCTGGGCAAATCAGAAAAGGGGAAACTGAGCCATCTCTTTCGGCTCTCACAGGCCTAAATTTAGCAGAGACCTTGCAATGGCTTAACTGTTATTTTGAAACATCATTGCATGTTTTTTTTTTTGCTTTTTTTTAGCTTATGAGGATGTTTGATCAGAAGATAGCCTCACCAAAGCAGGTAAAGTTCATTCTCCTAATGCTCGTCGCTTGGGGGGATTAAAAAAGGTAATGTTTTAGTAACGCAGTTATTCTGTGGTCTCCTTCACTGCAGCTTTGTAAACTCCCCTGCAGAACAACTGAGGAGGTTTACTTTAATCAGGAGACGCACCACGACATCGACTGTTAACTGTGATTGGCTGAGATTCTGCCTGACCCACCCTGAATTTGAAAACTAAAAAATTTGATTTTCTTCTAATTAGAGAATGAACCCTACCAACAAGCTCCTTGGTAGCACTAAAGGAATAAAAGTTCATCTATTGCACCATGATGTTACCTTTGTTGTTACAAGATACCTGCAAGTTTCGGCACGTCAAATTTAAGACTTTTAAAGACCTTTCTAATGCCACCTTGAATTAAATTTAAGACTGAACAAAAACAAGAAAATTATAGCCAACTGGCCGGTAAATTTGTACTTGGATAGATGCAAAAGATTTGTTGGCTAATGTACTAGCTAGCTATAAAAGGTATGTTAGAAGCTAGTTACCGGTAGCCTCAGCCACCTCGAGTCACAGAACGAAGTGACTGAAATGTTTACCTGACAGAAAACTCCTCTACAAGGATGAAAAATTAAATAGACCTGCCACAACAAAACGTAAGACTTGTGCATAACCTATTTAAGGCCAACTTCAAGACATTTTAAGGTCTTATTTTTAGATATATGAATTTAACACTTCTTCAGGATGTGCGGACACCCTGTGTTAATAGAAATAAACAATTCCTGGCCACAGCAGCATAGTTAGAACAAACCATTTGTAGTCCTGCTCTTGGATTTTTTAAAATACGGTAGTTCCTGAAGCAAAAACGATATCGACGTGTGAAAGGTTTGCAAAAAATAGAGACTGGGACTCGGCTACAGAATGAATATCAGTGCAACTCAAACTTAATCCGCATTGCAAAACTCATGATTCTATGTTTACATGATTTAATCATGTACAGGACACTGTAAACAGTCTTCAAACAGTGACTGCTTAAAGCCTGTTTATGACAACGGGCATAAAGGGGTTAGGACTGGAACAACAAAGCAAATCTATGATTACAGATAAATAAAGATTAAGAGTTATAAAGATCATCACACAAAGCAAGCCAGACCACTCCAGCAGAAGTTATTAATGTCGGTATCGTTATTGTTACAGATAACTGCTGCGTCAGTGTTTCTTTAAAGTACCTTTGAGCCGAGATTGATTACTGTTGGCATGTCTGGAAGAGCTGGGTCTTGCGTGTTCTCTTATGTCTGGGTCTACCGGATCCTCTTCGATGGTCTGTCCCATGGCAAGCAGACCCAGTCTTTTCATGCGGAGGAGCCGTGGACCCGGCTCCCTGGGAGAGCTTCCCCCATGATCAACAGGTGACTCTCCTGAGATGACGGCCGGAACCAGGCTCTTTAGAAACTCCATTTGTCAACAAGACTCTTTTTTTTTTTCCTCCTGCTGTTTTACTCTAGAGAGAAGTCCGGGAGCCTGTGCCGTGCCGTGCCATGTGGCAAAGCAGACAAGTCGCCTGGCGTTTCTGCCCCATTTTATAGAAGCAGGTGAAACGGCAGTATGTGTGTCAAGCTGTTACCTGCGCGCTGTGGAGTTAGAGTGTGAGGGCATGTACCTGTGGCGGTAAATGGGAGCCTCCCACCACACTGCAACATTACGTGTCTTGTTCAGACCGTGAAGAGAAAGTAAAGATACACGGCTATTTCCACAGATGGTGATGTAACTCTGGGTAGGCTGGGCTATGTTTCAGTGCCAGGCCCTATCTGAGGTGGGGCTATAACATGTTTTACAGCAGATAACACAACTTGGGCTACCAGCCAATCGTAACAGAGACGACATCAGCCCCACCCTGCGTCTTGTATTGCCAACAAGTGAAAGAGCGCAAGAATGGAAGTGGGAGATTGACAGACAACGTAAGAAGCAGGAAACCTACACGCAGTTGGCTTTCCTCGCCCGCCTGCATTCGCTGATAGCTCTTATCAAAGTCACATGTTACCAGTTGCACATAAACAAAAAAAAAAAAAAAAAAAAAAAAACTGTTTTCTTCCGACATCACAGAAGTATCGCCCCCACCCACCATCACCTCTTGCCTTGCTTTCACTTCTGCTCGACAGTGCTGAGCTTTTATGAAAAGAAACAGAACGGCAAAGTGATGGTGTCTGTGAAACGGCCCGATGACAGACTGCTGCGCTCTGCTTGGCTGAACAGCTTGTGGCTGCAGCAAATTCAAACCCTTGCAAGTATCCCTTCCTGCAGACTAAGAAGGGAGAGACGGGGTACACTGTGCTGACTCTCATAAAAAATAGAAAAACAACACCTCACTTGCCTAAAGAAATAATCAATTTACTGTTCGCCGGTACCGAGTCCAGAAAATAACAAGTTGACCGAGCGCAAAGTTTGAATCGTCAAAAGCAACAAAAACTGCGACGATCCATAAAAGTGAGATGAGATGATTTTGGCACGTGCCTGTGTGAAACTGCTAAACCATTTTAGAGGCAATCGCTGCTGTGATGCTGTTTACCATTTATTCTACAGTGCAAAATCACTAACAACCTAAAATAACCTACAGTCATTTTTTTGGGCTCAATTTTCTATTGCTGAGACACAGACGCTCTCTCAAACCAGATATACTGTACGCATTAGAAGCCATTAGGTTGGAAAGGCCACGTAAGATAACAAAGGGACATCAAAGGGTGTAAATTATAGATGAAAGTACTCGGTGGCGAGACGGCGTGCGACTCTGTGATTCTTCCACTGCGTTTTAAATGCATGTGATAGAAAGCGGTTTTCAATCAGCACACGGCAGCAGATGTTACGTTTCCGTTTGCTTATTTGAACAGACTACGGTCTCATCTCGTTTGAAAAGCGAGTTTTACAGCTTCAGTTTATTTGGACTTTGAATTCAGGTCAACTCTACGACAGAATACTAGGGCCGGGCTAAGATTTGTTTTTTTCTTAATTACGAGAACAAAGTCATAATATGAGGAGAATGAAGTAGTGTTTCTATAAAAACTCCAACATGAAAAATAACAAAAAAAAAAAATTAAAACAACGAAAGTTGAAAGTTATGCTTTGGCATAAGCTTTACACATAATACTGATAGAGATACTTAATCTTTTAACAAATCAGTAACAACTGTACAAACAACAAAAAGAACCACACAGGCTGTGCTGGTCAGCTCTTTCCTATTGAAGCTTTTTTTCCTCGTAATTTGAAGAAGTTGTTCCTGGTAAAATTGCATCTTTATTCGACTAATAATATAATCACATTCTGATCATTAAAACATTGCACAACTAACAGAAGGGATGATTGAAATAAAAGCCAGTTTTTAAAAAATATTTCCTGTCATTTTAAATGTAATATTTAGAAAAGAAAGCAAGAAAAAAAAAACAATTAAAAGCGGCAGTCGGATCTGGAATGGAGAAAATATATATATATATATGTATATATATTTTCAAGCCATATCGCCCAGCCTAGTTAAAATTTTTGAGGTTCCTCCCATCCAATCCTTTGCCACGACATAAATATATTAAAGAAACTACGTATAGGAAAGCACTGAAAAACAACCTATTTCCAAAAGATTTCAACATAAATTTATTCCAGAGCAACATCCAACTTCTTCTCTGCTCCACCAGGCTTCAGGCTCCTGTTGCTGATACAGGATCTCATGG
Source organism: Xiphophorus maculatus (assembly GCF_002775205.1). Lineage (NCBI taxonomy): Eukaryota > Metazoa > Chordata > Actinopteri > Cyprinodontiformes > Poeciliidae > Xiphophorus > Xiphophorus maculatus. Next base: position 23,391,147 of record NC_036451.1, on the reverse strand, counting down.
TGACATACAGAAAAATGCTGCATTAACTATGAGCGTAAAGGTAAAATAAGGTCTGCAGCACAGCACCATATACATCCTATAGTTGACACATGCATGCTTTGCAGGCTGTGAGCAGGTGCATAAAGTATAAATATATGATGACAAAAAGTGCAAATAGTTGTGTTTTATTGAGGATATTTAAAATATCTTCCAAATCCAGTGTGGAGTATTTGGTACAAAATTAAATTTTATCGTTGTTTAAGAGGCCAAATTTGAATTATTATGTCATTATCAATGTATTACTTGAAAAGCAATAGTATTTATCGTCTATCGGGACAATTTAACATCCAGCAAAATCTGTTATCTTGACAGGCTTGAACACACTGTTGACAAGTAGCAAAGAGACGTTACGTGTTAACAGAGATATTTGTTAAAATCCGCAAAAGTAAGGAGTGAGAACAAGTCGAAAGATGATGAGGCAGCACAATTAAGTAAGAATCGGCAAATAAATCAAAGAGAAAATAAAGCTCCAGAGGCAAAGATAGCCATCACTTAGTCTGAGCACCACAATGGTCAGTGGAGGCAGCCACAATGGGCTGAGGCCAGGTCTGTGCGGTGCTGTTGAGTTAGAACAATAACCCTGTGCAGGAGGCCCACAACGCAATCAGCCCAGGAATGTGGAAGAGGAAGCTCTGGGAACAATGCTCAGCGTTCCTAAGCAGCTCTGGGTCCCCACCCGTTTCAGCCTTGTTCTGCTTTCAAACTGGAAGAAAACAGGAAAGCTTGTGGGCTAAGAGCCCAGGAGAAAAAGGGTCTGCTCTGCAGTCAGCTGAAGGGCCCCGTGGCGCACACAGTCAGCATTTAAATCCACTACAGTCGCTGTGATCGGATCGGTCTGGGCAGGCATTAATCTGAACTGTAACTCCGCCTCCGGCTGTGAGTAAACACTCTGTGGTTCATGTGAGGGGAGCAGGACACACAAACAATATTGTACTGCCCTCTATTGGCGCAACCAGACACCACAGGATGAAGCTATACCAGCAACAACATGGGCATGCCATCTAAATTTTACCACTAAATGCATGTTTTTATGCAAGTAAAAATTAAAGATTTCCCTATTTTTACAGACAACTTTGATGTCATGTTTTTTTATCCAAAATATTTATGCAATTTAATTAAGATAATGTTCTTCTTTTTTTATATAATAAAATAATGATTTTTTTTTTTACATTTTTAAATCTTTTTTTTAATTTCCTTTATTTAACCTGGTAAACCCTGTTGAGATCTAGATCTCATTTTCAAGAGGGACCTGGGCAAATAATAATCAATAAAGAGCTAAGAGCAAACTACTAAGACCTTATCAACATGCATTCCCTGTTTTCCACTATTTCTGGATCAGTTGAACCGCCATCTTTCCACCCAAAGAGATGGACTTATTAAAAACATTTCACAGAGGACAATAATATCCTGGTTTGTGCACAGTTTGTGTTGAAAAATACTTATCCAAATGAGGAACATGTCAAATCAACCAAACTCTACTTCCTAAAAATAAGCGACATTGTTGTTGTGTTGATTGTGACTTGCATTCAACGTCGGTGCCAGCTGCTGAATGTGAAGCTCGCAGCCAGAGCGTTCGCAACAGTTTGGGTTAGTAGCCGGTACACATGGTGAAATTTGCCTCCCCCTGAACTCTACGATCATTGAATAAATTTGCTTTTATTATGCATTCAAGCTTTCTCTACCTTTTTTTAGTTTTTAGATCTTTGCACCAGCAAATTAAACTGAAGCTTCTTAATCTGCAAAAGCCCAGAATAACACAGGATGAGTCTGATCCATTCGGGGTCTGCCCTGTCCTGAGTGACGCTCGTGAAGGAATCTACAAAGAGCCTGGCTGGTTGTCACTGCTGAGGAATGTCAGAATGTGACCCAACCAGACCCTTAAAAATGAGTCTCGTTTTGTGCATCAACTGCTCATGACACGATTCCTAGCTGCTCCGAAAGAACGTACAGTAACTATTTTAAAAAATATTTAAAGCAACATTACAGTGTTACTCCAGAGATGAAACATCCAGACTGACTATAAAGAACATACAGTGTGAGGGCAGAAAATTACTATGCCTTCAAAGTAGACAAAAAACGAATGAGAGGTTGGTGTTTGAGACCAGATTGAGAGAAAACATGTGACGGAAATGGGATAAAAGTAGAGGAAAGGCTGTCATTAACACCTAAACTGAAGAATATGAGATTAAGTTGGAATTCTATTGTGGTGTTTTGTGGTACTATTGTGATAACAATAAAATGTTACGATAAAAAACTATTCATTACGTCTTTTTACGGTAATTGCATGGCACAGCATGTAGCAACAGCTGTGCCAACACAAATACAATTTTTCCCATTTGAAACGGGATTCTTCAGGAAGGCACTTAATTAAAAAAGTAAGATTTATAACACTAAACTTCACACGGTAACTGAATTTAATTATATTTTTGACTTTACTGATATTTATTGATACTTTCTGTTGAACAAACGGTGGAAAAAATAGTAAAAATAAAATTTCTGATAAGATGGCCAGTTGTTTTTTTATTATTATTTAAAATCATTAATTGAAATGTATCAAGGCAACAATAAATCAAAATTCCTATAAGAAATTTTTCATGATAACGGTACGATAAATGCACCACCCAAACCTGCAAATGTGATTTCATCTCTGAATATTGCAACGATGACTGCAAAGTCTGACCAAAAACAGGAACGGTTGGACAGAGAGACAGAAGGTTGCACCTTTTTATACACTGTACGTAAATAACTAGTTTCTACTGTGTATTAAAATAACTGATCTTGCAATAAATGCATAAGTGCATTTATGTGTGATACCATAAAATCTTTGCAGAAGCATTGAGAAAACGTTGGAGCAAACTAAGACAGTAAGACGGATATTTGAAAGAAAGCAAATGAGACAGGAAAAATTTACCAAAAAAAGAAATATTTCTACTTTTTCTCTCTCCTTTCTTTTCCCACAGTACTTTGGGAACAGCTGCTTCCAAAACAACAGTCCACGGAGGACCACCCTACTTAACCCATGCGACATACCTCAAGGCCATAGAGCACGGGCTCGACTGGAAAGACACGAAGACCCCCGCCACCTCACTGCACAGGAATCTGAAACAAAAAGCAGAAGCTGTGCGTCGAGCAAAGCCGAAGGCTGACATGACAACATCACAAAACACACGTATGCCCTGTCATTCAACATCTCTCAACACTTTAGAACGCTTAAGACGCGTTAATGTTGGTGCAATTTGAAACCACAGTTACGCTGCCGAACCGCGTAGCGCATGGGTACAGTTTTTAGTCTTGATGACGATTTTAAATGTTGAACTTTAAAGTTTGCGCTCGCTTGTTTTGCTGCAGAGCAAAGAGTTGTCAGCCTACTGTCTGCTTCAGCCTGGTTTGCTCTCTACTGCGACAGGATTAAGCCCTCCTGCTGGGCAGAGTAATAATCTGGAGATTACCATTACGTCCAAGAGGCGGTTACGTAAGCATTCGGGGTAAACCACACTATTCTTCCCTTTTATCATATTAATGGTTAAAAAGACTCCCTTTATAGTCAAGTTGTCTTCTATGTAGTCGAGCATTCATCGTCACGGTCTAACTCAGAGCACCATGCTTATTGGGTTAGAAAGGGACTTGGGAAAACAATCCAATTAGACAGAAATGGACACATAAAAAAAAGAGATAGAGAGAGAGAGAGAGGATGTAACAGAACACCAGAAAGTTCAAACCTATCAAACCACATGCAAAGGAAGGAAGAACAAGGTCTTAGTCAGAGCAGCCAGACAGAGAAGTTGAGGTGTGAGAACTTCCACCCTACACCAACTGTGTGATTGTGAGCGGATGGCAACGACAGGTCAGCGAAGGTGGAGAGAGAATCAACGTTCGACTTGAACTTTAAGCCGGCGTACAAACTCACACCACCCACCCACCTGAACGTAGCCTTAAAACAAAGATAGTCTCTCAGCCACCCTGGCTTGCTTTTCTCACGGTGAAAAAACCTGCGAATAACACATCTCACTTCCTGTTCCAACTCAGCGACTCCAAAACCCAAAAAGAAAAAAAAAAAACAACTAACCACAAAAAAAAGGCAAGCCAACCCTGACTACATCCTGAACGCTGCAGCACAAACTTAGCTACCGCTCTATGTTGAAGCTCTTTTTTTATTCCAACTACAATGTAACTTCACTAGAAAAACATGGCAGTAATAATAATAATAATATAAGAAACAGTTTGTTGTATAAATGAAATAATGAACTGTTTTAGGGGGGAAAAAAGCAGCAGGGCAATCAAAAGCTGAACTGATTAACTTCTCTTTGTCTATTTTATTACTACCTGCTGCTTTCTAAATGAATAGGTCACTTACTGGCCATCCAGGAAACAGGACATGATCCTAACCTCTAGCGGAGGTTATGTTTATTTAACTTTCTCTATTGCTTCAATTTCATTTAGCCCCAACAAAACATAGAAAACCATCTCTGAAATGTTTAGTAAATTACATCTTTTAAATACGTTTCCTAAAACTAGCCCAGATGACAATAAGAATTTGGGAATGACGATATCCGGCTACCTCCAGATGCCTGGCTTGCTGTAATCACAACCTCTTATGCGGAAACATTCCTGAATTCTTCCAATTAGAGACGTAAATGGCTACGTTTTAAGGATGTTTCTGATCGTCCTCGTTTCCTTCCAATTGACATGTAAAACCAGAGGATTCGTTGTCGTAAAAACGTCAGAAATCTCCAAACCCAGCTCGGGCCGTCTTGAGGACAAATACAGGGTGTTTTCCTTGGCAGAAGCAGACCCAAACATCAATTATGCTCCAAACCCTCTTTCCAAAAAGCCGCGGATAATCTTGCTCAGCAGGGCTCAATTATAGGTTATTTCAAGCGAGACTCTGTCCTCATTGTGCGCTGCATTATCCCAAAGTCTTGCAATGCAATAAAGAAAAGGAATGCCTAACCTAAACTGGCTGATGTCGAGAGCTAATTTAAGCTGCAGAAAGAAGAGATGCTTGCAAGATAGAGCACCTTGAATCACAAACGTCGATGTATGTTATTGGGATTTACGTGATGGACCGAGGTGGTGCAGAATTGTGAGAAGGAAGATTTTGTTCAGTCAAAATCTAAATGTGCATTCCTATTAACCCGTGCATTCATCAGGAGCTGCAGGGAGGCCTGTTTGGACTTTGGAAAAGCTACAAAGATTTTTTTTTCAATGAAGACTGACTATAGTAACAGAAAGTAGCAGGTCAAAGTGATTAGCTCGACACTGTAAATAAGCATCCCAACTTCTCCAGGGCAAAACAGCTGAGTCCAACACAGGAGATGAAAATGACGTAAATGTTGAAATACGACGTCAGACTGAGGTTTGAAAAAAATATCAGAGCCTTATCAGATTTAGGACAACAAATAAAAGCAGACCAGGTTTGATTTGGAAAAAAAATATATATGTACTGTATGTATTTCTGGTGTGAGATTGTCAGCTTTACAAAAAATCATGTGTGGGTCACGTACGGTCAAAGAATCGTTCAATGTCTAGCAACTCAATTCAGAAACTAATTTTAATTCCGAAATAAATGTTTGTTTAGAGATTCTGTTTAAATTATGTGACTGAAAAGAGGAAAAGACTGTAAATAAATAAAACATTCATTTAAAACAATTCTATCATCTTCCAAACAATATCAAATTCCATCAGCTTTACATTTAAACAAAAAGGGGTTTGTGCATAAAATTCTGCAATTTAAATGACCGGTATTAGGTTAGCTTAGCTGCCTGAAATAAAAAAAATATCAAGGAATTATTCAAAATACAAACGGTTGGCAAGACAGCCTTCTACGGTGACGTATCACGTAATGCGATATGCAGTAAACTCGTAAAAAGGAGCGGCAAAGACCTATAACTTCAACGCATTTTAAAATTGATTTCATCTTGGAGCATCTTGAATCGATTCAGAATTCCCAGGACTAGGAATTGCATTTATATATAACATTTATTTATTTATTTTTTTCAAATCTACAAAAGAACTAAACTTAGGTTAATGGTGCACATTAAACTGACCGTACCATTTTTATTGAGAAACATGATGGTGACAACATCACATACTTCTCCTCAGTTGGGACAGGCAGGCTAGTTAGAGCTGATGGGAAGATGGATGGAGATGTTTACAATGAAATCCTGGGGGGAACACTTGCTTGAGGTACATATTCATGTGTTATGATGGTCCAAGCAAAGTGTGCAAGAAAAATTAAGAATCTCCGGATAGAACTTGCCAATTACAGATGCTCTCCATTCAATATGTCTTCTACTCTGCAAAGAAGAATGTGCAAAAGAGTACATTTTTAAGTGTGCAAAGATGGTAGAGGCACACCATAAAAGGCCTGGAGCTGGAACTACAGACGAAAGGCTACTCTAATCTAACAAATTGTACAGCATTGTTTTCAAATTTTCATTTATAAAAAAACCTGAACACCATCAGATACTTTGACGTTAGTGGTTCTAATATAAAGTGTGAGGTATATTAATCATTAACATTGTGAAAATGTCCTTTTTCACATCAAGATTTGCATATTAAGTTTTTTGTTGATGCGAGAGCCTTTCCCACAAACAAGTGAATATTAAGTACCAGAGAAAAATGTGCTTTTACTCCAACGCTTAGTGCAGGATGTTGTAATCTCATAGTGTGGTACTTGCATTCAGTTCTTTCTTGGGCAAACAGTGAGGTTTTTAGTCGTGTGTGTGTGTGTGTGTGTGTGTGCGTGCAGTTCCTCAAAATGCTATTTGTTCAGGTGTCCAATAATAGCTACATGACCAAATGCAAACACACGGGTCTAAATGACTCCAACTGCTCTGTCCAGGTTTAGGTTGGGTCCAGCTTTGTAATAATAGCAAACAATCGACCGTAGACGCGTCTGGAGAGGTTGCATGAGGTTGTTGTGTATTAATATTAAAGTAGCTGGAGCAGAATTACCTAAAAAGGTTTTTTTTTTTTTTTTAAAAATCAATACATTAGCTGAACTTTTTTTGTTTTTTTTTTTATTTATTTTTTTTTACATCAATTGATACATGAAATGTTAAAGAGACTGAGTGAATCATTTGCAGTGATTGCTGAAATGCTGAGTTAACAGTTAATCCTTGCAGAGGGCAGCTTAGTGAGAGGCCACTGTGGGGGTGTTTTGGAGGGCTTGGTTTTTCCATCCCCATACTCTTCAATGCCATTAATGCCTTACCAGATTAAAACAAACATACTAATTCACTGGAATAGTGCCCTAGATAATCACAGATAGATGGGTCGCGGCAATCTAGGGGGATTTCCCTCAAGCCGGTGCATGTGAAGTACACATCTGCACTGCCATCAAAGGCTTTTTTTAAAACATTTTTATGTAGTGGGGGGTTCTGCAAAGCCTTGTGGGTCAGTGTTGGCACTACATCGCAAAACCTCATCTAGAAAATGTTACTAACCAACCACAACGTTAATCTCAACAAAGTTAGTAACTCAGGTCAACGCCAGCTGCGTTTAGCATCTTAGCCTAGCGATTTCACTCTGCAGAGGATTCCTTCCTGTCATCCTGAAAGAAGTCTCAGCACTGCACATTTTGCCATGTTACAGTTAGAAACTTTAATATATTTTAGCAGTAGTTGTTACGGATACTCCAACACAAAGAATCGCTTTGTCCTCAAGTAGAGGGAGAAATACAAATGTTTTTTTGGGGGGGTGGGGGGGGTTTGGTGTTACTCGCAAATGCTGAGTCAATACTTGTTATTCAATACTTTTGTTGCAGTCGGAGCTGCGAGTCTTTTGGGCGACGTCTCTGACGGTTACGCGCATCCAGAGAACTTAAGTTTTGTCCCGTTCACCTCTGCAAAATAGTTAGATGTGAATCTGGCTGGACGGGAAAGCGTCTCTGAACTCTTTTTGAGTCTTGTCACAAATATATCAGATGGATTTAAATCTGGACTTTGACTGACATAGTCAAACATGTGAATATGCTTCAATTGCAATCATTACACTGTAGATCTGACAGTGTGTTTAGGGTCATTGACTTCCTATATGGTGAACCTTCACCCAAGTCTAAAGTCTTTTACAGCATCTAAACAGGTCTGCTTCCTGCATTTACTGCCATTCCTCTTCACTTTTTCAACACTTCCCATTTTCAGAAAACTGTTTAAACAGAGCTTGGGACATTGTTTTATAACCTGACCTAAACTTGCCTTAAATGTCCTTGCAATTTAATCCCTGGCCTGTCTGTCTGCTCTGTGATGCTGCTTTTTCATTAATGTTAATGTTTTTGGGAAAAAATGTCACAACAACAAAAAAACATGTATGGATCGCTTTCCACGCAACGAACATACACTACTTTGTGCTAGTCCGAATGAAACAAACAAAATCACCAAACGCGGGGCAAAAATAAAAATAAAAAAAAGCAAAAGTGGGATGAATGCTTGTACTTGTGCTCTGCATATTTGTCACAAAACTTAAGTGAGGAGAAAGAGAACAAAATTTAAGAGCATCATCTGTGTTAATATAGTCGTGGGAGTCAGACAAACCGGTATTTTATCTGTCACGGCGCCTTCCTCTTAAATAGTTGCCCTTCTACCCCCCTCACACAGCAGACTGACCAGATTCCTTTCTGTCTGTATCCAAGAGACGCTGAACAAATGCTTTTTATCCGAGTAATGTCAGACGCAGAGCTGAAAGTTCGCCTAATGTTATGCTATTGCATAAGAGTCACCGTGCTCAGACATGTTACAGTCTCTTTGCACTTAAACGTAGTTTTTCTTTTTAAGTTACCCCAGACTGACAAAATATTTGTTGCGGTTTGTAGTTATATACAACTCGGTTATATTGTAGCTTTCAAAAAATGTATGCAAAAACAAACAACAACAACAACAAAACAACAGTGGCGTAAATCTGCTTGGTTATTTTGACTGCTGCGGGTAAACTTCCTTAGCCGGTTAGGTCATAATTTTCGCTTCATTACAAACACTAAGACCGTACACAACAAGAAGCTAACATCCATTTAAAAACAAAATAAGACGAACAGGATTTACAGAGGATGATTAGTTAGCATCGTAGCCTAGAGTTCTCACTCTACAGAGGAAACTGCTGGTGTTGAGCAAGGAGCTAACTAGCACCAGCAACTTGCCTTAGCTCACCCAGCCAGTTGTAAAGGCTAAACTAACGTTCCGCAGGCCAACAGCATACAAAATACAAGGGGCTAATCTAGCCGCCAGGAAGCGAGACAAGCAATGACAACACGTACGTGAGCGGTGTTTACCATTTAACTTGCAAAGAGGGAAGGCGATTAACTCCAACACTAGCAGAGCAGCCAAACTCCTTCTTTAGCATGCTACGGCAGCCTATTTTGAAAGGCTAACGTTAATCTCAACAAAGTTAATAACTCAGGTCAACGCCAGCTGCGTTTGGCAGAAAACACTTTTTTTCTTAATTTCAGCAGCATTGGGAATGTTGACGTTACTTACAACTTTTGCTGCTTCTTCCTTTTAGTTGAGCTAGGTCGCTAGCTTGCAGACGTTCTTTTCATTTGCCGAGCGAGCTTGAACGTTCTGGCCCTCCTCCATTGGAAGGATTTGCGTAGTGGTGTGATTTTTTTCTCTCTCTTTTTTTCGCAGTCTGTTTGTGAGTCGGTAGAGGTTTTCTGTCAGAGCCAACGGCAAGCCTTTTGGCTCCTCCTTCTTGATTATGATTGGGTGTAAAAAATACGCCTACACGTAGCACAGTTTTCTGATTGGATAAATTACTTTCCAACGTTAAGCTGATTACTTGTTGATTGGATGACGTCTTTCGGAGGACGGCATTGGCAGAGTTGTACATTTGTTTTGGTTCCCGGAGTACACCGATATGTGCTATGATGGGCGGGGAGTCAAACATGACTTCGAATGAGACGCAAAGATGCTGACAAGTGGCTTAAGTTGTCTAAGTGTGCAAATTTCTTTTTTTTTCTCAAGCGTTTCTGGTAGTAAAATTATGATTTAATTGATATCAAAAAATGTGAGCACAAGTTAAATGCATTTGACATGTTTTGTAATTGTAATTAAATTCAAATAAACTTTTAAAAAATACAAGTTGAGATTTGTCAATGCATTGTTACAGCATCTAAACAAGTTCTTAAATACTTCTGTAATACCGTAATAGCAGCTCAATAATAATAAACATTCACCTTTAATGGGAATAAATATTACACCGTCAAAATCTTTTATTAATCATTAACAGAAACCCGAAAAGAGTCACATTTATTTTTGATGGATCTCTGTTTTAAAATTATCAAGTTAAAAAGTCTTTAAAAATATATGAAGACATAATTTAAACACAACATTTTTTCATTTAACTAAATACATCCAAGTAACCACTTGCCATTTGCCTTCTAATCTGGCTCATGTTTTTGTGAGCTGGATTAAAAATGTGGTGTTTTTTTTACATCAATTATGAAGCACAATTTTTGATATTTAACAGTTGTCACTGTGTAACTGCTGTCAAGTATTAACCACAACTCAGAAACAGAAGGAATGACCTAAACGTTTTTAGAATCTTTCATCTTTCATGCTGCATTTATCTTCCACTCTGTATACATTTTATTTCCTGGTTCGGAGGCGATTCATTTCAGTTTGTAATCCATTCGTCAATAGTCCATGGATCAAAATAAATAAGATTTTCTTTGATTGGAAATTCAGATCATAACCAAAAGTCAGGACAAACTTTTTTTAGACTGTTGTCATAAATAGGACTTTGACGTGAAGGGCCTTGAATAAGTTATAGATATTGCATTGTATATATTTTTTTCCTAATTAAAAGAGAGACTAAGTCAAACTACTAAAATACATTTCGCAACTCATTAAAACATTCATGATGAATTGTTATTCATTTTTTTAAAAATACTGCAAATATAAGCCTACTGGGCTGTGGAGGAGAGAGATCCTCATCAGATTTAAGGTACTTATAAGGAAAGAATCACACCTTGTGTTCTGCTACAGAGCAAATAAAGTCATAAGCGTGTAATGTTGCAATAGGAGGATGATTCAACATCACAAAATGACACATTTCTCCTCAGTGTACATAGATGCAAATGGCAAAGTTTTTATCATTTGCTCAGCAGGCAAAAAACAATAACAATGGGTAGCACAGGTTACCTACTCAGATTATATCATAGGAAGTTTCCTGTTTGTTTGGATGTTGATAATAATTAAACCTACAAAAGAGACTTTGCACTCTTTTTACAGGGTTGCATTTACGGTACTCAGATAAAACGGAAAACATTTGCATTTCTACTGAAAGTCTTCTTGCGCCCTCTACTGGATTTTATGAAGAAGGAAACAAACAAACAAAACACACACACACACACACACACACACACACGCACACACACAACAATAGGACACTAGAAAGCTTCCATGGAGTTCATTCACATTCGATATCCAGACATGCTGCAACAGGTAAACACACACAGCTGCTTCCTTCCATGGTGATGCAGGGGCTGAAAATGCAAAGAAAACAAAAGCACAACATGGAAAATGAATGAATGACTGAAAAAAACCAGAATCATAAAAGTTGCTGAAAATGTTTTTTCTTACTCTCATTTTTATAGAACTGTTGAGATTAGCTTTGTGCGCATTTAACTTTAAGCTTGCTCTGCTGGTGCAGCTTGAGGTTTTTTCTTGCATTCGTCACACTCATGTTGGCACTGTCTGTTGAGATAAGAAAATTATAAGGACTTATAATGCTTATCTGCATGTTTGGTTGATAATGATTTGTGTTCCTTTCTGTGTTGTGCAGGTGGCTGATAGAACAGATGACCCAAATGTTTGTCCCATACTTAAGAACTACTTCACAGTTCATTTTAGATCGTATGTTTCTAGATTCTTTGATTATCTCTAGTTCAAAATCCAAAGAGACTGGACTGGTCAACCCTGATCCGGACTGTTCAGCACTGAAATGAGATTCTATAAAATACAGTTTGAAATTTCTGAACTCTTTCGTTCTTTTTGTGAAAACAGAAAAAGGAGAATTTGGATGTAGATGTAGACATACATGCAAATTGTGACAAATAACTTAGCAAAATGTTGAAAACAATGAGATCATTAAACATCGAAAAGCCATCGCTGTGCCCACCTGAGTCCTGGACCTGACGGACCTCTTCTGGACCAGGGCCCAGTTCCCGGGCCGTCTTTAATGCCGAGCTCCTGGAACCTGCTCCGACAAGTTCCAACATACGAAGCTTTTCCCACTGCAAACCCGAGGAGACCCGCAACTACAAAGGAAACGCGTAAAACTCACCATTTACTTGATATTATTATTATAACTCACAAAATGCAGAGAAAATAGAACAGACCTGCTAGCTTTGGAAAAGGGCCAAACCTTGCTGACGATTTCCAAACACCTGCATGGGAATAAAAACATTCGCTTAAATGAAATCCAGCACATTGTTTGTGGCCTTTATGAGAAATAATGGAGTGTTTACCGTTGTAGATGAGACCACCAGTGGCAGCCATGCTGCCCACAGACAGGGGGAGAGCTGAAAAAAAGGGACATTGGATAAATGATATTAAGACGCCAATAAAATGAATACAATGGCAGATAAATGACAGAGATGCACTGATCACTTGGCCAGAGATCGGAATCGGACGATTTTTTCCCCATGACTAAATATGACTGGTGATCAGCAGGTTCTTGTCTATCACCATTTTTTTTTATTAGCAAATGCATCAACCATCATCATGTATTTGGGTGCATTTTTGGGGGGGTTCATTGAAAATCAAATGAAGGTTAGGTACACATACTTTAACATGTATGAATTTGTAATTCTTTAAATTTCCAAGGAATTCGAAGCTGTCTAGATGCCTTCAGCACATTTACGCAGCAATCTCTGGAAAAGAAATAATAATAATAATAATAATCTGAATTTGCCAAAATCTTTACAGGACAGACCTAAACAAAACTACAACCCCCCCGGAAAACCTGATTAGTGTATCTCTAATACATGGGAATAAATTTGTAGTTAAACATAAATAACGCTGCACTCTTAATTACTAAAAGCAGTAAAACGTCAGACTATTCATCATGACATAGACTTTCTCAAAGGCAAGTTGCAAGATCCAGTGGCAACTCGAGACTCTATTTTTTTTCCTTCTTGGCGCCTTTGACCCCTGGAGTGGTGGTGAGACTACTCCTGATTATTTGGAGGTCAAAGGGACGAATAGAGGAAGCGCCGATTGTTGTCGGCTCATGTTTACATAAGTTCATGGTGAGGGAAGAGGAGAAGCAGCTGCATGGTTGATGGTGAGTGGAGGAATGCAGACAGAGAGGAAGGATAAAGATTAAAACCTGTTGACACATAAAACAAGAAAAGTTGTCCGATTTCTTTTTTTTTTTTTTTTTTGGACTTCTAATCAGCCAACACTGGCAAGAATATTTCTCATCCACCACCTCGGTAACTTTGGTGCTGTTGTCTTTTGATACGTGACATAAACACCTCAGGTTGCTTTCATCTAGCCGTCACTTTGACAAATCATTTGTTTGCTTTGTCGCTCTTGTAGAATCATGCTCGCTTTTTTTGCTTTTTCTTTTTAAATCGGTTTGATCTACGTCGTCGTGGACATCTTGGACACTCCCAGCCGATCGCCCCCCCCCCACAGCCGTAGCCAGAAACAAAGACGATGCAGGCTGTGCTACTCAGCCGAATTGTACTTTAAAAAACGAAAATGTTCACATATGGAAGGTATTTTTGCTTTTGCTTAGTTTTTTTTTTGGAGGGCAGGAGGGATCCTCGCTCTGAAACCCACAGAGGAATGTAAACACACATTTCAGTGAATAAGTGACTTCTTCTACACATGGAAGAACATGTTGAAGTGTGTGGGGTTTCATTGAACAATTTTAAAGTTGCGAGAATTTCACATTTTCAGAAATATCTTGGCGCGCGCTTCATGTCTCAAGGAGATTACCTCTATACCAGAAGCTTTCCTCTTGGCACTCTCTCCACACCTTCCACACATCTTCCCGGTGGACGTGAGCGTCGCTCAGGGGACACTGTGAGACACACGCAGGACAGGCCAGGCGTCAGATGAGCACACAGTCCTCCGGCAGTAGGAGTCATGTTTTTGATTATCTCTCACCTTCCAGCCCTGTTTGGCTGGAGCTGAATCAGGAGCAGGAGCCTCCGCTGTCTTCACTGTTGTAGGTTCTCCACTTCCAGAACTCATGATGGAGGAGGTTTCACTCGTTGTACTACCAGTTGTGCATTATTAATGTTGAATACACCATAGCCTAGACAAAAGGAAATGCTACTGTAGTTGCTTAAAATGTGAGATGTTGTTTGTTTTTTCCGCTAATATGAAAATAGTCTCTGATCGCCACATAAAATCAAACTTTACAAAAAGGACGCTGCTGCAGATCTTTACACTTGATGCAAAGGGATACAAAGTACAAGAAAGAGGGAGGAAAAGGATGATGAACGGGCATGATTTTTAAAACTCTTCACAAATCAAAACCTTAAAAGTGTGGCATGCACTTGCATATTTATCCTGTCTGAGTATATTTACGGTTTTCATTTTCCCTACTGCTAGATGAACCATGTTTACAATGTGAAAACATGAAGGGGCATGGCTGGTGTTCCAAGTTACAATAACATTTACATAGTCTTGCAACAGGATTGCACAAGCCACGGCGTGCTGACGTTCCAACCAATGAAATTGCTGTATTAAATATGACCTATTACCTAGAGTCTTAACTACTCATTCACAGTGCCGCGCCTTCGTTTGAACTTGGCCTCTCGTCTGATTTCTGCAACACACCTTTTTTTTTGGAAACCTTGATAGCCAGACAGACTGCGAGACTGAGAGATAAACGCACGGGAAACTTTTGACCTACAATCACCACTTAATCATAGTCTAAGCTTAAGAAAACAAATTATTGTACAGAATACTTACTATGACTATTATCCGTGTTTCAGAAAGACTCCAGCTCATTCACTTTTGCATATGATGCACTTGGTGGTCCGGTGGAGGAGCCTTTTGATGTGGCGATAAAATAAAATAAAATAAAAAACCCAGAATGAAGACCTACAAAACTCTACTATTGATCATGTTCATATTGTCCTTTGTTTGTTGTTACCAAACTGCAATAGGTTAAAAGTAGCACTTTCCCCTGACGTACATAAGAAAAAGTGCAAATTTCTACTCCTAGTGCTATCAAAACTGGAGATACACTTTATGAGATATATCTTATTCCCAAAAATTTGAGACACAGTAGCAAGTTTGAATAAACTTAAATTAGAACACTAATTAATTGACTACTTTACTAATTATATATATATATATATATATATATATATATATATATATATATATATATATATATATATATATATATATATATATATGGCATGCTAATTTCACGATTTTAATTAGTAAAATCGTGAAATTAAAGAAATTGCCTGTAGACACAAAGTAGTCACAGGTTTTCAAAGTAGAGAAGTAAATTTTCATCAGTGTAGTTAGGGCTATGGTTGGGTTAGGGTTGTTAAATGTTAGCAAGCTACAAGTTGCATGTATGTCTGTAAAGCAGACCACTGCAGGTTGGCTACCTGAACGGGTCGTCTGACCAGTTAACCAGCTAATATCAGCTTGTAAACTTATTTTAGTTTAAGGAGAGGAGAAAAGCGAGGGGAAAAAAAAATATCCTGTGCAATAATAATAATTGCTAATGAAACGTGAACTAAATTTAGCTGTAATAAAAATTACAATTGAGTGAAAAAATTGGTATTTGAGACTATTCCAACACTGCCATCCTTCGGTCATTTAAAACAACAACAAAAAAGCAGCGAAATCAAAACAATCGTGAACAATTTGAATACAGAAGTATTTAAACCAGAAGTCTGGATGTTTGGTGTCTGTTAAGTTTTACAGTACAAGCAAACGTTACTGACAATACCGCCACTTTTTTTTTTCTCTACCGTCCTGCTGTGTCGATATTGAGCAAACCCATTCCATGCTCATCTGGTGAAGTCAATTAATATTCGAACAACCAATCGCATTTCATCGTGGGCTGGGTTTTAGGTTTGCACGAGGACGGTTTGTTGATTGACACGCTCAAAGTCCGGCCCCGGTCGTCGACCTCCGACCAATCAATTTGGTTTGAGGGAGGACTCAACGTGTATTCTTTTTGAAGTGTCACTTACAGCAACCAATGGCTATCAAGCATGGGGGCGGAGCCTACAGAGCCGACTTTCAGTCACTGGGTGTGCACCATTTGCCAACCGGCGAGACAAGCGGCGATTTACAGTTCACCATTTGAACGGAATCATAAGTCAGGACCTCGGGGCATTTCCTGGATAGCCTCTTTATACACCCACTCCAAGCATGTGACCAGCAAACATGAGAGATAATCAGATACAAGTTGTCAGAAGTGACATTTGTGGAAGCCATACTGGGATTATTCAGTGACCTCTGAGTTACCATGTTGGGATCAGGATGTCACCTTTTGGGGCTCATTTGTAATTTCAGCTGGTAACTGACTTCAAAGTACAAGTGCTGTTTTCTGGGTGATTTAAAAGTCGGAAAAGAGAAAAATCTGACTTCTGATTACTGCCTGAGCACCCCATAATTTTCAATATCCAACATGGCTGCCTTGCATTTGAAACATAAACAAACTTTCAGATGCAAATAATTTATTTGCACTTCTGGTGGTTTGTATCTTACATGAACATGCTGTATGAACGTGATAAATGATAAATACATTCCAAATATTGTGTTTGTTCCGTTATTTCTGACTTGCAGCTGGAGCCATGCTTAACTAGGGTGTGAGGCGTCGTGAACGGATCCGAGCTCCAACTTTTGAGAAAGCTCAAAACCTAGTGTTTGCTTTTTTCAAAAGGGTATCTCCGCTCACACCGGTTTGTCCGGGTAATCCACCGGCTGACTGTAAGAGAACAAACCCACCGTCTGCGGGCGTCACTTACGCTAGCAAGGCCCGCCTATTGGCCGGTCCACGGACTTCCCACAGACAGTTGTATGTTTCATAAAAATGCACTCTGATGCGGCAAGTAAGTAGAAACGTTTCAGCGGCTTTTCGGTGTTAATTTGCGGTGTTTGTCGGCTAGGGAGTCGCGTGTCAGAGAGAAGGAAGCGGACGTGCGGGGTTTCTACATCCGCTTTTGTCCCGTGGCTCCGTGAGGTTTGATGAATCCCGTGTTATTTGCTGCTCTCTTTGTATTTGGCAGCACTGTCTGGGGCGACAACAAAGGACGGACGCCTGCTGTAATTTCACTCGTTTTGAGCCTGCAGAAAGGCTCAGTCAGACACGTCGTGGTCGGGTTTTCGTGTTGTGCATTCAGTGCTCGGTCAAATCCCGCCGACGTTGTTTTGAGTTCAGGTTGTTTTCGATGGTTATCGGTGAGTTGTGGTGTGTTTTTTTTTTTTTCCCCCCATAATTATTATTCGTCGTGCCTGATTTCCCCGCCGGGCTCGTTTCGGCTCAAACTTGACACCGACGTAATGTCTGCGTTAATTGGCCGATTTTCTGGCCAGCTGCGGACTGTTGGGGAGAATGAAAATTGTGACGCAGTTGCCTAAAACATCTTTGGTTTGCCTGCTGCAGCGCCGCTGTCGCTCCTTGCGTCACCTGCACCAGCTGCTGCGAAACGTCTGCGCAGTGCTCTCCTGCCACTGGCCATATAGCGATACATTTTTTAATCAATGTAAAGCGTATTCAGTCAGGGTGAAAAATGTTGGGGGGTAGACGGGGTCTGAGAGAAGTAGTTGTTTCGGAAAGGCTTGGGAGTTGTAGTTCCGCATCCCAAGCGGAGCCGCAACCCTCAATGGCCTCCTCCAGGAAGAAGAACTACAACACCCACACGGCCACAGCTCTCTGGATACTTTGTAAACTCTGTGCAAGTTGCTTGCCTTGGACTGCTACGTTAGGCATGCAAGCTAGTGCTTTCCGTTCGCATCTACGCGTTGGCTATTTTATCCAAAGTTTGGCCTCTAGAAGTAAGTCACCGCTTGATGACGGGTTTAAATCAGAAATCGGCTACGATTATTTTTTGTGACAGGGTGGCTGAAATGGCCGAATGCGTTCCGAGTTGAGGGAGAGACCTCCCCTGCAGTTTGCTAGGACATGAAGACTTGATTTGGAGACCATCCGCATTGATCCGTTGGTTACTAAACCAGAAATAGTCCCAAAATACAATGATAGTTAGTTTGGGCTGCGATGATGTCACTCAACTTACACCCCTGCACAGTTACGGACATTTAAGGTGTAGAGGAATATATTGTTTTACATCTGTTCTCTCGTGGACCTAGATTTTCAGCTGAATTCCCATCTGACTACACTGGCCAATATCCACAAGATCCATCACACCTTACATCGGCTGGTAAATATCTGCTGTCATCTTTTTTTTTTTTTCTATTTGAATCCCCCTGTCACTGAACATATCAGTCATGTTTCCACATCTTTTTAAAAAAAAAAACATTTTTTTTGTTAGAATCTGACCGAAGACGTTGGACCGGACAGCCACCCGTCAGGTAAACCCACACGGCATCATCTGAAACACAGTGACCTATTTTCAGCTTCCCTTCAAAGCCCAATGCATTTCCCCTTGAAAACGTTTTAGGCGTTCAGGCTGTCGTCCTGAACGCCAGGCTGGAAGTTTCGGAAGAGAGCTTTATCACGAACGCCCGCCTCCTCGGAGGGTTTGTCGCAGATTAAGAAGTCCTGTGGAAAAATGTGCAAACACTTTTAAACTCCAGGTGGAGTCACATGTTCACACAAAGGTGTCACACCTAAGCTGTTGCGTAGCTTTAGCTACATAATAGTAGCTCCGGTGCACTTGTTCCGTAACACCTTGCAAGCTCCAGAGTCTATATGTAGTCTGGTCTATTAGTATGGAAAAGTCCAATCTTTGACCGAAGCACCAATTCTAAATGAAGTTTACGTTTGTGATGGTAGGATAGTAAGAAGCTTTTTCCTAGCATGCCTCCTGAACATTCAACGCATAGTGGTAAGATGCTATATTGGGAGCACCAATAAGAAGACATATCAGGGATTTTTGCTGTCCCAATGAGGGATTTTTTTTCTCCACTGGTTCAGTGTTTTCCAATTAGGGTGAGGGGAGGCTGATGGTAAAGCATACATTTGTTTTTAAGTTGTTGGTTTTTTTTTTTTTTTTTACACGTCTTTACGAGGCGTTATAAGGGCAGCCAGTGATCCAGTTTGTCATATGACTGTAGCAGTGCTGATAATAATTTGTTTCCTTCCCAGCTTGCTGCTCCAGAGCCATGCCGCCGAGAAAAAAGAGGAGACCTTCTGCCGGAGAGGACCTGTCGGCCAAGAAAAGTCGCCAAGACAGGTGGGAGATTCCTTTGTTCAAGATCTAGTCGATTTCCCCCCCTCTTTTTTTTCTATTTCTTTCTGTTTTTCTTCTTTTATAAAAATATTCATATCACTTGAACTATTCCACATTGTGCCGCAAAAAGAAAATGTTTCCACATTGTGCCGCAAAAAGAAAATGTTTTTCATTTTCTTACGGGACCAGAAGCCTCAATGTGTTTTTATTGGGATTTTCTGACGAACCAACACATTGTAGTGGAAACATGTTGTAGCAAATTTTCTTTGTTTTTAATTTTATTTAACTTATTTTATGTTCGGGTCATATTTAAACTACTTGTAATTTCACACTTGTGTTATAAATGTTATATTTAACACTTTGGATTGGAGGAGCTCCTCAACTGTAACCAATTTCCCCTTTGGGATTAATATTTTATAGTAATAACATTTTATTTATAATGCACTTTGCACGTAAATTTCAAAATGCTACAAAGTGATTTTAAAAAAAAGCATTAACCGATGCAAGAGTCATTTAAGATATGAAATGTAAGATCTTAAGAAGAAGACCCTCTGAATTGTGAGGTAGGAGAAAACGATACATAGTTTTTAGATGATATCAAACAAAAACTGTTTAGTAGTATTTTCCTCCACCCCGGAGCTGCACAATGTGATGCATTGCAATAATCACAGCAACATCAGTGTGCTCAATATCACAGTTAAATGTGATATTTGATAACACATTTGACCAGTTGATGCACCTGCATCAGGAGCTTTTCTTTGGCTGAGATGCTACAACTAATGGAGAGTGTAAGAAAGGCCTTAAAAATTCTAGTTGATTATAATTTATGTAATTATGGCAATCAATTAAATATTTTTCTGGCAATCATGCCGCTGCATTCCACACAGACTGTTTTGTTTGTAGGCCAAAAAAAAGTCACTTTTGGTCTCTTCTGTCCTGATCGCGTTCTGTCGCGTTTGCTGTCTCTCCTGCTTGGCATCCGACAAACTGGGAGCAACACTTATTATGGCCTTTTTTTACTGTGATCACAGGTTTTTCATTGAGACCAGACTTGTGGAGTGCATCACTAATAATTAAGACCAGATTGTTTCAGCTGGTGCTATCAATCCCTTCAGCTACTCCAGAGTTACTACGGCTCTTCTTTGATTACATTCGCTCTAATTCAAGGTGTCCATGCACCCTTAAAAAGTCTTATGTGAATCTAAAATGAAGTCCTTAAAATGTTATACATTCATTTAAAAAATCCAGATTCCTTAAAAAACAAGTCTTAAATTTTGTTGCGGCAGGACTATTTAATCCTGTTTTTGTTTGTGTTTTTCATTTTCTTACGGGACTTTTCTGTCAGGCAAATCTTTCCGACACATTAAGACTTTTTTTTTTTTTTTTTAAGGTTTTATTGGCTGTAGTGGCCTTTATTTTACAGTGAATTGACAGAAAACTGAGTAATGAGAGAGTCAGGAAGGCACGCAGTGAATGTCACCAGGCCGGGAATCGAACCTGCGACAGCTGAGTCGAGGACTAAGGTCTCCATATGTGGGTTGTGCTTTACCCCTGCGCCATCACAGCACACTGACGTCACATTAAGACTTTTTCATTAGCTTCAGTGGCTCAAAGTGGTTGAGGCTACCAGTAATTATCTACTAATATACCCTTGCTAGCTAGCCTTTCACTCTAAGAGAGTCTACACACTCTGTACTGTGTGTAAGAGTAGCTAGCATATAATGCTACCAAGTGCATAGTAGTATATTAGCTAGCATACAAGGATATACTAGCATGGCATATATTTGCTAGCATACTAGCAGTTTTTCCTGTCTTAAGTTTCAGTCAAGGTGGCCTTCACAAGGTTAGAAAACGACTTAAATTTGAATGGCTGAAACCTACAGAAACGCTGTAATTGCTCAGTTGGTCTATCACGTAAATTTCAAATGAAATGTGTTGAAGTTTTTTCTCTGTATTGTTACAAAATGTGGAAGGTGGTGTTGCTAAGAACTAGATTTTTCTGATAAAGTGGAAATGGGCATAACCATGGCCATTTCCACTGTTTTACCAGTAGGGATCTTATACAGGATATCTTAAACCACACCATCATGTTCACATGCTGTACTGTGTGTGTGGTTCCGCTGACTGTCTCCTCAACTGCAGCATTTTCAGAAAACACGAGACATCGCAGATCCGGGAGGAGGAGACGTTTTCCAGTAAAAGATGTTTGGAGTGGTTCTATGAGTATGCAGGCAAGTAGCTTCCACATGCGTTTGGTTTAGTTGCCTTCATCCATTCATCCGTCCATCACTGCTGTGCGTTCACAGCTCTATAAACTGAGCTGACGCCGCTCATTTATCTAAACCAGGTTGTGACGACGTCGTGGGTCCAGAGGGCATAGAGAAGTTCTGCGAGGACATTGGAGTAGAGCCAGAGAATGTATGCAGATTATTTATTTTTTTTCATTGTTGCTTGGTTAAGCCTTAAGCTCTGTGCTTCTGTTGAACCTCTATGCTCTTCTCGGCGTGATCTCTGGTTCTCCCAGACAATCCCCCTGAAACTCCCAACCTGTATCGCCAGTTTCTGTTGAGCCGGTCATTGAGGTCCGGTAACAGGCTGCCAGAGGAATCGCTCCTGTTTAACAATTTATGCAACTGTCATTTTACATTTTATTCCCAGGTGGTGATGCTGGTTCTGGCTTGGAAGCTGGATGCTCAGAGTATGGGGTACTTCACTCTTCAGGAGTGGCTAAGAGGCATGGGCTCACTGCAGTAAGCCAGCCACAATGTTTTTGTCTCTTTCTGTTCAAATTCTGTTAAATTCAGCAGAGCTGTTTTTAAGTATTGAACCTCTCTGAGGTACTTCTACTGTTTTTTTTTTTTTTTTTTAAAGGTGCGATTCCACTGAGAGACTGAGGAATTCCCTCGACTACCTGAGATCTGTCCTGAGCGACAGCACCAGTTTTAAGCTCATCTACAGATACGCCTTTGATTTCGCTCGGGTAAGTCGAGTGAGAAGTCACACAGGCAGTGTTCAGATTTAATTCATTTCAACTGATCGGAAAAGCTCCACGCGAGAATTGGTTACACAACGCTGCCATTTGTTTTGAGAGGTTTCTTAATTAGTAAATGGATTATATCACAGTGTAATTCACTCAATAAACAGCCAATCTTGTGCCCAAGGGAAAATACATGTGGCTCGTGGATTCAAACCCCAGGTAGCACAGTATTTCGGTTTTCCAAGCTGCATTTTGTTTTGAATATTTTGGGGAAAAAATTGTGTGACCAGGCAGAGTGAGTTCAACAGGAAAGTCTAACACTGAACTGAGAACCAGCTCAGTGTTAGACTGATCTCCACTGTGTGCAGCTTTGGTTTGGTGTATTGGATAAAATTCTAAGAATGAACAAGAAAAGGAAAAAATTAAAAGGTTTCATGTCATTTTTGCCTGAATTTTAACATGAATATTTTTATTTATTTTTTCATTGGACAGGAAAAAGATCAGAGGAGTCTGGACTTGAACACAGCAAAGTGCATGCTGGGGCTTCTCCTGGGGAAAACATGGCCTCTGTTTCCTGTGTTTAATCAGTTTTTAGAGGTGAGCATATCAATAATGCGTCTGTAGCCACACAGAAGCAAACTGAGAATAACTGTTTTCCTTTTGTTCCTTAGCAATCAAAGTACAAAGTCGTCAACAAAGACCAGTGGTGCAATGTTTTAGAGTTCAGCAGGACAATCAACCTGGACCTTAGTAACTATGATGAAGACGGTGCCTGTAAGTCAAAACCCGATTGAATGGAAATGGATCACATAGAGATGCACTGATCCATCCCCCCCCCTTGATACCGATACTGATTTGAGGTTTAATATCAGCAAAACGGATCTGATTCAGAAAACGGTGCTAAAGCAAAAGTCCCTAAAGCGTTTATTTGTTTTTTTTAAACACAGACATAAATGTACTGAATTACACATTTATTTGATAACTCTGCACCAGCACAGCACGCATAAATATGGCAATAGCGTCATAATCTTGGTCAAACATGTAAAAACAACACAACTTTAATTATCAGCCAATGTAAAATTAATAATAAACTGACAAAAACAATCTGTTGACTACCAATGTTTTGTTTTTTTAATAAACTGCTACAAACCTTCTTTCAAATTGTTCTGAAAATTAAGCATTCTGAATATAGTGTCAAATCAATAATAAAGCATAACATCACTCAGAGCAAAATCATAGAATTGGACTGAATAGATCTGCCCCATACCCAATCTAAAAAAAAAAAGTTTTTCCAATATTGGGTCCGATACAGATATTAGTATCGGATCGGTGCATCTCTGGTATCCCACTGATTTGTTACGGTAGTACTGACTCTGTGTCTCTTCCTTTTGTCAGGGCCTGTTTTGCTGGATGAGTTTGTGGAATGGTACAAGGAAAGACAGATGTCATAGCTGCAGATGAGGGGTGAGGGGGAGAATGGAAGAAAAAAAAAAGTTTAACTGTGACCACAACTACTCTTGAGCATAAACAACCAATAAGCAAAACCCAACAAAATCGGTAAGGCAGTGACAGTTGGTGCCTCCTGGTTAAAAAGAAGGGGTTCGACTGTGGGTGGGTGGGGGGTTTTGCTGCTCTCCGACTCCCCGTTTGGAGGAGCGCTGTCCTTGTGGAGTTATGCTCCCTATGGAAGTTGCATTGTGGGTGGACCCCTGTTCCCGAACCCCGCCGAGTGGCGTTGCTCTCTGTCACTGTGACGTCTCATATTGTTGTCTGTGTTGGGATAACATGGTATCTATCATACGCTGACGGTGGGAACAAAATGGCGTAGTCAGCGCAGGGAAACCAAGAGGGGGCGACCATTCACGCGTTGCGTTCGAGTCTCAACCAGGATCACTCGGAAACCTCTAGGCACACACACACACATTAAAAGACCCGTGCAATGAACTTCGACCTGAGCTCCTCGGGACAGATGGCACTAACTACTGTCTGTGGGTTTGTTTAGTTTAGTAGTTCTCCTTAAAGCACACTGTGTCAAAGGGTTGACTGCAGGTTTCTGATGCCTGCACCGTTTACCATCAGAAAAAGCCAGTTTGTTCTTTCCCTCCATTTTTTCTTTCTTCTCTTATCCCTCCTCCTGTTTTGCTGATAACTTTCTGCTAGCCCCATGCAAAGACTTCAGACCTCATAACACCAAACAAATCAGCATTGCTGCTTACTAACTCTTACTACAGTGCAACCGTGAGCCACCAGTGCTCTGCTCTGCATTCATTGGTCTAACGACGGTTTATGTCTCTACGCTGCGTAGATAAGAGTGTTACTGTGCCTCAAACATGGAAAGTCGCATTGTGTGTCCCGCACAGATACCAACAAACCCTAAAATTTCTACATGTGACTCTACGGTGCCTTTCAAAAGTATTCATACCTCTTACTTTTTTTTTTTTTCCTCCGAAGTTTGTTGCAAAACAAACACAAACTCCTACGCATTTTGTTGAGATTTGACGTAATGGACCAGCACAAAGTAGTGCTTCGTTCTCAAGCGGAAGGAAAACGATGCATTAAAAAAAAAATAAAAATTGGACCATGCATTTGTATTCAACCCCCCAGAATTAGTCCTGCTTACAACTACTTTTCAGCAATTAGAGTTGGAATTTTTTTTTGGTTTGTTTTGGTTATTTAAGTCTACTAGTTGTGTTAATTTGAGCGTCCAACTAAAAGTCAAGTTGTTGTGTTTTTTTTTGTGGACTCCAACCAATTTTCTTACTGTGTTTTGCTAATTTAGTAGTTTGCCTATCAACTCTTGTTTCTGCAAAGAACAGCATCACCACAGCATGATCCTGCCACCACCATAAATAACGGTGGGGATGATGAAGTGGGCGATATGCAGTTTTCCATAAGAGTTTTCCCTCTTGGCTAGAAAGTTAAATCTTGGTCTCATCTGACCTTAGTTTACTGTATCTTATGGTAAATGCCACTTCTGATGACTTCTTTAATGCATTTCCTTTGGCCATTCATACCGTACTTGAGGGTCAGATTTGTGGAGTACGAGTCTTAGATTATTTAGTTTTTCACACCTTCTTCTGCGTATCCAACTGTTGTCTGTCTGGGTAGACAGTTTCACCACTTCATTTACATTTTAAGATGAATATTTGACGAATACCCTGAACAATGTTCCAAGCTCAGGATGTCAGCTCTACTTTAAATCCTTGTCTGAATTTATTTAATAAAATACGTTTTTTTGTTTTTTTCAAACAATTTTAAATTTGAATAGGTTAATTTGAATATAGCATGTACCAGATGTATTTAGTAAATAAGCTATGTTGGAAAGGATTTAGAATGAATGTGACCACTAGAGAACAGCAAAGTGCTTCCAGTATAATTTAATATGCAGTAGTGGTACGCATACACCACCTTGTTTCCATAGCGTTTAAACATCTTCACAACTTTCTCCGTGGCCTGTCTGCTATAAAAACTCTGGTCTTTATAGAGTTTTCTGTTTTTTTTTTCCAGAGTAAATAGGACCTGATGCAAACACACCACACAACTCTCAAATTAGGATAAAAACAAAACTTCATTTTCCCTCCACTTCAGTATGGTGCACTGCTTTGTGTTGGTTTGTCACAAAAAAAAAAAAATCCCCATCAAAACGCGCCGATGTTTGTGTTTACAACTTGACAAACTGTGGGGAAAAAAAATCAGGGGTGCTCGACGCTTTTTGGAAGACACCGTACATTCAGGACATGCAGTCAGTGACACACAAGTAGTCAGGTAACCTTTCAGGACGATTTCAGACTGTTTAGGCTGTGTTACATAGTGCCAGATGGTGTCCATTTTTTTTTGTCTTGGTATTTGGCATTTGTTCGTCTTCCTCAGTCCATGGATAGTTTCTGGTCTCCTTTTAACGAGTAGCATTCCTCCCAACGCTGACAGTGTTACTACAGCTGCAGTGGAACACCCGAGACCCTCCGAGGACGCGGCGTCCTTTAGGCTAGCGAGGTAGGTTTGCTCAAAGCGTTTCTTTGTACCACCCGTAGGGCGTAAACGAAAAAAAATGTGGACACTGACCGTTTGAAAGTGTGTGATGATGCTATGCTGTTCTGTTCGCCTAGTGTAATGTTCTTGTAACACATGTATAAAATCTTTTTTGTCTTTGACTGTGATGTGATGCTGCACCGTCAGAAGATTTACTATTTGCATGCATGCTCTGACAGAGCCTTTTGTGAATGGATGAGATTTTTTGAAAACATTTTTCAGACATGCTTTGTTTTGTACAGTTATTTGTGCATGTGTTTTGTGCTTAATTTGACAAACACAGTCATGTTAGTTTATTTTTCCTATGAAAAAAAAAATTAAAAAATACAATTGTGTCCACTACGACCTGGAACACACCTGTAAACCTCATGGTGGCTCAGGAGTTCCCTCCTGCATTTATCCCATCCCACGCATCATTATGTAGAGAGTAATAAGACAGCTGCAACCGGTGTGAAGACTCTTATTTTATTTTGAAGTTCATGCAATATATATTTTTTTTATATATACATATATATAAAAAAAAATTCTGCAGTTGTTATGATGCACATAAAAATCAGTCGTTAGATCACACACATACGATTCCATTGGGGATCTCCACCATTAGCAAAAACTGGATTTAACTGTTTCATTGCTTACCAAATACTGTGTAGAGATAAATCTTTTAGTATTCTCCAATGAAAATGCAGGAGGATGAACAGCCTTGTCCCGACTGTAAATATGTATGTAAACAATAAGTGTCTATATGTTTGTTTTCACTATAACCAATGTCTATACACATAAATAAAAAGGTTTATTAACTTACTGGCTGATACCTGGATTCTCTGACTATATAGGATGTTTGGGGGGGAAAAAGTACAACAGACATTACTATTACAGTCCACCTCTTTACAAATACTCAGGCTCTATTTCTGCTTTAGGAAATTGTTTTAATGTAGGTAGGAGTATAAATGATCTCATAGTGAACTTGATTTGAAAGTGTCTTGATCATTTTAAAGTGACAACCAAAAACTGTTTCAAACATTAAACATAATTGAGGTTGGCTGCTCCTAAAACTACTAGTCACAAATATTGACATGTCATTTCAAAGCTTATACAGTTGTAATAATTTACACTTAAAAATAATGTGCATACTTAAAAAAAAAAAAAAAACTCCAATTGGCTGCCAGTTCTTCCTGATTTCACACCTGCTCATACTTTTACTTTTTCTACCAGCAGGATCTTTTCTTTATTAAGGAGATCCCCACCTTTTGCCCTCTTCAGTCATCTTGCTGAGGTGTAGCTGGATCAGGACGTGAAGTCTCTGTCAATGAGTCCCCAATACCATGTCTCTTGTAGCGGGGAACACCGTACAACAGCAACAAATCCATGTCTTTTTTCGACTCACTCGCAGAAGGAGAATGAATTTGAGACTGTTGAGACAAGACTTTGTCTTTTTCAGACTGGCTGTGACTGGAGATGCTGCCATCTTGTGTATCAAACACAAGATGTCTATCTTCATCCCCCTCCCAGTTTCTCCTGTCTCGTGACATGGCTTTTAGGGCACTCAGGCCTTTTCTCTCATTCTTGTCCCCTAATGCAGCCCTCTGAATTTCTGGTGTCCTTTGGGACGAGTTTCCAAGCACACGGAGAACATCACCGGAGGGAGAGGGTGCGACTTCCGGACCAAGTGATGAATATTTGTGTGTTTGTGTTGCATCTGACTTCTTGCTGAGCTGCAATATGCTAAAGGCAGTTGTACTACTTTCAGAATCGTTTGAGGGAGAAGTTAGCTCTGTGAATGAAGCTTGCGGCAGAGATTTGGACGTTACATCCACTCCTTCTCGTGATTTGGAGCTTGAAAGGTCAGGCAAATGATGACCAACATGAGTCCATTTTATTTTTTCCATCAGGTCTCCATCGGTCTTGGATCTGGATGGTCTCAGTCTCCTCTTTATGATGTCATCAAAGCTTGTACTTTTTGGGGCCTTTGAAGAAAGAGACGTATCCTTGTCATTTGACCCATCTTTTGAAAGATTGGGGATATAGCTGACAGTCTGACGGCTGCCATTCGGTGTGAAAGAACTACTTGGTAGTGATAAGGATTTGAAAATAGATCGCTTATAAGTGATAAGCGATTCATCTGTTGGTCCAATGATAGTTGATGCTTGTGTGCTTTGCAATGCATTGTGCTCTGTCAAGTCTTCATTTCCAATGAGAAAAGGTGGGGTATTACTTGGCTCTGGAGACGGTGCCTTGATATCTAAACGCCTCTTAATGCGTGGAACACCACGACTCAGGTCAATAACACTGTGGTCTTTTGTCTCATCCTCACTGTCACTGCTAGAAGAGGAATTAGAGCTCTGCTTTGATGGACTACTTGAATCTTTATCACTGTGATTTTTATTTATTCTCTGTTTAACTATATCTGAGAAAGTGAACGTGTCTTCTGGACTCTTTGGAGTTGGAGACACATTTAGTTGAACATTTTCCAGCTCTGGAGACGAGCTTTTGTGTGTTTCTTGGATCCCAACAAACCTTCTCCTTAGTCTTTGTCTTCTCCCAGATCCACTTTCACTGCCGGAGGTGAAAGAAGAGTCTGCTGGGGAGTTCAGATCGGATTCTGTTGCATGGGATGAGATTTCGAGATGCTTTCGGAAGCGGGAGACTCCAAGATTCATTGTGGCCCATCTTGACTGAAGCTCTGGGTCTACCTCAAGTGTTGTTCTGCTGGTGTCATTTGTTGGCATGTCCTCCAGGTCACCTGAAATATCAGTATACTTTTCCAATTTAATGTTGTGGTCTGTCTTTGGATTGTAAGGAATGTATATCCCAGGAGCTATTTGAAACCTTATTAATTTCTCTGAGGCTGTTGATGTAAAGGTTTGATCTTTTCTGTTTTTAGCTTTCTGGTCTCTGTTCTCATCCTCACTTTCACTACTGGATGATTGTGATTCAGATTTTTTAAACTTGTTTGATTTGCTGTTGAGACCCAATTGTAGCAATGGTGATGAAGCTTTATCATGTACCTGTCTGGTTAAGGATGGCTTGACTCCTTCAAGGTTTCTCTCTCTGTCAACTTTCAACAATGATTCACGAGGAACAGCAGCTTTGATATCTAGACGTCTTTGAATACTTGGTATTTGTCCAAGATCCAGGGTAGGCCATTGATTTTCTGAGTTAGATCTTAATGATTGAGTTATGTCAGCTGAATTCCTTAAGATTAGTGATTCTTCTTGCTTTTGTGTTTTCATGTGACCTCTTGTCTCATCCTCACTGCTTGAAGATGAGTCAGAACTTGGAGATGGTACCTTAATATCTAGAGGACTCTTGATGTATGTTTTGCCAAGAACAGATGAAGGCCATTGATTTTCCAATTTTACCTTTGTTGTCATCTTGGTAGAAGACGTTGACATCCGCAGTTCCTCTTGTTTTTGTTGTACCACATGCCCACTTGTTTCATCCTCACTGTCACTGCTAGAAGATGAATTTGAATCTGCTGCTGGTGCTTTGATATCAAGACGTCTTTTAAATTGTCTTATTTTCCAAAGATCAAGGGAAGGCCATTGGTTTCCTTGCTTTTGACTTGCTTTTTGGCTTGTTTGAACTGGCTGCTTTGATATTAGTAAATCTTCTTGTTTCAGTTTTGTCATTTTGTCTTTTTCACTATCACTGTCACTACCAGAAGATGAATCAGAGTTTGTTGATTGTGTCCTAGGAACTACAGGATTCTTGAATTCTTTTGTTTTTCCAAGATCAGGTACAGACCAACAATTATCTGGTTTAGGACAAACTGTTGTAGGAACCTCAGCTGGAAGCTGTGAAATCAGCAATTCCTCTTGTTTTTTCACTCCTGTTTCATCCTCACTGTCACTACTGGAAGATGAATCAGAATCTGCTTTGGGTGCTTTGATATCCAGACGTCTTTTGATTCGTGTTACTCTTCCAAAATCAATGGTAGGCCACTGGTTTGTTGGTTTTTGGGTGGATGTAGTTACATTAGTTGGGAGTTTTGAAATGTATAACTCCTCTTGCTGCTTTTGTGTGATTTTATATTTTCTTTCATTGTCACTGTCACTACTAGAAGACGAATCTGAATCTGTTGATGTTGGTTTGATTTCGACATTTTTCTTGATTTCGGTTATATTGGCAAGATCAGGTGCAGACCAACGATTTTCTGGTTTGGGATGTACTGTTGGATAAACTCTACTTGGAAGCTTGGACATCAGCAATTCCTCTTGCTTTTGTTTCATTACATGGCCTCTTGTTTCATCCTCACTGTCACTACTAGATGATGAATCTTTATCCGCTGTAGGTGCTTTGATGTCCAGACGTCTTTTGAGTCGTGTTAGTCTCCCAAAATCAAGGGAAGGCCACTGGTTTGCTGGCTTTTGAGTTGCTGTAGTTACGTTAGTTAGAGGTTTTGAGATATGTACCTCCATTTGCTTCTTTTGTGTGATTTGATCTTTTGTTTTATTGTCACTGTCACTACTAGAAGATGAATCTGAATCTGTTGATAATGCTTTAATATCCACAGGTTTCTTGATTTGGGTTGTTTTGCCAAGTTCAGGTGTAGACCAATTATTTTCTGGTTTTGGATGTACTATTGGATAAACTTTACTTGGAAGCTTGGATGTCAGCAATTCTTCTGGTTTTGGTTTCAAAACATGACTTCTTGTTTCATCCTCACTGTCACTACTAGATGATGACTCTGAATCTGCTTTTGGTGCTTTGATATCCAGACGTCTTTTGATTTTTGTTGTTCTCCCAAAATCAAGGGTAGGCCATTGGCTTGCTGGTTTTTGGGTGGATGTAGTTACATTAGTTGGAAGTTTCGAAATATATAACTCCTCTTGCTGCTTTTGTGTGATTAGATCTTTTCTTTCATTGTCACTGTCACTATTAGAAGATGAATCTGAATCTGTTGATAATGCTTTAATATCCACAGGTTTCCTGATTTGGGTTGTTTTGCCAAAATCAGGTGCAGACCAATTATCTTCTGGTTTTGGATGTACTGATGGATAAACTTTACTTGGAAGCTTGGATGTCAGCAATTCTTCTGGCTTTGGTTTCAAAACATGACTTCTTGTTTCATCCTCACTGTCACTACTAAATGATGAATCTGAATCTGCTTTTGGTGCTTTGATATCCAGACGTCTTTTGATTTTTGTTGTTCTCCTAAAATCAAGGGAAGGCCACTGGCTTGCTGGCTTTTGGGTGGATGTAGCTACATTAGTTGGAAGTTTTGAAATGTATAACTCCTCTTGCTTCTTTTGTGTGATTTGATCTTTTCTTTCATTGTCACTGTCACTACTAAAAGATGAATCTGAATCTGTTGATGATCCTTTGATATCCACAAGTTTCTTGATTTGGGTTGTTTTGCCAAGATCAGGTGCAGACCAATTATTTTCTGGTTTGGGATGTACTGATGGATAAACTTTACTTGGAACCTTGGACATTAGCAATTCCTCTTGCTTTGGTTTCATCACATGGCCTTCTGTTTCATACTCACTATCACTACTAGATGATGACTCAGACTCTGCAGTGGGTGCTTTGATATCCAGACGTCTTTTGATTTTTGTTGTTCTCCCAAAATCAAGGGTAGGCCACTGGTTTGCTGGCTTTTGGGTTGATGTAGTTACATTAACTGGATGTTTTGAGATATGCGTCTTCTCTTGCTTCTTTTGTTTTATGTGGTCTTTCATGTCATCACCACTGTCACTACTAGAAGATGAGTCTGTTGATGATGCTTTGATATCCACAGGTTTCTTGATTTGGGTAGTTTTGCCAAGATCAGGTGCAGACCAATTATTTTCTGGTTTTGGACGCACTGTTGGAGGAACTTTACCTGGAAGCTGTGAAATCACCAATTCTTCTTGGTGTGGTTTCATTACATGGCCTCTTGTTTCATCCTCACTGTCACTACTGGAAGATGAATCTGAATCTGCGGTGGGTGCTTTGATATCCAGACGTCTTTTGATCCGTTTTACTCTGCCAAAATCAATGGTTGGCCACTGGTTTTCTGGCTTTGGGGTTACTGTAGTTTCTTTAGTTGGAAGTTTTGAAATGTATAACTCCTCTTGCTTCTTTTGTGTGATTTGATCTTTTCTTTCATTGTCACTCTCACTACAAGAAGACGAATCTGAATCTGTTGATGGCGCTTTGATATCCACAGGTTTATTGATTTGGGTTGTTTTGCCAAGATCAGGTGCAGACCAATGATTTTCTGGTTTGGGATGTACTGTTGGATAAACTTTACTTGGAAGCTTGGACATCAGCAATTCCTCTTGCTTTGGTTTCATCACATGGCCTCTTGTTTCATCCTCACTGTCACTACTAGATGATGACTCTGAATCTGCAGTGGGTGCTTTGATATCCAGACGTCGTTTGATTTTTGTTGTTCTCCCAAAATCAAGGGTAGGCCACTGGTTTGCTGGCTTCTGGGTTAATGTAGTTACATTGGTTGGGAGTTTCGAAATATATAACTCCTCTTGCTTCTCTTGTGTGATTTGATCTTTTCTTTCAATGACACTGTCACTACTAGAAGACGAGTCTGACTCTGTCGATGATGCTTTAATATCCACATTTTTCATTATTTGGATTGTTTTTCCAAATTCAGGTGCAGGCCAACGATTTTCTGGTTTAGGATGCACTGTTGGAGAAACTTTACCTGGAAGCCTTGACATCAGCAATTCCTCTTGCTTTTGTTTCATCAGTTGATCTCTTGCTTCATCCTCACTGTCACTACTAGATGATGAATCTGTATCTGCTTTTGGTGCTTTGATATCCAGACGTCTTTTTATTCTCGTTACTCTCCCAAAATCAAGTACTGGCCACTGACTTTTTGGTTTCTGACTTGCTGTAGTTAAGTTAGTTGGAACTTTTGAGATATGTAATTCCATTTGCTCTTTTGATGTCATATAATCTTTTCTTTCATTGTCACTGTCACTACTAGAAGATGAGTCTGACTCTGTGGATGCTGCTTTGATATCCACATTTTTCTTGATTTGGGTTGTTTTTCCAAGTTCAGGTACAGGCCAACGATTTTCTGGTTTGGGATGCATTGTTGGAGAAACTTTACCTGGAAGCCTTGACATCAGCAATTCCTCTTGCTTTTGTTTCATCAGTTGATCTCTTGCTTCATCCTCACTGTCACTGCTAGATGATGAATCTGAATCTGCTTTTGGTGCTTTGATATCCAGACGTCTTTTTATTCTCGTTACTCTCCCAAGATCAATTGAAGGCCACTGGCTTGGAGCTTTCTGGGTTACCGTCTCAGTTACTTTAGTTGGAAACTTTGATTTTGGCAAGTCCTCTTGTTTCTGTTGTGTTATATGGACTTTCATGTCATGGTCACTGTCACTACTAGAAGATGAATCTGAACCTGCTGTTGGTTCTTTGGGGTCAAGAGGTCTCTTGTTTGCTGATGTTTTTCTGAGTTCAAAGCCAGGCAGTTGGTTTCCTGGCTTAGGACTTACTTTTTGAGACTCATTAGTGGGGCGTCTTGCTATCATTAACTCATCTTGTGTATTTTTTGTCAGATCCTCACTCTCCCTACTAGAAGATGAATCAGAACTTGGTAACAGCGCTTTGATATCGAGACGCCTTTTGAGACGAGGAATGTGCAGAAGATCTACAGCAGGCCAACGTTCAGCTGACTCATCAAGTTTTGTTTTGGACTCTTGTAGTGGAAGCTGCTGAATGTTGATTCTGCCTCTACCATCATATGTCATTTTTTCTTTGCTCTCACTGTGGGAAGAAGAAGATGAACTTGTTCCAGGTTTCGATTTTTGTGCAACTTTCTTCTGCTTCTTTTTTGTCTTTTGTTTGATTTTAGTTCGCATTGGCTCCCTGTCACTGTCACTTGAATCAGAGGAAGCGGAAGAGGAATACTCCAGTACATCTCTTGGACTTTTTGCATCATAGCCAGTCTTGGCTGAGGGACTTTGAGCACCATCACTGAATTCAAATAGTTCTTCATCACCCTGAGAAATATCAGAGTCTGTGGTGTTTGGCTTATAAGTATGTAGAACAGAGGAGCCAGGATATTCACTTTTGCCCTTTGTATCCACAATTTGTGGGGTTTCTGTTTTTGTGGCTATTGATAAATCTGCTCTCGTTTGAAACGAGTCTTCTACCAGCTGAAGAGACTTGGGCATGGTGTGCTTTCTGGTCGTTTGGTCTGATACTGAAGAATCTGAGGATGATGAAAGGCTTCTCCTCTCCTCTAGCTCATCTGGGTCTGGAATAGGTTCAAACTCCATGTTGCGCAGGCGCTCTGCAGCCAATTCAGCTGAGCTACTGTCATCACTCTGCTTTTCCCTGGGTCGCCCATGTAAGTCAACCTCGACTTCTTGATACTCAAACATCTCGTCGCTTCTAATGCTCTGCTGATCGCCACTCGCAACAGCATCATAATATTGCACATTGTTTTCCTCTGTGACCTCTATGCGACTAAAAGTGACTCTTCTCTCCCTGTAATGTCCTATCTCTTCTGGTTCCTCAGCATTTGAAAAGGCCTGGTTGTCATAATGTCTCTGTTGAGCAGAAGTGACGGTATGAGTCGCTGGGGAGTCTTTCTTTTTGCTGACCATTCTCCACAGCCTGTCGATACATGGTCTCGCCAGGACTCCGAGGATGAACGCCAACAGAAACGTGAAGAAAATCGATAGACACACTGCCAAAGCCAGGTCAGAGTGTGTAAAGCCCCCAGCTGTCTCTCCAGCGATCCTGCTTGTAGGTGTTTGTGGGGTTGTTTGACTGCGGACCCCGGGTAACCTTCTTTCCTGTCTTGCACCTCTCATTTTACTGATTTGGAGGTTAAAAACAGACAGAACGTGGTCTTCTTCAGATATACACACATACAGTCCTGTATCTCCCTCTGAAAAGTCACTGATGAGCAGACGATCTTCTTGCTGGCTCACAGATGCTCGACCATCGGGTGTCCACCACTCTGACTCTAAAAAAACAACAGCATAAAAATAATAGGACTAAGGTAAGAGTTAATTTACTGTGTTATTAACTCTTGATTATACAGTATGTCATGTGTTACCTTGTGCTGAGCAGGAGAGCAGGATCTCAGCGCCACTGTACACGGTCACATCTCGGTGAAGATTTAAGTTGTTTTCAGAGCTTAAGCATGTTAGGTCCTCCTCATCCAGCTGCAGAAGGTCTTTGCCTGAGACGGTGGAAGGCTCAAAACATATGATGTTCCAGGTCTGCATGCCTCTGGTGCTGTCATAAGCCATCTGCCTTCTTATACTACGCATGTTGCAGTCACAGCGCCACCTGTTTCCACCCAGCTTAACATCTGCTCCAACGTCGCGCAAAGTGAGGTATGTCAATTGCTGCATGGTTGTTAACATGTTGAACCTCAGGTCAAGAACCTTTGAGAGGAACACAATATTGAATGAGATTAAGTAGAGGTAATTAGCCTTATACTAAAGTTAGAACAGTAAATCCTAACCCCAAACACTTTTCTAAAAAGTGTTGAATTAACAGAATTCAACATTTCACCTGGTACAGAGAATAATAGGCATCAAAAACCAGGCTTACCTGGAGTTGCTCTAAATTCTGAAGCATCTGTGGATCCAGATGTGTAATCAAGTTATGCTGTAAATGAAGCTCCCGCAGCTGATGAAGGTCACCAAGGACTCCCGGTTCAAGACTTGAGATCCTGTTGAAAGACAGCTCCAGGACCTGTAAGGATTCAACAGCATCCAGGCCTCGAAGAAACGAAATGAGATTTAATTAAAATTCAACATCATCAGGAAGCGGATTCCAAAAAGAAACAAAGATCTTCTCTAAGGTAAGATTTTTCAAAATTTTGTACATTTAATCATACTACAACCGCAAACATTCATATGTTGAAATTTTATGCAGAAGCTCAACATTAAGTAGTGCATAACTTTGAAGTGGAACAAAAAAAGAAACTTTTTTTTAATGTAGAAATATATATTACAAATAAAAATATGAAAAGTGTGATGTTTGTATTCAGGCCACTTTTGTCATGAAGGAAAATTCAAATTCTATTCAAAAATACTTTATTGATTACTAAGGGAAATTAAATGATGTTGTAATTCATATTAACCCTAACCAATTAACTCCACATTACCTTTAACACATCTTCACTGTGGAAAAACACAATGGTGGCTCCATTATGTTGTCAGAAACCTGGCCAGAAATTTTCAAAAGGAGTGTCTAGATACCATACCACTTTATTTCTAAAACATTTAAAATGTAGCAGCTGACCAAAATGCTGTGCAAAAATGTAAGATGAAGGACAAAAACAAAACAATCCAGACAACTATAAGAAAACAGAACTTAAAAACATCACAGATCCAAGGAAAGAGAGCAATATTAAGACACAGATGCTTGCTCACTTTGGGTTAAAAGCCTAAAAAATAATAAGTTTTTTAAATGAGTTTTAAAAATGGCAATAAATAGGGCCTGTCTGACCTTTAGTAGCAACTCATTCCACGTTTTAGGAGCCAGAGCTGCAAAGGCTCTGTCTCTTCTGGACTGTTAAACGCATCTGGTCAAATGATCTAAAGAAAAGACCATTAGACAACATAAAAACTAACAAAAGAATTTTTAAATGGATTCAAAACTGAACACGAAGCCATTGAAAAACCGGAGTTATGTGCTCTTGTATACCTGCACTGGTCAAAAATTATGGAGCAGCATTTTGTACCAGGGAGGTGTGGAGTCACAACAATCCACTAGTAAAAGGTACTAAAAGCGTGGATCACTGTGTCTGGCTGGTGCCTAGAATTTAGGGGCTTGATTTTTGACCGGCGCTTCAGCTGAAAGAAAGACGACTTAACCACAGTGTTGATATGGAAGGCAAATTTTAGGCTGCCATCCCGTTTTTACTCCTAAGTTTGTGATGACTGACTTTTTTTTTTTTTTTTACACATTAGACCAAAGGGAAAACTCGAAGGTCGGGATAGGGTCACTGATAATCCTGCATTAACACATCAAATTTCCGAAATTTAACTTCAGTTTTATTATCCTCTCTTGTCTTTGAGTTCATATTTGAGCAGAATAACAGAGGACTGACAAAGACAGAACAGAGGAAGCCAAAAAAAAACAATTCCTGTTCAAACTTTATAGGCAAGGTAGAAGAAACAGGAAATATATGGAAGTTGTTGTGGACAAATAAAGCAACAAATTAACTTGGAAAAGACTCAAAACTGGGCCAGGGCAACCTTCGAGTAGGCCATAGACAAACAACCAGAGCTGTGTGTTGGATACATATATTCAAGTCCACAAAATGTAATTTAGAATCCAGCCAAAGCTTGAAAACTGGTGCTCTCCATCCAATCTGACTGAGTTGGAGCAAAGAAAAATAGACCAGATTACCGTCTCTACATTTGCAAATCTGGTAAAGGTACAGCTCAAGAGACTTGAGTTCTTATAAGCATTGATGTAGGAGAACTGATAGAGAGATGCATGCTACACATTCATATTTCCATATTTCTACTTCCAATGGAATGCTATGTATCCTTTTTCCTCCACCTAACCAGAACTGGGCCTCAGGACTCTCAAAGCAGCTCTTCAAACGGTACAAAGCAAAAGAAAAACCTTTCCAAGGAAAGAAAAACATGTTCAAGCACAGGGAGGCCTGTGAAACCATGAAATCATAAATATTTCATTTGCAGACTCACACCTTGTTTAAGCCAGTGGAATGTCAATATAACTGTAACAGCGGCGTTATTATCTTGGGAGGTTCACTCATTTGTGCATGGTGCAAAGTTCTAAAGATAAAGGATAGAAAGGGTTTGTGTGTGTGTGGAATTGAAAGGCAAATCTGAACAACTACAAGCTGTATACACATTTGGATTGTAGAGTATAAGCTTCTTTTTTTAGATTTATACTAAATTATTATGCCTTTTCTTTCTTTTTTTATTTTTATTTTTACCAAAGCCTGATCAATTTAGCCAGTTTTAGCAAAGACATTTCCTAATTCCATTCTGTACGACAAATAAAGGTGTGACCGTAGAAGTTATCAGATGGATGTTCTTCTCCTGCCACTCCTAAAAAAAACTAACAAAAAAAACATTTCTTTCTGGGAACTCGGTAAAACAAACTGGCTTCACTGGGTCACTGCATTCATCTCCATTTTAACATCCAAAATATTTAGTTTACCTAAACATTGATTTACTGCTAAAATTACATATTACATTTTGATTATTTTGTCACTCATGGTCCAGTTCTGTCAGTTTAACCTTGATTTACACCACTCTACAGAGAGTATGCACCAGATAAGAACCAATATACTTGACCTTGAAATGAGTCGGGCATATTGGCTCTCAAAAGATAATAAAACAAAGAAAAATTAGCCTCATTTTGAAAATTAATAATGAATCATCTCTTGCTAATTTGCTTTTTTAGAGGTACATGTCAGATTATCTTGACCCTTCTTAATAATTAATTGAAACATATTTAATAGCATTACAAAAAAGCAACCCTATAATTGCTGAGCATCCTTTTTTTTTTAACCCCTCTAGGGGGTATTTTTGTGGGCTCTAGAGTCCCTTTTTCATGAAATAGGCTGACAGGAAAGGGGGAAGACATGCGGTAAACGTCGCCGGGTCCGGGAATCGAACCCGCGACAGCCGCGTCGAGGACTTGAGGCCTCCAAATGTGGGCCGCGCTAACCCCTACGCCACCACGGCACGCCCCTGAGCATCCTTTTTCGTCATTTATCTTCACCAATGATCAGGTATGGGGTTTTTAATAATGTTTGCAGCTGACAACAAAGGCGGAAAATTGCAACTATAAAACGACACTAATGTGAGAAAAAAGGTGTGACATCAGCATTAATCATTAAAATCTCCTTTTGTGACTTATTTTACGTAGAAACGTTATATTTAAACACGAGTTCCTTATGAGGGCTGCATAAAAAAATTTTTGTTGATAATGGGGGTGTGCTATGGCCTAAAAATAAATATAAGAGACCTGTTTTATTATTATTATTCATAATCATATGACAATTATCAACCAATATTCCACAATCCTGTGTGCAGCGGGCCTAGAAATGTACCCACATTAACTCACATAGTATGCAAAAATCCTCAGTTCTTTAATCCTGGAGAGTATTTCTACATTATAATCTTGCACAGTACAGAGTGATTCTTGGGATGTTTCGTCCCCCCTCAGGCAACATGCATAGTGTGCTGACGCAGTGTGATGATACAGAGAGAGGGATTTTTCAGTCTTCTTTGCACAATCTCTCAAGATCGGGGTGTTCAAAGTGCAGCCTGGGGGCCATTTGCAGTTCTTGGAAAAATGTTTTGTTCATCCCTTGACCACAGTTCAAGAATCACAAATTTGCATCTTCTTAAATAGAAAATATCAGGAGAGGCACAAAGTAGTTTTTTTAACAAACCATCTTATTTTTTAATTTGTTTCCATTTTAAAATCATTGTAAGTAGGAAAAAACATCCAGCAACTTTTTACTCAAGAACTAACTTGGGTACACCCGTCCATTATATTTCTCACTTTTGTTGCTGGGAGTATATTAAAACTTTTTTTCTTTTTTAAACAGAGAGAATTTCTTTTATTAAGGAAAACCTCATTTCAGCCCTACAGTAAGTTGCTCCTTTCTACTTTGATCATTGAAACATTGCATATTTTGTTTGCTGCTGAGCCATTAAAAATAAAAGAATTTACATTACTATGGATTTAAATGGAGAAAAAGAATCGTGGCCCCTGAACGCCGTGCTTTCAACTCCATAATTTTGTCCCTTTTATGGAAATTATGTGTATGCACTAATATCGACTCACCATTTCGGTGTAAATTTGGCATCATGACTTGGCTCATTATTCCACTGAAATAACCTGTTGTCAGTTTTCTGTCATCAACCCACCAAACCCAGCTGCAGTGATTGTTTCCTAAAAGATCAACCTTAGACTCATCCGACCAAACCACACACTTCCTGATGAAGTCCCAGTCAATCTAAAATGTTTCTGTTTGTGACAACATAATAGGCTTTTTTTTCTGGAATTACACTCAAACATAATTTGTCTCCTACACGGTTGATTTGAAGATTCCGCGACCGCAAAGTGCTACTCTTTATTTATTTACATCTTTACAAAATGCCTAAGCTACATTTATTTTTTACGGACTGTTATGGAAACCAGTGACTCCCACTGGCGAGTGCGCTAAAACAATTATTCCTAATTACACGATTTTGCTTCCACAGAGAAGGCTAAAGGTCGCATTTAAGGGATTTTAGCGTGTTGCTGACAGCAGGCTTTTCTCCTTTAAGCACCTTGATAATGTTTAATGTGGATGGGTGTATGATTATATAACACCTACTCACCCCGCGGCAGCCGCTCCAGCAGGTTCCTCTCAGCTGATAGCAGCTGCAAGGCGGGGGCCCAGGTCAGGCACCTGGACCCGCTCCCGGCCGCCGAGCGACGCCCGAGACGTCGAGCCGTGACGGTTCTCTCTACGCAGAGAGACAAGTGTGGGATGCTGTTGTTCCCCAGCCAAAGGTTCCTGAGGTTGGGATGCGGTTGATAAAAAGTGACAGAGCTGAGGAGGTTATGAGACAAGTCGAGCTCGGCGATCGGGTCCTGGACGGGCTGCGGTACCGAGGACAGGCCAGCCGAGGAGCAGTTCAGCAGCAGAGCTCCTCGGCAAACGCAGGATTCCGGACAGGGAGCCGAGGAAGAGGAGCACCAGAGATCCAAGGAGGCCAGGAGCAGCACAGCCGCCCAAAACGACAAGCGGCGTAACGCCATGGCAACCCCGGGCCTTTAAAACTAGAGATGAAAAACGTCAACTCTCAGAAAAGAAGCAACCCGATCGAGTACTTTGACGGCAAGATTTGAGTTGAAGAAACTCACCTGGGTAAAAACTGTCACCAGGTTGACAGGGAACCTTGTGACTCTTCTCGCACCTAAACTGTACTCTCCAGCACGTTCTGATCAAAGTCTGAAGGGGATGCTGCTCCTTCAGGTTTTACGAGCCCCAGCCCAAAGATGTCACAGTGATTTATTCAATCATTTACATGGCTGGTTAATGCCTTACCGTCGTTGTTTCCCCTCCATCAATGTGATGCCAAGATAAGCCATCCCGAACAGTTATGACTAAGAGAACCATGCCCCGTTTGCACATTCTGTCAGATGATAGCGCTGTGTAACGATCACTGGTATTTCTTTTATGATTTTAAAGGGCCATGTAAACACACGAGGCACAGCGAAGCGAAGATAAGAGATTTCACGTAGTGACAAATTTCTTTAATGAAAGAGAAGCCAGTGAAATGTTGGATGGTTTTCTTTATTTTTTATTTTAAACGTATCCATGTCGTCACGTTGAAGTGATGAAAAACAAAACTTTTCTCACCAAAGGCATCGAGTCCGCAGACTGCTCCCACATTGTGACATAACAGGCCACACACAACCCAAACAACAGTCAAACTTTTTATATTATTTGTATTGCACAAAATTCAAACCAGTCTAAACGCCGTCCACTTTCAGCACTCTTGCCTCGTAGAGAGATCAGCATTTACCTTGCAAAAGTATTTCCACCCACTGAACTTTCCACATGACATGGCCAACAACAAATTCCAATGTATTTTATTGTTTAGTTTAAATTTTTTTTTATTTTATTCATGTATCTTGAGGCAAAGTAGAGCGTAATTGTGAATTGGACGGGAATCAATGTACTATAAATGTGAAAAGTTCAATAGGTGTGAATACTTTTGCAAAGCGCTGCTCTGTTAGCACAACTCGTACACTCCTTACCATTAGCATTAGGAAAGCTTCACAATTTAGGTAAAATATAAATAACATTTCATCCCTTTAAATCTGTTGGCACGTGCATGATAAACAGTTCAACATGTGCAGAAAGAGATGTTCTCTATTATGTGTTATGTACTAGGGGCTAGTTTTGAGTTCTGCATATTTTAAAGTTAATTGTCATGTAGTGTCTCGATGGAGTCAGTTAACACTTTTACACAAACCCTTTTGTGAACAGATGTGAGGTGACGGAGAAGCAGAAAATAAATACAGCAGCTTCTGACTGCTACAAACATGCGGCGTAAACTGCACAACAACTTATTGTTTACAATAGTTTTCTAAATTTAGGATAGAGGTTGATGAGTCTTATGAAAACAATGTTTTTTTTTTAATGAACGCCAGTAATGTCTTTGGGTAGATTTGTAATAAAATGTAAAGAAATGGCACACCTTAACCGCCAAGTTTAACTCAAATTTAAACTGAACTCAGTCCAAAATGCGCATTTTCGAAAGAGGCTTGTCTGATTTCACAGTCGGCCGACTGCAGGCGGATGGAACGGCGGCGCTAGTGAGCTTTCCTACACGGGTTGTCTGAGATCTGGCAGCCCATGTTGGGAAACTTCACCAGTACGCGGAACAGAGTCCCATCTTCGCACATGCAGAGCTTGTACCTCTCCAGGCCGTCGTTGAACGTCAGGTCTGTGGAGCTGGGAATGCGTGTGGCGTTGAACATCACTGACCCGTTGAGGACGATGCTGTTCTCCTGCAAAGAGGAAAATATTGTCAGGGCGTCTATTCTTCCAGATCCGGCCTTAATTGGTCTTGATACGGTGACTGTATAAGGTTTGTGTGCCCTCATTGTGACCATGAATGTTGGTTTCAGGCTTTGAAATAGTTATTTAAATCCTTCTTGACTGCATTTTGTAGCAGGTAGGGCTGCATCGACTGCAGTTTTCTGGCCTATCACCAATCTTTAAAATCCTGAGCTGCCGGCAGCAGTAGGATGTTGGCAACAAGTTGGCAACAGTAGGGTGACTATTGTTAACCGCCACATGCAGACGTGGGCCGATGGGGGGACAGTAGCTACCTTTTCCAGTGACCATGTAATTGCGGAATTTGACATTTGGAACAGTTCTGGCAGAGATCCTGATTTCAAGCCTGTTGTACAAAGGTTTTGTATATTTCCAGTCAGATCTTTTCAAAAATCTATTAGCCTAGTCCATAGGTGGGCAATCCTGGTCCTCGAGGGCCGGTGTCCTGCAACTCTTAGTTGTCTCCCTGGTCCAACACACTTGAATCCAACAGCTGAATCACCTCCTCAGTGCAGTCAAGTTCTCCAGAGTCCTGCTAATGACATCATTATTTGACTCAGGTGTGTTGAAGTAGAGATACATCTAAAGGTTGCAGGAGACCGGCCCTGGAGGCCTGGAGTTGCCCACCCCTGGCCTAGTCTATCCATTCTAAAACCAGTTTCAATGTTTGCTTGGGACCACTGTTCTGTTGCTGTGTCCAGGTTTCAACTGTGTGACCCAAACCGCACTCCTCATAAGAACGAAACTGGATAAAATGACCAAGAGCAGTCTCATCCTTCTAGAGCAGTTGAAATTAATCCCTGAGAGCTAAAAATGAGTGTATGTAAGTTTCTGAGCACTATAAATACAGCATGTCATTATGTTTCATACTTACAGCTCTAAGCTCAATGTCTCCACCCATTTTAAACTCCACAGTGCGGCCCATGATGTTCACTCCCTCATTACCGCGAATGATGGCCTTAGTGTCTCCCTTGATGTTCAGATCAGATGATGCGCTGCTGGTGATCTGAAAATAAAGAGCAAAATATGTCACTAAAATGAGAGAGGCACCGGTTCCTCGCCAAGAAAACTAAATACAATCAGGATTACATGACAGAAAATGCCAAGACCCCCCCTTCTTTTTCACTCATTTACTTCATACTTGATGCGCTTTTGTTTTAGCACCGCACCAATTGGGAATCACACTGTCAATTTTTTCCAGAAACTGCATAAATCACCTGTTAACAATCGCATTACTTGACAACATTTCACGCTTTTCTTTTGGCAAAGAAACTAGGGGAAATTTGACCAGTATCTACTATCTCTCTTTCGTTTTCAATCAATTTTTACTGTTACGGACAGCAATAAGTGCAATATCGCCTGCACGGGTTGTAAAACCCACATATAATTAATGAATCATGTTTTTTGTTGTTGTTTTTTTTACACACAGCTGTCAGAGCAGAGGCTGGCTTCCCTACACACCCGTTCAGTGGACGCTTTTTTAACACTGAGGACTTTGACTCCTTTGGGCAGGTGGAACTCGTGGTTTTCAAAGTCTGTGCTGAAGAAAGTTGTCTGCGTCCGAGGGTCTGTGAAGGATATGCCGACGTCGCTGACGACAGAGGTCTTGTCCTTTTCCACGCTCAGCTTTGTGTTGCCTTGCTGGAACACAACCTGTTGGAACAACGGAGCAAAAGAACAGACAAGAGGTTCTAACTGGGTTTCCAAATGCTGTAATTTCTTTGGAGAAGACTCGACGTGTTTAAATGCTTTCTTACCGGGTTGTTGTTGCCCACGATGACCAGGTCCTGGTCTCTGCGGCCGCCGACCGTGCTCTTGTGCAAAGGATGAACAATCCCCATGTCGGCCTTCTGTTTGAAGCGCAGCAGGCCGCTCTCGTGGAACTCCATGCTGTCGCAGCCGTTCGGGCCAATTCGGATCACCGTCCATATTACCAGCGTGATCTGAGCGATAGCG
This sequence comes from Xiphophorus maculatus, assembly GCF_002775205.1. Lineage (NCBI taxonomy): Eukaryota > Metazoa > Chordata > Actinopteri > Cyprinodontiformes > Poeciliidae > Xiphophorus > Xiphophorus maculatus. Next base: position 23,346,264 of record NC_036451.1, on the reverse strand, counting down.
GAGTCGCGTCAGAGCTCACTTTGTACAGACAGACGTAGAGCACAGACATTTGGCTATTTTGCATTTTGTCAAGCTACTAGCACCAACTTTGCTGTATTTTCTTGGAAAGTGGGACAAAGAAAACCGTTGTTGAATGGAAACCTTAAGAAGTCCTGACTGCAGTTTGCAACAAGGCATAAAGAAGGGGCTCTGGTAAGATGGGAAAATATTGGCCTACATGCAAAATGTCATCTACTGAGGAAAACTATTACTGCACATCATCCTCAATACACCACCCTTCATGCTGAAGCATGGCGGAGGCAGCATCACGAAGTGGGAATGTGTTTCTTCAACAGGGACTACTGGTCATAATTAATGTGAGGACAGATAAAGGTAAAGAATCCTAGCAAAAAGTCTGCTTGAGGCTACACAAAACGTAAGAATGGAGGGGAGGTCTACCATTCAGAATAACAATTATAAACAAAGATTAAACTGGGTTTTTTTTGTTACTATGGTCCAGATAAAGTTTAAACTTAAATTCAGTGAGAATTTGAACTTGAAAATTGCTTCCTACAGACGCTCTCCATCTGATATGATCACATTTAGTGCACTTCGTAAGGAAAAATGGCCAAAAGGTTCAGTTTGTAGCTGATGCATACGCCAAGTTGGTCTAAATACAAACACATGCCACACTTTTAAGATTGCACTGGTAAACAATCGTTTGAAAAGCATGCATCATTGCTCTTCCGCTCCAGAATTAGACACTAATTTTAGTCCGTCTTTCACGCGGAATACTACAATTCCCAAATAAAGCTTGGTTGCACTGTAAGAAAGTGTGGGGGAAAGTCCAAAGGGTTATATTTCTTTGCAAGTTGCCGCAGCCTGGCTAAGAGACTTACAATGAGATTGATTAAGGCGAGCAGGAAGAGGAGCACAATGATGCAAACAGCCATGTTTCCCTTGCGTCCTCTCAGCCCAGTCTTATGAAGACGTTCTTCTTCGATGGGTACATAGCCCGCTTTGAAGTTGCTGTTGTGCTCCTTGTTGATGTTGCGCCTCTCTATAGCCTTCTCACGCATGGTCTTCTTCACGGGGCCATTGGAGCTCTCCTGCAAGTGCAAAGCGACAACAATATGCGCATTAAACTACAAGATAAATTTTTACTGCTAAACTTAATTTTAACATTCAAAACTGGACTGTGGTTTTACATAGCCACAGGGGCATCCATACTTTACACAGATGCGACACTGAGCCGAGTTTTCCTTATTTTGTTTAAGAGCTTATTTAGTATCAACGCTCATGACAAAACTTAACCAAATCACAACATTCCGATATCTGGGTGTTAAACGCTCAGCGACAGCCTGTCTGTGGTCATAACTAAAAATAAACTACGCTCCTGTTAGTGACGAAACGGACATGAAGTCCTTTCCTCTCACAAACATTTAAGTTGCGTCCTATTCCTAATGGCAAACACTGTCGCGCCTTCAAACAGCAGGTCTTTCAGAGAAAACAAGCGGAACGTCTTGAAAACATCCGACGCGAAGGCCCGACATTCATAAGGCTGCGCTTATATTTCCATCCAACAACGGGAGCAAAACACGCCACCCCTAAATAAACCACCTTAACCTAAACATGTTATCACTTAACAATGACTCCGGGTTACTCTTTTCGTGGGACATGATGAGAAGGCTTAATAAAACGTGAGAAGAAGAGCAAATAAAGAACATAACGGACCTCCTCGGACGCCATGTTGACCCTCCCTCCTCTGCTGACGGAGAGCGGACCAACCTTCACTGGCGAAGGTGACTGAAGCGTTTCCGCTGCAATATGGGCAGACAGACAATTACTCAGTCATATTTTTTTAAATTCTACTCCTCATGAAGAACCTAGTTACAGACCACAACGTGGCGTTTAATTATGATCTCCTCAGCTTGTTAGAAACGCGTGTGCGCTGAGGATAAAAAAATGGTTTGTTCCATGATGAAGCGCCCAATGGCACAATGATCCAAAAATAGGGGAAACACATCCATTCATATTTTCCGAAGGTAAACTGGAAACATTCTATACTTTGCTGCTCTTTGTGGGTGTATTTTTTTTTTTTGGTAAAAAAGAAAAAGAAAAGAATGTATAGTTTCTCTTTTAAATGCTCACTTTTACAAGAGAAAAACAATAGTTTTAGTTTAATATCTGCATGATTAAGAAAAGCAATCGGCCTTAAAAAATATTTATAATGTTAGCAATTTTAGGTTGACATTGTTTTTGTCTTTGTGTAAGTTAACAATGAATAATTACGAACGTGTAGCATAATAATTAAACTAATACTTCAGCAGTTAGAATATACAGTAGCGGTTCTTGCATTAATGGCGCTCTGGGCGAGTTCCCCCTTCCGTCCCCAACATATGACCAAACACAGAAAGTATAATTAACATTAAATACAAAACAAACAAAAGATAGATAGATAGATATTTTTCAGTTATTTGATGAAGAGGGATGTATTAACATAAATACAACTGCATTCAACTACAGCTAAGGCTGATTTCCATTGTTTGTCCCCTCTGCCAGATAGTACAGGCTGAATAACCTAAAATTAATCAAGCAAAAACAACAACAAACAAACAGGGGTCATTATTATTCATCTGGTTTTCTTCTACAACAACAAAATAAAGTGTGCTTACATGATTAGTTAGCCTGGTGCTGTTCTGGGATGGACCTGTCCAAGGTGTACCGCGCCGCTCACCCATCAGGGGGCGCCATCAAGTTTTCAGAAGAGTAGTTATGGTGGCAGACCAAAACCCAAAGCCATGACAGAACTGCAAGTTGTATTATGCTGTAAATGAGAGATATTCAAAATTGACACACTAATAACTTTGTGTTATTAAGGAGTGACCATTGATCTCAAAATCATGGAAGAGCCATAAGCCAAAGACTACACATTAAAAACAAAATCCAATTAAATGAATTAAATGAAAGTAAAGACAAAAAAAAAAAGAATATTTATGTTGGAATTGTATTATTCCCTAAACGTGCACATGCATCAAATCAATAGAATGGAATAAAATAACATGTTTATAGTAAGCAATTAAGTTGTGATGCACTATTAAATGCGTCACACATTATTATTATTTTACTGTTTAGGTGGATGCAATGGATGAACACATTCAATTTATTGGAGTTTTTTGTTGTTGCTATTAGTTAGCTTTTTCCTGCATGCTACTGCAGTTTATTTAGCTCGCTGTCATAACGCTCCAGAGGTTATTGCCGCAGAAACAAATTAGGTTTAAGTGTACTTAATTCAGCTCGGTGTGCCGTACCGTGGGGCGTTGTAATCGGATTGGATCGAGTTCGGCCACATAGATATACACCAAGCAGAACCTTCTACACCCGTGTTTTATGTTCCCCCCGGTTCTGCTCTTCAGCCGTTTGGTTTCGCTTGACAGTATGACATCACAGGGACGCAGAACCCGTAGAGGACCGACACCGAGGCCGCGTCGTCCGGCAGGAGTTTTTACATAGCAGGTCTGTGTGGGTTCATCTGTTCTCCTTCCTGTCTTCTAGCCTGGTTGCCAGAGGCGCTGCGAGGCATCCGTGTATGTGTGTGTATGTGTGTTTGTGTGTGTGTGGGTGTGTGTGTCACAGGAGGAGAAAGCTGTAGGAGTTTTTATATTTTTTTTACTACAGCTGATCAAGCCTCCCGCTGCTGCTGCTGCTGCTGCCCTCCGCCTCCTTCTTCAAATCGTCAGACCTCCGCGGATTAGTCAGTTGATTTAGCGGGACATGGCGGAGGTTTTAAGGAGACTGACCAATGCGTCTTCGTTCAGCGTCTTACAGGACAAGCTTGAGAACTGGCACAGAGACTACCACGTAAGTTCATCAATAAGTCACGGTCGACCTAAATCTGACCACGACACTTCTGGTGCTCTTTACCTGAGCCGGATATTCATTTCTACCCAACGTTATCCCACAGTACAATACTATGTTGTTGTTGTTTTTTTGCATGTGATTTAATCGAAAATGACTGGAAAATACCGTCATCTCCTAATGAAACATGTCGAAAATTCATTAAAGTAAAGATGTGTGTTTATTAAGTATTCTTACAGTTTGTACTTTAATTTAGGTAGGTGAAAGTCCTTAAAATGAAAGACTTTTTTTTACAATTCAGAGTAAAGGAATGACTTTTTTTTTTTACTTTGATTTCTCCGTAGAGTTTGGTTGTCATGGACGCTGATCGCCGTGGCAACCGTCGGGCCGTTCCAAAGATGTTTTCGCTGTTAAGATAGTTCCTCCTCTATTTATTTCTTGTACAGAAATTACAACCTGTAGCTTAAATGGAAATATTTAGTACACGACGTTTAAGGTGTTGGAAATCCGTAGTGGAAGTGACAAACTGGGCAAAAATAATAGTTCCCCCCCCCAGTTATTCATTTCCATGTACTTAAATCCACACAGTTTTTCTTCAGGTTTTAATCAGGAATGTTTCCTGAATACTGACAAGTTTCAGCTGGTTTCTTGGCTTTTATGCTTTTTTGAACATGTCTTTCTTCATGTATTCACTACATGTACCAATTCGTACCTTGATTTATAGATAGTTTTCTTTGTATGTGTGGATTACTGGGGCATGGTGTTTTTGGAAATATATTTACTGAAGAAAAAAAAACAAAAAAAAACAAAACATGTTTAACACTTTTTTGCCCCAATGTAACTGACCTACCCCACCCACTGAACAGAACCAGTAAGGACTGCATTAATTATTTGCCCCAATTTTTTTTTGAAGTAAATTAATCAATCATAAGCTGCAGTCCATAACTTTTGAGGAAAAAAAGAGACGGGATTATAAGATATTTCGACTGGAATTTTGGTTCAACCAGCTGGGAACACACCAGAGTTAATGAGGACATTCCATTTCTTTGCATGTTGTTGTTTGGTAAGATGTGTGCACAACCAGAACTTGATGTAAAGAGTCCATTTCCTACATTATTTAAATGTCTGGTTTGAAATAGACCAATAACTGATGGGACTTCTTTTCTAGCTTCCTGTAGTGGCTTTTGCGCTACAAGGACAATGGTAGATAGGTCACAAACAGGGAAATTAAATGGCGCTTTAGTTTCAACTGGCTTTTCTTTTTGTTTCAGTCACCGTCTACAACAGTTTTAATAACATCTTTGTTTGCATATCCACTTAAAAAGCATTGATTTGAACTCAATTCAGTTCAATGGCTAAAGACATAACCATTGTCATGTCAAGGCACTTTACAAGACAAACAAATCCAATTTATACACAGAAATGAACAATCAAATCAAGGCTACTGACTAATGGTATGTTTTTAGGAAATGAATGTGATTCCAGTCTTAAAAAAAGGTAACAAGTTGAAACTTTTATTCTTTCTTTACTCACCTAGTTCATGATCAGAGAGATGAGTTTCGTCACAAATTTCGTCACATACAGGCTCCATCTTGAAACACAGCAGCCACTGATTTAGTTAAGTTATAAATTAAAACGTTGTTGTTGTTTTTTTCTCACCCAGGTGTCTTCCTGTGATCAGAATGTGAACAGATGTTGTGAGCTGATTGAGCTCACTGCCAAAATTCAAGGCCAGCTGTTTAACATCCTAAACCTCACCGCAGCTGAGGGTAAGCTTTGCATTGTGACTGCTTGGGAAGCATATTTCCTTGAAAAATCGAACTTGATCTTTGAAAGATGACTCCGATACCTTTCGTCACAAATCAGGCGGTCGCTGTGGTGGAGTGGACACTCTTAAAACGCGTTTTCTGCCTTGGCTTGGAAGCTGCTTCTCCATTTCAAGGCCGTCCATCGCAGACGGCACCAGCCTGCACCTCATCCAGGTTTGACCTTTGGTCTGTCCTCCGGTTTAACAATGTCATTTTAAAAATCAACCGCGTGATCAAGCGTTGTGATCGCATTGTGGCTCTGCGGTTGCGTTGACGACGAGCCATTCTGTCGCCATCAGGGTGCAGCAGAGAAGGACAGAAAGACGAAGGAGCTTTCTTTGTCCCAGGAGAGCGAGATAAGAAAGCTGGAAGTTCAATTGAACTCTACTAGCCTCCAGCTGGAGTCGGTCACTGCAGAGTGAGTCATATTATCATGGTTTTTATATTTGAGAGAGTTGTTTGGGGAAATGAAACATTTTACCATTTGAACGCAAATGCTTCCCTGTGTATCAGACTCGTGGAGGCTCAGAAGAAGCTGGACCACACAAAGTGCAAGTCGGCGACCACCCTGCTCGCCACCGAGGATGAGATCTTGCAGCTCAAAGCGGAGTGGGTGATGTAGTTCAGAAGCATTACGGCATTGCACACGCGTCACGGTTATGTTGTGAGAGATTCATTTTTTCCCCATACATATTGACTTTGTGTTTTAGTTTGCATTCTACAAACGAACAGTTGGCGTTGTATAAGAGGAAGCAGGACGCCGTTCACGACTACGAGCGGCAAATTCGCCTGTTGAAGGATGAGTTAGCTTATCTGAACTCAGAGAAGGTCATGCTGCAAGAGAGGTAACATCTTACGGATGTGCAAACATTGAATCGTCGACATGCACTGGTGTTCTACATACGCTGCCTTGTGAAAATATTCACACCCATTGAGCTTTTTCCACAATTTCTCCCAAAAACAATCAGAAGATTCGTCATATTTTATTGTTATTGGGACTTTAGGAACAACACAAGTAGTGTATAAGTGGAACAACAACTATACGTACTTTACAATTTGTTTTTACGCAATTTAAAATCTGAAAAATGTAGCGTGCATTTATATTCAACTCTCCAGAATCAGTACTTTGCGGGACCACATATTGCTGCAACTAAGTTTGATATCACAACTGACAGTCCAGTAGATGAATTGCAACATTTGTTCCATTTTTAGCTGCTGCGGTTAACTTCTATACTGCACTGTGTCAAACAATCCAAATCCTTTGAAAAACCTATTTTTTTCCTCGCCTGAGGTGGCGCTGCACCGAGAACCACTGAAGGAAACTACATGAAAATAAACCTCTGAAGAAGACATTCCTTCTGCACAAAATGGAAACAAAAAGGCAATGGCATGGGAGTTTAGCAGTTGTAGGATCTCTCTTTTATCTTTGGTAAAAGACCACAAGCCATTTCCCTAGTCTTGCACATTTGTTTTGATTGTACTTACCCAGAATTCTCTGCACTGTAGTCCACTTCCTGCTTCTTTTGGAGCGGGCTCCGGTCCTCTTGGTGTTCACATAGGCATTCAAACCGCTCCAGAGTTCACAACCGAGGTTTTTAGCTGGACCAGACTTTGCTTTTCTTGGCCCAGATCAGAGTTTGATTGCGCGTTCACATCTCCCCAAACAAACCGGACTTTCTAGGCAAACGAGCTAGAATTCAATTAAAGTGGACTAAGCAGGGCTGGTGTGAACGCACCCTTAATCTGCAAGTCTTTTTGAATACGTGTGCCACCGTTGCACAATTGTCGGCTAAAATTTAAATCCGGCCTCCTCAGAAAATCTTAAGTTCAATCAGATTAGATGGAAAGAGTCTGCAAAAATTTTTTTTCCAGTTTTATCATGGATTTTCAGTTGAAATTAGATGTGGACTTTTAGTCACTGAACCATCCTAACTAATGATTATGTTTGGATATGAACCTTGTAGCTCTGGTTGTGAGTGCAGGGTTGGAAGGTGATCCTTGAATCCATCTTTAAGTCATCTGCAGTCTTTGTGTCTATTACATTAAATCCCAATGCCATAAACTTAAATTCATGGTTATATGAGAAATTGATAAAAAAAAATGTTCAAGAGTTGTGAATGTTTTCGCAAGGCGCTGTAGCTGTAGTTGCCGTGTTGGTTTCCGCCTCTCAGGTTGGTTAGAAGTCGCTCTCCGAGCCCTTTGCCCCTGTTGAGCCGCTCATCCAGCCCACTGAGGAGCACGTCGCCCACCAGAGCCCAGCTGACCAACTCCTCACGCCACGCACGCCTCGTCTCACGTTTCAGCGATCTGTACACCGTGGAGCGTCTGGACGCACAGACCCTCCTACGGCGCTACATCCCAGACATAGAGATGGTCCAGAGAATCATCTTCATCGCTGTGATGGTACAATGCGGGCAGTGAATATAAGCAGAACATCACAATGCAACGCACAGCCTCAGTATCAACATACAAAATTATGTTTCACACTCTTGCTACTTTGTGTAGCGTTGCTGTGTTTTGCGCCACAGGAATGCCGTATGTTTTCCCTGTTTTAGGAGTCCTTCCAAAAAGCAAAACTGGCCTATCGTAAGTTCAAGCAGCAGGTGAGAAAGACGTTGTCCACATCCCACTTTGGTCCGGAGAGTCTCGAGGACGCGGCTGTGGATTACATTGTTAGGAACCTGGACCTCTATGATGTCCTGTGCAGTGTCAATGTAAGAGAAAATGATTTTGATTGTCTTAAATAGTATGAAATTCATGTATCTAAAATAAAGTGAGTTCGTCTTAAATATGTTAGCGACAGGTCTCAAATTTTGTCATGGCACGACTATTTAATCTCATACATATAGGTTTTTTTCTATAAGGCAAAAGTTTGAGTCGACATCTTCACGGCACTCTGTGACTAGATGCAGTTGAAGCAAATGTTAATTAGCTGCTAATTTACTCTAGCCGACTAGCTAGCGAGGTAGATTTTTGTGTCCATCATGGGTAAGTGCAAATTTGTCGCCAGTTGGCTGGACGACGTTTGACTTTACCACTTGTAATACAGCAGAACCCCTGAAACATTATCTATATTTATAGATTTTCTCCCTTTAGTTTCATTCAAGCTAAGGTGGCATTAAAAAGGTCTTAAAAAGTTTCTAATTTAATTTGCTGAAACCTGCGGATACTCAGAGTAGAGCTTAAGCTCAGTCAGTTTGGAAGGAGGGCATCTCTGAAGAGCGATTTTCAAGTCTTGACACAAACCCTCAGTTGTGTTTTGGTCTGTACTTGTTTTGTTTTTTCTAGAAAAGTTTTTTTCCAGCCAGTCACAACGTTTTGCATGTATGTACTCCCTCCCTACCTCTCAGCATTAATAAAAAAAAACCCTATAGGGTAACATCTGAAGGCAATCATATTTCTCTGCATGTTATCCATTGCTATCAGAGTACAGAGTGCCAGATTCAAATGCACATCACACTAACCAATGTTTTGAATACCATACAGAGGTATAAATACTTGGGAAACTGTGCATCTTATTGTGTTTTCCTCTTAGGATGTAATCCTGGCTATGAACAAGAACCCCCAGATCTCCTTCCCTCCAGAAGTGGACTTCAGACTCATCAGTCCCTTGATCAGAGAGACCTGCAGGGTGGCTTTTGCCATGCAGACTCTGGACCCACCTCTTGACTTGGCCTACGGAAGCAACGGTGAACTATTCAACAACGCCAAGTTAGTACAATGTCGATTTCTGGGGAACGTGTGCAGCTAAGCTGAGGGCCGACTGCAGTCGGCCACATCTTCCTGCAGCCCACCGCTGTTGTACATTGCTCCGACCAGCAGGGGTCACTCTAACATTATCTATGATGGAGACTCGCATCTTCCTTTCTGTGTTCCAGGTATCGTCGCAGCTTTGACTCTGATTTCAGTGCTCCGCTGGTGGTCTACTACGTGTGGCCGGCTCTGGTGGAAGGAAGCACGGTGCTTGTTAAAGGCGAAGCCGTGACCAAAAGAGGCGTACTGGTAAATATTTCACAGTAGTTAAAAAAGATGATGTTGAAAACGATGAAAACAAAAGTGGTTCTTGTAGAGTTGAACAGTACAGTTTTGTGTGAATGTTTCTGGGGTTTTTTTCTGCAGTGGAGTAGAAGCAGGAGCAGAAGTGCCAGCCCTGCACGCTCCCGATCTCTCAGCCCGGCCCGCAGCGTAGTAAGTCTTTATAACATTTGAGTTCCAACCGAGCAACGAGATCACGGTCAAACTTTGCAAATTTGCTGACAAATTAATCTCTAACACTCATGCTCACACGTGGCTCTAAGGGTATGTTTTCTAAGACAAAAGTCCGAGTTTAATTCAGATGTGTGAATGAACCCTTCGTAGGAAATACAGACTTTAACCCTCACATTTTATTTTTGCTTAATCTTATAGAGATTTAGCGACAAACGAAGCCTGTCACCTGGACGCCTCACTACCAGACACCTGTAAGCACTCGCCTCATTGGTCAAGAGTAAAGTGAAGTCCACCTGTGCTTCCTGTATATGAAATAAACTTTAACGGATTTGTTTACTTGATTTCTGTGTTGCTTGGGTCTGCTTCAACCAAATAAGGAGATATAATCTTACACTACATTACCGACCAGAGGTGCAAAACCAGCCAGGCAGCTACTGTGACTATATTTACTCGGGCAGAGAGTTTGTTTGTTTTTTAAAAATAAATTGTATTCTAGACTCATCAACAAAAGTCATATTGACATTGTCGACTTCCTGTTTGTCTCCAAAGCCTGCGTCTAAGGCTGTAGTCTTTATATGAAGGGCAGTGAAGGATGTTACTGTATGGTGCTAAAGTTACCGGTTCTGACCTCACTTCCTGCACTGTTCCAGCATCTGATATTGCTCAATATGTCTATTGACACGGGTTAATTTAGGGTTTAGTTTTATGTTTTTGTTTGAATTTTATTGCGTGCTGTATTCATTTGTTAAACGTGGATCAAAGAAATGCCTTATTACGGAGCAACGTTTAGAGGCCTCAGAAGGAGACATTATTACAGTTCAGAATATTTTCTTTTTCAGTGAACATGATGATAATTAATATTTTAGATAGTGGCTTGAATAATAATTTCTTTTTAAATCGTACTATGAGTTTAATTTAAAGAACATGTTCTTGATGACTAATTTTAATAAATTGACTGTTTTCTCTTGAGCCTTGTTGTGTTTCTGCCTACACAAAACGGCTGTGTGTGTTAACTGCAGCTATGAAAATGTAACATGGGTTACATTTGGTTTGTTGACATGTGTTTAAGTGCACATGTTTAGTTCTAACTGAAGTGACCGTGTTGCTTCTCTGCTACTACACAACTTATTTATTCCCCTCGCAGAATTGTCGGTACAGTAAAATCATTTTTATGGAACACTTCCAGGCTTTGTTCGCAGTGGGAATTTCCCGATCAGGTTATTTATTTATTTTTAAGGGTTTTGTTGGCTCTAGTGATCTTTATTTGAAAGCAATAAGTGTTTACTCAGGGTGTGCCGCGGTCAAGGCGCAAGCCGCGCCATGTGGACCAATGGAGATGAAGGGGGAGAACGGAGCTCCGCCTGTCATGCAGACAACCATAGAGGAAACCTCATGTCTGCTGTCACTGAAAACAGAAGCAACAGTTCATGGCTGTGGTGGCAGTAAAGTTTTACCAGATTGAGACAGAATTAAAGCTTCCAGTTTGGTGGCATGAGGGCTGGCTCAGAGCTGCTGGAGCGTGCCATGTTTCCTGTGGTTGTTCTCAGTGAGTCCTTTGCTGGAGGAGTTGGGTTTCCGTGGCTGCAGCCCAGAGTCGGATAGTATCTACCTACATTTACTCAGTTACATCTACTCGTGTGACGTTTTGGGAGGGGGGACAAAAATGTACTTTTAAGGGTATTTTTACTAAATTTGACTTTTTACTCTTACTTGATTTACTTGATTACATTTATTATGAAGTGTTACTCTTACTTGAGTAAAGTTTCTAGAAATTCATCTACAGTTTTGTTGGTTTCATAAGTTTTTCGTTGAAAGAAACTGATTTGAAATTGTTTTTTCCCCTGACTTTGTCATAATGTAATTACTAAAGAATTACTGTATTTTTATTTTGATCTTTAACATTTCCACATATCTTTGCATTTTAGTCCATCTGATTATGTAATTTTTAGATGCTAAATAATTTTTTGACCAGTTCCTCAGTACTTGAGTCTGTTTTTATTTTTTATACCCAATACTTTTGAGTCATTTCTTGCTACCTTTTACTTTTACTTGAGTAAAAATACATTGAAGTAGTGCTACTCTTACTTGAGTACAACTTTTGGGTACTCTAAGACATTTTGCTGCGACAGAGTCCCCTTTTCACAGAGCGGGATGAGAAGCTCTCTGTCTGTGACCCACATAGGCTGTTGTCCACATCTGGAGTAAAACAGGATGAGGTTTTTCTTTTTGCAGAGGAGGACGCCACAATTTATGGCAGGAGAGACAAAGTCGTGGAGAACCGCCAGTTCACCACATGCATGACCAAACTCCACCCTGCTTGTTCTCATTTCCAGACTCTCTGTGCCTCCCCAGGGCGTTCAACCCCCCTGCCCCCACCAGCCCCACCCCGGGGCGCTGACTGGTGGTGTGTGAGGCTGCGGGCATCAGCTCGATGGACGCGAAGGAGTAAACAGGCGTTACTGCTGACCTTCCTCTCTCTCTCTCTCTCTCTCTTGAGCGATGCCAAAGGCACTGAGAGACGAGTTCATGCTTCCTTCCTCTCCCTGTAACAACCTTCAAATCAAATGAAGAAAAACGACTTTGGATTTGGACCGTGTGTTTTTCCCCAGAGTGGACATTTGTCCGCGCTCCATCCCGCTCTGTCATCCTTTGCACATCTGCGCAAAGTGTAGCGTGCAAAATGTGTTCACAACTCTTGGACTTTCCCACATTTTGTCAGATGACGAACTCGCAAAGTATTACATTTTGTATTTATTATCCCCCCCTTTTTTCCCCCTGGCAGCCTAAATAAAGTGCAGCCAACACTGATACCAGAAGAGACCCGGTAGAGTCCGCTGGTGTGTAAGTTTAATACAGCTGATGTTTGTTGGAAATCATTAGTGAACAAACAGTATGTTAGAAAAAATTGTGGAGGCAGCATATGGAGGGTAGTGTTGCCTTCAGCAGGGGCAGGAAAGCTGGTCACAATTAATTTCAATGAATGAATCAAAGAATGAATGAATGAATCCATCCATCCATCCATCCATCCATCCATCCATCCATCCATCCATCCATCCATCCATCCATCCATCCATCCATCCATCCATCCATCCATCCATCCATCCATACATACATCCATACATACATACATACATACATACATACATACATACATACATACATACATACATACATACATACATAAAACCAACCAAGTTCAGTTGTGTAGCACATTTCAGCAACAAGGATTCAAAATGCTTTACATCATAAAAACACAAAAAAAGTCATAAAAACATCTTGTACAGTCACCAGTTTGAGAAACCGGTGACAAACATGACACTTTGTCCAGCGCCATCATGAATACGTTGACGGAACATTGATCAATATACTGATCAATGTTCCATCTGCTATGGTTCAAAAGCAACTCTAAACAGGCTTTTAATCTGAAATGCAGAAATTCATATATACTTTACTGATCACAATGGGAAGCTACAGTATATGTTGTTAGCACTCCAATTGTTCAAGATTCTTCAAAGAGTAGATGTGGGCAGGAAGGATCTCCTGTAGCAGTCTGTATTACAGTGAACTTGAAGTGGCCTCTGACTGAAGACACTGTATTTCTATGATAAATGAAGAGGATGCTCGGGGTTGTATTCAGTTTTCTTTATTTTACGTCAGAGGAAGCTAAAATCCTGGATGTAAATCAGTTGGAGGGTGTAGTGAACTTGAAGCTCGGGTGGAGGTTCGCCTCCCAGCAACAAAACAACCGTAAATATACAGCTACAGCTACAATTAACCGGTTTAGATATCAGCATATTAATGTGCTAAAATGGCCTAGACAAAGTCCAAATGTTAGTCCAGTTGAGGTTCGCGGAAAAACTTAAAAAATGTACGTTCTTTAATGCTCTTCATTCAGTCTGAGTGAGTTGGAGCCATTTTGCTGTTTTCGCAAAGCTTGGACTCAAGCAGATAACACAACGACTCGCCGCCTTTTGTTCTGATTTCTCTTTGCAAATTTTTGTTTAATTTTTTTTTTTACAAAATCACGTTCCCATCATCTTAATTTCTAGGTCACAATTATGGATCACTTTGTTGGTCTGTTATGTGAAATTCCAGTGACATAAAGGCTGAGGCAGGTTGTAGAAAACGTCCAGGTCTGACTTCTGGGTTGATGGGTTTCTAATTCCCTCCCAGCCCCAGCGAGCAGCGCTGGGATGGAGACAGCTGAGGTTTTATATCTTTGCTCAAGCTTCTCATGAAACCATTCAGACTGCTTTCAACAAGAACCGCCTTTGAACAACAACAACAAAACTCGGTGTTGAGCGAAGAGGTCTGCTTCATGATTTTTCCACTTCTGGCTGCTGCGACCTTTTTCTCTCACCAGAGGATGAAGAAGATCAACTGGAGGTTGAGAGATCTGGAAAAAAAAAAGAAAGACCCCTCCCATCTGCAGGGTAAAGATGTCGATGCCATCATCTGCTCCGAATAGAGGATCTGTTTCTTGTCCTCTCCTGGACGCTGCGTAATAAAAGACACATCTGGGTGGAGAGATGAATGTGAAGTGAACCCCGGCCGCCTGTTTCCATCCCGGGCTGCAGGTGTGACTTTGGAAAAGGTCACTGCTCCTCTGGGGCTTTTTAACTCTTTGGATTTTTGTTCTTTTTTATTTTTTTTTTGCAGAAATACGTGATCGATCCCGGCGCCAAATCCGAGGCTGGTTTTAACGTTAGTCATGCTGAAGCTGAACAGAAGATGGAGGGGGAAAAAAAACCAAACAAACAAACCAACAAAAAATACAAAACGGGTGAAAAGGTTTATTGAATGTGGCTGGTGCATATGGAAGCACTCTAGTGCCCGGTACGGCCATCTGGACTGGTTAAGGCTAAATGTAGCAGGGTGTCCTTAAATGTGCCCGACTCTGTTAAAATTCTCTCGTGCACAGATTAAATGAAAGTGTGGCTCTGCAGGTTAGATTACAGAGGGCTTTAAAACATGAGAGACTTTTTTTTTTTTTTTAAATGCAAAACAAGAGTTTATAGTCTGCAACCAGGCCAGCTTGGCCATTTCATTATTTCAGTTTTGATTGAAACTAATAAATGTCGCATACTTCTCCATTTATTATTTACGTTTTATTTCCTTGTTCAGTGTTTTGGTCCCACATTATGTTATCAGTTCATCAATAGACACTTTATAAATCATGTATAACAGTTTATTATGTCTTAATTAAGGATGATAAGGCGTTTACAGATGCTTATTGTGCTTACAAGGCAGTCTGCCATGTTTAATATAACACTAAACAGATCTGGATCACTATTTGGCAAGAAACTGGTAGATTTTGTCAGCTCCTCAGCCTTAATTAACGCATGATAATAAGTGTTTAGATATGAATTAGTAACACATCTATAAACTATTTATTATCCATCTCTAAGCGGAGCCTTGTTGTAAAGTGGCCCCCATATATTTTTTTTCATTTCAGTGCGAGTTTTTAATGTCCGCCGCCAGATGGCAGTTTGACTCCACTTAACACTAAAACACGAACACTGTTGCGGGGAAAATGCAGAAGCAATCTAACGTGGGGAGCTTTGCGTGTCAAACCGCGATGCGCTCGGCAGCAAAAAGACACGGACCAACAAAACGTGCGACTGCTTGTCCTGCATATGGCAAACCCCCAAATCACAGCTGTCATTATGAACAATGAAACGGGTTTAAACTCATACTGATCACCAATACGTAAATGACGTGCTCTGGTAGGAACGAGTTTCTAACTTTACCTCCACACATTGCATCAGATTCGCCGTAAGTTGAATTCGTCTTACAATTTGCTGCGGCACTCTGGTTTTGTGCGGGTCATCAGAGATCAAATTTCAGGTTTCCTCGCTAATCAGGCGCTGTTTGGTTTTCAATTCTTCACTTTTTTAAAAAAAAATTTTTTTATTATTATTGTTTTGGAGCTCTGCATAAAGGGAAGACATTTGTGCAGCATTTACGTCGCCGTCTGCTTTTCTTTTCACAGAGTGAAAGAGACGAGTAAGTCTGTTGTTCATGGCACACTTACGGCCGCTGAGGCAGCTGGCACAGCAGAGACGAGTGTTTGACAGTGAAGGTGACTTAAGTCTGTGTGGTGGATGAGGAGAGCAGCTGCTCCTCCGTTCACACTTGCATAAATGTCCCAGTTTGTTCTGTACAACAGACTTCACATATGTCACACATTTCTTCGTGAATGCAGACGGTTTCTGATCATCCTTTTAGTTTGACTTGAAACGCTGTTAGTCTTGTCTAGCATTAAAAACAACAACAACAAAAACACTATCCAGTGTTGTGCCTTTTTAAAAATTTAAAATCAACAGATCATAAATTATGAAGCATGAATTTTGCACTGCAGGATTTCAGGGGAAAAAAAGCTGTTTTTAAGAGGTGAATGGAAGAAAAAAAAAAAAAAAAAATCTCCTAACTGGTTTGTGTGCGTTTGTGATAATCAGCCGGCATTAGTAAACATTATAGCTGATAAACACGTTTTAAAGAGGCGGGTTATGTATTTTAAAGCACAATCGAGTAACTGTGTTAACTTCAGTTGTTGTAAAAATGCAGCATGCATAAAAGATATCTGATTTCACAACTTTGAAACTGGACTGTGTCTCTTTAAGAAGCATCCACTCTTTCCAACACACTGCTTGTCCATTGTGGAGCATTGGACTGAGAAGTGGTTCGTCTGATGAGCTCAGCAGCTCCACCAGGTGTTTGCTAATTGCTGCTGCTAGTCTGAAGGAGCTGAGGGGTCCCCACGTCTTTAGCTCGACAAAATTGGAGGAGCTTTGTGGAAGTAGGCGGAGCTTTGTGAGATTAAACGCTTAGCAGCCTTGAATGGTTGCCATGGGAGATTCAAAGATTTCTCAAATCTAAGCAACACCACAGGAACGTTTGTGATGATGGAATAACATCGTAACATGACATAATGCTAAATGCTAAAGAAAGAGTAGATTTTACATAATACTCCCCCTTCGAAAGATTTCAATATAGATGTGTGCTGCGTTTGGTTCTTTCTATGAGTCTGAGTCGGAATTTTACTCAGAAAATCCTCAGGATTTCTATGGAGAGCAAAACTGAGGCAACGAGCAATGGTGACAATGATCATCTGTGGCTCAAGTGGAGGACTTTGAGTAGCGTGTTGTCTTAGATTGATGAAGTGATATAAAGCCCTTTCCTGGTGTTTCCAGGATTTATGGAGATGAGCGTGTTTGTGTGCCCGGCGATGGTTTTCAAGAAAGAGCACCGACACTTAAGAATGTCATTTTAACTAAAACCCCTGTACCAGACCATGTGGTTCTTTGTTTGCTGTTGATTAAAACTGATCATGACTTGTTGTACATGTGGAAAAACTATATCTAAGTTCAGTTGGATTGATTATAAAGAAGAGTCCTACTAATAGAGTTCATCTGTTTTGCCAGGCTTTATAGAGCAAAAGGCCCAATAAAAGCAGCTCAAGTTGATCTCAGCTGCGACGTTCTCTAAATAAACGCCGACTTGGCAGGTGAAGCTCGACGAGGACTTGCTGGGAGTTTCCCTCTGAAGAAACGTATTTTTAGGACATTTTCCCCATCAGTGCTGGTCTATATAAAGCTCAGAGTAATGACTAAATTACGCTTCATGGAAATATTTGGACAATAAAAAAAAAAAGAAAACACAAACTCATAGATGTGTTCTTTAGTTATTTAAAGCCTGAACGGGAAGAGAGGAATAAGTTAGTAAGACTCGTGATGTCCCCTAAACAATTACACAATACGCTTGAGGCAAAAAGACATTGCAGAAATAATATTTATGTTTCCTGAGACATTTCCTTCTTCCAGCTTACCCTAATTGTGAGTACAATACCAACCAACTAATGTGTTATTATTGAACGTTTGCAAAACTACTCCAATACAAGGAAAACCGCAAAAACATTAAATCTTACCAAGTATTTTTGGTCTAGTTTCTAGTGCTAATATCTTAGTACATTTAAAATAAGACAAAAGTAACTTACAAATAGCTTTTCAGCAAGACAGAAGAGCTTGTTTTAATTCAATAATTCCTTAATATTGTTGAAAAAGTTCTAGCTATATTGAAATAACCTTACAAATGAAACAATTTCTCCCGACCCCCATATTACAGGTCTTGTTCCTCTGATTATTACTATTACTTTTTTCATCGGTGTTAAGAAAATATTGACTTAAGACAAGTTTCTATTTCTTGCTGAAAAGTTAGTCTTATTTCATGTCAGTTGAGATACGTGCAGTAGAAACTAGACCAAAAATACTTGGTAAGGTTTTGTCTTTTTGCAGTTCTGAAGGTTTCCTGAAAAATGTTGACAAAAATAACTAAAGTGAAAGATGGAAAGTCATCTGTGACCTTTGATTTTTAAAAAATTAAAATCTGGGTAAAACAAAGATGTGTAACTTCTGAATAAATGCATATTTTGCGTACATGAAGTTTGAGTTAACACCAACATCCACTTCTTCTGGTCTCTGTTTCATCAGCCATTAAATGTCTCGTGGACGGAGTGGAAATGAGTTCCCGTCCTCCAGTATTACTCAGAAAATCCTCAGGAGAGCAAAACTCCATGGTTTCTGGGAAAATGCAGAAGATCTAGCAGAATGTTCTGATGAGAAGCATATTGTTTTTTTTCTTTTTTTCTATGACGTCTTTCTCTCTCTCTCTCTCTGTTCGTCGTTGCTTCTCCCTGCAGGAGCTGAAGTGTTTCTAAGAAGTCTCTGGGATGTTTCCATGGAAGCTGAGTGAGAGATCAGCGAACCGCTCTGGACCTCCCGCGGCCCGTTCACTGTAGCTCCATTTTGAACTCTTGAAGCAAATTACAGGAAAAGACAAACAAACTATACTCACTCTTCCTGATTGCGCCTCACAATTCTGATTGGCTAAACCCCAGAAAGGGGGAAAGACACAAGCTGTGTTCAGTTCTGACATTTTGGTCGCCGCTGATTATTCAGAGGAGCGTTTTTTTTTTTTTAGGGTGTTTTTTGCGTCTAATTCCCGGGTTACATCAGTGTGTTATAAAAGAGGACTTTGAACCACTTAGAAACAATCCAGGCCTTTTTCTTCTTAGAACAGCTAGGAAGCTTCAGGAGTCAAGACAGGAAGTTTAATATTTGTAACTCAGTTCTTGGACACGTGTCTGGTTCTTGAATCTCTCCTTAAATCGTAATCTCCCCATTGCTTGAGCACCTTTTTCCTTCCACTCGACATTCCTTTAATGTGTTTAAGTACCGCCTCCTGTTGAAAACTTTTTGCATGTTTTGTAATATTTCTGCAGATCAATAAACAACAGCAGATGTCCTATAAATGAGTTTGGTCTCAAAACGGTCAAACATCATAAAAACCCCCCTTTAATAAAATCAATTTAATGTGCCTAAATGATCAATATGCATTATAGCTAAACTGTGTTTGTGTTGACATGCAAACACACTTAAAAACATAAATTATTTTTCTGTGCACTACTTTGTGTTGGTTTGCCACATAAAATAACAAAAGAAGAATGGATGCTGTATTTTGACACAATGTGAAAGTGCTGGAGGGATATTAATTATTTTTAGATTATTTTTTTTTTGAGACGCTCCCCATCTTAACTCTTGGAAATTTTAAATGGAAAAGGGTTTTCCTGGTTAATTAAATAAGAAGAAAAAAAAAGAGAGATTCTTTCTAATCTGTCAATCAGAGCTTCCTGTAATCCGTGCGTTAATGCAGCACACAAAAGGCTTTTCCAGAACTTACCCGCCTGGCGGTAATGAGCAGGGAGTGTGCAGTTAATGAGGCGACTTAATGATGCAGACGATTGCAGTGATTAAGTCAAATTAAAATCCTTTGTGTGATTCACCGGTGTCCTTTGAATGCCGGCTGAGTGGAGGCCGTGACGCACGCGCAACAATAAAAGAACAACGGTAAAGGTTCCCCAAAACATCTAGATGTATTCTCCCGATGGGGTTCGGATGTTTTACCGGTCTGGATGTTTACAAATAGTCTCAGGCAAATGTTTGACTTTTGGAAACAATTTGTTAATGAAAATTTACATGTTGTTTTAAGGGAGGATGACAAACTCCTGACATACTGTGTTGCCATGAATTATTTAATTATGGATTGTAACGTGTACTGACAATCTGGCCACCGCGCCTCAGAAGAACATCGACACCCTTTGAACCCCTTCACGTTGTATTTTAACATATTAGGGGTTAGGGTTTGTATTCAGCATTAATGACTTTGAATATGTGTGGAAAAAATAAAGCATATTAGGCCAAAGCCTCTGTTCTCCTAGTGAAATGTAGCTGTGGCAGCATTTTGCTGTGGGAATAACTGGTCAAGGTTGCTGATGGAAAGACGGATTTAGTTAAATAAAAATGCAATCAAAACTATTCGGTTTCCAGCAGAACTCCAATCCAGTTGAATTGTATTCCATTGGTTGCAAGTAATCAGATTAAGTTCATATCCAAGGTAATTTATTAAATACATTAGGTGTTCACGTTAAACAAACGGAAATATAAAGTAAGTGTGACAAACTTCTTTCGCTTACCTTTGACCTCTTGACACAATGTCTTGAAGTTGCCTGACCTGTTCAGTTTCTTCAGTGTTGGAGGAAAACGTTTGCATTCTCTTTTTAACGAAAGATTTTTTCCCCCCTTTTTTCAAAAGCCTCAAAATGGAAATAATATGTTCTCTATCTTTCAGTGTTTAGGATTGTGAAATGTGCGAAACGTTACGTAGAAGAGTCCAACAAATTGACACGAAAAATGTAAATGTAAAAAATATTATTGGCACTTTTCACGGTAGGCGTGCCCGCCATGTTTAGATCGATGTGTCCGTGCAGAACGCACTGATTCAATCCAACAGAGAATCTGTGGCAAGTTCCTGTTTAAACACACTCAATCCGACTGACTGAGATGTTTTGTATGAAAGTCCAGTTATGTGAAACTGGTTTTTTTTTTGTGGCATTTCTATGTAACTGCAAAGAAATGTGGCTCTAAAAATGATCAGTTCAGGTCAACTGAATAGAAAGGTGTGACACATTGAAGAGCTTTAAAGAAAACTGAAAAGAAATGAATCGTTTTCCTTCCAATTCACACTTATGCATCACTTTATGTTGGTCTATGTCATAAAATCTCATCAAGAGACACAAAGATGTTTGTGTGTTTCTCAAACTTTGACTTAAAACTTAATTGTGAAGCAGCGCTCCACTTCAGTCACGCTCATGTGGATTCTTCACTGAAAGCGTCGACACAAGGAATAAAAAGAAGATCAGTTCATTGTCATTTTTATTGAACACAAGAAAAAAGGTCATTGTGAAGGGTGTTACACTGCGGCTCATCTTGTTAAAGCCTCGAATCATCACTGATAAAGTGCACTTGCAGTTATCTGCCACGTAGAGACGCGTTCGTCTCGTCTTTCCCCTCGCCGAGGCCCAGCCATGTCCGACACGGTGCAGAACACCAAGACGCACCAGGACACAACTGAGCGTCCCGGTGAGGAGGAGTGCATAAGTTAATGGAAGCTCGGCATGTTTACGAGTCCGTTCACGTCGGCTCCTGCCAGTTTTCTACAGTCTGAACCCATTATTATTAGAGCGACGTGACAAACGCGAGCGTCGGCGCGCTCCTTCGATGACGTGGTTGTAAAGCTGCAGGCTCTTATTCTTCGCTGCCGACCGGCCTCAAGCTTAAGATCTCTGCCATTTTCATATCTTCATTTTAAAAAAATATTTCCTATTCCTAGAGGTACTCTTCTACTCGGCTACACAAGTGTGTCTTCACGAAGAAAAATAATGCTCCGCTAAAGACGGCTGCATAAGTCAGCATTTGAATCCGGTTTGGCACGTTTTCCTCCGGTCGCGGAGAACGAGAGAACATCCGGTTCTTCACTTTCAGATCTGCCTCTCCTGCTTCACTCACGCAAACTCATTTAGTAAATTATTCATCCTACCTGTTATCTATGATGTGTGAAATGGTAATTCCTTACTTATGTGCAGCAAACAGGAATGTCAAAAACATTTGAGAAAAGTAAAATTTGATCTTTTACTAATCTACAGGAAACAGCCAAAAATAATAATAATAAAAAAGAAACCTTGCTAGTCGACGAAAATCTACAGTACACAGGATCCACAAGAATCCTTGGCCTTCAGGACTCCAGTGTGCTACGTAAAAACATCTGACAAAAACCAAGACGAAACAAGCGAGCTGGTGTTCAATGTAGGAACATGGAAAAAAACCCCAAAACAACAAAACGCAAAAACATCTGTGTGCAGTTCCAAAGAGATATGTAGTTAATTTCCCAATAGGTGGGGCGAGTTCAAGAGAAACATTTACCGCACGTCTCAAACGTACACCTCCCCTCGTTAAAATGACAGCTTTTAGTCGTAAAAACTGGAACCATTATTACTAAACGTTGATATTATTCCCTCCTCTAATCTGACAAATATTCTGATTCAACTGAAAATCTAATCGACTGGAGGCAAAAATGTAGCAAAAGCTTTCATAAACCTGTTTGCAAAACTGCGCCCGGTCTTAATCTAAAGCTTAATGAAAGCACCTTTTGATTCCATTTCAGCGTTCGTCTTTGATTCGTCTGCCACCTGTTGGATCAGAATAAGCTGAAAAGTGTTTCAGCTTTTCGAATTTCCTTCCATAAATGCAGAAGTAACAAAGGATGACAAATTATGTAATTGTACAAAGGCACCAGTCAGCAGGAGGTACAAAAAAGTGGCACATTGAAAACAGTCATAATTACTAGAAATAATGTGGGGAATGACAATGACTGCACTTTTTTTTTTGTCCTCCCAAATATGAACACAACAGTGAACTTTCAGCCACAGGATGCAACGTCCAGAGTGAAACACGGTGGTGGCAGCATCATACTCCGGGGTTACTTTTCTTCAAAGTATTGCCAAGTCAGGATGTAGGGATGCTACAAACTCCTGGCAAAGAAGGCTGAACGTCTGAATTCAATCAAAAGGTGCATCATCAAGTTATAGGTGTTAAAGCTGCAGTACGTAACTTTTATTTTTAAAAAATAAATAAAATGTTAACTTTTTTTTTTTAAAGTGTCAGTATGAGATAGATAATCTATGAAAAAAAATCCCCCTCCTCTCAATGCAGAATGCAACACTCCCCGTCAGAAACAACCAATCAGAGGCAGGAGGAGTGTCTTAGTGCTGCCAATCACACCAGCAGACACGCTGCTAAATGTGATAATGTCGGAGATATTTTTTACAGTTACAGGAAAACTGTTTGTCTGCCGTCATGATGGCCATGCTAACTAGCCTTAGCATTCATAGCAAGCTCAGCCGTGTTCCCAAACTAACTGTAATTAACAAATATGTAAAAAAAACCCCCAAAAAACCCAATTTTTAAATTTTTTAAATAAAAGTTACATACTGCAGCTTTAAGGTGTGATCACATTTGTGCAACCAGGTTGTTGCTGCTTTTTCATGTCCACTATGTTCATCCCGAACAAATTTGTTTTTCTGTTAATTTGTCCGGGATATGTCATCGCTTTACATTTCATATATAAATATATATAAAAAAGAGGAGCGTAGACTATTGAGATCCCCTGTAATCCGGTACAACCAGACACGCCGCACCAGAAAATGATTAATGAATAAACAAATCAGCTACTGATCCAAAAAAAAAAAAAAAAAAAAAAAAGATGCAAATGCTCCATCTTCTCCACATTTGTTACCAACATAACATATTGCACTTGTTTGACTTTTCGATGCACATCAAGAGGTTATACCGTTGTTGAATGTGTCTCCTGACTTTGTCTTTTTAATCCACAAGCTTCATGTTAGGTATTACAGGGAGCCTAGGCAACACACCATCATTTATCAGTCAGCATGAAAAAAAAAAAACCCAACATAATAAATATAATAAATTCAATAAATAGTTGGTTTCTTTTCAAACAAAAAAAAACAAAAATTCAGCCAATTCCAGGCATCCATTTGACGGGAAAATAATCTGGGTTGCACCAATCAGTTGGCCAGAGATTAGAATCAGGCAACTCTCTGTTAATCAGCTCTAATCTCTGAATAAATGCATTTTCTAGCTTCGAAAACACACCAACCAACCACTCTCATGTCTGTTTTTCAGCTTAATAAAATGGAGATAATTTTACAGTTCTCTCATTTTCTGTGTTAATCAAAACTGCTGTCAATCTGCAGCCCACTTTTTCCTTTTTTTTTTTTTTTTTAAACATCTCCCAAGTCTTGTATCACAAAATTGGATTTGGTCAACAGCGGATCAGAGCTGATCGGTATCGGCACGGAAGCGCCTGATTGGTGCGTCTCTAAAAAGCAGGTGTAGTGTTTAGAGTTTGTGGCTCAGTTAGTGTCGAAGGTTCTGATCGTTGGCTAATATTTTACAGCTTCGGTGGCTTCGGATTAACGCTCAGATATTGCTTCCGGTTGAGATTTCTCTGCGGATCGTACAGTGTTTGTCTCCAGCTTCATCCAGTCGCTTTAAAGTAGCAGAAAAATAGGGAACAGAAATAGCCCCAATGAGAGGAAACATGACTGGGTGGCACATGATGGACCTTACATAATTAAATCTGATATGGTTCAGTTCCTGACCACCGCCTGCAGGAGAACCCCAGGCTACTAGGTTTCTCCGTCCGCAGGCGGCTCCCAGCAGCAACGCCACGGTGCTGAGCGTTTTTGCTTTTCCTTAGTAAAGTGCAGTCCAGATGCAGGTGACTAAAAGACTAAAGGAGAAGGAGAGATGAAACAAAAACGAAACGAAAAAGAAAAAAAAAAAAACACCCAGCAGAGAATTGGCACACATGTCAGAGAGGTGGTTAGGAGCAGGGAGTGGATGTGGAACGTCTGGGTCTCTTATCCTAAAAAAGTAAATAAAAAGCAACTCAGTCTTCTCTCAGTCGCCGACCCGGCACCGGCGTCACTCCCTCGACTGGTAGAAGAGGATGTATCCCGACTCGGAGTTCTTGGAAATGTCCGAGGTAAGTCCGTAGAACTCCTCGATGGCCTGGGCGTCGATTTTCTGCACGACACGGGGAGAAGGTGATCAGAACAGAGAGCGCCCGGACGGACGGACAAAGGCGGGAGGGCGGAGCGACGCACCTCCACTATGTCGTCATCGAACAGAAGCCAGAAGCCGTGGCTCTTCACTATGGTGATGTAATGACCTCTGTTGGGGCCGCTGAGGTCACAGAAAAAAAGAAAACAGAAAACGGGACTGAATTTTACAGAAACTGCTGCCGAAACTCCACAAGTGGCTCTAAAAAAATTATAAATCAACTAATGTTTTAAATATAAATTTGATAACAAAATGCTAGTTTTACCTGTGTATTTTTTTTCTCCATGTGAAAGAAAAACATTAGTGATATTGTTTTAGATCCTTTTCATTTTAATCTGTTTTGTCATTAAATTAGAAACGATGTACTTTTTAAATACATTTCAACATCCAACATAAAGGAAACATGTCCATCCTGTGCAAATATATTGTTTTTCTTTCATTTAAAACCTAAAACAGACAGAAGGATAGGTACTGTCAATTACCTGAAGTAGATATTTATCAAAAATTACAAGTTGTCGTTTTGTTTTTAAAAGTCAAGTAACTTCTCCACAATAACTGCGTTTCCATGGACAATATAAACATGCAAATTGGAATTCCAAAAGTAATTTTAAATAAAAGAAACATGGCAATTAAAAAAAATATTCTGGGGTTTTCAAAAAAAAAAAATCTTTTCGCAGGGATGAGGTGGTTTTCCGTCTGTATCGAAATTAGTGTATTCTGCAAAAGTGCAGTGGAAACACTTCTTTCGCACCACAGTCATGTGATCAACAACCTGGCAGAAAAAGGAAGACGACAACGGGAAGTGGTAGGAGCATGATGGAGCCGCTTGGTTTTTAATGTCGTGAACAAACTTATTCACATGATTTTTATTGCGGTTCTTATTTAATGGAAACACAGCAATTACGAACTTGTGATTTTTTTTGACATTAGCGGAATATCGACAGAGTTTTGCGAACATTTTTAATGGAAACGCCTCCTTCAGATGGGCGGACCTCACCTTCCGCAGTGGACCACCACTGCCACCAGGTCGTACATGCGGTCCAGGTTTACTGCGTCTCCAGATGTGTTGAAGAGGCGGAGCTCTAGAGGGAAAACCACCCGATAGGAGAGCTTGGTGTAGCGGTGCAGCTGCTCCATGTACTTGAACCTCTTCAGGTGTAGCGCCAGGATCATAGGAAGCTTCTTCACTCGCATCCTGCAGAGTAACAGGCAGACTTAGAGAGACATCTTAGGTACGGCGCTATGCAAAAGTATTCACACATACAGTTTAAGACCACACACACACACACCAAGCATTTTGTTAAGATTTTATGTGATGGAGTAAAAAGATGCTTCCGGAAGTGAGAATGCTTTAAAGTGCGGACTTCACTGACCGTTTCTGTGCTTCTTGCTTGCTGCAGCATGTTTCACAGTAGTATTTGTATTCACTGCACAAAGTCTCTGTGTTACTGAAGTCCCTGGAGGAGACAGCATGCCACCGGAGGCTCTGTTAATCTGAGCTGAAGCTGCTTCTTCAGCTGGGATTCAGTGTGTGATAAACCCAACCTACCTGAGACAGTGTGTTATTGATGTGTTCTGCTCCACGTCCACAGAAAGATCCAGGAAGTCCTCATCTTTGCTGCTGACCTGCAAGACAGCCATAAAATGCCAATGAATCTTTGCCTGATAGACTCAGAGAGGACAGGGTCCCACCATTTAAGACTTTCTAAGACCACTATGAATGAAATTTAAGACTTGAATTGCAACAGAAGAATTTGACTTAGGGGCCCCTCTTGTAGCTAATAACATCAGCACCTCTAGCATCTTCTGGGTCAGATTTAGTGAAATCTGGGAGAGGGGGACTAGTTTAATTGGTCAACCTAAAAATATAATCAGTTATAATTGCAGTTTACTAACTTGTATTTGTGAACAAACAGAGGTCAAACTCAAAGACCAAACTCACAGCATCAGATTGTTGCTATGGTAACAAAACAATTTAACTATGAATATTGTTCTTTGAACTTTTACCATAGTAAACTTGCCAGCTCTTTAAAATCTAACATATAAATGTTAACCAATTTAAATATTTTGATTTATGTATGCTGAAACCATTAAATCAAATTTAGCAGCATTCATCATCTCAATAAAAAACTGCTACATTTATGTATCTGTGGTCTGTGTTAAAATACTAGCATTTATGGGCCCCTGAAGCCCTGGGGGGCCTGATGGGAGCCACTGACTTAATTTGGATTAAACAAAAGTGCAAATAATTAATATTCATTTTAATTGTGTGTTTTGATTTGTTGTTTTTAAGACTAGTTGTGGGTTTAAATATCGTTTCACCGGCGATGTCTTCCCGTAACATATAATTACCCTGTAATATATTTACCTTTCCTGTCTACTTAACATCTTTTAATACAAAAACACGGTGGATCACCGGTGGACCGCCTCGGCGCCCCGACCACCGGGCTTAGCAAGTTTTCTGGGGGAAACCCTGTATATCCCATGCAAATATGGGACTGTTGTTTTGTTCAGTTTGTCTATGTTGATTTCTGTCTGTCCCTAACAAATAAACTTAAAATATGTATATAAATAAAATACAATAGATTTTGGTAAATTCAAAACATTTTCAAATAGGTAAGACTGGTACTTGATGACCCTCGTCCAGCCAACTTGGCGATAAATTTGCACTTATCCATGATCGACAAAAGAAACCAAGCTAGCTAGCAAGAGTACATTAGCAGCTAGTTAGCGTCAGCCTGAAGCGCCTCGAGTCACAGAACGCAATGAAAATACTGAACTGTTGCCTGATGGGAAGTCCCTCAAAGGAAGAAAAACTACATAGAATATCCAAGATTAAATCATAATGCCTCAACAAAATTCAAGACGTAGTTAAGACCAACTTACATTGTTTTAAAGTATCTAAGACATTTTAAGACCTTAATTTTAGATACATGAATTTAAGGCTTTTTAAGGATGCGTGGAGAAGTGCTTTCCATGTTGCCCCTCCTAAATGTGTATTTCACAGAGGAAGTGTTGCCTTAACACAGGGCAGAGTCTTGGGTGTTTACAGGGGTTGCTCAGGGCAACCTGGCCTTCTGCTCACCCTCAGAACTGTGTAAACAAAGCCTCTATAGATCACACCTCCGAATTTAGGGTGACGCGCGCACACACACACACACACACACACACACACACACACACACACACACACATACACACACACACACACACACACACAAAACCGTGCAGCATTAGAAACAAATAAAACAAGCTCTGCTCTTACATACTGTTTCACAGTTTAAGCACCGCGTCTCATTGGTCAGAGTGCCTTGGAAGATGTCGTGAACCCATGTGGGCTCCGTTTTGTTCTCCATCTCGGCCTCGGCGGTGACAGCCGTGCCGTTGTTCTTCAGGCGCCCGTTCTGCTTCTCCTGCTTCTTCTCCTCCTGCAGGATGTCCGCCACCGTGTTCAGCAGATAGTTGAGGAATTCGTGTGCATCTTGTTGCATGTAGTTGTCGAACAGATCTGCAGGGAGACGAAGGTGGGGAGGGAACAAAGATCGCTTTCAGACAGAAACAAGTGGGTCAAAATGTGTGCAGTTTGATCTTATAATGGAGATTTTTTTTCCTCCCTTATTTTGACCTCATACTGCAAGAACAGTCTGCAAGCCTCTGATGAAACTGGTTGGTTTTTGGGTCCATTTTGGTTTCAGTTTTATTCCAAAAGGGATCAGTGTGTATGTTTGGCAATGTGATATTTATCTGAATAGAAAAATAAAAGGACTATTCTAGGAATGCACTGATGAATATTCGATATTAAAATTGCTGTTATGGCCGATAGTGAAATATATCCAATATTTATATCAATTATCATTGTGACACTTTTAGGGGGGAAAAATGACCAGAAACAGGTGGCAACAAAGTAAAAACAAGAAAAAAGTAAATATTGGTTGTTCATATTAGGACAGTTTTAATAATTGGACTGATATCAAAATGTTGAAAAATGGCCAATGTCGATTTTAGAGCTAATTATTCCAAAATATTTAGCTCCAAATTTTTAGAGCTAAAAATGTTGCTCTAAAATTTTTTTAGCTATATGTTGGCAAAGCTGGGCATTTAAATGCAAAACATAATAATGTAAATATGGACAAGAGAATCAGAAGCATTAATGTGAAACAAGGCACATAGAGATATGATGATTTTAAGAAAACATGTAGACAAATGAAAACCTTTTCTCTTTGCTACTTTATCATAAATCCAAACAGGATTTTTTCCAACAGCATGGAAGAAAAGTGTTAAACAATGTGAGTCACCTATAGATGTAATAATATTAGCGTTAGCACTGCTACTCCTTACTCTACCTCTCTATAAAAAAAAAAACAGTTTCTGACTTCTGAAACTGTAGGCCAAGTAAACAGAGTCAGCAGACTCTGCTGATAATACATACAGCACCTGTACACACTCCTGTTTTCATGCATAATGTGAGAGGTGAAATTGAGAAGTGGAGGAGACGAGCTGAGCAGGGGAAAAAAAAAAAAACCCTCCACAGAGGAGGCAGCTGACCAAAGCTGGGCCCAGACAGAGATCACATTGTTCACTCATACATAAAGGCCTTCCTGAATATGGACAGTAGAGAACAATCAGGTTTTCTGTCAGCCCCGCTCTAAACGACCTTAACACCAACATGCAGATGCCCTTCACCCTAAATATTCAGATTACATTAGAGCTGAAACGGCTGCAAACACACAACACAAACCTGAGCTCTCCACGTATTGCGTTAAGAGAACAGGAAACCTCCGGCTCTATCCAAACCACACAGCGGAGGAGCGTTCATCCGATTGAAAGACTTTGTGTGTTTTAGTCAGCCATGGCGCGCTCACCGTTCTCCTTTCGTAGCCGGGAGATGAACTTCTTGGGCGGGATGACGCCCACTTTCTTCTTCTGCGTGGCGATGGAGTGGAAAAGGTCAGCCAGACATGTGAGCAGGTTCTCCTTCTTCTTCTGCTGGGCTTTGTAGGAAAGCACGTTCTCCCGGAAAGGCCGGCAGAAGTAGAGGGCCTGCAGCACCGAGTTGCAGTAGCACGTGTTCCCGAACTGGGGAGAGACGGAGGAGCCGAGTCAAAACAAGAACTACGACATCGTCCAGGTGTACTCTTAGCCTGCAACACGTGTATTCATATAAAGTTTAATGTATTTTAATAAGATTTAATGTGATGGACCAACACAAAATACAGCAGAATGTTTTATTTTCATCATCTAAACATCTAAAAAGTGTGGCATGCATTTGCATTTAGCCACATCTGCCTAAAAACTCCTAAGTAAAGTCCAGATCCACTTATTGACATCTACAGCGAGACAACTTCACAAGACACACTTGGCCTTTATGAAGGAGCGGCAAATAAAGAAATTAGACTATTTTTTTTAAAGAAGGGAAGAAAAATAGAGAGAAAGAAACAAAGAAAGGAAAGGAAAGAACAACAAAGAAAAGGGAAGAAAAATATACATATAAAGGAAAGAAACAAATAAAGAAACAGACAAATAAAGCAAGGAAGAAGGAAAGAAAGAAACCAAGAAATAGAAAGCAGTAAAGCAAGCAAGAAAGAAACAAAAACAAGAACACAAGCAAAGAAAGAAAGCAGGGAAGAAAAAAATGCTCTGATCAGATGAGAAAATGTAGCTTTCTATCCTTGATATCACCTTAAAAACACCAGTCCCACTCTAAACATGGTGGTGGCAGCATCATGCTGGCAGTTAGAGTTGACAGGAAGATGGAAGGAGCAGAAAGAAAACTTCTTAAGAAGTTCCCCTTCCAGCAACCCTGAACACACAGCTAAAGATAGAAAGGAACGGTTCCAATCGGAGCACATCTGTGGTTAGAATGGCCCAGTCAAAGTCCACAACTGAATGCGATTAAGAATTAGTAGAAATACCCTGAAATTGCTGTTCATCTGAACTCGCTTTGGGGGTGAAAGAAGAGCAGGTGAAAATTTCTGGATGTGAAAAGGTTCCACAGCTGGAGTTACAGTACAAGTGACTGACTGGGGATTGATCAGTGAGAAATATAGAAGTTTATTTTGAAAATCATGTTTCGTCTTTCTTCTACTTTATAATTATACACTACTTTGTGTCGGTCCATTACCTTAAATTCCAATAAAAAAAATAAAAAAACACAGAAATTCGTGTCTGTAACGGGGCACAATGTGAAAAACACTGAGAGTGATTATTTGCAAGGTCCCGTATTTAGTGGGAAGTGTCGGGAAACGTGTTTGTTTACAGACGTTAAAGATGCAGGACATCCCGTGATTAACAAACAGCTCTGTTACCTTGAACGCCAGCTGTCCAAAAGCAGACGTGACTCACTCCCCTTCGCCGTTTTGTTTTGAAATAAGACCCCGGTATTATTTGGCAATGAGTGCTGTGAATGCATGAGAGGATTTAGTGAAACTCACGTTGACCAATCCGAAGTAGTGCTCGTTGATCGGGAATTGCTCTGGGCCGATGTCTTTCTCCAGAGCGGAGGCATTGGTGCCCTGAGGGAGCAAAAACATGCTGTCAGGATCGCCAGCATGGCTGGAGGCCTTGAAGTGACAGCGTGCTGGTCGACTGCAGTCAGGGTTTTCTCTAGGAACTTTTAAAACCGTGGCAACGGGTTGTTTGCACGAGAGCGGGTTACACAATGCTGCTGATTAAATATTGTAATGAGGCAGCCTTCAAAATGTACGTACGTTACGGTCACTCAAATGCAGCAGAGGTTAACATTAGGATTGTTTTCACAGGCTTGAATGCAGCCAATTTAACCTTCCTTAGGTGCCCTTCTTTTCCCTTTTCTCTACTTCGGACTGCGGTCTGTAGTTTTACTTTACTCCTGAAAGCGGCGCAGCGCACAGTAGCCAGCAACACAGCCGGACAGGAGCCGGTGGTGTTGGTCAGGCCTGTCACAATATTCAATAAGTCAATGAATCGCATGATAAATTAAAACCCAATAATTTCCACATTGGCGTGATTTATCGTTTATTTCTTTTTCTCTCTCTTTCTACCAAAAACTGGATGATAAAAATCTTCAGTTTGGTGTTTTGGTCTCAACTAGCCCTTATTTTGAAGGACAATTTTGTTTACACAGACTTCAAAGTTAATTTTATTTGTTATTTTGTTTATTTATTTTTATTTCAAATGTCTTCCAGTGTTAAATGTTCATTAGAACCTAAAGAACACATTTCTGAATGCGTTCTTGAATTGTTATTATGCCATTACCATAATTTTATTTTTAAAAAATAGTCTCAAAACAACAATATTATTGTTTATTGCAATAACTTCTGGAACAATTTATCGTCCAGCAAAATTTATTGGGACAGGCTGGGGACATGCAGGGGAAACTGCAGATGCACCGATCCGATACCAATATCTGTTTTGGTCCGGATATTGAACATTTTTTTTCTTAGGTCAGGTATGTGTGACAATGTGTCAGCTCCAAAGGGCAAATCTATTCAGTCTAATTATATGCTTTATTATTTATTTTACATTATATCTAGAATTTCTAATTTCAAGGAAGGTTTGTTGCAGTTTATTTTTATATGTCTGACCAAGGTAGTCAACTTGTTGCTTTTGAGTTTTATTTTACATTAGTTGTTAAGCTCCTAATTGCACTGGTTTAACAGATTAAAGGTGTATTATTTTTACATGTTTGATCCAGCTTGTGAAGCTATTGGTGTATTTAAGTATGCTATACTGGGAAAGAGCAACCAAATAAATTTATAATTCAGCACATTTATGTCTATGTTTAAAAGTTAAGTCAATTCAGGGCTGTTTTTCTGTATCAGATTGGCATCAGCCGATACTAAGCTGTATCAGGTATCTGTATCGGAAGTGAAAAAAGGCGGCTCGGTGCGTTCCTAGAGGATAATAAAGTGTAACAACTAAAAAGGATCCATCATAAAGGCAGAAAAGCACAGTCTTTCAACGCCGAAAACAGATACGCTCTAAACAAGCAGAGTCATGTCAAAAGTCAGGAGGATTTAGCTCCTGGTTGCAGAGACGGAGCACTTATCTCCTGTCACAACCTTTTCTTTTGTAGGAGCTCAAAGCTTTTCCAAATGAACCGCAGCTTTGTTGAGAGAACACAGCGGACAGTTTAGTTTGGGGATGTCTTTGGCTTTTATTGGCCTTCATTTCTTTCTGTTAAAGTTCAGTCTGAATGCCCCATTGTCCGTTTATCCGCCTCCAGAACACGAACGCAGGACGGCAAACTGTCTGCACCCATCATAACAGGAAGGTCTGCTAACGCGTACTTTAACTTTACCTAAAAACCCGGCTAATATATACAGAGCATTTATGAGAGACGGAGAAAAGACTGACCCAGGCTCTGTTGTGTGGAATTAAACTCTGACACTTTAGACCAGAATGATTACTGCTTTCAGTTTTACAATTGGTCACAATGAGCACAAAAATGATCTAAAAAGTAAAAAACACTAAAGTTTAAATTTTTTATTGATGTTCTGCCCAAAATGAGACAGGTCCACTCTTGACCTCAATTATCATGCAGAACATGAACACTGTTTCTGACAACCAGTCACAGCGGACAGTAAACGAAGGACATGAAAGTTTTACAAGTTTAGTTTTGGTTGAAGTGTACAATTGAGTACAATTACATATTATTATTGGAAAACTTTGCCTATTTATTTTGGGACAGATCCCTTTTCAGTTCCATCTACTCACAG
The DNA here is from genome assembly GCF_002775205.1 of Xiphophorus maculatus. Lineage (NCBI taxonomy): Eukaryota > Metazoa > Chordata > Actinopteri > Cyprinodontiformes > Poeciliidae > Xiphophorus > Xiphophorus maculatus. The sequence goes on along the minus strand of NC_036451.1, from coordinate 23,312,676 downwards.
AAAACATGACAGATTATCATGCCTGATCAAACCAAAACATCAGGGTGACCTCCTGTTGATTTAATGGAGTCATATAACCGTATTTCCTTACAGTAGACCATGAGGAGAATATAAAAAAATGCTTTTTAAAGCAGGTATGAAAGATTCACATTTTAAAAGGTAGGAACTGATGAAAGTCTTAAGCATCCTGACAAAGCTGGCGCTAATTTGGACCCCAAAAACATCTGTACTAGTCACTAAAAACTGCAAAATGTATAAAATGACCAGCACTTGAACATCTATTAAGATTTATTGATCAACATAAAGAACATGCTTAATCCCATCAGTCCTGCCAATCAAACATAAGCATATTTCCTACACCCCATCAAACTAAATATCTTTTTAAAAATTCGGTCATATATCTCTGAACCACATAACTAACGCATTACAAAAACAGCAGACATTAAGTAGCCTGCCCTGGTGGTCATTTGCTGTAAAAAAGAAAATCAATTACATGTACAATACAGAGAGCTTGTAGGACAATCAGTAATGAAGAAGGTCTGGATGAAAACTGGATGCCACTCAGTGAGGATGAAGACATTAGTTCAAAAAACAACATAAAAATATAAAAGCAGCACGTCAAGACATCAACCGCTAAATGAAAGCTTTGGGTAGAAGTGGGTCAGTGACCCAAAGCACGCTGCCAGATTAGCAACAAAGTGTCTTTAAGGACGACAAAAATCAGCGTTTTGAAGAGACCACCACAATGACGTCAGTGGAAAAACTGTGGGCAGTTAAAAAAAGAAAAGAAAAAGTATTTGTATACGAGCAGGGCGGCCAAGAAACTAGACTCAGTTACACTGGTTCTGTCAGGAGGAATGGACCAGAACTCCTTCAAACTACTGTTAGAAGCTTTTGGAGGGAAACCCACAACCCTTGACCAAGATCATACAGTTTAAAGGACCGTTCTACCAAATACTGTGAAAATTATTATTATTTTTTTTATTATTATTATTGTAGAAAGTGATTTGAAAACTCAAGTGGTTTTCTCTCATTATTGTGGCGTTTGTGAAGCAGGCATTATTTGGTAATCCAAGCTGCCCTGAAGTGATTGGTATCATTGAATATAGCACATCAAGACAAAATAAGTTTACTGTACATAAACATTTGTTTTCAGTTGTTTTATACCAGCTGTGTCCTCCATGTTTCAGATGCATTTGCTCCAAAACAAATGAATCAAATGGCCGAATTACTTCCACTGTACACCTCTGGTTTTGGAAATGCAAAGATACACATCTGCATTTAGATCAAAGGGTGTCTCATGGCTTTTTGATGTGTCAAATGTTACAATATTCATTCTTTAAACCACATTTACAGGCATTCTTTTGTCTTCTGTGTAAGTTTGGGTCTGATTAAAAAAAAAAGAAAGAAAACAAGAAGAAGATGTAAAGGACATTTCTACTGCAATTTTGGTACTCCAAGCCTCCACAGATTAAACCCCGCAATACATGGATCAGTCAAACCTGCACTGGATTATCCTACACAACAAGCACAATGCTCACAGTCGTACAGGGATAAAGTATAACAGTGCACAAAAGCAGAGAGCTCAGAGAAGACTAATACTGGCGGGTTTTGACATCAGTGACCCGTCTAAATAAAGCAGGGGCCAGTGGCATTAACACAGGCATTAAGTGTGTTCTTCCCCACTCTTCTCCAGCCATGAACACAACGTTAAACACAGATTAGTGCAGACTCCTGCTCTCTGCTGCAGCTCCACATTATGCAACCAGGACCGAGAAGCTGACAGCGGCTCAGGAGCGGCTTCATTCTCCTGTCAGCCACAGCTGACAGACGTACAAATTACCCCACTCTGTGGGAACACGCCGGTCTGGTGTCCGTGGCCTGTGTGAACAACAAGGTGTTTAAAGAAGCCCCACGCACCTCCGTGGACACCCCGTGCTTCCTCCTGTGAGGAGTCCCGGTCCGGGCGCAGGTGGGAGGCAACCCAGCCACAAACATCCCCGTTCAAAACTGTTGCTGCAAACCAATCAATAACAACGCGGAGGTTTACTCACCATATTACAAATGGAGGCGATGTTTCTGACAGTCATTTAGTTCACAGTGTCCCCCACACCGCCATTTCTATAAAATAAACAGAGCTGGGCGACGCTGAGAAACGAAGTTCATTCGCAGCCGCGGCTGGAGGCCAAACCGCAACCCCGGCCGTCGGAGAGCACCATGCAGCCGGGGAAACACCGAGCCGAGGGCCGCGCCGCGCCGCGCTCACCGTCCACACGGCTTCATCCTCGCACACATGTTGAAGGAAGCGTAGCTTAAAAACTGACAGCGTCCGGAGGAGAGGAGAAGTTACGGGCTAGCAGCGACCAGAAAACTATCCCACTGCGCGAGGAAGTGATGTAGTCCCGCCCACTAGAGCAAAGCCCCGCTGCTGATTGGTCCAGAGTTACAGGTTTGATTGACGGGACAGCCTGACCATACACAGAGCTGCACGGAGAAGTTTAACTGAGTTGCAACCAATCGCCATCAACGAACTGAAAATATTGATCTAGGGACATGTAGTTTATTTGAGGAAAGCGAATTATGCACCGTTCATACAAAGAAATAATCGTAAGAAAAAAAACAATGATTAAATAACTAATATAGTCAAAGGGTTTTCATTTCTCATACATAATTAATCAAGTAGAAATGTTTAAAATCTAATACGGGAGGCTTCTTCAGAAACCTCGTACAAAAATGAATTTCCTCTAGTTTATCCTCTAGTTTTGTCCCTTTATACTGTTTAAATCTAAGCTAATTAAATGTAAATTTATGGTAAAATATGAAATCAAGTGATTGGTATAAAAATGTCATTTTATACCAATCACTTGATATTCTATCTTAATTTTATTAGATTGTATTTTTAGAATTGTTTTCATTTGAGAAATAACAAAAATAATGGCATATAATATAATGGCATATAATACTAGTATTAAATTATTTCTATCAACTGCAATGTTAAATATCTTTTTATTATTCTAACTTTGATCATTTTTACTATTATATTTTTATTCAGCTATCTTTATCTTAATAGTATATAATTCATACACATTGTTTTTGTTTTTAAAGGCGCTCTTTATACAGAAAGTGACTTAAGTTGACATTTATCTACATGTTTGGTATTTATTCACACATTTCTGTAACAACGTAGCACATAAAACATCTGTTTAGCTTCCTGGGAATATTGAATGAACAAAATGGTTAAATAGCAATCAGTAAGATTATCGCACATAATTTATAATAATTACTTTCATTGTTGACACAATTGTAACTTTTAAAACTTCAATTTAGCTAATTTTATTTGAATTTCATTAGTTTTCTAATTTTAATCAAGACTAAAGAAGCGTTTTGGAATCAAAAGAAAATTTCTACATTAAGATGAAAGCTTTTCACACACTTTTTAAAATAATCTATGGCCTCCTTTCCTGCCTAGAGACGAGCCTTGTTCTCTTCAACATGCTAGTCACTGGGGATCCTTCTTCAAATGAAGCAGGCAGGCCTAATCACTAACCACTGAATTTGGAGGTATTCTGCCCTCTGACCACCAATTAGCCGGCCAATAGGAAGAGGGAGGACATTAATGTCCTTTCTGCTGGGCCCTGCAGGAACCCTGGGCCCTCAGGACGCATTCATTCACAAGCAGCTCTGCTTGAGCTTTCGCGACATTCCTCTTGGTAATTATCCCTTTAGCATTTAAATGTTAACCACAAAAGATAGGAGAACAACAAATAATTACAACAGACGCACTTCAAAAGCAACGGGGAATGAGAGAGGAATCAAAGTACTCGAGCCAAAACAAATACGAGGATAATAGAGTTGTCAGTCTGAGCTGAGGAGGATGGGATCAGCTCATTGTTGCTCTGATAACCATGCTGTTATTGAGAAAGTTGCTTATTGGTGTGCTGTGTCATGTTTATTTATGAATACCTTAATGGGCAGGGAAATGATGACATATGAGGGCTCCAGACAGAGATCCTTCCCATGACTTACTTTCTATTTCAGTCCGCTCTGTATTAATATGACTGACTGTGGATGCAGACGCTCCATTCATGACTCATGCGAACTGTTATCACCTGTGTTCCTCCATTTGGTTTCACTGTCGGCATCTAAATAATCAGTTAAACAGGCGAAACAAACTTCTCTACGTCTAATAGTCTTTTTAGGCAATGCTCTTTCAACTTCTTACTTTTTGCCATGATCCCACTCTTATGTGAACATTTATTTTTATTTATTTATCAGAATTGTACTTGATAGAAATCACATTAGAAGTCCTGAGTTGGGTTACCATGCACCTTTTGGACTCTTCTCTAAGGAATGCTTTCCCTGCCCTCTCTAGCTGCTTTGCTGTTGACCGTGTAATTTCACAATTTGACATTTCAAAAATGAAATTGCTTTGGAAAAAAAAATATGTAGTTCATCTGGTGACATGGGGGAAAAAAAATTGCGGCCAGAATTTTTTTTAAAATTTCATTTAGTCATAATAACTCACGGAAGTGATGTGTTTAATTTGTGTGAACGCCTTAATTATAACAAGTCGTGTCCACAAACTGTTTCTTTCCTCCCATTTCACCAGACGGGATACGTAAAAAAAGCTCTTGCTTTTCAGTAAAATGTTTTGCCGCTGTATGAGCTGGTTTTTTGGTCTTATCAGAATTGGTTAATTTTGCAGAACTGCAATGGAAACACTTTTCTCTCATCACACGATTCATGATCAATAAATGAATGTTGCCACTGGCGCAAGAAGAAGGCGACAGGCAGTATTTGGAGGATGACGTCGCGGCACAAACTTATTCATGTAAAAAATATATATATATATTTCTTTTTAAATATTAGCAGAATATTGATAAAGTTTTGCTCACATCTGTAATGGAATCGCAACCAGTGTCAGTTCAGGTGGACGGTCTTGTGTTGACAGGTTTACAGTTGTGCTCTCTTTCAGAAACGGAGCTCTTTCTGTTTTCTATTCTGTTCTATTCTATTATTTTCTATAAACACAATAAAATAAATCATGCACACTTTTCCTTCCACTTCAGAGCTTTGCATTATATTGTGTTTGTCTACCACATGAAATCCTACTAAGATAAGCGTTTGGAGATTTTTCAGCTCGGCAGTGTTTTCCCCTGCAGGTCCTTCCTCTAGTCCGCAGGTGAACCTCAGTGCGACCGCTTCGCCTGCCCTGTTATGGCGCCGAAGTGGAACCGCACATGCACGCACATGAGATAAATGAAAAGGAAAAGAAAAAAAAACATCTTGAGCTCAGAATATGCTTCCAGTAAATGAGGCTGGCTGCACTACTGAAAAGCTCTGGTGACCTTCCTGCGGTTCTGCTTCAACAAAGAGAGGCAAATGAATTATGCATCATTTCCGTGCTGCCAGGAAAATAATCCTTTAGATTTAGCTGGGTGATAGAAAGCACCCTTGTTACATCTGGCACAATCACAGAGGTTGAGAACTGTTTACAACCACGGCTTGAACTTACTCTGTACAGAGAGTTAGTTTCATGATGGCTGCAAACAGATGAACCACAACAAACGTCTGTATGAAGATCAGCTAACTAGCAGTGGCTAGTGAGTCCACTGTGATCACTTTGTTTGTTACATTTCTTTGTAAAAGTTTCCATACCACTGAACTTCTGGACATTACAGCCAAAAAAAAACCCCAACTCTTATTGGGATTTTATGTGATAGGCAAAGTAGAAAATAAAAATACGCCCTGGCTTTTAATTCAGTTCGTTTTATTTTGAGTGAAACTAACAGAAATACCTACAAACCTACCATGACAGACGATAGGTTTTAGGCAATGCCTAAGATGACAGACGAAAAGAGGGAGCAGTAATCAGAGAAACAAACAAAGAGGATCATTGTTGCTCTGGAGAAGAAGCACAGATCCACAGCTCAGGTGGGGGAATCTGTCAACAAGATGGCTTTATGGAAAGGTGTGAGGAATCTGATAGATGTTTCACAAAGAATGGGTAATAGTCCATTCTTGGAGGAGACATACCACCAAGTAAGTGCAGTGTCTTGTGTTTCTAGGGGTGACTGTGGTTCAGTGGGTAGAGTTGTGGTTTGTTGGTTAGATTCCAGTTGCCTTCTGTCACATGTTGATGTGCCCCTGGGCAAGACTTAACCCCAAGTTGCCAACCGATCTGTGTATTGGTGTATAAATATCTGTGCCTGCGCCAGTGCGAATCGGTGAACGTGGCTAGTGTAACATGCTTTGAGTGGTCAAAATGTCTGGAAAAGTCAGTCCATTTACCACTTGAGGGGGGGGAGAGGTGAATACAAATGCTCACCACACTTTTCAGATAGAAAATTATAACATTTTGTTTTAGTGTTTAGTATATTTTTTAGGCTTTTCACGTCATATTTATTTATTTATTTATTTTGTAAATCACAATTCCAACAAGGAAGAAGAAAAAGAAAAAAAAAAAATAAACACAACAATACTGGATGTTTCCGTATTTGCGGAAACATCCAACATATCCAAAAATACTGTCAGCTACAAGGGATGCAGCAAAACAAACAAACAAAACACTTTAAATTAATACCATACAAAAGCCTCATCTTTGTTTTTTAATTTTAAACATTTGTTTTCCTTGAGTTCCCATAATTTACTTCCAGAGGCATTTCTCCTTCAAATTCCTACAAGTGTTGGAAAGATCCCAGTGCCAGGCTTATCGTCATTTCTGCCTCAGCTGTACGTTTTAAAATCAGGAACTCGAACAAAAACGACATTATTCATTCGAGGAATTGTTACCTTACTCATCCAACACGCGTGCCCATGCACAAGCCTCGGTTGGATCATCTGTACTGCACTTCTAGCTCTGAATCGACTGCAATATTTCAGGCAGACAGGAAGAAAAACAATAAGAGCCGGCCATGGGAAGAGAGAACCCTTAAGACACAAAGGTGAGTTTATTAGAGGTTGAGCACATGGGCTTTGGAGCGATATTAGGTTCTGGTACATTCTGTTCCCAGCAGTTTCTGGTTTGCATGTACAGTGCCCTCCTGCCTCTGTAAACAGCGGAGCGGGCCAGGATGGGCGCAGAAAGTCAGCAGCTTTACTGCAGAGTTAGCACGCTGGCATGCAGACTGTTTTCTGTGTCAACAAGACCTAAACACGAAGACGTAGTAAAAAAAACGCCATGCATCGCTGTAAAATATACAACCAAGCAGGACAAAAGACAGAAAAAAAAGAGAAAGTGGATTTTTTTTTTTTATGTGTAGCTTCATAAGCCAAAATATAGCTACACTTTAATAAGGTATCATAAAAAGGAGAAATGAGAGAAACGAAATTGGCTTTCAAACTTCTTTGTGGGTGAAGCAGTCTTCAGGTTTTTTGTTTTTTTTTGGCAGACTGAAATAAAAGCATCTCATGGAAATGTTAACATACAGTATCTGACTGTGTACAATAGCATACGTTTCACCCTGAAGCAACAAAACCCAGTGCAATGAACCCCAGTGTAACCTACACACCACCCGCGTCTCACGCTGCATTTATTTCAGATAAACACTTACAAAAGCATCCATCACATTTGACCTCAATGTTTTATCATGTTACAACCAAAGCCTTCCCTCTAGCTGCTCTTCAGTGTTCTTTTATTATTCTCAAACAAATCTGCGAGACCCTCTTTTTGCAAAACGCACCATTAAAAATTAGGCTGATGGCAATTAGGGCTCCCATCCTTAAAGACGTGAAGAACGTAGATGAATCTTCAAGATACCAGCGGAAAGACGCAAAGATAGTTTGAATGACAATTAATGTTTTTCTTTCGTTTTTTAAATTGAAAACTGATCCTCCTTTTGCATTGTTTTATTATTTTTTAAAAGATGCCTGTCTCACTTCTTGCTTTACAAATGATGATGTTTTTAAAAAATCTTAAATCTGCCTGTTAATAGTAAATACACACCACATTCTTTGCAGATTTTTTGTGTGTAATACTTTCAAAACCGTGTATCCTTTGCTCTTGCACCTTGAGACACTAATGTAATAAGCATATAGGGACATTGTATGTCTTTAAAATGACCAGTCTGGGGCCAGTTTACCTTCGGGGACCCGGCTGAGGGTAAGTCTCGTCTCTGTTGCCTTTTAAAAGACCTGAGCAACGATGGCCTCGGCACACCGTCTGCAGTCAGACCGCAGCGTCAGATAAGGTCAGCAGCTCTGCCTCCCTGACTGTGACGTAAACCACTTCGCTAAAGCGTCGTGCGCCACTCTCTCTTCTGATGTAATATATATAAAAGCGCTTCTAGCTTTTTTTTTTCTTTCTTTCTTCAGGTCAACATCATTCAGATGTGCATGTCTGGGATCTTTTTTATTTTAGTTCTCATTCAGTTGGGTGTGTGCATCTTTTCATTAACTGCTAAAATCTTGAGAAAACCAGCCCAAACATTATTGACCCGTTATTGATTCAACCTTCATGTTTACACGAGTATAAAAATGCTTCATTTGCACATTTCGCGTTGAAAAGCAACTAAAACAATAGGAGCGCGTACGTATATTTTATTCAGGTAGAAAATAAACCTGCAGCCTCTCCTGCTGCCGTCTCCAAGTCCACCTTTCTGCCTCACAACCACCTGATTCCAGCGAAGCAGCGACGTCAATAGCGGCATTGTTCTCACCGAGCAAAGCAGAGAGCAGAAGGCCGGCCAACACAGAACACCCTTCAAAAACCGACTGCTTCTTCGGTTACATGCATTTCTACGACTGTATATTAACATGGGAATTACTCGGTGCAATCTGATGAATGAGTAGCACCCAGCTGAACAAAGTCAAGCGAGATGAAAATGAAATCTGGAACAATTCTGGGTGAGAAACAGTAAAAAAGACAAGTTAAGGACAGTAAAAAAAGACAGTAAAAAGACAAGTTAAAGGATGCTAAACGTTAGGAAGACGTGTGGAATGTTCCAGGCACATGAGGTTTCAGTCAATATGTCCGGGCAAATATCAGAAACATTACTTATTGAACATACAAAACAGTACATGCCAGTCTGCCACACAGAGTCTTGCAGAAGTGAAGATCTCATCACAATGCAGACACAAAATCTATTGTATTTTGTTGTCATTTTGGATGGTAGACCAACACAAAGTAGTGAAACTCAGCTTCCATTCTCCACAGGGTGCACCGATTTATTGCTGCCAATTTTCTTAATTTTGGGAGATCGGTGATTGTTAGAGGGAAACGTTATTTGTAATGTGTCCGATTTTTTCATGTGAAGCCGATCTTCTCCACCGACCTCATCTACCTCAGCATAGGTCTAAAATTCAACCACTGTCCTTAGCTCTCCTCTGAGAAAGGTTTGCCTGATAGAACTGCCCACCAGGTCATGTCTGCACGTTTACAGTTAACAAAGGTTAGCCCACCGTTGCCCGTTCAGCGACTTTCCTGCTATATTGAGCAACATTTCAGACAAAAAACATTGGTATCTGAAAAGTCAGAATTGGCAGGTCAAGCTTCTTAAAAGATCGGTAATCGGCGATCGGCCAGAAAACTGAGATCGATGCAGCCCTATAGCTGCCACTGTTGTACTTATGGTGGCAGCTTTCTTTAGAACCAGTTGTCCAAGACAAATTTCCCCAATGGGGCCAATAAATTATCCATCCGCTAGGCAGCTAGCATAGCCTGCCTATCTCCCTGCCTCTGTGAATCACAGATAGTCAACTTTAGGTCTGAACTTTGACTAGACCATTCTCTCATGCACAAGCTTTCATCTAATCCTCAGTCTCATCCATAACAGGTCGTCTTCCAGGACTGCCCTCTACTGGGCTTCACCAGTCCTCTGATCGACTCTGACAAATTTACCTTCGCTGTTGATGAAAAGCACAGCATCATCCTGCCGCCACCATGTTTTAACGTGGAGATGACATGTGGAGCGTTAGTTAGATTTTCATCAGTCAGAGTTGGGTTACGCAAGTAGGCCGAAAAGTTCAGTTCTGGCCTCATCTGACCAAACGCTGCTTCGACATTCAAACCACAAAAGGAGCCATTCGATCGACAGAAATCTACTAAAGTCATCGTCATTTTTAGGGGGAACAGAATCTGGACAAGTTCAAGGGGACAAACAAATTCCTTCGCTAGATTCTTTAAATCCCCCACATATTTTCCACATCTCTCCAGGAGCTTCAGATTCCTCGCGCTGCCCTCTTCCCCGGAGGGAGGCGCAGCCACGTTTCGTCCTGATCGCAGTCAACACAACAATAGATCTGCTTGTGTAAGCGAATGTCTGCAGCGAGGTGAGATGGCTGCAGAACGCGCTGGAGCTTGGCCCACTTTCCAGTGCTGTGAAGCGCAGAAATTCCTCCTGCCAGGTGCGCCGGGAGATTGGGAGTTCTGTTCTGCTGGGTGAACTTCACTGCAGCCTTTACGTATCTCTATGAAACACGGCCTGGGATGACAAACAGTTCATATACAAAAAATTTTTAAAAATCACACAAATGCTGGAGTCAAAATTGGAGTCTTGAGAAGCAGCCCTTCAGGATTCCTCCTCGTTCAGCTAAGGTCTCTGATTACGAAATTCTGACTTTGTAGAAACTTTTATATTATGATCTTTTTTTTTTTTTTTTTTGCGTGTGTGTGCCTGGATTTGGCTGATGACGCAGCTGCTGCAAAGCATGACAAAGGAGCCTCGTTTGTTTTCACACCAGAAAGCTAAAAACCTTCTTTAGAGATGTGTCACTGCCCTCACCTTGAATTTCTCTCCTGCGTCAAGCTGGGTGAATGTGTTGCAGAATTCTGTGAAAGTGAATTTTTAAACCTGATTTAAGCTATTTGTGTGTGTGTGTGTGTGTGTGTGTGTGTGTGTGTGTGTTAATGCACTATCAATACAGAAGCAAAGCAATTCTGCGTGGATTTTCTGCAGAGCCCTTTTCTTTAATGGGTGTAATATGACAGCTCTAATTCAGCTTTTTTAGGTCCTGACACATTCTCAGCATAAATATCACAGAGGAATCATATTCTTCATTTTTGAATTTCAAAAAATACATTTGCTAAATGGAAGCATTCCAATAAAAAAAAAAATACTCATGTCAGGTCCTGGGTTGTTTTGGAGTTTGATTTATTGATTCTAGTTTCGTTGTTATTCTGTGTTCCTTATCCTCTTTCTTTGATTAGATCAGCATTGTTTCTGTTTTTATCTTAAGTTATTCATACTGATTCTGTTTGATGAAGTTTTCTAGTTTCCCTGTTTATGTACTCTTCCTCGCTGCTTGCTCTCTCTCTCTCTCTCTCTCTCTCTCTCTCTCTCTCCCTTCATACCTGCAACTCGTTTCTAATCAGCCATCTTTAATCAAGCCCCTCATTATATATACAAGTTATTCTCAGTCTCTCCTTGGTAAATCCTGCTACTCTCCTGTCAGTATCCTGCCACCGTTTCCCTTTAATTTATCTATTTTTTTTTGTTCTGCTGTGGCTCTCAATGTTCCCTGTGTTTTTTATAAGTTTTATTCATCTCTTTTTTTAAAATGTTTTTTTTTATTAAATATTCATCAATTACTCGGGTCCTCCGCCTGCTGCATTTGGGTCTACCCTCACCACAGCCAATGTCACGACAACCTAAAGTTTTATTTTATTCTATTTTATAATTTTTTCAAATATTATTTTGCACTAGGATGAAGAGGTTTTTCAGTTATGTCAAAATCAGTGTACTGCACTTCAAAAAGCTGCATCGGAAACACTCTCTCTCTGGCTTCACGCGAGTTATGTGGTCAACAACCGGACGTTGTCACCGGTGGGAAAAGACGAAGAAGACAACAGGAAGTGGTAGAAGGACGAATTTTAGCAATTTATGCCGTGAACAGACTTATTCTTATTTAATGGAAGGACTGCAATTGCAAAGTTGTTGCTTTTATTTTATTTTATATTAGCGGCATATCAACATAGTTTTGCGCACATTTGTAAAGGAAACTCAGCTGCTGTGTTTGGTTAACTGGTCTCTAAATTGTCCTCAGGTATGAGAGTGTGTGTGTCTCTGTGATGGACAGAGGCTAGGAAAGTTATGTTTCTCACAATATGTACCCTTTAAGTGTCATTTTGAGTCCGTCCATGCTGCCCACTGCGTGTTCAGTTAAGTGCCAGGATGCAGCAGATTTCTCTACATGAATTTAGCGACATAATGACTCGGTGCACAATGCTGCGGCGCTTCCCCCCGTCCTCCTGACGCAAGCCTTTTCCTCCTTGTACATGGGGCCAATTCTCACACAGGGAACAGAATGTACCGTTGGAGACCACTAACACATATCCTCTATTATCGCCCTCAGCGGTTTGGCTCGTCTCTTCTCTTCTGCCCTTCTCTGTCTTCGGCATCCTAATGGCCCCGAAGCCAGGCTGTGGGGGGGGGGACGTAATGAGCCTGACCGGCATCCGTGGATTTTGCAGGTTCGGGGGGTCCTCATGAATTGGTACCAGTGTTGTGGAGACACTAACTCTGCAGTATCTTTGTGAAAGTTTGATTTGTTCCAACAGAAAACAGCAATGTCAGAAGAAAACCCAGTCCTCCATCTCTTTCCTCAACTGCAAACACTTGGCCAGATTCACACAATCTGCTTTTCCAGTAGCACTTTCTGTTAAGGCGCGCGTCGATTACCGCAACACCTTCTGTTTTCAGTCACCCACACAGCCTCCGTCTGCCTCTGAGTCACTCACAGACGTTCACGGGGAAATGCTTTATGTTGTTTTTGTGTGTGTGTGTGTGTGTGTGACATCTCTGAGCTGGCAGGATAATTACTGCGGATCCGCCACAGCCAGAGCGTCTGCGTAGGTGTGCGGCAGCACATGAATGGAAGTGGGACCTGCCAGCGATGGCGTAGAGTGTGTGACATGGGAGGAGGCTTTTCCAGCTGCTTCGGAGTAGAGCCTGCTCGGCTGAAGGTGAGGAAGATGAAATCATGACTGATGAGCTTAGCAGGGACCAGGCAGCGTTACCTGAGTTCAGGTGTGAAGGTTGAAGCTGCTGGGGAAAAAAAAAAGAAAAATGTCCTTCTTTTACTCAATAGTGAAACGTTCATTATTTGTCACTGAATTTCTTGTTGAGTTTGACGCCCCGTTCTTCTTGCACTTAGAGAACAGAATGGTTTCATTTTTAACCCTGTGGTGTTCTTGGTCTAGCTTGGTAAAAACCGGCCCCTGGTTCTACGCTTCACTTCATTCAGAGGATTTGGACTCTCTGCTATTGAGAAGCGATTGCTTCCTGGAGACGCGGACTCTGTTTGGAAGTTGTAAGTTGTATCCAGTTGCTGACATTTGCGTGTGAAGCATGTGATGCACAAGTTTGACGCTATGTAGCTTACCAGAAATTGCCTGTTCTCCACTGCGAAGAGCCGAGCTGACCGAGGCGACTGTTAACATGTGGAAGCGTAGCCAACACGGACTGAAAGGCCGATGGCCAGCCGGCGCGCGGTCCACTAACTCAGAAGACATGGTTTCCCCCAGTATATTATAAGCCTGGCGGGCTACCAGGCTTTACTTGGGACCCCACCGGGCTAAGCATTGCTTATTTATTTAAGAATTTTTTTTTATGTTTACATTTTTAAGACTATATAGTTGGGGTTCAGGTATCAATATTCCAATCTTTCAATAACACATAATTATCGAGTGATATTTTCAAATTTTCTGTCAACCTTAACACAACACGCCGCTGGATGACTGACTGCCCTAATGCCCAACCACCGGGCTTAGCAAGTTTTCTGGGGCATACCTCGGAAGAGGTCACACTAAAACAGATTTTGCTTATTTATTTTTTGTATCCAACCCACACATACAATATAAATAGACCAAAAAGAGAGAAAGAAATGCAGCTGCTTGTTTTAGCCCCCAAAATATTGTGCTTAAATGCTGCTGGTGCAGCTTTGCAACTGTGCAGTTCATTAGCAGTCTGGACACAGAGAGGATGGCAAATGACCGGGGCGCTGGTGAGTGTTTTTTGGACCCACCGCTTGTCTCATGGAGGAAGAGTTTCCAAAATTGCAAAGTTGAGAACACTGAACAGGCTAAAATTAGCTTGTTTCCTGTCTTTATTGAAATTCAGATTTCAAAATTTGACCTGTGACAGGTTTTCTATGGCTACCGACTAACTGTGTGCACACTAACATTGTAGAAATGTTCATCTCACTTCCTAATTTTGGTCCTTTGCATTAAATGTTGTTTTTTTTAGAGACAAATGCTTCAGCCGTTGTCTGTGTCTGATGGTCGCTTTCCATCACTGGGCTGTCACTGTGCACACAAGTCAAAGAAGAGGCCGAATTTCGTAAATAATAATTTGTTAATACATGGATGAATTTGATTATTTCCAGTTTAGACAAAATTGTAGTTAAGTGAAAAATATGAACTTTTGGATCTAACAGTATATTAAAAAGTGTTTCATGACAAAGATAGAGAGCCTTGAAGCCTTTTAAAGAAGTGCCTTGATTAAAAAAAGAAAATCTCTCTCTGCATTTGTTTTACCTTTTTACTAAACTGGGCAATTATATTCAACATTACACGGTAAGGTGTAAGGGTTGTTGAAAAGCCTCTCTTCTCAGTCCATTCACCAGGAGATACCATTAGCCGTCCAAACTTGGCATCAGACCACAGGAGCTCAACTTAACACCGCTATCTTATTGCATTAATACTCCTCTTCTCCACCCATCTGCTGCTCAAATCCCCTTTCTTTGTGTTTTTCCACTTTTTTTTGGCACATTTAGTAGTCTGCAGGTGTCCTAATCCACCTGCATTTGGGTCCATTCTTCCTGCAGGTGGGAGTGACAGCAGCAAGCCTGCATGTCAATCTCGACACCAGACTTAATTCCGTCCTGACAGACAAAGACCGGAGACGACAGATACGTGACGAAAGCCGGGTCATTAAAAGTCACGGTAACAAAGCGGGGGATAATAATGCCAGCTGATGGACCAAAATGTGTGAAAGAAACAACATGACCAGATGAAATATTTTTAATGGTCCCCCCACCTGTCATGCAATCCTTACTTGAAGCAGGTCACTCAAACATTGTTCCTATTTTCTTGAACGGGTCACAGCGTCCCGCTGACGCCTGTGATAACAGATAAGATCTGCACCGAACTCACCGGAGAGGAAGACGGAGCATCGTGTTGACTCTGTTGCATATAAAAGGCGAGACATTTCTCATCGCATTACAGTGCCTTTCAAAACTGTTCCTGTGCACTAGGTTTTTACACACTGCCACCTGACAGCCACAATGATGCATTTTATGAAAGCTTTACGCACCTGGAAAGTATAGAGCATGCTGGTTTTTCAAATCAAATTCTTAAAAGAATGTGGCAGAGATGGGGGGGGGGGGGGGGAAGAAAAAGTTGTGGAGAGATTGTAAGCAGGATTTACTTGCAACAACCCAAGCTTTGAAGGTCTCTGAGTTCAACCCACCATCTGAAGATTTGCAAGAACAGCATTAGTCGCAGAGGCGGCCAGAAAGCCCGTGGTATCTCTGTTGGGAAAATTTGGTGACAGGACAACTGTTGGTGGACCCTCACGTCCTCTAGTGGAGGAAAGCAGCAAGGTCTGCACGAAAACGACGTCACAGGGCCGTGACGTGCAGCCCCTCATTGTGAACTCTCGATGAGGGGCTGCTCGATTTACAAATAAAAATCTGAAATGTGTGGCATGTTTTTGTACTTAGCGCTTCCCTGTAATCTGGAAGTCCTGAATAAAACCTAGGGATAATAGCGCGCTTGAAAAACCACAAAATTACTAAAAAGAGCTCATCATTTCATCTCAAGATAAATGCAGGTGGTCGGTAAAGGCCTCAGAGGTTTGTTAGAGAATATTAGAGAACAAGTACATGGAGACCAAGGACAAAAAAAATCGTGTGGAAATTTGAGCACTTTTCAAGTTATCATCCCAAAGCAAACATTAAACATGGTGATGATGGCAGCAACAACACAACACGGGCGAGGGAACGCTAAAGGAGTGCGACTCGCTTTGCAAGGTTCTGTATATCTTGGATTTGTAAACATGATCCGATTAAAGTCAGGGGTTGTGCACGAAAAAGAAAAAGAAAAAGTGAATCACTCTTGCCTGTCCTCATCGTGTTGCAATGCGTCTTCTGCAGCTACGGCTGCGGCATAATTGTGTTTACGTTTGGAAAACACGCCAAACGTGCAGTCACAAAGTGCAAGTTTTAAGTCTGGGTCCATCAAACGAAAACAGAAGGAAAAAAAAATCCCTGAATCAGCAACAACAGGATAATCCCGGAGTTTAAGGTCTTACTTTAAATAGACATGGCAACAGTCACGTGAGCGGCAGACCAAAACATGCTTATCCTACGTTATTATTGCAAAACCCGACGCTGCTTCTCGCTCTCTTCTGAACGCACGGACTCAACATGTCAGCACGGACGCAGCGTGGGGACCCGCGTGTGAACGCTGCAGTCAACAGAAGCGAGAAGAACCCAAATATCTAGTGTGATGGGAGGGACAGGCTATGGAATGTAAACATCTCTAAAGCCGCATAACGGTTTAAATATTTCCAATTGACTCGTTTAAGTGGGGTAAACAACAAACTCCAGTCATAAAGCTTGGAGGTGGCATTCCATCAGAGGGAGGAGGGTGTGTGATCTGAATGAAATTTGGGGAAAGGGGGGACCATTGTCATTCAAAACCCGCACCGCAGCACACACAAGCAGCAAAAACCACTGCGGCCGTCCCCCTAGTGCTGTGACCATTCAGAGGCATGCAAATGCTCGGGCACGCTGGAAGGTTTACATTTCAATGAGACAAAAACAACCTCTCTTCCTTTGTGTGGGTCCGAGCTGCTTGTGCTGGCAGGCCAATTCCATTTCCATTTGGCCAGTGGAGATGCAAACGTGCCATGTATGTAAACATGTTAGAGGTGGGTTGCTCCATGAGAACAGATGTGTGGATATCTGCAGCAGAGTCAGGAAGGAAAACAGGATTAACCACAAACCAGATGCTTTTTTTTTTTTTTTTCCCAATTGTCCGCGTCTTTGAGGTAATCAAAATGTAATAGCAAGGCTCTGTGAAAATAGCCGGATCCAAATAATCACCTTTGCTGACAAAGATTAAAGGCAGGGAGGACGATGATAAGAATCTGATGAACACATGACTGTTGCTCATGTTGTTTACCCCGGGGAAGTCTTTAAGCTGCCCCGTGCTTCACTGATGTCCCAAATGACCCTCTTGTTGCAGGTTTAAGCCTTTGGGGCAAGTGGTGACTGCATGCTTTATTTTCAGCTACACTGCAGAAGATGAGGCCAGCCCAGGGAACCTGTCCTCACTCACATTTAAAAAAAAAAAAGCCCAGCGCTGGACGGTGAATGTCACTATGTTTCTGTTCCATTTGTATGACTTGCAAAGCTTATGACATTTGATCATTTTCGGCATTAAAAGCCTGTTTTATACTTAACCAAATCTTGTTATTTCTCAAGGTCATTTACACTGAGGGGTTTTGGAACTGGTAAATGAACCTGGGTGCTGCACAGAAGGGAAAATGGCTGAACTACAACACTAAAAATGCTACATTTTTATCCACTTTGAGGCTGAGCTTCACAACCCTCTTTGGGCAATTTGCTGGGAAAATTTCACTACAAATCTATTAAAGATAGAGCAGTTTTAAGTGGGGAACAGAGGACAGACAATTGACATGATGGATGGACTGGGCTTGACGGATTGTAGGGAGGGCCATAGATAGGTTGGTAGGTAGGTAAAATGGTTGGACGGTATGGAGGATGTAAAGGTGGGTCGGTAGATAGGTGAAATGAAGTCTGAGAAATAAAAACCTGTACAATCCTGGAAAACAGTGACAGTATTCTGTTAAAATTCCAGCTAAAGAAAGATCCTGAACCATGACTTGCCACCCCTGTGTAAGTCGCAACCCTCCCTAGTTTCTGCTGCAATGACATTCTGCTGTAGGGGTCATTGCTCAAAGACATGACAGTGATCCTTGCAGTCGTATCTCACTGCCAGTGGAGGCCACACCAGCCTGAAGGCACAGCCTTGTGGAAGAGTGGGAGTTTACAGGACCCACTATCCTGTTTGTCAGACATTAGACATGTGTCACCAAATTGGTTGTTTGAGTCACTGTGTTGACCAGCAACTCCTCTGACCTCCGTGTGTGAGTAAGTCTGCTGCCCTCCATGAAGATACCTCCTTCCCCTTGATGATCTGCCATCATTAGCCTTCTCACCCGGCTGCAAGAGGAGGGAATGATCGTAGTGCCTTTAATCTTTCTGTCACAAAAATGCTGAAGCTGTGACACCCTCATTCACATCAGTCATTCGACAACAGAGGCCCGATCCTGCCTTGTGCTGTGGGCGAACCGCAGGGAATCCAGCGTGTCATCAAATGCAAGAATGTGTTTATTCGCCATTAACAAGAGAGCAGGCCTCACCGCCACAGAACCGCCGGGGTGGAGCTGGCGGTGATGTGGTCAGAGGGATATCTGCGTGGGTGCACCACCCTGCAGCCATGGCTTCTCCTGAACACTGGGCGCTAATTTCATATTTCAGCACCGCCGCCTGTCATCAGCGCCCTTATCAAAAACACATACCAGACAGTAATCACAGGAGGACTGGATGCCAAAATACCTCAGAGCGCAAATGAAAGACCTGAAGGAAGTAGAAGGGGGGAGACTTTGGGGGACACTGTGGCAAAGGAGGAAAAAGAAAGTGGGAGAAAACAAGTATTTGTCTGGCAAAACACAGAAATGATAAGCTTATGGAAAGACAACATTGCTCCCGAATTGCCTCTCAAATCTTATTTTTTTAATGCCAGGCAACATAATTGTTTGCATGACTTCTCTTAAGGTATTGCTGTTTGTGTTGCATGCAGCTTGCTGGGGCAACATCAGCAGTCTTCAACCCCCTGTGAGGACAAATCAAGGGGCATGCCCGAACAAGTCACCTGCTGACACCCAGCACTGAAAAACTGAATTCAAAAGGCTGGATCAGGAGGAAAACGCGTGTGCCTACAATGGTGACACAAACGATATTCAACGTTAGAGCTAGACTATAAAACTATTTGCTGAATTTTAGGGATACAAACAATAATTGTGGCCATATCTGAAATTTATACCTGCTGTTGATGGAGCTAAAAGATCGCATGAAGATTTTAGCTTAACCTGCCGGTGGGGGAATCGAAAACCTAAGCACTTCCATGTGGCGGTAGCAAAAACACTCTTTGGTGTCGATGTTTGTACTGAGGGAAGACAACTCAGAAGGTGGCTACTTTTTAGTATCAGTGAAGTATGAAAGTTGTTCAGTTTTATCCTTTTGACCTTTCACCGTGAATCTTGGAAAAGTCAGAGCTGATTGAAGGTTCACCTTCTCCCAAACTGTGACACAAGCAACAGGATTTGGTGTCGACTATAAAATACATAAGAACGAACGAGCTCCCGAAAAATGAGATGTTGGATCACATTGGTGAATACTCCATCATGAAAAGAGAACGGTGCAGTGCAGAACATTTTTCAAAGCTTTCACTTTGAGATGAAACAAGCACTACTGTCGTAGCTTCAACCAGTTTTCTCACACACTACGTGATGTCACCTTTGTTGCTGACAGAAACATTTAATAAGTCACATCTGGAAAGGTAGATAGAAATGATGTTGAATGTGGTTCTTACATCTTCTTGTCCGTCTCGACTGTTTCTAGCATTTCCTGGTAAGCTAACTTTAGCTGCAGTAAAGCAGCTTCTTTTGGCAGCTAATCATAAATAATCATCAAGCTCAATTTTTCCAGTAAAGTTGTTTGGAGCTTATTAGAGAAACAAATCCCTTTTTGTACTGTTTCAAAAACACTTGGACACATCCCTGTGAATACACATATCAGACACACATATCAGAACATAACTGTTCGCCTGTTCCTATAATCAAATAAAACTTTTGACTTCATCTGGTCCGAAGTTAAACAAGATTCCCCCTGCTCTAGTGACCTTCATTCGGAGCAATCGGGTAGGAAACGAGGAGAAAAAGAAGCGAGGAAAGACGCGCAGAAAAGATCCCAGGGTTGGGAATTGAACCACAGACAGTCGAGGATTCATCTGTGCCAGGCACCGCCCTGAGCGGAAGAATGTTTAGTTTAAAGCGGCCGCTGAAAGCATCGCAGGTATTGTGTTCAATTCATTTTCTCAAGCAAAAGTGAACAGAGAAGGAGTACGCTCATCTGGCTTGTGCTTGGGCTTCGACAGCTTCTGGAAAAGATGAACAGCCTTGTTATATCAGCAGATCAAACCTGATTTAAGATTTTAAAAACAAGTAATGTAGCTAATTGTTTCTTCGATCAGTAACGGTTTGGTGTATTCGGCTGCTGCTGCTACTGATTGGGAGATTTTGGAGAAGGGAACAGTGGCTGAGTTTTAGATCTTCGCTGAGGTGGATAGGATCGGCTTCACATGTAAGCATCAGCCGATCTCCGCAAAATTAAGGAAATCGGCCCTGACAAATCGGTGCACCCCTACTTTCAACTACTTCAACGCATATTTTTTTTTTAAAAATAAACCAGGTCAATATACAATATTCCTACTTCTGTTCTTTCTTCATAACGATATAAAATAAGGCTGTTAAATATGCTGGTGTATTTGTAATCAGACTCAATTTCTTATCGTCATTCTCTCAGTTCTTAAAAGACGAAGGTGTGACTATGATTAGGTTACCTGGTTAAAGTTTAAAATCGACAGTCTGCTGTCTTCTAATGTGATAGATCCGTGAGAGACGATTTGTTTACACGAAAGCTGAGACGAACCAAGTTCATGTTAAAGGAATAATGTGAATATTTTAGTTGACCTGAATCAGCAGGTCGAAACTTTGCAAGAAAAGGAAGGTTTTGTAATCGGCCACAAATTTCTGATCAGTGCATCTCTTGGCTGATAGGATCTGAAACATGTTTGTCCTCAGAGGCAGTGTATTTCCACGAGAGGTCACATCACTGCACACGAGAAAAAAACACCAGCTATCCCACCCGGCTGCGGCAGGTTTTTTTTTTTTTTTTTTTTTCCAAAAGAAAGCTTGTTTTGTTGGCTCCCACCACCTGTTGCAGGAGCAGCTCTCCCTCAGAAACAGACTTGTTGTGCATCCACGTGTGGGCGGGGAAAGCACGAGCACACGGGGGATGGGGAGCAGCCAATCAGAAGCGAGCGGCAGCGGGGAGCCTTAAAAGCAGCGAGCGGCTCCTCCGCAGCCGCAGTCGAGCTTCGGGAGTCACTCCGTCTCCTCAGCAGGGACACTGGACCTACTAAACGAGTTTGAACCTAGTTTATGTATTTATTTATTTTTTTGATATTCCCCCCACCACCTTCATTCTTGTCGGAATTTAACCACCGGGAAGAACAATGCGGCTCATTCAGAACATGTCGACCATTGCGGAGTGTACCGCGCCTGAATACGCCTTCCCGAACCGGGTCATTAAAATAGCTGTTATCGGAGGCAGCGGAGTGGGGAAGACAGGTAAGATGGTCAATAAAGCGCATGCGCAGCAATAGTGTAGGAGTTTATAGTAGTAATGAATTCAAGTCTAATATTTTTTTTCGTCACTTTTGTTTTGTTTATAGCGCTCGTGGTGAGATTCCTAACGAGGCGGTTCATCGGAGACTATGAGCGAAATGCAGGTAAGCTAAAAAAAAAAAACTGTTTTAGAAAATAAATGGGGAAAAACTTCCCAAACTAATTTTCACCTTTTTTGTGTGTGGCAGGTAATCTGTACTCCAGAGAAGTCCAGGTGGATGGAGATCAGGTGACCATCCAGGTCCAGGACACTCCAGGTGCAGAGGTGGGTCCTCGCGCACAAACACAGCTCTGATATGTCGGTACTTTAAAAGATGAGGCCGTCTGTGGCTGGAAACATACAGCCATCCGTAAATGATGCTAAGAGTAAAACCGTCATGAAAAATATTCAAACTACCACAAGAAGAAATGAGACATTAATCATCTAAATCTGATTTTAAAAAGATGGCAGTTCACTTCCTGGATGTTAGTTTGTACTGGGGTACAGTTCTTTAACCAAACATGCTGCAGATTTCAAGCCCCTCATTTTGGGCTGTGTAATCTACCATTTAGGGTAATGGCTGACTGGAGCGGCTGTAAATGATACCCTGATCCAAATCCAGCAGTTTCCTCAGGAGAGAGGCGGTCATCCACACCTCTCTCCTGTGCAGCAGGACTCAGCATTCCTGTCATTACAGAAGTTGAGAACTTTTGACCCCCCCCAGAGGAAGGTGTGATCTAATCATTTTGTCTTCCCTTTTTGTTCTCAGATGACTGATAACGGTATCAGTCTCCCCGACCACGTGAGCTGCTCCATCCAGTGGGCAGACGCCGTGGTGCTGGTGTACTCGGTGACCGACCGGCGCAGCTTTGAGCTGATCGACCAGCTGCACCAGCTGGCGGTCCGTAGCGGTGGTGCCGGCGCGCCCCCGGTGATCCTGCTCGCCAACAAGGCCGACCTGCTGCATCTGAGGCGCGTCGACTCCCAGCAGGGCCCCTTGCTGGCGGGGACGCTGGGCTGCTCCTTCTACGAGGTCTCCGCCAGCGAGGACTACAGCCAGGTGCACGACGCCTTCCACAGACTGTGCTGCCAGCTCGCCAAGCAGCCGCCGCCGCCGCCGCCGGCCGCCAGCGGCGCCACGGAGAAGAGGCGCTCGCCCCTCATCCCCCGGCCAAAGTCCCCCAACATGCAAGATCTGAAGAGGCGTTTCAAACAGGCGCTGTCTGCCAAAGTCAGGACTGTGACCTCGGTGTGAGGAGAACTGTGAGCCGATTGAAGAAAACAGGAGGTGAACTCTCCTTTCTTAAAGTTCTGAGTCAGTCCGACTGAAAGAGGCAGGCTGGGGAGATGAACGGGTAAAATTAAAAAAAAAGAGGCGCTCCCCTCTTGAAGAAGAGCGCTCTGGTGTCAGATGGCAGGGAGGAAGTTTATCTGCTTAGGAAGAGATGCGCGAGGACACGAGGGGGATGGAGGGGGAACGGCGGCTTCTACCAGACTTTGCGAGTCGGTTGAACTCAAAAGTGTAAATCCAGCTTCTCCTGGCAACAGCTGAAGGACGGCTTATTTTTAGCTGAGCCCATTGTGGCAGAGTTTTATTTATTTATTTTTTTTCCCTATTCACTGCCTCTACACGGCACTGGTCCCATTCAGAAAGGACTCTGAGGAGCAGGGTGCATGCTCAGTCTGTAACGTCAACATCTGCAGTTCATGTGCTTGTTGTTCAGCTTTATGGATCATCACTGCAGTGGGAGGTTTGAAGTGTTGCAGCAGACACAGGATGTAGCACTGATGCACTTTATATTAACCCCCCCCACCCCCAAAAAAAGACCAGTCCAAAGGACCTGTTTATTTATTTGTTACACTTTGTCCACAATAAAATGTTAAAATGAGATGTGTGTTCATGTTTCACTTTTTTCTTTTTTTTTTGCCATGAAGGGGAAAGAAAAAAAAAAAAGCGTGTCTGGCTCATGAATATGAATAGAGCAGCTCTTCTGAAAGGCCTTGATGACATGCAGCTATGAATCAGACAATAGAGCGATGACTGTACACTGCCTCTTGATGTGACTGCAGTATACATATATACTCTGTATATATATATATATATATATATATATATGTATAAATAAAAATGGGGTAACCCACGGATACACCAAATTAAACTTTGGCTTCTCATGCACATTTTAATGCCTTCTTTTATCTTTAAATGTGCCTGTGCTTTACTGTTACAGATAATCTCTAGTCCCAGAAGATGAACTTCCAACAACAGGACCTTTTCATGTGTTGATTTCACTGTCTGTACTTTAATATTTAGTCAAAACTCTGAGATTTTGTGAGAGGCATGGCTAAGAAAGAATCGCACTATAACATACTGCTACGAGCTAAAGGTATGAGGAAAAATGGCCAAAATCCAGGGATACAGAGTCTAACCAAAGTGCAGCAGAAGCGGTGTAAAATAAAAAAAAAATAAATGGAGCCTAAGGTAAAATTTGATACGAGTCATATTTCACAAAAACCTTTAGGGGTTTTTTTTGTTTGAGCTCCAACAAAAACTCCAACTGATAAAGTTAAAACTTTAATCATTTTAGATATGTTCTATTTTTTCCCCAAGCATAGAAACTTCTCCAATTGTCTTTTTATACATTTTACTTTGGCTTCTTTTCAATGAATTTACAGGACCTTTAATAAATGGATTAAAGTCTAGTTAATCCTTTAAAGTGTGGCTTTAAACTGAACGAAGAAGCAAAGATAGAGAAGATGATTTGTTTTTTTTCATGGCACTTTCCACAGAAACTCACTAGAAACAACCTTGACTTCTCCCTTCAGATGGTTAATCAAGAAATTCTTGTCCGAATCTGTTGAAACGTACCAGAGTAAACCAGAAAGCCTCCTCTTGTTATGTGCAGGTGTGGAGGTGGGTGAAACGATTGAGCTTTAGCTGAGGTCAGCCCGGCCAGAGAGAATAAAACCAACGAAGAAGAGAATCCACAGTGTAGGTGTGAGCAAATATCAGTGTCAAGTCATTTGTTTAACGTCGTGCTTTTGTTTTTTTTTTTACATGACGTGACGAGGCGATGATGCTGACGGAGCGCCTGTTCTAGCTGCGGCACAGCGTCACTTTTCCCACATTCACAACAAACACACCGCAAACGTCTGAGGTTCATTTTCAGTGAATGCGAACCAAAAAGCAGCAGCACATCTTGCAGCTGTCTGGAAGGTGAACGTCTTTATTGTCAGATTTAATATACTGATGTGTTTGAGTCATAAAACACAGCTAGGTTTTTTTCTTTTATTTATTTTTTTAATCGCTTGTGTTCAGGGATTTGTTTGCTGACGTACAGAGCAGGAATGTTTTTTAGTTTTTTTTAAAATCCCTCAGCATTTGTATAAAATCGAACTACTTGAGCTCGACACCTGATTGTCCAAGCGTACGCCGGTAAGGTTCGTTCCTCGCGCCGGCCTTTCAGAAACCGACATCTGGCCGCAGTCTCTGGGTGCTGAAGAGCAGCTCGGGGATATCCGCCGGTCTTAGTAAGCGGGTGGAGAGAACCAGTACCTGGAATGGAGCAGAAAAAAAAAAAAAGCCATCGTTGAGGTTAAAACACGCCGACGCTTGTAACTCAACACTTACCGTTTAACGAATGAAGGCGGTGACCATCAACGGGAACCAAAACTGGCTTGGTTTTTTTTAAACAAGTGTTTGAATTTGTGTGCAGTTCATCTTGTTTACTTTTTAGGTCTAAAAGTAATTTGTTAGTAGGTGACATGAGATTATTATTTTTTTTTATCAAAGTTCGGGACAGAAACCTCACACCATGGCGTCCGCAGATAAACGTAAAGTCGAACAGGAAGCTTATTCCGACTTTCACATGCGATGAAGGACGTGTGAAAGAAGCTTTAGGATTCATGGAAACCGCCTGCAACTCAAGCTGGGCAGTTTTTTAATGTTTTAATTTCAATGTAAAGAAGCAAACCGCTCACACTGACCTTTAACAGTCACATGTCGACACTGCAGGGGGTCGAGGGGCTCACACTCAAAACAGAGGCGCTAACAACACGAAGAAAAAAAACACTGAAAGCTCGGCGACCGCTGAATAAACAAGAGAGGTCATTTCAGTGCAAGGTAAAGTTTTATTTATTCACTTTGTAACTAAAAGAGCTTTTTCACAGGACGCAGATTTGTAGTTAGCGAATCACAACCTTGATGTATATGCAAACAATTTTCTGTCTCTCTGTGTCCAAAGTCAATCAGGGATTTCATTGGAGCAGTCTGGTCGCACGGGATTTGCAATTATACAAATTCCTCTTCGTAACTTGTTCTGTGGATATTGAGATTAAGGAAAGCTGGAATTCATCATGCAAAAAAGAAAAGCATATCATCTGCATAAGGCAGAAGCCTTGGCCCTGACTGTGTGAACACGGCCTAAGAAGGCAAGAAGCTCTTCACCCGATAACTAAAAACAGTTCCTCTTTGGCTCATGCAATATAAGGAAAGCAGAGAATCTAAAATATGAGGCCTATTCTGGGTTTGTGTAACCCAGTTTAATCTTCACCGGTAAAACTCTGTATCTGGTGCTGTGGAGTCAGAGTTTATTTTGACGCAGAGCAGCCAATCGGGTGTAGGTAACGCAGAAGGCTGCAGCGTCTTCTGCTTTACCTACACAGTTGTTGGGGTGTGTGTGCGTGTGTGTACACACACTCTCCTGGTCCTGTATAGTTAGGATGAGGACGGGCGGGGCTCTCCTTACACAACACAGCAGCTCTGTTTCTCCTCAGCAGTGATGCTTTAACTGCGGGTCAGCACCCCAAAAATTGGTGCTTATGGCAGAAGCGAGGAACGTTTGCAGAAGCAAAAAAAAAAAAAACAGAAACTGGAACATCTGGCCAGTAGACACCAGCCACCGTGCGTACATGTGTTTACATGTAGGCGGCGTGTTACACATGGATCTGGTAGGGTGCGGTGTGTGTGTGTGTGTGTGGCCCCAGCAGGTTATTGTATAATCTCATCTTTATTCACTTCTCTTGATTACAACATGGACGGCTTTGATCGTTGTCCAGCCTTTCATCACCTCTGGACTAATTCTCAAAGCCTTTTTATTATGAAAACCCCCACATTACCCAGCTTGATTTCCCTTTTTTTTACCCCCCTCCTTTCTTACAGTTCTCTCAAGCAGACAAACTGCATTTAGCTGCATGTTCTGTGAGTCAGTGTGGACTGCATATGTATTAGGCACTTAGATCGCCCAGAGCAAACAGGCAGGCGTGTGACGACTGCATCAACACATGGGCAGATCAGGCCTTCACACCTGATCTCAGGCCACCTGTGTACTTAGGTCAGCACTTATGAGCGATTGTGCAGTCGGGTTCTTTGCCTTCAATCTTCAAGGCTAAAGCGATGATTCATCTGAGCCTCGACTGAATAGGAATAACACCGATTACTGCCGTTGCGGGGCGAAATGGAGCAATCCTCACCTTTAGAGAACGTCCAGTCGGTCATTAAATCTTGTTAAAGAAATAAATTATATTCAAAACCGCTTTGCCTTTGACAAATCTTTGCAAAAATTGGAACAAACCGCATGTTTGGCTTTCTTTTTCTAGAAAAATAAGAAATATTACAGAGCTCCATATGATTAGGTGTATTTTCTGATTCTCAACACATTCTACATGCCGTTTTCTATCCCCACACCTTCTGGTATATTTGTCCATCCTGAAGTCTTTGCACATTAGAACATGTACGATTAAAATATCAATATTATCTGAAAACGAACCAATAATGCCACCAATCCAGTGTAATAACAGAGATATCCATACTTTTTGGGGCCTGGTATGTGTGTAAAAGATTCATATACTTATAAGCAAATGATAATTTCTTTACTAATCAGTGGTATTAGAACAGTTCCAGTAAAAGGGTAAGAACATTGCCGGTGAGCTACAGGAAAGAGTAACATGGAGGATTCATCAAGTCACCATGACAACCATAAGTCTTCATCTCCACGAAGGCAAAAAGTATTGTCTCTCCTTCCATCACAAATGTAAACACACTAAACTCCACTGGGCCTTTGGTCATTGGAGATTCTCAAAGCATCCAAAAGTACACTCTCCAGGCGCGTCGACCCTACATGATCATTCCCAGAATGAAGTACGGTGGAGGATGTGTCAGGCTGTGGGCCTGTTTCCCCTCCAAAAGTTCTAGGAACCTTGTTAAAGTGCACAGCATCAGAAACTCTCTGAAAAACCAGCACTTTTTCCAATAATAATAAAAAAGGTTAACATCTGACAAATGTGGCCCATCAACGGGTGCTACAGCAAGGTAATAACTAACCCAGAACATTTGACTTGGGCACAAAGATCAACAGTTTTCCATGGTTGTCTCTGTTCCCAGTTAGAACAGGCTAACTCCGGGTTTCAGCAAGTCCAATTTGAGACTTTTAAGACCTTTTTTATTGCCACTTTGGGTGAAATGTAATACCATAGCTGTAAATACAGGGAACAGCTGGGGGATCCTGCTGCATATGGCTCTGCTACAGCCTTACCATGCGTGATGCAAAGAGTAAAAGTCTGAATCCGCAGAATACACCGGGGCTCAGCAACAGAAGTGAGCCAGCGGCGAAAACAAATGCGGCGCAGGCGACCAGCGATGAATTTGCACTTATCCGTAATAGCTAGCTAGCAAAGGTTTATTAGCGGCAAGTTACTGGTAGCGTCGATCGCCTGGAGCCACTTACTGCGATGAAGATGTCTGCATGCGACTCAAACATATGCCTGACAGAAAAGTCCCGTGGAAAATAGAACTACGGTACATAGAATATACAAGATTAAATAGTCATGTGATGACAAAATAAAATAAAAAACCCTGTGATTAATGTATTGAAGATAAACATATTTTAAAAAAGAATTTAAGACACTTTAAGGCTTTGCATGCATTTAAGACTTTTTACGGATGCCCTGTGAGAAAAGGTGAACTGAAGAGAAGGGAGAACAACTCTGGACAATCTTGAGAGATTAAAGTGGTAAAAGATCTCTCTGTGTTCGCTCCAACCTCATAAAACGTTTTGCTATGAGGCCATTTTATTTATTTAGCACATTTTCAGCAACGAGGCAGTTCAGAGTGCTTCACGTGAAGGACATACAAACAAAGCAACAAACCAAAAGAAAGATAAAAAGGTAAATGTATAGAACTACATATTGGTTCCCCATGTTTAATAAGAATAAGTCGTCTGTAATTTATAAACTAGCCGGGGTTTCTCTGGGATCTGATAAAACTAGTTGTTGGTTCTCCATGTTTGATTCTAGAAAGTAGACATTTGTTGTAGATTTGTACATTTCTCTAGAAATAAATAAAAAAGGTGTTGCACACAGTAATGAGATGATCATTACTGTGATCATCTCACAGTAATGAGAGATGATTCAGCATCTCTCATTAATAAGAGATGCTTATTAATGAGCATCTCTCATTAATAAGAGATGTTAATAAAAACAATTGTTTCTTAAATAATGTAATAGATGATAAAGTGGACACACACTGCTAAATGTTACGATGTCACCGACTTATGGACAAAAGGGCTTCCACCAGGAACTTGACGTTACTCCACACCTGTGGCCTCACTGACCTGTGTTCTTGGTTTGAGCGCGGCGACGGCGTCCTTGACGAGGCGGAGCTCCGACGGCGTGACTCCACCGACCAGGAAGAGGAAGAGCAGAGGGTTGTCTCTGGGACGCGGACGGCTCACCTGGAAATCAGGACAGCTCTTTTTGAAGTCGCTGACTCAGGTTCCTATTTTAGACCCACTTTTATTTGGTAAACATCCTCGCCTGCTTTTAGGAACCCTTTCATACATTTCCCACGCAGGTCGCCGTGTTTGCTGCTCTGTCTGTGCGGCTGCTAGGGGAAACGGCCCAGCTGGGCGCCTGTGATACGGTCGTAACCGTGACTGTATGCTCTGCTTTCTGTGTGGCTGCAGACAAAGCTCACCACACTCACACACACACACACACACCGGTGTCATGATGGTTGACACGTGGGAATGAAGGCAGGTGTGAGCACCTGCTTATACACACACACACACACACACACACACAAATGTCCCACCATCCTGTGGCAGAGGAAACTCCCACAGACCCTTTCCAAGAAGTCCTTTCGCAGCAAACCAGGTGTTTCTGGGAACCTTATTGGCTGCTGGGTCAGAAAGGTGCGGCGTGATTGGTTGGCTGGCGGCAGCCGGGACAAGCCTGCGAATGCTAACCGAGCAATCAGAGCTGCAGAGGGGGCGGCTCCGTGGCGAGGGTGGCTGAACACGTGAAGCGGCAGGCGGCTGGGCTGAGGAGTGTCATGGATGTGCTTAACGTGTTCCTCGGAAAAAACAAAAAAAAAACACACACACACACACAAAAAGAGGGTGTGAGCGAATATTATTTAGGCTTGTGTTGTTTTACAGTTCGACATCAAGCGCCACGCCAGCTCCATGTGAGATCACAACACCACCTGTGTGCATCCACAGACGCACAGTGTGAGCCATGTGTGCTGCCATGGGGCAAAGCAGAGGGAGGGACCGTGAGCAGAGGAAAAAAAAAAAACGTGTTTCATGGTCTTGTCCTTATTTACAAAATAATGTAAAGTTGGTACTTTTAATTGACTTTCAATGCAACTTTAAGAGCAACTTTGCATTAAACATGTCATTATTTACCGAATGACACGTCATGACGACAGTCATAGACATCCATAAAGACTCCTTCATGTTCCTTTATGTCATGTTCATTACGTGGCCATATCAGTCTTATGCACACCCCGTCAAATAAAGAGTTACCCTTACTTGATATTTTTGGTTAGAAAACCAGAATAACAGCGCTTCCAACTTTAAAACCCATTCATTTATTTGTGAGAATGGTGGTTGCGAGTATCATGGTTTGTGTCGCTTTGGAATTTTGTAAAAAGTATTCGGTCCAAGAAGCTAAAACACCACAACGGATTATTCTCCTAAATAAGGCTAAAAATGATGGAATATCTTCCACAAAACATGGAACTAACACATCAATTTAGCAGTATGGATTCACAAATTCACAGTATTTCTTTGTGTTCTGTCGACTTTAATCATTTTTCATGTCTTAATTTCTTTTTTCTCTGGAAATTCATGATATTAAATGCACTGGTTCTGCCTCATGAGAAAAAAAGAGAATCTATGCATGCCTCCAATTTTACACTGATAATCCAAGATTACACTAAAGCTAAAATTACATATGGGTGAAATTGTTATTAAAGTTGCATTTGTTTTGGATAATGGAATCAAATTAGATCAACTTCATTTAAAAGTTAAAAGTATCTAGAGTACAGCCTGCACTGGATTATCCAACAATACATTCAGATTGAATCCATTTATTCATGATCTTTGATATATTTATTTTAAACCTGATCTGACCGGATCTACAGATTAACTAAAACAAAAAACTCTAAAATTAATCTTTGATTTTTTTTTGTTGTTGTTGCAAATGTAAAAAAAAAATATCTTTGGACTCAGTGACTCAAAAAGCAGTGTTATGGAGAAAAATCAGAATTTTAATGTGGAAAAATCAAAAACAAAAAAAGAAATTCATCTACATATAAATAAACTGTTTCATCTCTTAGATGATGGAAAAGGGGAAAAAAAATCTGAAGATGCAAACATTATTCTATAAATAATGACAAGCAAAAGTCGAATACCACCTTCCTGCGTCCAAGTGGCTCAGTCAAAGCCCAGGGCCACAAGATCATCCAAACATCATCAGAAGCAACGTTTGGATTTTTTTTTTTCACCCAAAAAACCCCGACAGATTCTTTCTTCTTTAGCAGCAGACACCTCATGTTTGTGTGCTGCTGTTATCTTCTGGATCACAGCTCATCCACCTTTCACTGGTAGCTTCAGACGATCTCATCTGAGACCCAAACACGTCTAGCGGTTTCTCATCAATAACGCCGGTGTCCAAACAGTGCGTCGGGACTCATCTGACCTTTCGCCGAAGCCTTTAATGCTAAACACACGCCAGCCGAAGCGAAGCCGTAGGAGTCAGACTCCCGGACAGAGTGGGACTTTGTTTCAACAGAGACTAAACACGGCCCAGCAGACGCACAGGCAGCTGTGGTCGCAGACGCTGCGCAGGCCGTCGGCGGGGCTGGCGCTCAGACAGCTGCGTTCGCAGCGGATAAAAATAGAGATTTGTACGGCGGTGCTTTATTGCGTAAAGAGGGCGCGCGCCTCGAGTTCAGGTTTACGGCTCTGGTGGCTCTGAGTTGCCACTTTTCACGCCAAGTTTCCTAACAAGTGTGGAACTAGGCCACGGCTGTGCTCACTTGTGTAATTGTTAAGCCGAGGTTCTTTATTTTCTTTTATCCTCCACTACAATTAGGATCCAGAAGAAGGCCAGCCTTCGCCAGCGCCTCCATCTGTAGTTGGTTTCTTTTCTCCCACAGAGGTATCACATATTCACAATAACAGTGTGATATTTTCACAATAAAAAAAAAGGGAATAGAGTATTGAAAGGTTATGACATTGTCTTACTAGCTGAGTTTCTCACCCACGAAGCTTTTTTCACGTTAGAAATACAAACTGTATTGTATTTAATTGGGATTTAAATATGGCAGACTAGAGTGAAGCGGAAGGTTTTCAAAAGTTTTACATGCAGAAATCTGAAAAATGAATTCTTAAGGTGAGTAGTTTGTTTTGCTCAAGTGTCGCTACAGATTTCCAATTGGATTTTTCCGATTATTAGATTTATTTTTATGTTGCGGGAAGGTTGAACAGCCTCGCCATCGTCTCCACATGAGAACTCTGTCCCGGATGAAATACAGCGTCCCACAGTATGATGCCGACACCACCGTGTAGCGCTGTTTGGACGGCGTTTTCAGCGAAATGAAAGGCTTTCTGAAAAAACGTTCTGCACGCAGGTCAAAACGTTCGAGTTTGGTCAGAACAGAGCAATACGACAGTTTTTCGATTTTTATTTTAAAGATATGCAAAAACCATGCGTCTTTCTTCTTCCACTTGAAGCTTTTCTGCTGCTTTGTGTTAGTCCGTACCATAAAATCCACCCCCAAACATGAATTTTTTCTTTTTTACTTGTGACGTTCGGAACATGAAAAAGGTCAAGAGGCGTTGATACTTTTGTAAGTCACTGAATGTGGAGCAAACTCCCCCCGCCCACCACCCATTTGTAAATGGACCACAGACATTGACATGATCATCAGACTATTACTGGAGCTAAACAGGGGGCCATACAGGCCTTTAGACATGAATGTTCAGTAACCATTTCTGGCTTCTTCTCAGCTGGGAGGCCCTTCTGCTGCAGCGTTTTGAAAAGGAGCAGCTGGGGACTCCATGTGGAGACACGTGGCTGCTGGTCCAATAAAGTGTGATCTCGGTGAAAAGACCGGCCTGTATGGGGCTTTTCTCCTGAGTTAATGTAGAACGTGTCACGTTTTTTTTATAATACGTCCCATGGCAAGGGTTTAGTCCTGGACTTTGTTTTGTACAATGCATTCATGAACTCAACTCAGGTCATGTTCCCACAGTAAAGGAAGGAAGCCACTTTCTGGCCTATAGGAAGCACTTATCAAGGTGTGCTTTGACAAGAGGTTTCTGAAAGTTTTTTTTTCTCCCAGAACCTTTTTGAGAGAAAAAAAACTCGCCTGTTCTTTTTTTTTTTTTGCATTGTGGGTCTAAAGGCCGTGCCGTTAATGCAGAGCAGCATAAACGATCCGATCTGGGGATGCAGATTTCCACCCACTGGAATAGCAAGAGCTTAAATGTTGTGCTTGCAAATGAAACTCCAAAACTTTTGTTGCATAATTTAAGATTAATAGAAAATATTAACTGCAGGCGGCGGATAAACTGAGTGATGACGAAACAATTTGCTGAAAATATCACCACCTCTTTTTTTTTTTTTGCCAAAAGATGATATAGGAAAAAAAAAGAAGAAAAAAAACTTCTCTTTTGGAAAAGAAATGACTTTGGCCATTATTTTAGGAGGGTGACAATATTG
Source organism: Xiphophorus maculatus (assembly GCF_002775205.1). Classification (NCBI taxonomy): domain Eukaryota; kingdom Metazoa; phylum Chordata; class Actinopteri; order Cyprinodontiformes; family Poeciliidae; genus Xiphophorus; species Xiphophorus maculatus. The sequence continues at coordinate 23,279,193 of NC_036451.1, read as the reverse complement.
AAGAAGTGAGAAATATTTAAGATTTTGTGGAGAATTTATACGTTCTCCATGCTGAGTTCTTGATGTATGAGGTTGAAGAAGCGAGTCAGTGAATTAAATTCACGAATTTCATTTATTAATACCAAAATCCAGCTGGTCCACTTCTCATGCTACCTTTAGGAGGTAGCAGGACAAAATGGCAACAAGCAACACGTGGCAACTTCCTTTGTTAGCCTCTGTTTAAGCTGCGCCCTAAAGAGGGCGTTCTCTAGTGTGTCATATCCTCTAAACTAGCTATGAGGGCATTTCCTTTAGCTTTAGCTTTGCTACTAGCTAAAAGAGATAGAAGGAAAACACAGAATTTATTCTCAACAATTTCTACCCACTTATTTGTAATTTCTGTGGTGAAAAGACATGATAGGAACCCCCCCCCCCCCCCAACCCTATAGTTCCTGAGAAGTTTTGTGCAACACAAAAAGACCTTCAAATTGCAGCGCCTAACCTTCATGAACATGCTGAATCCCGTCTTCAGCAGGTCCGTGAGCCCCCCTGACATGTGCTCGATGTCGGGGCATTCGGGTCGGTCGGGGTGGAAAACGTCCTCCAGGATTTGTCGCAGGAACGGGCGGTATGAGGCCTGCAAGGGATGCAAACACACGGGAAGGACGGTTACGGATCAAAACAACACTTCAAGCGGCGAGGGCCGTGATTAACTCTCTGTATACGATTAATACGAAGTCCGCTTTTCCCTCTTTACTCTGTGCTCATCGTCCGCTTCGTAGTGTTGTGTAAAATATCTCCCAACAGAGTTATAAACAGCTCATCTCGGCCAAACAGCCTGTTGACTCATGAGTCACTTCAGGAAGAGGAGCTTCAACACCTCTGCAGCCAAGACAGAACAAGCCATTAGTTGTTGCTAAAAGCAGAAATGATGAGTGGGTGACGAAGCGGATAAATCAATTTAGGAATCAACACTTGGAAGCGAAATATGAAACGAGAGACTGAAAAATTTAGCGCATATTTTGTCACAATAGACCTAGTACTGACATAAATAACTTCCTGCTTTTCAAAGCAGGTGAGTAACATTCAGACACCGACAATAACAGCGGCTGGAGACAGACTAATACCATGTATGGGGTTAGGAAGTGTTCTCTGGAGTGACTTTAATTATTTTAAACAGAACGCAGAGCGTTTTCTTGACAAAACAGATCCTTTTAAAAGGGAGGGTCTTCTCCGTCAAACGGATGTGTGGCCGGCTGAACAGAAACGGATGGAGTGAGCGCTCTGTCCTTTAGCCAAAGATCAGACATTTTTCCTGGTGATTATGAAGCAGCTGTAATCTTAGCTTCACATTTCATGCCACTGCTACAACAGACTGAGTCAGCAGCCAGGACAGGGAGGGGGCCACTGGTGGTGTTTGTGAGGAGAAGGTTCCAACATCTTCAGCATCGAATCTCGCCCAAAGATTGTGTTACTAAATCCATCATCGTCCTCTTCAATCATCCCCCCTGCATGATAAACAGGTGAATCACTGACTTATTTTCCTTAGTGTCTGAGCAACGGATTATATATCAGTATTTTAACTTCCCGCCAGCACATCAGTAGCATTAGCTTGTAATGACTTTTTAGGGTAATACAGCATTCCTCTCTCTCAGGGACGGGAAGAACAAAATGGCTGTTCTGTTCTTGTCGCTTGTTTATGACACATTCTGGGCAGAGTCATTTTCTTGTGTGGTGTCTGGTGGATACTATGTGATTGGTTAGAAATGAATGTGCCTCTTTTGGTTACCGTGGCGTCTTCCCAGGAGATTTACACTCGAGTTCTTGTGAAGTATAAAATGATAAAGTTTGAACTTGTTGTAACCCACATAAAATGGGGATGCCTCTTTAAGAAACGGAGGTTAGGGAAGCTAGGTGGTCTACCTAGCCAATAGGAAGTTTAGCTTCCAGTGAGTTTAAACCAATCAGAATTCGGACTGCCGCTGCAGGACCCGCCCTTCCGCAGCATTGAGTGTGTAAGCGAGAGAGATCCGGAAACGATTAAGCTGGGCAGCGTGAGAGTCTCTGTTTTAAAACAGTTATACAACTCCAAACAAACGCTTTCCCAGATCATCCGACTTCTAAGCTAGACGCGTGAAGTGAAAAAAAAGAAAAGGAAAGACAAGTTCACTTTTTCTGCTGAACACCGTTAGAGCTGACTCGTTAGCTCTAACGGCCAACGGCTACTGGTTTAGCTCTAACGGCTACTAGGCTAACGTTTTAAGTTCATCCTGTTCTCCGTTCAGTTGAAGGTAAAACCTAATTTACGTTATATTCTTACTTTGTTCACAATGATAGCTCATATTATCAAGGCTAAAGCATGGAAAATATGCCTTATTACACTATCTAGTGCCTCACGGGTCCGGACTGAGAGCCACCATATTGTTGTCCCTAACGTGTCGCATTGAGATCGGTGAGCATATTCTGTGCCTTTCATTTGGGTTTTTGTTCTGTTTATCACATTTTTGTTGAATAATATTGTTTATCTGAACTATTTGATTATTAAAATGTAAACTTTTACTGATTTTGGATAAAATGTTATGTTTAATATTGTTTGAAGAAATGCTTTTGTAATTTACAGTAATTGATGTCAAATATACAGAAACATAATTTAAGGATTAAAGCTAGAACAGCTTAATAAAATCCTATGATTCTGCTGGTCCTGTCTGTTGACAGGTCAGGTTTTTTTTTTGTTTATGCTGGATTGTTCCTGAGGTGGATTCCTCCTGTGACTTTGATGGCGAGCCTTCCCACCTGGACTTAGAAAGAACTGGATTCCTGGATTCCTTCTTTTCCGTTTGGAGTCCTGCTGCACCCCGCGGTGTGGTAGGCTAGTACCACTCACATCTTCACACACAGTTGGTTAGGAGTGAGACCACTGACTGACATTTTTCTTTTTATTGTTTAATCCTGGAATTTCTGATCTCACCTTTTGGACTGGTTTTTATTTGGTACCTTGTAACAAACTGCTGTGTAGGAAATTCTCCTCATGTGAATGGTGTTGAGCTGAACCTAATTGGAACTGGAATTGATTGATCTGTTGCCTATTACGATTTAGAATTCAGATCACCAGGGTGCACCCAAAAGATTCAAAACTGAGAACTAGCACTTGGCCAAGTATTTGTATTATTTTTTGTATTTTATTGTGTGTAATTTTATTTTCATAATTGTGTGTCTTGTATAACTGTTTGTTAATTTCATGGTTTATGTCACTAAAGCCAGTTGTTTTTTTTAAATTCATTTAACTGCCTTTGTGTGTCATTTAAACACCCCACTATGCTCCGATAGTCGAACCTATTGGCCCATTCATCTAATATATAAAATACCCTTCTCATCTGTGTTACATTGTGTTTGCCGCTTCCAGAAAAAACCCCAAACAATTGTGTAATACTAATATGTTGTTAAATACTGTATATGTTATTCTTAAACTGCGTCTTTAGCATAATTCTTTGAGAGTTACATCGCTGTTGTGCATATCAAGCCTTGATAAGGATGGCAAAAGTGTGATTTTCAGCTGCTTCCATTCACTGTTGCTAGGTTTTCCATAATGTATGTATTCTGGACAGTTTTTTTGAGAAAAGGGCGTAATCTCTGATCAAAACCAGATCAGAGATTATGGTTTTTACTAAACCTAGCAGTTTTTTACTAAACCCAGCAGCCACAGTGGTAGTTAATTGAATTAGAAATGTTGCTATTTCAGACAGACAGCTAGCACTCACCACAGCCACTTTTAAACCACTGGGTAGGGTGCTGGTTTCCGTGGTACCACAGTTAGACATTTCCGCTGATTTTATAATCCTCAATGGACAAACACTCGAACTCTACAGTACAATCACTGCTTCTGTCTTTGGTGGTCACTGTGTTACAAAATAACATTTATATTCATTGTTCCACACATAACATGAGTACTCTTTTTTTTAATTTTTGGCTTCATCCTTAACATCTTTGCATCTGCTTTATTAGGTATTTGCTTCCTTTTTATATTTTTTTCATTTCCAAATATGAAAAAAAAAAAACTACAAGCACAACTAAAAAAGGGAAACATCAGAAGCGGTTACTTATGTTTCTGAAAAGCCCCTGCAAACATGAAAATTCCTCTAAACATGCAAACACCAGATCTTTAACCAATCAGAGAGGAAGGTGAAGAGTCAACACTTATGAGGAAATATTTAAACCGCATACACTTTATTTTCATTATTGTTAGAGGCACTAAGGTCGCTCTAGAATCATACTCAAGCAAACAAAACTTATCAGAAGTTTTTGAAAAAATACAGCACCATTACCTGAAACACTAAGTGTTAAAGATTCCCAAAAAGCAACTTTTACATATTTTTTTTAGTCACCTTGGTTCAAAAACCTTCTCTACGTATTTCTTCATTCATTCAGCCCAACACAGTTTAAATAGATACACCGTGTTCCAGATTATTATGCAAGTGATATTTTCTCAGATTTTCTTAAATGGTCACTGCAAATGATGGTCAGTATAATTTTCAAGTCATGAACTATTACAGTATAAATCTAATTTTACTGAACAAAGCTCCCCATGAGAACAGTATTTATTTTCAAAAAAAGAAAACTCAACATGCACTGTTCCAAATTTTTATGCACAGCAGATTTTCTCAACATTTTATGGATTATAAAGAACTGCAAACTGTCATTCTTTGAATGTGCAGCATTAAATGGTCACATGTACTAAAATCAAAGCTACTTAAATCAAAAACATCTCAACAGACTGAGTTACATGTTAACATAGGACCTACTTTGATATCACAGCACAATTATTGATCCTTTGAACTTGTGAGTTTGTGGAAAGTTTCTGCTTGAATTTCTCTGCAGGATGTCAGAAAACTTTCCCAGAGCTGCTGGTTTGATATGAACTGGATTCAGATCTTCTGCTTGAGGAAACTCCAAAGGTTCTCAATAGGGTTGAGGTCAGAGGTCAGAGGAGGATGGTGACCACACCTTGAGTTTCTCCTCTTTTATGCCCATAGCAGCCAATGACACAGTGGTATTCCTTGCAGCATGAGATGGTGGATTGTCATGCATGAAGATCATTTTGCTACTGAAGGTACGACTCTTCTTTTTGAACCATGAAAGAAAGTGATCAGTCAGAAAGTCCATATAGTTTGCTGATGTCATTTTCACACCTTCAGGGACTCTGAAGGGGCCGACCAATGATTCTCTCCTCATGAATCCAGCGCAAAGCATGACTCCACCACCTCCTTGCTGATGTCACAGCCGTGTTGGGATGTGATGTCCATCCACCACCAATCCACTACTGCATCCATCTGGACCATCCAGGGTTACACAGCAGTCATCAGTGAACAAGTCTGTTTGAAAATTAATCTTCATGTACAGCTGGGCCCACTGAGACCAGTTCTGCTTGTGAGCTCTGGTTAGGGGCCCAATAGTAGCTTCATGCACCTCAAGCCTCTGGAGGTTCCAGAGGCTCCAGCAGCTTCAAATAACTGTTTGCTGCTTTGTAAAGGCATTTTAACAGCTGCTCTCTTAATCCGATGAATTTGTCTAACAGAAACCTTCCTCATTTTGCCTTTATCTGTACAAACCCATCTTTGTTCTGAATCAGCCACAAATCTCTTCACAGTACAATAAATGCTTCAGTTTTCATTAAATATCTAATGTTTTCATACCTTGTCATACGACACTACACTATCTGATGATTTTCATCAGCAGAGATCCTTTCTCTTTCCCATATTGCTTGAAACCTGTGGCTTGCTTAATAATGTGGAACATCCTTCTTAAGTAGATTTCCTTTAATTGAGCTCAGCAGACAAACTAATCAACCAGCTCTCTGAAATTAATTATAGTGATTCAAAGAGACCTGACACATAATACCATCTATAAATTCAATAGCACAGCAAAAAATATTGTTTATGACACTTAAATTCAGTTTGCATAATAATTTGGAACACGGTGTACATGCCCTTGGTAGAGCTGAAAAGCAGAACCTCAACTAACCTCCCACTAAATGCCATCTCCTGCTCTTAACGGGTTACCTCTGAATGGTAAAAAACCCTTCAGCACTAATAAGGACTCAGTTTTTTTTTCTTTCACCCAGCTACTCAGGACAAAATGTACCATTTATAGCCCTTAAAGCTGACGGATCAAGAATTCAAAGCAGGCTTTTTTTTCATGAGAGTGAAGTTTGCTGTCTCAGAGAACAATAAAGAGCCAGATAAGACCTGGCAGAGCTCGAAATAGCAGACGTCTTTATATAAACATGCTGGCCTGGAACACTGGACACATTCTTACTCTAGATGAGGCTGAGGCTCGCTGACACGTCAGGGGCTTTGTGCCAAAATCTGAATTAAATCGTGACCGACCTTTTTCAATTGCATCTCATTTAAAAAATGAATGTTGAACACATTCACCAAATTGTTGATTCAAGCACGCCTACAGGTATACAGTCGTATAAATCTTACTACACGCAGATGTTTTCCCCCCACTTCTTCCTTATCCCAACGAGCCCCCAAATTAGGATTTGGGAAATTCTGCGATCTGAGTTGCCTAAACTAACATGTGCCTCCACCAATAGGTCAGTGTCCAGAAGCCGATTTTGGAGTAAACAAAGTAATGACTCATTGCATGTGCATACGCAACAGCAGTTGTAAACAGGTCAAACCTTCGGCCACGCACCTTTCCTTTTTCATCTGATATTCACAAAGCTAAAAGCACTCCAATTAAACCGCCGCCTGAAACACCCCCGGGACCAAAAACAACATCAGAGTTGCTCATAGCGTAGTGACGCGGCCTAAATATTCCTCTGAAAACACAAACATGCATGTTAAAACACGTAGAACAAAAAGGGAAAAAAATGAGTATCAAGTTCTCCCACCGGCGGGGAGCAGGGGGGCTTAGCAGTGTCTCTGTGGAGAAACAAAAATAATGGTTCATAACAACCAAGCTCGACACTGATACAAACAATGAGAAATATCTGAATGGAATGTCTTTGGTAGGAATCCAGTACAAGGCATAATCAGTCCTGTTGTTCTGATCTGTTCTTGAAAAATGTGCCAAGTTTTTTTTTGGTATCATCTTTCAGATTGGACACACAGTTTGGAGTACATGGGTTAGCTTTGCTGTGTGCGCCGCTCGATCAGTTTGTCTGACTCTCATCTTACAAGCTTGTCAACAAAGCAATGAATAACAACAAATTTTAGGTGGCGCTTTGACCTCAAAATTCCTACTTCAAAAAACAACATGGCTGATCAAATCAAGGTTTGGTTCTCTTATGTAACTCTTGTGTCTTTTCTTGCTAAACCTAAATGGGGTTCTTACACCAGCAGGAGAGTTAAGCCTGCGACTCTCTCTGGAGAGCTTGGTTTATTGGTTCAGACTCATTCTGTCTCAGCTCTGACCACTTGTAGCTAATTTAGCTTCTCCTTTTCTTGGAACGCAGTCCAGTTCCTGCTCTCTGCCGGCATGACTCGAATTATGACTCCAACAACCGGGGGGCATAATTAGTGTGAACAGATGAGCTGCCATGTCTTCATTAATGTTGTGTGTTTACTTTGAAATCTTTCTGATGAAGCAGCTTCTATATTTATTTATACAACACTAATCACCACATAAATAAATACACGGACCAGCCGCTTGTTTCAGTTTAACTGCTTTCTAACACAAACATCGAATCACGAGGCAGCAGCTCCGTGCGTTGAAAGAATGTAAATGTAGTGAAGAGAACTCGCCGAAGCTCAAACTAAGAATCAGGATGGGGACAAAAGAGGATTTTAGGGAGTTTGAACGAAGAGTGACCCAGTTCAGTTTGTCATTCAAATGAGTAAAACGTTTTCGATATGTTGGGAAAATCTTACTTCTTGTTATAATCTAAGCTAGTGAGTTGATACAAAAAGCAAGGGGACCAAGATTTGATCCTTGAGGTGCCCCAAATGTGACTTTTGTCCACTTTGATGAGAAGTTACCTATTGACACAAATAAATCCCTCACTTTTAGGTAAGATTCAAACCAATTGAGGCCCATGCACTGAACTAGGTGGTACTCCACACTAGGTGGTACCTTAAGCATGAAGATTTATTTTTAACAATACCAAATTGGACCATAGAATTGGATAATAAATATTTGAAGAATGTTTTTGGTGTAATTTTTTATATTTTGGCTAAACGTTATGTATCAAAAACGAAATAATAAGGACAGAAATAGGCCTGTCGCGATAGGTAAATCAATTAATCGTACGATAAATTAAAACTATCGACCTCATTTTAATTATCGGCATTATCGTCTCTTCCGGCCTTTTTCTCTTTCTGTTGATAACACCGAATGAAAAAAGGCTCAACTCCAGTGCTCTCCACTGACCCTCCCTTCCTCATTTTACTTAGTGTAAAGCCCAGCGCACACGGCCCATTTTCAAACCCTGACAGATCACACATTAGTCGACAGAAATCCTAGGTATAACGGTTCGATCAGGTTCGTTCCTGCCCTGTGGTGTCCAACAATGGGCACAAAATAATGGCTACAAGTCCAGTGAACTAATTTTAAAACCAGGCATTAATCAATGCTTTACTACAATCTACCTGCAATGCATGTGGCTAGTGTCAGCGTAAAGTCCAGACTGAATGAAAATCATTATAACCTATTTATGTCACGTTAACGAAGAACAGCTGAAAAGTTACCGGGTTTATCAACTGCAGTAGGTGCTGTAGAAATACAACTAACTCCTCCTCTTGTCATTTCTATATTCTTTGCATGTTGAATAAACATTAATGTTGTTTCCACATATCATCTCCAATGTCCGCTGGACTTCCGGTTGCGCCGTGTCAGCTGTTTGGGATTCCCCTCCGTAATTTCCCCTCGGAAAGCGCAAGGAGAATCCAGCTTTCTGATTGGCTGCCTGTCACATTCAACAGGCTGCGTTAACTTAAAGCTCCCAGTCGGGGAAAAAACCCTGATTTGGATCGGAGCGGCAACGACGATCTACCGTAACACACCACACAATCTTAGAAAGACCAACGTTTTAAGATAGTTGTAAGGGGAAAAATAGGAGCAAAAAATCATGTAGTGTGAACTATTGCATCAAGTAGTTGATGTGCCCATCTTCTCTATTTAAATCTAATTATTACTGAAGGGCAACATAATATACAGACTTCATAATCTGCACTCTTTTGGTTGAATGCAGTATTTATTTACACTTTGGCTTTATGTTGTTTAGTTGTTTTTTTTCAAGTGAGTTTTTTGTTAATGGAGACTGAGAATCCATTTTATTTTTGTTTTTGGTTGTTTTGTTTATTTTGTTTATCAGTTCCAGTGTTTAGTGTTCTTTTGAAAATAAAGTGTATCTATCTTTGGCAGGAAATCGAATGCATTATTACGACATTTCCATTAAATCAGTGTAAAAAAGTCTTCAAACAATATTATCGTTTATCGCAATAATTTTTGAGACAATTAATCGTTGAGCAAAAATTGCTATCGTGACAGGCCTACCCAGCCCCATGATTTCCCCTCAGTTACCTCATTAGGTTGGATATTTATTGGCTTGGCTATGTCTGTGTTTTGATTTCATAAAGTATAAATGGGGTTTAGCTAACATGGAAATTAATCATTAATAACGTAGTGATTCCTTTAAGGTATGTGTGAAACGTAAAACAGATGGAGCTTATAAAGTCAAGCACTTCTGCGTGCTGAGAACAATTTTCTCTTTAATTTGTCAAAATTTGGCTCTTAAACTGGTGAAATGCTGAGTCTTTAATGGGACTTTCCAAAGTGTAAGTACAGATGCTGCTGCTGCTCTGACTGTGGTGCAATTCCTATCCTGGCCATTAGGGGGCGCGGCCGTTTTGTGAGCAATGTTTTGTTTTGGGTGTAGCAGTGTAAATGGCAGTAGCCATGTTTGGAGGCATTTTATGTAGTTTCTACAAGTGTGTGTCCATAATACAATATATTTTGTGTTTTAGAAAGATAATTTGTGTATTTTGTAACTCTGAACATTTTTTGTTTTCTCACTTTGTAAAAGCTATGGTTAAACTAAGCTAAGTTTTCGGTTAAACTAGTGATTTTTTATCATGTTGTTATCTTTTACTTTAATTAACATTACAAGTAACTGAAACACAAGACTGGAGTAATGGGAAGAATGTTACCCGATATGGCTTAGGCCTAGTAAAGCCTTTTGGGTCTAGAAGACAAGAATGTGACTAATATTTTATGTAGCCTGCTAATATGATGTATACTTTGGATTGTAATTTGTATTATGTTTGTTTACTTTGTTTTGTAGAACCACACACACACTCAAACCCTCCTAAATCGACCAAAATTTACCTACATCTGCCAATTAAAGAACCAGACAATGTTCTGTCCTTGTCACTTTGGTCATTAAATTTCAATGACAATTTTATTTATTCTTAATAGGAAATGTTAAGCACAAAGTATTTTTCTTATACTTTTAATTTCGTCGTGAGCAGAGCCATAGACATCTATAGACATTTTTGACTCAAACTCATGTATTTGTTTCATTTTAGAACATTTATGATTTTTTTTCTAGTAAGTTTTGGACTTTTCAAATTCACAGATTTTGAAAAGTCATGTTTTGTTTTCTTGCATCCTGCATCCAGGCACTGTGACATTTTGATTCACCTTAGTTTCTTCTCTTATTTTGAAAAACTCAGTGACGTGCGGTGAGGTTCATAGCTGGTGAGGCACTGACTTAATCATATTCAGATGTACAAATATAGACCCCCTGCATGTTATTGTTTACATAAGGAAATTTCGCGCATGTGGACAACGCTGGAGGGCAAAAAGACTATTTCCGTTCACTCAATCAAACTTGGACATGTAGATATTATTCATTTCGTGCTGTGCTCCACAGCGAAGGGAAAACCGTTAAAGTACAACTCAAAACCACGTCTTTTGTCGCTCTCGGTATCAGCGCAGCTACGCGCAGACTCGTTGCCATAGCAACTGACAACAACGCCACAATAAAAAACACTCAAATATTTCCCACGCAAAAAGCAGAACATTCAGTCTGTTGCAGTAGTATTGTTTTAGTATTATTTTGCGATTATTAATTAATTGCTGTGGTAAGAGGAGAAAACTATAAATATATCGCTGCACTTGACCTTGTTGTATGGCTAGCTGCATGGCTAGCTCGCTTACAGTATCTTACTCTGCAGTTGTGGAGTCACAATGTCTGGGATCATGAGCGCCCCCTGCCATGAGGCAGGAGAACTGCCTGCCTCACCTCGTTTCTGATCGCTCTTCAGCACATGAAACACGTTACGCACACAATTGGTGACAAAAAAAAACAAAACACTGTACATTATATACATAAGCTAAATTATGGAAAATCAGCTCATACATTAAATGTTTTTTAGCCATTTTATTGGCGACGTACAGACAGGAGGAACATGCTCTCAGAATGGCAGCCAGTGCAGTTAGCGAGAGGTTGCGCAATCCCAGGTGAGGCTCAGCTCGCTGCTGCCTCACCAGCTTCGCTTCCGAGCGTTTGAATGGGAAAATGCAGAAATTCAGCGATTTTGAAGAAAAAATAATCTGAACTTTTTTAAATTAAATGAAAAATAGGTATAGTACAAATCACAGGGTGAAAATAGCAATATAAATGATTTTATCATTATTATTTTTCCATGATTACAGGTGAGGCAGAGCCTCACCTGCCTCCCCTGACCGCACGTCACTGGAAAAACTGAAGGCATGTGGAGACAGATTTGTTAGCACACCTGGTGAAGACGTGTAAAAAGCCATTTTATGTGTTGGAATCAATCAGTTGTTTATTGCAGCAGCAACGTTTCATTCTGCACTGCAAAAACTTCTTACCAAGTATTTTTGTTTAGGTTCTAGTGCAAATATCTTAGTTTTGTCTTATTTCAAGTGCACCAACTTACAAGTAACAGAGGCGGGTCCTTACTCGGAGCCCGGTCCTGACTGGAAGGCAGGTCCTGACTTCATAATCTGCACTCTTTTGGTTGAATGCAGTATTTATTTCCACTTTGGCTTCATGTTGTTTAGTTTTTTTCCAGTACACTTTTTGTTAATGGAGACTGAGAATCCATTTTATTTTTGTTTTTGGTTGTTTTGTTTATTTTGTTTATCAGTTCCAGTGTTTAGTGTTCTTTTGAAAATAAAGTGTATCTATCTTTGGCAAGAAATCGCATGCATTATTACGTCATGTTTAATGTAAAAAGGTCTTCAAACAATATTATCGTTTATCGCAATAATTTTTGAGACAATTAATCGTTCAGCAAAATTTGCTATTGTGACAGGCCTACATAGAAAGCTTTGTCATTACTGAAAATGTCATTCTATTTCAGCACCAGGAAGACTTATTGTTGCATTTTTATTTTAAATATAAAAACAGCTAAATCAAATTTCTATTGTAATTGTACATGTCCATATAAATGCCGTACTATCTCACACCAGGCATGCCTCTACGTGAGTGAATCATAACTATAGCCAAAGTTAAAAAATGAATAGTTTTGCTGAAAGTCTGATGTGTAAAGAGGTTGAAATTTAGAGTTCCTCAAAAATAAAATGATTTCTATACGTTTAAGGAAAAATACTAGCATAATGTGAAAGAGCGACCTTCCATGTCTTTTGAGATGGGATTTATTCAGACAAACATAGAAAATAATGACACTGGAGAGTCCTTTACCGCCTTTCTGGTGACAGCCTCATTTAACTGTACTAAAATAATAAATTAAATAAAAAAACACACTTTGGTGACCCAGAACAACTTGACTCTTTCTCCTGTCATGAAAACCTTATATCAGCAATTCCAGGAAAATGGGACCTTTGCACATAAAGGAAAGCCGAAGATTGACAGTCGTCTGGATCAACGAATATCCACCTTAGTGGAGCCCAGCTGGGAGAGGCTGACGGATTTCTGATGTTTCTCGAGAACAGGCAGTATCTGGTAGATGTCACGCTGTTCTCCTTTCACATCAAGTCATTTCCATAAATCTTCTGAAATAAGGAGATCTCTCCTGACAGAAGGACGGCTGCTCATTTGCGTCAGTATGATGCTGACATGTAATGTGAGATAGTTATCTTGCTTTTCATTGCCGTTCAAATGTAACAAGACTGTAACCGAGTAGTGCAATTCAGTAATTCAACTTTTTGAAAATTAGAAACACAGTCATATTCTCTTTTATGGTTAAAGGGGATAGCATAAGCCTAAGTTAAAACAGACAATTGCTATCTTATCAGTCAAGTTTCCAAAAATAAACAGTTACAATTTAAAATGGTCTTCCTCTCTTAAAACCCTGTCCATTTTTATAAACATTTAATCATATGTTTTTGACATCTGGACATTTGTAGGCACTTTTCTTCTATTGATTTGCCCTCCATACTTTGATAGATTCATGTCAATAATTGAAAGTTGTCATTTTAACCAAATTAATACAGCATTCACCCCCCCCCATATACACACACACACACACACACACATATATGTATATATATAATTCATTATGCGAAAAAACACTTTTGATTTTATAAAAAAAATTATGTATATATAACCTATCCCAGTAAAGACTGAAATGTTTACCTTTAAAAATTAAAAGTTACAGTTGTACAAAACGTCTTTAGGCATGAATCCAGTAGTATTAACAATTCATTATGCAAAAAAAAAAAAATCAAAAGTGTTTTTTTTTTTTGCATAATGAATACTATAGAAGTGTTATGAGAAAAAGGAAAGACATTGGGATTTTTTGGATCCCGGATAAGCCCCCCAAAATTAATTTCACTAAGTTTTTGATGTGATGACTTAAGATGGGCAACAAATTAAACTCCTAAGTAGTTTAAAACCCTTCTGGCTGCTGCAAGCCAACTATCTTGTGACTAGGCCAGCCACTAGGATCCTGCACACCTTGTTGCTCTTAATAACTTTGTTATGAAGATAAAATTCAGTGGTACTCTGACAAATATGTAAAGTGGAGCTTCACAATGTAACAAATAACAATTGTTGCAGAATTAATGTTTGTAATTTTGCAGTCGCAAAGGACTGTTTGGATGCAGCGCTTGGTAGAATAATGTATTTTAAAATGAAGCCTAGGCGCAAATTCAAACTGGGAGACTCTTTAGCCTCACCTGCATCATCCAGTCGCCGCGTCACGCTAGCCGCCACCAACCTCAGCACCGGACCTCGATCCGCCTCATCCAATCACCAATCAAGCTGCCGCTTATAAGGATCCACACCCACGACATCATTTCCAGCTGCGCTCACGCCACCTCCACCCCTTCTCCACCTGCATTCTCCCGGCTCTACCATCCTTTCTCCGACCTCCACCACCAGTGTCGGGCCCCAGGGCTCAAATCTTCTGCCGGGGCCCGAGCGCCAAAGAACTTTAATTCATCCAAGTCAATAAACCTTTTTAATCGCTGCTTTTCTCCGTCTGAGTTTCTCCAGATTGAAATGCATGCATACAATGTCAAGAGCCCAGTAATAACTGAGCTCATAAAGAGTGTTGGGGAGTTTGTGATCAAGAAAAAGAAGGAATTAAAAATTGTAGGTCAATTGTTATTAATGTTGTCAATGCAAACTTCTGCATTAGTATCCCAGTTACATGTATTACTTCAACCATGTCAAATAAATAATAAATATACAGTATGTAAGTAGTAAATAATACTACTAATAATAATATCAATGGACACACACCTTCTCATTGAAATCAATGAGAAGGTGTGTCCAAACTTTTGGTCTATACTGTATATAAATAATAAAAATGCCTCCTAAACTAGGACAATGAAAGTAGTGTCTGTGACCTGGTGGACTCCATCACTTGCAGTATAGACGGAGCGCAGCTGCTTGAGGCGGTCTCTCATGTGGCTCAAACCTCGGAGGGTCTCAAACATCTTCCCCACTGCAGAGTGGGCTCTTGCTGTGGTCAGTTCCTCTGCGGTTGCACAACCTAAAACACAAAACAAGACATCAGGGTTTATTCTAAACTTATTCAGAGTTTTAGATGAAAAAAAAAAACAATAGCCTGTATCAAAAGTTAATGTGAATCAAACTCACTTCATGCTGCTTAAAAGTGGCCAGAGGGAAAGAACAAACAACTTTTTTTTTGACAAAACATCAGGATTTGGAGAAACAAGAGGCCACATTATGTGGCACGATGCCTTTTGTGGGCCATTTCCTCAGCAGGGTGTGCACTGAAACCAATTACCAAGGTAAATACATGGACGTTTGAGGACAAGGGCTCCTTTATTTCCTCTGCCATATAATTGGAAAGGTAATGTTCCCATCTTTCTAAAGAAGTGGATAGATAAGAGAAGATTGTGAAATTAGCCAGAAAAAGACAGTGGCGATGTTAAGAGAGAAGATGGGGTAATAGAAAGCAGAGGGAGGCACAGGAAAAAAACAGTACAAGAAAATGACAGACAGCGAGACAGGGAACATGAGGACAGAAAGACGAAAAGCCAGGGAGAGAAGGATGCCCTCCTCCAACACATGGGTGTCCAAAAAAAAAGAAAGGAGCTCTTTAGGATTAAGGTAATGTGTCCTGTCCTTCTGTTTGAATCACTAAACAAGCCAGGCTACCCTCAGATCATGGAAATCATCTCCCAAAAGGTAAAGACTCCATAGACTAAAATAATACCAGTCAACATCTAGATTGCATTCTAAGAACTAAGAATTGCTGCATCTCACTGGACCTTTCTGTCTAAAATAAATGCTGTTTTGCTATAAATGTGTTATAAAACATGCAGCCACAAACATACTGTGAGAACACCAGACCTGCACAAAACCCCCAGGAGCAGCCATGACTCCACAATGGGCTGGGGGAGTGTGTGTGTGGACGCATGGATGGCTGACAATTTCTGTGCAGAGAACTTTGAGGCACCTTGTTGTTTTTAGAAGTGCAGACTATTCCACATGTTCTGGCTGATCCTTATTGAACGGACCACTAAGTTCTCCACGCTCAGTGATGTAATCAGCAGTCAACTTAAATCACAGAGAGAGACAGAAAAAAAATATTAATTTTAAATATAACAATCCTGTTTATGAAGTTTTGTTTGATGTGAATTAGATTACATATTAAAGTGCAAAACTGTAAAACTACAAGCTTTTATGTTGTATTGTAAGCTTACTATTTGTGTTTGTGCTGCACATATGGCAAGTTTTCCTTTTAAAAAAATTAATTCACCCATTTTTTAGGATTGAAATACGACTATGCTGTGCATTGCCACAACCATAGTGGCAACAATTGGCTTACAATTGTTGCAGTGGCTCTTGTAACACAAATACATGTTTTTAATTATAAAGTCAGTCAGAAATGGAGGTTTTAGCAGTTCTTTGTATGTTTTCATGCATTATCTGCATAAAATATCACAACACAAAGGCACCAATACTGCAATTCTTTAAAAATCAATGTGATGTTTATTTAGGTTCCAACTGTGTGCTTAATATTTTAAAGTGGGCAAGTTGTCCTTTATCATCTTTCATATTCATGGAAGGGATCACTCAGCTTGCCTCATTTTACAAATAGAAAAGTTATTCTTCGTATTATTATTAGAATTATTCCCCTACCAAAAGTTAGATGATTGATTTTGCTCAAACATTTGGCAAAAAGAATTTAATTAAAGGTTAATTTCCCTAGTTTTTGCAAAAATAAAAAAATAAAAAATAAAAAACTTCATTTAGCACACACTTCTAAAAATGTAACTTTTTGTCATCCGAAACTGCAACATGGGGAAAGCGGCTCTTTGAATTAAAAAGATTGCTGCGCCCTGGGATACGGAATAAAGTCTGGAAAAGCAAATATTTTCCGTACTGTGTTTTCTTTTTCCGTACTTGGAAGTTGCTTGTATGAAATTGCATGCTTTTCCAGACTGTGCTGAAAAACCCTGCATTAAAGCGACTCCAGCGCGCTGCCAACTGAATGGCTCAGCAGGTGGTGCTACTCTGAGCCTTTCTCCAGAAAGTTGGACCTACACGCCTTTATTTGATCGTGACAGTGCAGACAACAAACGCGGAATGATAAGCTGCAAACAGAACAACTGGGAATGAAACCAGGCCCTTTCTGCCAAGTCTACTCACGCAGAGTTGGTATGCAAAGCTTTGGCTTCAGCTTCGGTGTGATAAGGCTTTGCTTTTCGGGGGGATGAAAACAGCTGCATGTGGTTTTCAAAAAAAAAAAGAAAGAGAGAGAGGGAGGGAGAAACTCAGAAGCATCAGCGTGGATCAAAACAGTGAAGCTGGACACCAAACCGCTGAGCTGAAACGATAAGGGCCGATATAAAGAGAAAAGCTGCAGGTTTATGTCAAAACTCTGGACTCATCCACCATCCCACAGCTTTGATATCAACATCAGACACTTCGCTCATGAGAAATAAAAAACCGACGTACAAAAGGTAGAACTCAACTCTCAAACTTGCACAGAACAGCCGAACGAAGACTGCAGCGTAAAAAAAGTATTATCACTAAATGTAAAAAAAACGGCTGAAACTTCTATGAATTTTACTGGAAATCTTTGTGACACAGCAACTCAGAGTAGCATATATTTGTGGAGTAGAAGGAAAATAATATACAGTTTTCTCATTTAAAAAAATTCTGAAAACAGTGGGGTGAATTTGCATTCAGTACTCCTTATTATGAAGCCCCAAAATAAAATCCAGTGCAACTGATAGAAAATAGGAGAATATGTCGACAGGGAAACTATTAGTTATGCTAATAGCTCCCTACATCTAGCCTTGAGGGAAGAGAAACTGTTGAAAGAAAGACACAACAAGACTTGTTTGCCACCAGCCATGTGGGGGAGACATGGCTGGTGGCAAACATGTGGGAAACGTTCCTCTGCTCAGATGAGATCAAAACGTTGGCCTGCACTCAAAAATGTTGTGTGTGGTACTGAACTCACACCGTGCTTTCCTTCAGCAGGGACAGGGGAGCTGCTGAGATACAATGGGAAGATGAAGGGAGGTAACCACAGGGCATTCCCTGGATGAAAACCTTGAAAAAGACTTTAGACTTGGGCGTGCCGTGGTGGAGTAGCGGTTAGCGCGACCCATATTTGGAGGTCTTGAGTCCTCGACGCAGCCGTCGCGGGTTCGACTCCTGGACCCAACAATATTTGCCGCATGTCTTCCCCCCTCTCCTTCCCCCTTTCCTGTCAGCCTACTGTCATATAAGGGACACTAGAGCCCACAAAAGACCCCCTGGAGGGGTAAAAAAAAAAAAAAAGACTTTAAACTTTGGTGGTGGCTCACCAAACCACAGCAATAGTTTGAATCAAAGCATCTTCACGGGAACATGCAAAGGACATATCCTGTCATCATCACTGGATTACTATAAACTGTGACACTGTGCAATGGGAATTGATGGAGGTTAAATGCTAAATTAACTCTCACAAAGCTGAAAACTGCAGAAATCCTTGGTTAATTTGGGTCTTTACAACACATGGTGAGTACCTCACTGTCACTGGAGTTTGGTAATATGGACTAAGTAGCTTGGCTTTGTCAGGTCTTAGAGTTTAAGTTATTCCTCTTGCTTTTGTATTAAATATTACAGTAAGCACCGCGAGCATTTAGTTTTAAGTGGGAATCTTTGGGAATCTGAAGTGTCTGGCTCGCTGTAATGTCTTGGCCCAGATGGGACGTAAAACTTTGGGAAGTGCAACAGAGCCTACAAAGTGATGATTCACTCGGATGTGGGTCTTATCTGACCATAGGAGTCAGAGGCGCAAGCATCCAAGAAAAAAAAACAAAACCAACAAATAAAACAAACTAAACCTGAAAACAGTTCATATAAGGTTAAATGAAGAATGTTTTCTGAGATAACTGGGCTGCTCACTGTGTTTTAATGGGCTGCAATGGGTGTTCCTGAGATTTAGCAGAGGGAGCAGGGCAGGTCTCATCTGAGTGCAGATGTGTGTCTGCAGTGGCGAGCCGGATGACTTGCTGCCAAAGCATGCAGTGCAGGTCCCCGGCTGGGTGTGGGTCTGCGCCGGGGCCGGTGGTTGCGGGCCTCCCCCTCCATCCCGACACAGTCTGCGGTTTTGGATGTTGATCGTGGCGTTGCGTTGGGCTCTAGATGGGGGAGCGGCACCAGGTGCTGATCTGCGAACATCTAACTTGGCCGTGAAGCTGAACCACCTGCGTCCAAAGTTGCGTCACGTGCCGCTGCCAACCCGCCTCGCTTACTGGCACCGTTCTGCAATCTGATGTCTCCCCTCTCGTGTGAGCACAGTTCCGGTTCCTTCTATTTGAGCAAATAATAAGAGCTAGCTAAAAGCCCGCCCGACTTGTTTTCTGGTGTAATTCCTCCTCTTTACGTGATTAGAGCCTTTGTGAGAATGGGGCTCGCGATGGGAAATGTGCAGTCACCCTTCATGTGCCTGAGTGCAGCTTCTATTTTCATCTACGCGGTCACTTCCAGAAACAACACAGCTCCACATGTTTACACACTGACTCGATTGTTCGCTGTGCTGCTAAGAGACCGAAAGATTACAGCGAAGAACATTTAGCTCGGGTCTTGACACAAAGGCCCGACATAAGAGTGCAGGGAGCCGCGTCTGAATGAGGGTTCTCCTAATTGGCTCTAACAGAGCCGAAGGTGAGCAACTGCAACGAAGCGAGGTGTGACGCTCCGAAGGTGGAAGCAACCAACCAGTAGAGCCAGGAGGAATGTATGACTAATAAACACAAATGCAGAGGGGCTAAAAAGGAACGAAGGAGCTGTGGAGGACCTGGTGCTGCAACTTAAAGATTTGAGCAGTCGGTCTATCGGTCTAAGAAAATGACCAATCAGCTCTGATGCCACCAGAATGACCAATATCAATTGTTCATCAGAAACGCTGTCAAACAGCAACCAGGTGCAGTAATGTAGACGGATTATTACTCTGATTACAAAAGAGTAGCTAACCAGTTTTTCTATCCAACGTCATTCAGGTCAGTGGCCCAACGAGCTCGTCTCCTAGGAACAAACAAAACACAGCGTTGAGCCTCCATCACTGCAACATGTTCAACTCAGCGACTTTGTCCTTTCTCCAGCAGAATAAAACTTCTTCTGAGCCACAAAACCAATTTGGGCCCTTGAAAAACTTTTTACCTTTAAAATTTTCAACATCAATAAGGAAGTGTTGTTTTTATTAGTAAAATTATAGAGTCACAAATTTTATTTCTATATTTAGCAAAAATATGCAAAAAAAAAAGAAATAAACTATTATCTGGAGAAAAAAAAAGAAAACCTTTTCCAGAATGAGCTCATCTGATTCTCACATTTATTTTATTTATTTATTGTTTTATTTTTTTTTCACATTTCAGTCGTAGTTTAAGCCTATTAAAGAGCAAGATTTGACTCTGGATCCACAGGTTGCGGAACCATGTATTATTGCATATCTGCTTTGCATTTCAATAATGTAGGAAGATGCTGACCAGCGGCACAAAAGCATGAAAAGTTTTGGTTTGTCAGTAATGATGCGACCAGATGCTGATTTGTCTTTAAGAAGCACAGCGTTAGATAAGAAGGTATAAGAACAACATTAAAAGACTTTTTTTCAAGCCTACCTGAAGTGAGTCATAAGCAGTTATTATATTCAGAGCAGAGGTGACGTCATACTGTGTGTGTGTGTGTGTGAGTTAAAACACTGTTTTACTAATTTTTCAAAGCTCAAAATACTTAAGAACTTTTTTACATTTCTACATGTATTCTATCAAAAATGCAGACGCCCACCTAAACGCTGAGTCAACATTCAGCCGACGTAGTATCACAGACGGCGATGGAAACCTATAAAACAGCTCAACGTA
The DNA here is from genome assembly GCF_002775205.1 of Xiphophorus maculatus. Classification (NCBI taxonomy): domain Eukaryota; kingdom Metazoa; phylum Chordata; class Actinopteri; order Cyprinodontiformes; family Poeciliidae; genus Xiphophorus; species Xiphophorus maculatus. Next base: position 23,258,445 of record NC_036451.1, on the reverse strand, counting down.
GCTGTAATGCAACAATGTCTTCATTTGACCGACTGGTGCTATACCGAACCAACCGCATGTATGTTTTCATTTCGGAGCTGGACAGGACTGATCCAGAACAAATTTCTTGTCCAATGCCTGATACAAATATTCGTTTTTAATGATTTCCTTTGAAAAAAGAGAAGCGGCAGCAGCAGCAGCATCACAGGGTGGAATCAGATTACATGTGCTCAAAATAAGATTTTGACCCGTATATGACAGGATGGTTGGCTGTTTTGCTACTTGAGCATTCATTGCTATAATTGCTTAAAAGAGGAACCAAACAAACTATTTGCCATCGTATTTCAGACCACAAAAATAAACCTGCCAATCAAATAAGTTCATCTGGTGGCTTCCTGTTTCCACATTTAAATTTCCATGGTGGTAAAAGGTTATAGGACTGATCTGAAAAGCAAGCAAACCCTGTGGCAAAGAGCAAACAAACAGCTGACATACTTGGTATATCTCAGGAATACAATTTCCCACATGAAGCAGATTTGGTCTCTTTTTGTCGTTCACCGGGTGTTTTTGTCTTCGGCAAAGCCTCGCTGAAACAATGAGGAATAGAATGTATGGAGGGGAGCGGCGGGTAGAAAAAGAACAACGACCCGAGCACGTCTGTCTATTATCACTGCCACACTGTTCTGCTCACAGGAAATAAGGTCTCTGCTGCAGACGAACACACAGGGAACATTGGATTAGGAAAAGACACAGTCGGTTACCTCAACAACCCTCCAAACACCGCGACGGCTCACCCCCTCCACCCCCTGACCCAACAATCGAAAACAATCACTCCGCTCTTAGAGCAAGAATGTAGGGAATGAGACTACTTATAAATATCCGAGCATATTTTGAAACCTGATCAGAGACGCTATTCTGGTCTGGGAAAGGTATGGTACTGTGTGATGGTTTGGAGACACGCGAAGACAGAGAGAGACAGAGAGAGAGAGAGACTCAGACGAATCTGTGAAATCCTGCGTGGAATGCTGGGCAGGGAAATCTCTCTGCTGCTGTTTCTGAGGATGAAAGAGAAGAGACGGATGTGGTGGGATAGAGCGAAATGATTATCGGGCCCCCTTTCCTATACATGATGCTGCCTGTCATGATGTGATTCATGTGGCGGCTGCTTCCACACAGTTGGTTCATGAGGCTATCATATGGGGGAATACAGATGGAGGGAATGCACAAACATAGTGCTAGAAGAAGCAAAACATTCGATTCTGTCTTAAAGGTTACCGTATGAGACATAACGATATTAACTGATATCTACTAAGTTTTACTTTGGGAGATTAAAGGATTTCTCAAACATGCATAAAAGCATCAAGGAAACAATATTTACATGATGTAAAGCTGAAAAAAGTCAATTTTACATGATATTGACCCTTTCTACACAACACTGCCCCTTTAAAAACAAAGTCGAACGTCGCTTCTGCTTCTTTCTGAGCTTTATTTTGTCTAAGCAACAGCAAAAATAATCAGCATAGACAAAAAAAAGTGAGGCTGGCTGCTCTCTCACCAGATTCTTTTTTGCCGTTGTTGTTGATCTGTCTGTCTGACAAATGTAAGAAATGTAGAAAAAAAAAAAAAAGACTTTCACTGTTATTTCAAATAACAGTGAAATAAAAGCCCCCTGATATACAGTAGATGTGTCATTATGAAATAGAAATAATAGCCAAAAAGCTCTAAGGTTTTTAAGTTTGCTTAATAAAACTCTTAAGTCAGACAATTACACCTCCAAAAAAAAAATCGAGACCACATGAAATATTAAATATCATCAACATGACCCCATGATTTTTTTTCCCCTTCTAGAGAAAACCCAAAACTTTCCTACTGATTGGTCCCCAACACAAAAACAAATAAATGAGTGTAAATGTGAAGATGCTTTAAGAACCATAAATTTCCACCTAATAAATATTATGCATCATATAGCTGCATTTTTAACCAATTTACAATTTATGTATTCAGCTTAAAGGAAATGAAGCAAATGAAGACCTGAATAACTACATTTAAATATGAAAAATTAAATGTGTAGTGATCCAAAATGTGAAACCTGAACTGATTGTGGTCTTAGTTTTCACTCCACTTTATTTAGGTTTAATAACAAAGAAAAATCAGCTATCATTTAAGTAAATTCTCATAGTGTTTTTTTTTATATTTTTTTTTGACAGAGAAAGAACAAAACTTAACAGCACATACTTTTAACTTAATGTAGTGGTGCAGATATTCATTGACAAGAAAATCAGAAAGAGACAGCCGGCTATTAATTGCTTTAATTCCAGCGTTGAGGCTTAATATTCGTCGGCGTGGCCCACTTAGGAGAAAACACAAGACCCCTTAATCTGGGGCTGCTTCACAGACTCCATAGGAAGTGAAGAACAATGAGGCTCAAACCGTTTATCACCCACCACAAACACCTCAGGGCATCAAGGAGTCACAGCATCTCTCTCTGATCACACAGCTTGCTGAGTCCAGCAGAGGCTTTAATAGAGACGTGAGATTTTTTTCTATGTGGGTGTGAATGAGTCGAAATGCAAAGCGAGAGGAGGCCCCTCATCTACACACAGCAGGTACAGTGTGCCAGCATGGCATAGTGTACCTGCGGACCTGCATGGGGGTTGGGTGGGTGGGTGGTCGGTGTTCTGCGAGATCTGGTAGAACAGCGTTATGGTTAAAGAAGGCCACGTACTTCACAGCTGTGGAGGGGCGGGGGAGAAACAAGGCAAAGGGATGCGCATGTTTATCAGCCTCTGTGATTTCATATAAGCAGGATGGATGTGCAAATGTGAGCCAAGCAGCGGCTTGGCAGGGAGGCTGTCAGGGGGAAACACCTTTCTGCTGCCAGAGGGGAGTAATGTCTCCTGCTTGATGGTGCAGTAAATGACTGACAAAGAATACTGGAATGTGGGCCTAACTTTGGAAAGTGTGTCAAAAAGTGTTACGTTGCAACTTCATTTACATCTGCTAATTTTCTCGTCTGTCTAAATGACTGTTCAACACGCACAAACACACACAGAACAGAAACAAAACTGAAGTTATTGTCTTTGGATCCAAAGAGTCAGCACATAGTTTCAGTTATTACAGCGAGAAACCAGCGATCAGACCCAAAATCTGGTTTATAGTAACCCGAACCTTCAGAGCCACATAAAGTCAGTTCCAAAGTCGGCCTTTTATCACCATGAAGAACATTTCCAGTTAAAGGACTTGTGTCTCAGCAAGATCTAGAGAATCTCATCCATGCGTTTATCTTTAGTCGCATTGATTACTGCGACAGTGTCTTCAGTTTTCTACTTACAGAAACGCTGAGTTCCTTTGATACAAGGTGAAAACCCAGCTGGTTACAGTTGCATTTGATTAGTTGTAGGTGAAAAATCGATCAATATACTTGATATGTACTTGCTTAACGATTCTGACGATGGCATTGGACAAAATGTAACGTTTATTGCTCGTTTCATAATTATCATGATGTTTTTATGGTGTAAAGCATTTTTCAACTGCCCTGTTGCTGAAATGTGCAACAAATAAACCTGACATTCTCCAGTAAACCTGCTTTTTCATCAGTGCAAATTGCAAAACAGACTGACGTATCTTAATGGGATTTTCTGTGATGGACCAACACAATGTAATGTAAAATAGGAAGTAAATAATATACATGCTTTCCTAAATGTGGTGCAAACAAAACTCTAAAAAGTGTGTGTGACGTCTTTGATGAATCCAGATGCGAAGGGCTCAGTGGTTTGTTGGAGAAGATCAGTGAGCAAACGACATCACAAAGACCAAGAACAGCTTTTTTAATTTAATGATCAAAATATTTTTGTCTCTAGAGATGCAAAGCTGGTGGTCAAAAATACCTTCAGCTATAACTGCAGTGAAAGCTGCTTCTACAAACTAGTTAGTCATATGAAATGCTTGCAACACGTTTAACTTGTGTTGGTCTGTTGTATATAAAGGCAATTAAATACACTGAGCTGTGTGGCTGTAATGTGGCAAAATGTTAAAAAAGTTGAAGACAATATACTTCAGCGCTGACATCAAAGGTGTTTATCACAACTTTTTAAAATATGCAACACCTTTAAAACACATCGACTGAACCATTTCGTACATATAGAGCTCGACCTTTGATCAGAAGAAACAAAGTCATTCGATCTTTGATATTGTTTAAGATTTGTGTTTCGACTCGGCGTGCCGAACCATTAAGCCAATTATCGGAGCCGGCGAGTTCGACTTTGATCCTCTGTGATGACAGAGAGGCCGTTCCCAGCGAGAGTGTTTTTCTGGAAACGGGAGAACGTTTCGCAGTCACGGCTGGCGCGCGGAGGTTGGGCAGATCAATCAGGCCAGGGCGAAACGAAAGCCACCAATTCCAGACGCGCAGGAAATTGCATCTTTGCACGCAGCACAATACGAGCCCCTTCCTTCATGCTGGATGACGAGTCTGAAGGAAAAGAAGTGTGTGTGAAATAGGGCTAATATTATGGTGGAGAGGGAAAGAGCCCCCCCTTTTCTCCACATTGGCTCTACGCTGCGGCGGTCTGCCTCGGTGCACATAACGTACAACATGTCGGCACTTCTGTCTTGTGAATTATCCAGCAGTTACGCAACGACTTCCCATCGGCGCTAAAGCACACGACTGCTGCAAAGTATCTTTGGATATTGACAGAATACGTGCAGAAATAAACCCCCTGAACAGGATCGTGTTCCAGTGTGCTCCTTGGTAAGGCGCTACGTCGATGGAAAAAATGTTGATTACAGCTGCTGAATATTGCATGGCTTATGTAATCGCCGCACGGACCATCGAGTACGCGCTGATCTTCGTCAAAGATAAATTGTTAGGCACTGAGACGCCGCCAAAACACTGTGCGTGTCAGGAGCAAGATGTGTGCTTCACAAGACATGTTACAGTCGCAAAAAAAAAAGTCTTAATTTATACATTTTGCAATGTTCAGCAAAATGAACGAATTAAATTATACTACAGAGGCAAGACTTGCATGTCTAAGATCACTTTGGACTTTTGGTCCAAAAGTGACTTGTCATTATTTTTGTAGAAATCAGTTTTCACTTTGAAGTTTTTTGTTTGTTTGTCAAAAAAAGCCACATTTTGTGGATCATGACTGATTTGTAAAAGCAACAAAGCATCCAAGATGGTGAATACTTTTTATAAGCTCCGTATAAAGCAAAGCCGCTGCTTTATTAACAAGGAAAATGACTGGAAAGTTGCATGAGGGAGAATTTGCTGCCTTGTTTCTTGTGACTCAGCAAGTCAGCAGCTCATAAGGCCGTCAGAACAAACTAATGAGCTGAAAATAGTTCAGCAGACGGCAGAAATGATTGCAGCTCGTTGGCAATAGATTTGTTTTTTGTTTTTTTTTTTGCAACGTACATGAATATTTTCTTAATTGAAGGAATAAAAGAAGCCTTGAAGTATGCTTTGTTTCTTGACGACTTAGGACATTTATTTGGAGAGCACATTTAAACAATAAAAGTGCTACGTTGGAGATGAACACAGTACTTCATTATGGATTCAATAGTTTTAAATTGAGAATATTTTTTTAGTGCAAAGTTGCATTAAAAGTCCATTAAAAGTGCCAACATTGCATTATTAGGCAAAGTTAATGACACTTTTAATTGACAAAGTTTTTGTTTAGTTTTGGAACTAAAAATCTGAAAAGTGTGGGGAGCATTTCAATTCATCACCCAGGAGCCAATAAGCAAAATTAACTTATTGGCTCGTTTGTTCTTGAGACGTCACAATATTCATAATAAATAGGGACCAAATTGGACAAAATACATCACAAAGCATCGAACAACCTATGTTTTCTATAGTGGCAATTGTGTACAATTAAATTAATTGTCCAGTTTAAAACGGAAATTTGGTTGGTGCTCTCATGCATTTCGTCTCATGCAAAGTCTTACTGCCTTTGCCTCTATCAAACTTGATTCTATTGATGTCGATGAGACTATTCTCATTCTTCTACCAAAAGTTGCAGACTACCAACTCTGGTAGCTGGCATCAAAGTCGCAAATCCTTTCCAACTTGGATAGCTCTTTGGTTGAAAATGAAGTGCTAACACTAACAAATGACATCGAGTTAAAATCCAGTGCAACGTCTGGTCTGAGCCGTCACTTCTGGAACCCGTTGGAGGAAAAATAGCCCAGTCGCAGCACAAGTTCTTTCAACTTGACGGCCTTTTTTTATTTGATGCTCCAATTTGTGCGAGTCTGCATTCCCTCACATGAAGATCATCAAATCAAAGAACAGATCTACTGGCTCCTGCTGCTCTAAATATGAACAACCAGCTTCCTCCTCCCAGAGTCAGACGTCCCACTAAGGAAGGTTATGTGACAAAATGTGAAAAGGTTCAACATATAGTAATACATATACATGCTTATGATTTTTAATTGTGCTTTGAAATAGAGTAAAATATGTCTGCAGGTTTTTGGGTTTTTTTTTGTCTTTCTAGAGACGGTTTGAATCAAATGTTGCCATTTTATTCTAGTAATATTAATCTGACTGTCACTAGTGAAACACTAACAGACTGCAGGCCACTGCCACTAATTATCTGCCATAAAATGAAAGGAAATATGTTGTTAGTAAGTAGGCCTTTTGTAGTAACCAATAAATCAGTTAATCGCATGATAAATTAAAACAAGCTCAATAATTTCCACTTCCATGACTTATCAATTTTCTCTTATCTCTCTCTTTCTACCAAAAACCAGATGAGAAAAGTCTTTAGTCTGGTGCTTTTGTCTCAACTAGCCCATTTTCTGAAGGCCAATTTTGATAAATAGAGACTTTATGATTAATTTTGCTTATTGCTTCTGTTGTTTCATTTGTTTTAGATATTAAAATGTCTTCCAGTTCCAGCGTTAGAAGCTCATGTAAAGTTCGCTGATCTTCGAGAACGCGTTCTTGCATTATTTTGCCATTGAAAATGGTCTTAAAACAACAATATTATCATTTATCGCAATAACTTTCTGGAATAATTTTTAGTCCAGCAAAGTTTGTTATCATGGCAGGCCATAGTAGTTGGCACCAACACAAGCAGAAAGTCCCACTATTTTCTGTCTGGAAACGCTAAAAAATGCTTTGGCAAGAGAAACTGAACACAGCATCAGGCTACGGCACAGAATCAAGGCAAAATTCACAAAGAAAATCCTTCGAAAAATCACCCGCCATCCTATTATATCACATAATAAAAACAAGGCATGAAAGTAGACGGAAAACCTGGTCTGCATTCATAAGCTCTACCTCCTAAAAGTCTGCCAGGAGAGGCAACAAAGGCAATGTGTGTGAAAGTGTAAGTTGGGCGAGATATTTAGGTTGCCTGAGTTCACAAAGTGTGTCACAAGGAGCTTATCAGCGCGGGCCGGGATTTATGTTACACTGGGTGAAAAGGTAGTTGACATGGCAACCCTCAGACAGATAGCGCAGCCTGCCTGGGCTGAATGGGCTCAGTACACCTCAAGAAGTCCCGTGGTCCTCTCCCTTGTGTGCGCTGAAATCGATGTGGGCCGCCTGCATGCGTGTGCGTACAAGCAGATCGCGTGTTTAGCAGCGGGGACTTCTTCTGCTCTGTGAAACAGGAGCCTTTTAATTAACGGCTAACATTCAGGAGGGGCGTGGGGAGCGGTGGGGGGTGTTCGGTTACATTGTTTTGGAGCCAGAAGGTATTTTATCATGTCGCTTTGTTGACTGTGAATTTGTTATGCAAGAAAGGCAATATTAAAGCATTACATAAGTAGGGCAGAATTTCATGGCGTGGCTGAAAATTGTCTGGAGATAAAAAAAAAAAAAAGTACTTGTGCTTGTAATAACAAAGCTGTAAAATCACAATGCAGCAAGGATGTAAGAGAGGTCTGCTCTGTTTTACAGCAGACTGTGGGAAAGACGTTTCCATTCTGAAACCGGCTGACCCTACGGAGCGCTGCTGAGCATCCATACCTGCATGTGTGTGAAGGAATGTCATTAGCACTGCGATGACTGAGGGCGTGTGAGAGCCAGACCAGGGAATTCTGGTCCGACATGCTCGGATTTTGAATGGGTTCATGGGCACACTCTGACAAAGTGTGTGTGTGTTTGCAAGAAAGAGACAGTTTTCATCACTCCTCAATTCCAGTCACACACCAACGGGCTACGCTAGAAAAAAAAAAGCTGTTCACACCGTTTCTTTTTTTCTAATCTGTCCACAGAAGCTGGTGATATAGAAGCATTGCTGACTAATACCTTCACTGGAGGATGATCTGAGGTCACACACACACACCCAAACACACACCCACCCCCACACAAGTTGCATCCTTCTATCATTCCTATCTTTCTATGCATCTTTCTTACACTAAATCCAATTGTTACAGGCCTAACATTAAACAGAAAAACATTTCTTCTTATGGGACCCAGCATTTGGGTTTCATAATCAGAAGTTGGTCCTAAAATGTTTGGAAAATACACACTGAATGGCTATTAGAGACGTTTTCAAACAAACACAAGTACAGGGCCGTTCACTGTCCCTGGAAAACTAAGGAACAGCCATACATGAAGTAAAAGCGGCGCCAGTGAGCCCCCTGGTGGACAATAGCGGCAGTGCAGAGAGTGAACTACATGCAGTTTACTAAAAGAATTAAATAAATAAAAAAAAAAATTAAATATATATTGCAGTGTAGCAACCGAAGTTCATTAAATATTTTGGATTTTTCATTTAACTTACAAAAAAAAAAAAAAAGAAGAAAAAAAAGGGCAAATCCTACTGTAACAAAACGAACAACAGTGTTAGGGCGCCATCTTGTGGTTAAAGTGGACCAGCATATCATACACTGGGCATTTCTTTATGTATTCCAGTAACATTTTAAAATAGTCTTCTTCAGAAGTCCGTTGTGTGAAAATAGGATTTTAGCAAAATTTTCTTTTTAAATAAAGTAATTTTAAAATTAACTCATGTTTTTTTTCACTTATTTTTGCTTTCAATGTCTACTGTAAATTACACTACTGTTAGCTATACAATGAAAACCGTTATAAACTATGGGTCATATATGTTTTTATGGATGCTAATGGTAATTCTTTTTAACTCCTCCCATCAACCTGCTAGGAAACTACAGATGAAAATTAGCCTCTTTGGTGAAGTCTGACATATTCATGCATATTCATGTTGATTAATACACATTGTCTCCTTTATGAAATAATAATAAAAAAAATCCTTTTCCCAAAGAGGCAAACACTACTCAGTTACTAGCATAGTCCTTTTCTCATCCACTTTGATAAGTTTTGAAGCAGAAATGACGCATTTAAGGTTTGAGTGAAGAAGCGGACAAAGAGCAGAGAAAAACTTTAAGATCGCCTTAAACCTGTCAGAAAGTGCGGCTGCTTGCAAGTCAGATATGAAGAAATGTGAGATGACTTATTTGATGTAGATGTAGGTACTCTGTCAGGCCAACATGGCACCACCAATATTTTCTGTAGAACTTTCACTTCGGTGGCAGAAAATGTGGAAGGGTTAGAAACCCTGCAGAAAAGAAAATGGGGGGGTCAGAGACGGGGTTAAATATGAGTAAATAAGGACTTCCTCCCCGAGGGTAAAGTTCTGCACCTGGACTTCTCGTTTCAGCCGCGCTCAGATCCCGCTCTGCAGCGGCCAACACATGTGGCCCAGAGGAAACAAGCTCATAGAGGTGCAGGTCTCCAATATAGCATCAATTGCTGTCAGGGAGTTCTGAGAACGGGACGCTTCACAAACCAGTTCCTGCGTTTTAATGAGTAACCACAGCTGCGCTGTCATAAACTCTGTGGTGGTTTCAGGAACTCTTAACAAAACATCGTTTCTACTTATTCTGTGGTGTTTGAAATTTAATTATTGCTTCTCTTTAACTCAGTCGGCGTGCCAGGTAATTAATTAGTATGGCTGCATTACTATTCGTACCATATATTTGTTATGTCTATTTTGATACACAGACTGTAATTGCACTTTTTAAAGTCACAGTTAGAAGAATGTGGCACATTTCATTCTGCTGCTTATAGAGTAGGGCAGCAGATATTAGCTGGTTTATTGCTACAGAAGGCTAAACATGAGGAAATTGAGGTTTATTTTGTGTCACATCTTTGAAGTGTTTGCTGCTTTTGATCCATTCCAGTTTTTAACAGCGTATGTGTATTGGGATCAAAAGTACAGCCATCACTGTGTTCTGCTGCAGAGAAATACGATGTTACTATTTCTCTGATTTCCCTCTCTTGTTTTCTTTTCTTTTATATTTAAGGATTGACACAACATCTAAGAATGAGGTCTCAATGCTTTATGTGTGCTCCCAAGTAATTCAGATAATTATCTGTTGCATTATAAGAATTATCTATCCATGTTACACAGAAAGGAGCTCAGTTTCACTAAGTTTTAAGCATCTGACATACCGAGGTGAGCGAATCTTAAGCTTGGCTTATCTGGGGATTAAAATCTGAATTCTTCAGTGCAAAGTGTAGTAAAAGTAACAATAAGCCTCTTTAGGACACCAGTCACATAAAGAAGTGTGGTTTGTATCAATACCACACAGTAACTGCATTAAATCATTTTCAAATTAATTAAGATTTATTAATAATTTTGTTGTATAGACAAGGGAGAAAATAGTGAAACTAACAATGCAGACGGTACGGAAAGTTTTGGAGGGGTTGAAATTAGAATTTATCGTGACAACAATAGGTCAGAATTTTTATCATACAAACAAAAAAAATTCACAATAAATAATAAACGATACGATATATGCCCAGCCCTACTTGTGTGGACTATCTCAAAACAGACCAATTTGCCGTCTTGCAATTGAGAAAAAGTGTAACTCCAGCTGACCAGCAAGACGCAGAAACAGGTGCGGGAGGGGCAACACTTCATTAGTCTACTCTCCACCAAGTGATTTCTCTGACACCTTTTCTGAAGGCGTTGAGCTCATAGGAACGGTAGACCTCGATAAACCCTTACATCAGAAAATGGACCATGCCTGTGTCTATTAAACGCCTGTGGCTTTGATAGAGCCGCCTCAGCTCGGTGGAATACAACATCCACTCAATCGTAGACAGAAACTAGAATGTATTTATGACTCACTGACTCTGATTCTCCAGTTTACAGCGACTCTATTACATCCATCCCCTGCTATCAGCGCTGTTACAAATGGCTTGCCCTTTATGTGCTTTCATCACGTCTTGTTTTATCCAGAGATTCTGGAAAAATTATTGACCTTCAGTGTGGCATGCTGAAAAAGCACGCAGCTTTGCCGTCTTTCTTTCACCCAAGGTCTTCACCTGGGGGCCCCTGCAGCCTCTGCCACACAGAGAGGAGCAGCAATAATCAAAGGTTGACAGCTAAAAAAAGGACGGCAGTGGGAGGAGAGGTGTGGTGGTAGGGAGGGGGGGTCTCCTTTTCTCTCTCCGTTTCCATGGATCCTATTCAGGACTTTAAATCTCTCCCAGTCTGAGGAACTGTCTAGTTCAAAGGCCCCTCCCCTGGTCCAGACTCGCGTACAAACAAACAGAATGCAAAAGCGTTGAACCTAGAGCGTCCACATGCCGGCCAGACAGAACAGAACAAGGGGAGAGCTGGCAGAGTCAGGGAGGAGGTGGGGGGAGAGAGGGAGCTTTTATTTTGACAGTCCTCGTGTCCATGGAGAGAAGCGTCTCTATTCTGTTTGCTTTCAGAGACGAAACATCTGAACATCTGCGGTGTTCTTCGGAGCAACATGCTGGGCTAGAGTTACAAGCTGAACACAAACATGTGTGGGCTTTTCCACAACACAAAGTCTTACCAAGTGATTTTGGTCCAGTTTCTAGTGCAAATGTCTTAGTGTGCTAGAAAGAAGACAAAGCTTACTTAGAAGTAGCTTTTCAGCAAGACGTAAGAGTTTATTTTAAGTCAATAATTCTTCGATATTGATGAAAAGCTACTAGTTCCAGTGGCAGATTTTTTCATTTCTAACAAGACATTTTTCCCACGTTATAAGTGAAATAATCTAGTACTTCTTCACCAATATCAAGGAATTATTGACTTAAAACAAGCTCTTATGTGTAGCTAAAAGCGTACTTGCATGTTAGTGTCGTCTTACTTCAAAAATGTCATTTGAACTAGAAACAAAAACACTTGGTAAGATTTCGTGTTCTTGCATTGCAGAGCACAGCAATGTCAACTAAAACAGATTTTAATTAGATTGCTTGGAAATTCTACTGAATAAGGCCATGCGTACAAATGTCTGGCACAAATGAGCTCGCCTCAAGTCGTAGAGGCACACGGCTGCTTGTTTGTCTTCTGGCCGAGTCCCACATTTGTTTTGTATTAGTTCATATTGAACCGAGAAATCCAACAGAACCAAAACAAACATTGTGTAAGAACAAAGCGCTTTCACAATGCAGGAATATCTGGGCTTTTCGGGCTTTGTGACAGACTTCTCTTTCCTTTTCCATTACGAGCTCTTTAAGGACGTTTAATTCCCAGGAATGCAGGCGTCTGGCAGAAAACAGAGTTAATGATGTTCTGCAGAACTCTGCCTCATCCACAGAGGAAAATATTTTTCCCTTTAAGCCATTCCTGGTACACAGGTTTTTCATCGCGATGCAACGTCTTGACATGTACTTCTTAAAGACAACACTAGGGAGCACTGCTGCACCTTCCACCGAGCTCTGAACCCACCACACAGTCCAACGCAAATACACCCCCGCCCCACACACACACACACACACACACACACACACACGCACACACACACACACCCGCAAACACGTTTCAGCCTCCAATTCTAAAGAGGCCGCTGCCACGACTCAACTGTTTTCTCTCGTTCGCCTGAGGGAGATTAGCGTCTCTTTTCCCTTTTTTTATTTTTGGTCCATGACTGTGTCCAACTTCTCCATTTCAGATAATACAAAGAGGTTGTGGCCCAGATGTGAGGCACCAACTCGAACTCGGCTACAAAAACATTCACTTTCCCTCCTTCTCAGCTCTTGCAGTGTTTTTCTGTCTAATTTAGGTATTACTGCTTTTCTTGACCGACGGGCCGGACTAATTTCATGTTGGAAGAACCACAAAACCCCCCCCCCCAAACAAACTGAAATTAAACTCTAATTTCTGTTTTTGTGGTGCTCTGGAGAGAAAAGTACAGATATGTATTTTAAAAATATACTCTGGAACATGAGGCTGGGATAAGGAACAACAGAGGCCAATATGTCTGATTCATTCTTAGGATAAATCCCAGGTGACTGTTTTCAATTTTAAGAGATTAAATTTGCCTTGCTCTACGTCAACCAGAGAACAATTTGTTTCATTCATTTTAGTGCACATGGCTACAAATGTCAAAGCATTTTATTGGTGTTTAAGGGATGGACCATTGCAAAGAAGTGCAAAACATGCAGGTGGGAGAGAAAGGATATTTTATTCCTTAACGAACCTGGACAACTGTTAGTCATGCACTCCAAAGACCTGGCATTTATGAAAAAGTGGTGACGACAAAGCAATTTCTGAGATAAAATACCACAGAACTGGTAAAACATGGTGGTAACAGCATCAGATGTTAGACGAAGTTGATGGAGCAAAAACACGAGTTAGTCCTGGAAAAAAACAAAACTGTTACATTTACTTGGGCAAAAGTCTTTGGCATCCAAACAGAACAGCAACTCTAAACACACAACCAATCTTACAAATGATTTTGAAAACCGTGTCAAGATCTAAAAGCCGTTGTTCCAAACGTTCCGCTGTTCAATGTGAATTCCAATGAAAGAAGAAAAAAACAACTTTCATCCTCTAGATTCGCAAAGCTACATGTTCAAACAGCCTTGTGGCTGTATCTGCAGCAAAAGGTCGTTCTACATAAAAACGCCTGGACACAAATTCAGGCTGCAAATTTCTACTTGTTGAAAATCCTGAAATGAATTAATCATTTTCCTTCAAACTTCAACATGTTGCATATGCATTCTGTTGTTTTATTGTGTTCCCAAAAAAAACCCCTCAATGCCTTGAAGTTACATTAAATAAAGCAGTATGAATAGCACACACATTCTCCCATATTATACCTGACTTTTTGTGCAAAATAAATGAAGAGGGGCACTTTACACTCCCCCGGTGCTTGGGTGGGACATGTCAGACTGTTCCGGTATAACGTCTCTTAAACCACATCTGAGCGCGGAGCCGAGTGCACAAATTGTGGCCTGTAAAATGGTTATGATGGCTAAAATAGAGGGTGGAGCGGCTATGAAATGGCATATTCTGTCCTAATAGACTATCATATTGGACACAGGCTGACATTTGAGAGAGACACAGGCGTAAAAGGCTGCGCCCAGCCCTTCGAAATAAAAAGGTGAAAGAGTGGTTAAGAGGAGGACAAACGACGCCCAAAACGACAGACCAGCTGCACAAATTTCATTACGTCCACGTCTCACATTAAAGGCTTCATCAAACAGTCGAGGAAAAGACTAACAATTAGGACTACGCCATTGTGTAAGCTTCTGGTCGCTGGAAGGCTGGTGCAAAAATAAACCTAGAGTTGTCAAAAAAATCTGAATAAGACCTAAAACCCCCACAGGCCGGACACAACAACACGAAACAAGAACGAGATTGAGCAAAAATGTCCTACAAGTTTCACGGTGACATATATTACTGACCAGAAGGAATAAAAATGTAACTTTGACATCTTCCAGAGTAAGAATCCTGAGAATCCCCAAGACTTTTGGGACATTATGAGGTGGGTTGATCAGACAAAAGTTACTTTAGGACCTGAATTTGGATGGAACCATGAAATCTGTTTGCCATCCGTAAATCCCAGAGGGCAATTTCCAGCCATCAGCTCGTAACCTCAGGTTAAAGAACACCTGGGTTGTACCTTTAAAATGCTTAAACTGGATTAGCAACTGAGGAGTTTAAATTGAGTTGTTGTGCCCCAGAAAGTCGATAAACAGAGTTTTTTTTTTTTTTTTTATGCAAACAGAATTTCTTCCCCCGTCCTGGTTAACATAAAACTTCTCGCAGGACACGAGGACGGCCCCGCTCTGAAGAGGAAGTATTCGGATCCAAAAACTTCACTTCAGGCGAAACGTACAGATGTGAGGAAGGAATGCTGGATTTCCATCCAAGAGATTTGGATTCGTTTCTTTGGAAGAGACACTGTTTCAATTTACAGTTCTTAGGTTTCAGTGGATTACATTCATCTTTAACCTTTTTCCAGCACAAACAGATTCCTGCTCTCTGGTGAATAAGAATTCATCGCAATGACACCTGGACACGGAGGACCACGTAATTCACTGTTACAAACTCATCCTTTTTCCACTGACTTCTGTAAGCTATAACTCAATGTTGCGCTTAATGCAGAAAGATCAGGGATGCTGGCTTTAACAATGACAGGAAACACAAGTTTTTCTCTGTACTGCTGAATAACGTTTGAGGACAAGGGAAATGCCATCAATGTGTTTTTGGAAGATTCTCCAGTTCCACCGGACCGCCTTTGATTGAATACTTCAGAGGCTCGGTTACACGGCTTTCAGCTCTGGTTTCTGGTCGGAATATAGAAAATTATACAAGCAGCTTTGCTGGCTTTGGATAATAATTGCAAACAGGAGGGAAATGCTACTTCGTCCTCACATTTTTGTTGTTCAAAACAACAATAGATTCCTTCGGAGAAATGTCCCCACACAGAACAAGCTGCAAGAGCTAAAAAATATTTTTATTTAAAAAAAAAAAAAAAGCAGTTTATTGCAGCCAGTTAGATAATCTGTTCCAAGTTAGAGTGAGTCATTACATTACAATGGCTGCTGAAGACATGAGAAGGCTTTGCTGAAGGATAGATGGAGGGTTTGTGCATTTTTTGGTACCTCATAAAACAGTTTGAAGGGGGAGGGATCTAAAATAGGACCTGCGTCATATTTTTATTTACAATAGTGTCACAACAGATGAATGTACCACGTTATGCACTAGTAAAAATGTGAGCCAACGAGTATAAAAATTTGTACTACAGGGCGCCACACAGAAAGAGTCTGGGCCAAGTCAATTCAAAAGTTAAGCCCAATAGGAAATCAAGTGTTGAACTAAGTTTCGTTTCTTTCGGTTATGTGACCCGGTCTATAACTATTACTTTCATTGGACTGGAATAAAAGCAGGGTCAACGAGACGTTTCAGTTTAACTTTGTTTCTCAAGAATGTCTGTGATAAAGTAAACACACAAATGTTTTTTCTTTTCTATTTTTTTTTTATTTTTACCAAAACGATGTTAAGAAATACGACAACAGTGCAAAACAACCATTTTTTTCCTCTGCAGCATCTCACATACAGTGGCCAACAAACTTATTGTCACACCAACTTAAAACTTTTGTTGCCCCAGAGCCGCCTTTGATTGAAAAATTCAGGCTTTATTTTGAAACAGACACAAAGGTTCACACATACTGACCTTTATGAAAATGTTGAACAAATTAATGCATATTTTTTAATCTTTTATATTTAACATTCTAAACTGATCGGAGTGCTTGAATGCTTAAATCATGAATAATAATTTAAAAAAAAATCGAGTATAAATGGTAGAGAACTGTGACAAAAAGTGACATGTTGGGGGTCAAAGAGTCTCCATAGCAACATCTTTTGAAGGTTTTTATTACTGTCTATACCATGAAGGCCAACACTTGTGGAGGGCACTGTATACATGGTATGATTAATAATAATAATAACAAAACAACCTAATACTCAAAAACTCAGAAACTCTGTAGTCTCAAAGATTAACTTGTACATCAGAGAGCCAGCGACTTCAAAAGCTCTGCAAGTCTGTAAGATCAGCTGGTAAAAGTACTTAGAGGCCTGATGGCAAATGTTCAATCCCACACACTAGGAAGCACGATAATGTGATAATGTGCATGGCAGCCCAGACTGCCCTGAGTGCAGCCTGGCGGTGGCCCAGCTCAATCCCACACCACCAATGCTAATGAAGAGCTGAAGGGGTGGCGTGGCTCCAGGCCAGCCTCACTGTTGGGGTTATCATCAGCGAACTGTGGCGCAGGGCTGCCTGAGAGAAAGACTAAATGTCAGCCGCTCCTCCAAGGGACTGCCTGGTGTCCTGAAGAAAAGCGGCAAATTGCAGCAAGACGCCACAGCACAGCTAAACACAGGTTTATATGTATGTGATGCTGTCACACACTCTACTGACAAACTGAGTTAACTCCCACAGGAAACGTGTAAACGCACCTAGTTTTGAATTCATAACTCTTTCCAGATCATCCATAAAAAATATATTCAACAAAATATTTTTTTTGTTGAATATTTTTTAATATAAATGATGATTTGATGTGATTATTTCTGAGTATTCTGAGTTTCAAACTCAAAATGCAAGACTTAGCCAGACTGGATGGATAGGACAGACAAAACGATGAATGGAGAAATTGATGGATGAATAGATGGATAGCTTGATTGATAAGTGAATGCATAAATGGATAGATCAAATAATGGATGGCGTAAAGGGCCAGTATTACATGTTTTCCAGCCACATAGATTCATTTTACAGCACAATCAAGTACATACAGTATGTCGTCACCTTCAGCTGTAATATATCAAACATGACTTAAAAGATATTTGACCTTGTAATTTAATGGCTTGAAAATGGGCCTCTGTCTCTTTAAGAAAGTCCTGCTCCTTCTAACACTTCGCCTTCAGGAAGTCATCACAACATCGCTCCCCTATTAACTCTTTAAGAATATTTTTACCAGCTTTGCACTGGGAAGTAGTTCCTATAATGAGCTTAGCTGATGCGCAGCTCCACCAGCTGTTTGCTAATTGCTGCTGGCTAGTCTGAAGGAGCTGAGTGGAGGAGTTGCAGGCGAGGGCTGCTCTGTGAGGCGGAAGCTCAGAAACTTGGAAACTGCAGCTCTGAAGAGGAGTTTCGTTCTTATAGGCGGGTTAGGACCCACCGAGGCGTTTTGCATAAAGCTGCATGGTTGTCATGGGAGATTCAAGGATTTCTCAAACATGCATTAAAAAATCAGGTATGATTTTGATGAGGGAATAACATTATAACATATTGTAAAGCCCAAAAATGTTGGTTATACATAATACTGCCCCTATAATACATTAAAATGTGCATCTTTTATCGCAAAACAGCATAAAAAGCAGTCATGAACGCTGTTATTTCTTCAATATGACAACAGCACAGAAAACAAAATTTAAAATAAAATGAGCTGCCAACATTAGTCTTTTCTTTCATTACAACACAGAGCTCTCTAAGGTTTGTGCCTCAGGCAACAAAGGAAAAAATGCTCCAAACAAAAGATGGTGTGTGAACCTCGAACACGGCTTCAGGTTTTTGAACACTCGTTTCATAAATTTTGCTTTCGGGGCGCAAGGAGAGCTCTCTATGAAAGGACACCTTCTGAATGAGAAAGCACTTCCTCTCTTGGTGAAGATCTGTGCTCATTCAAGAATATGAAACGTTCAATTAAAATCTCGCATGCTTATTAATTTATAAGGAAGACCCACATCTCTGACATGGCTGGAGCATACGTCAAATTAAAAGCTGATTTTATAACCACAAAAGAGACGCAGTGCTTTTCCGTTAATCACCACATGTAAACACACGTTTTGTAGTTTCAAGGAAGAGAGACGTTCCCGGGTTGGAGAAGAAAACAGTGGAGGAGAACGACAGAACTCCTTATTGACTTTATGGGAGCAAAAGAGGGCCAAAAAAAAACGCAAATGGTGAGACAACACTGTGTTCGGACACTTGTACACGCAGCTTCACACACATATATAAACACAGCCATTAGACAGCAGGAGGGCAGATAGGAGAGGGTGGTGCAGTCGATGAAAAGACCTGATTAACCCTTGATCCGTACTCTGCAGCATCTGCATTTGTGTAAGTCTGTGTGTGCGCGCAGGAATGACAGAGTTGGAGTGAGAGTGTGTGTTTGTTGAATAATAACTGCGCTATGTGCTCCGCTGCTCCCAAGAGGAGACAGAGACAGATAACAGTGACGCTGTTCAGATCCACTGATAATGGGATGGAGAGGCGGGTAGTGGGTGTGTGTGTGTGTGTGTGTGTGTGGGTGTGGGTGTGTGTGTGTGTGTGTGTGTGTGTGTGGAGGGGGGTCAGCCCTGGTCGCCGCGTATGTTTATGTAAGTTGGTGTGTTTGACAGGCGGCTGACATGTTGGTCGGAGTTGTTGCGTAGCCTCTGTCCCGCGGGGTCCCTGCACGCTCCTGGAGCGAACTACAATGATTTGTAAAAATGGTCAAACACATGGGGAACTTTTCTCACGTTTCACTAAAACATCAAACCTTTATTGCATGCACTGACTTTTTGGAGGTGGTGGAGTTCATGTGACATAATAATCACAAACTAATGCAAATCAGAGGTGTGCAATACTACATATTTTGGCATCAATTCGATACAAAGGAAATACTGGGTCATTATTGAAATGATCGATACCGATACTTTTATTATTCAAGTTTGATATATCATCAAACTTCTGACTGTTAGTTGTTTTAGATCTTAGGGCAGAATTTGGACAAAGTTGTTACGTGTCTATAAAATATGTCAGAGTAACATGATAAACAAAGACATGTTATAAATTGTGTGCTTTTTTTTTCATAAAGGTGCAAAAAGATATTTGAGAGCAAATCAAAACTTTTTTTTGAGTTAAGAATCTACAATACAAAAATAAAAAGAAATCCCAAGAGGAAATCCTAATGTATCGATCTTACAGCATAAGTATCGATCCAATACGGTAACCAACTTGGTATCAATATTACCAGTATTTTGGATTGATCCGCCCACCTCTATTGTAAATTTGCGGAATGGAGGGAAAAAGATGTACAATTGTCAAAAGATGTTAGCAAATGTGAAATCTGAAAACGTGTACCCCTGTACTCAGCCCCCTTCAATCGGAAACCCCTCAATAAAAATCAGAGAAGTCACCTACTTAGCAAATGTAGTCTAAGTGTGTGATATTATCTCACCATAAATCCAGGTGTTGCGTGAAGCCTTCTGAGGTTTCTTCCAAAAAGTTAGTGAACAAACAGCAAGGAACACAGCAGACACTGGTCAGTGAGAACACGGTGGAGAAGATTAATTTAGGCCAAGTACACTGCTTTGTTTACGAGTAAAAGATTTTAATCCACTTTTTCCTTCAAAGCGGATTTGCTTCCCATCTCTCTCATGACATTCCTGTCAAATTGTTATGTAGTTCCGGCCAAGATAGACCTGGGGTGTAATTTGGTCGAACGGCCAGAGACGCAGTGGGATGGAATCGCTAGCGGTCTGCGAGGCCCCATGAACTTTAACGTGTTCCAATTGCTACCTTGCTTACATCGTCCTACCAGTTTTTCTGTCTGATTGGTTGAGGAATAGGTTATGATCCTGTCTTGACCTTATTGTTACCCTGTTGACAGACTGTCCAACCAAAGCTACAAAGCTATGGATCCTCCGGAGTTACAACGGGCATCTTGACTGTGTTTCTTCTTAATCATGTCCCTTCCCCATCAATCAATGTGTATGGACGGGGATGTCTTGAAAGCTTACAGTTATGCCACATTGTTCTCCTTTTCAGAAGACACTCTTTGTCTAGTTCAAGTTCAATATGTTGTCTTATAACCCAAACTAGTTGTGACGTTCTCCACAAGTTTGTCCCTGAGCTGTTTCTGCTGTGTGCATCAGTCCTAATGATGCTGTTTGAGGATTAAAGTTCTCCGCCAATTCTCTTAGACCACCGCAATCAGAGAATGGAGTAAAAGGTGACGAGTCACAATGCCAGCTGAAGAAATCACCAAAATCAAGCAGTTTCACATTTTGTTATAATGCAACTGTCAGAAGATGTGAGCAATGAAAGGAAACGAAGGAGAGAAAAGTGTCTATGAGAAAAGCAGAGAGAGAGAGAGATCAGTTTCTATAAGTGCTGGATAAAGTATTGTGTATTTTTGTGAACAAGTTCATGCATGACTGTTTATTGACTCTGCACAGCTATTACTGCATGGTCAGGCTGAGGGAATATACATGTGACCGTGTGAGAGAGAGTGAGAGAGAGAGAGCGAGAGCGAGAGCGAGAGAGCTGCGGGTTGAATGTGATACCTGCAGGGCAAATAAACAACCTGAACATGGCAGATTTGAACCCAAAGCAATAAACTCCAGTGAAATCTGAGCTCTGGGCTCTGTTTACTGGATGATCAGTCAACACTCCACAAAGATACACACACACACACACACACACACACACACACACACACACACACACACACACACACACACACACACACACACACACACACACACACACACACACACACACACACACACACACAGCCTGAGACAAATCTCAACCAGGATGCAGAATATGAAAGCAGATTTTTACGCTATGAGATATTTGGGGCCACAATGGTGTAAAGAGAAACAGAAAAGCCGAAAAACGGAGTAGAGGTCGGAGAAAATCGACTTGTTTTCAACCAGTGAGACGTCTTCGGTGGTCACAAGTCTCTGTGAAGGGTAAAAGATGGGTGGGACACGAAAAAAAGCAGAGATTAAAGCCACATGTGGAGGCGCAATGCACATAGGACAAACACACACAGGCCCGCACGCACGCACCCACATAGAGGCTGATTGATTAAACCGGACTGTTTCATACTTTCTCCCTGACGGTCTTTCATCAAGGCCAGGACGGACAGCTATGTGCTGCTCGTACACTGCTTCACGTTCGTAAGAATACATCCCCCCTTTGAACTCTGTTTCATGAAGACTCGTCATTTTACTGTGACTCACGCTCATCTGCTCATTTGGATGCAGACCGTCCTGCTGTGGACTGACTCATCTTGTCCCCATAAAGGACGGCAAGAGAAAGTGAAGTAGCAGAAAACAATAATGAAATTGTTCATCTTTAAGACCGTACCAAAGAGCTGCAACATAGTTTGTTCTCCACAAATGAACAAGATTCTGATGCTGGACAGCACAAGGTACTGTTCAATCTGACAGAGCAGGAGAAAGACTTAACAGTGAAAGGTGGACAAGTCTTGCATACGGTACAGTAACTCCATAGGTTCTCCTGGCATTTGGCAGCATTGGATCACTGAAAAAAGAAATGCTTGAGCCACCTTCAGCACAAATAATTTAAAGTAGTGTTTTCTGCATGACTCTATCTATCCCTCAGATTGCTGGGAGGAGTTTGGACCACTCTCCTTAAGATTTGCCAGTACTGGTTCACTCAGAGGTCTCTTAAGAGAAGACAATGCATGTCCTTATGACTTGATTGAATCATTGCAGCAACTCAAATCTGTTCTCTCAACTCTTTTTTTGTAGAATTACCATTGGGTTTTGAATCATTGTGTTGTGTGATGTGTCAGCCCATTGGTAAGACCGCCTGTCACACACTTGTCTCCAGCAGAGTGGAGTGGTTTATGGTCGACTCAACGTTTGCAAGGTGTCCTGGTCCTGTACCGAGCAACCACAAATCACTAACCCTCCGCCATCATGCTTGATGGGAGTCAGCAACATTTAGCCTGGTTTTTAACTAAGCCATGCAATCATTTCCAGTGAGTCCTTCCAGAGTAGCCATACTTGTCCAGCCTTTTTTCTTACAGTACTCTCATGAATGTATTATCACCAATGCCAAGTAAGGAAAGAGTCTGATTTAAAGTTCCAGTTGTTTAACTCAGAGCATTGCGTGGTCTGACCTTTGGTAAAAATGTGAAGATTGCTAACAATCTCTTTTCCATTTGTTGGTAGCCTTTCTTGATGAAGAATGGTAGACTTGTCTGATTGATGGGTAGAAATTGCTTCACTGAGGTCATTGCTGATGTCATTCCTGCTTGACATTTTATTAACATACAGCCACGTTCCAGAGCAGATAAACTGTCAAAACCTCTGCTTTAATGAAATTGGCCAGACTTTTTGATGATCATTTAAGGGCATTAGAGTAGCAGCATGTGTTTTTCTCTTCAGTCTTGTTATTGCTCCTGTATTACATCTTCAAACAGTATTACTTAGAGAAGCATATGCCTCTACATACCAGTTTATTCTGTGCTTAACTCTTGAAACTGCATTTAATTAACTGAAGAGGATTAGACCAAAGACATGTATTCCCAGTAAGCAACATTCTCTCTGCTATCAACACTTAGAACCAGCATTTGCATAATTTTGCAGCAAGACATGCTACAAAGGTCGAGTAGGGGAAACTGATGGAGATATGCAAGATGATAAAACGCGGCAGTATGATAAGAGATTACTCTTTCCATTTCCCCAGTCTTGAAGATAAATCTGTAAGATAGCGAATTATTTATTCAGTTTTTATGACTCTCAGGCACACTGACATTTCTTTGAAAGTTTAATTAAAAGTTAACATTATATTCCGTATTGACCTTTAAGTCTTTCTCACCTCCAAAGAGTCTTTTCAGGTCACAGAATCTGATAAAGAACTCCTTTTCCAATAAACTCTAGTGAGTCAATTTCCTACCTTCCTTAAAATTTCTGATTAAAAGGCTTCCTTTTTGGTAAAGAGTCTGACGACACCTGATTGTGGTATACTAATAATTGAAGCCAAAGTGTTTTTGTAATAATCAAATCCAAGAAAATTGTGGTTTTTAACCGGTTATGCCTAGAAGTTCTCAAATAAAACTTTCTTGCATTTAGAAGCACAAATGTTCCCATGGAAAAAAACATGTCAATGAAATGCTACGGCGTAATTCTGAGCTGATGTGAGTTTTAGTGGAAAACATTAAGCAAGTTCTATAGATCAGTGTTTTCTAAAGGTGGGGTTGGGACTCTATGCTTGGTCTATGGCAGTGTCTTGAGATGTTTGTTGGGACTGTTTGTGTTGCTGTGTCGGTCTGCTCTTTTCTTATTTGGTTTTTATCATAATTTGTGTGATAGAATAAGCTACAGTCACAGTTGCAGGTCCCCTTGTGTATTTTATGCCAGGGGAATCTAAACAAGTGAGAACCACTGATCTGGATAAGCTGCAATAGCTTAACTTGCAAAAAAATAGCTTAACTTGCAAACAAAAGTACAAAAGTATTGTACTTTTGTTTGCATTGTTGAAGGCATTGACTGTTCTGGTTCCTGTATCAATAAAATGTCTTGGCTTAGTCAGAACAATATTATCTTCAAGTAATTTACATAAAATCACACCTTTCGTCACACTGCAGTTTAAAAATGATTGAACCACCAACTGGCTGCTATGCCATGATCTGACTGAATTTCACAGCAAAACACAAGCATAGGTCAATGTTGCTGAGGAACCTTAGTCTACCCAATTTAGGGTTTCATGTCTTGCCAAGAGGCATGTCAATATGTTTAGAGGAAGCTGTAATCGAACCCACAATTTGATGGTTCTTCAGTGGGAGAAGATGCACTTCAGCAAGAGCCATCAGCGGCGGCGTCCCCCAGGGGTGTGTTCTCGCCTCAGTTCACTTCTCTCTCTCTCTACACAACTGAGTGCATCTCTGCAGGCCCCACACATCCTGGACAAAAACTGCTTGAACATCTACCTTCAGGTTCAAGCCACAAGGTGCTGTTCACAAAAAAAAAAACAACTGCCACAGAGAGAGTTGCTTCTCAACAATGTCTCTCTGAAGAACACTTGCCAGCTTTCATTGCCAGAGGAAGGAGCCGCAGAGCATCACTGAGTCCCTTCACTCTCCGTGCGTGGGCTTCCTTTGCATTGCATGCCTAGTTCCATCTACTCTTAACACACCGCTGATCCACATGCCTAAAAAGTTCCAGACCTGAGTCATCGCTGCACAGATGACTCAGGTCATTGCTACACAGAACGGAAACCACAGACCTCTGACTCATGCATTCAGCTCTGGGTAGATTGCAGCCAAGTCTTCTTGCCCTTTTAGGTCAGTGGCGGTGTGCGTTTTGGCGATCAGGAAACGTGCCCTAAAGGCAGCCATTGGTAGTTTTCCTCTTTCAGAAAAGAGGTATTATTAATATCCTAATGTATAACGGGCCCCGTCTTTCCCAGGATTATTTTGGCAACAAACTTATTAATCTGATTAACTAAAATTTCCAGGTTAAATATGCACAATTAAATAAATAGTAGCTGCATTTCCATTCACCATAAAAATGACCAAAATGGAATTACGGAAATAAATTTGCTGAATGGAAACATGCCAATTTTGAAAAATACTTTGTGCTAGGATAACGTGGTTTTTAAGCCGTATCAAAATTGGTGCGTTTCACAAATCTGCAATGGAAAAACCTTTTTTTTGCAGCAAAGTGCTTATTAGGCACTGTTTTTTTTAGCTCCACCAGAGGTCTCACAGCACCAAACAGTTCATCAAAAGTTACGTTTGTCATTCAAAACTGTTGAATCTATTGCTTCTCTGTAAAACTGCAGACTACAATTTCCCCCAAACGCTGCATATATAAGTAGCCGCACAGGAAGCAGAGCCGAGACTTGATACGACAAATGTTAGGTGAGAATTTTAATTCCAATTAGATGTGCAGAGCTGATCTGCCGAGGCATCGGTGAGATAGAACGGTGTAGGAGGCAGACAGTGAGCGATAAGGAGGCGAGACCCTCAGACACAGAGGAAGCCTCCTATCTCAGGAAGTTTCTTTCGCAGATGTCAGATCCCTCTAATCACGTCTCCGCTTCCTGATTCGGAACCGCCTCATGTGGAACTCTCGGAAAGACACAGAAGCGGGATCACACATATACTTATCCGTCCAGGCAGGCATCCTACACAAACATCACGTCCTGCTGGGGTTTAGGTCCACATCAAAGTGGATTATAGGGTGGATAAGTCTACTGCTGCGCTGACCACTGGCGAACTCAGACCACTCATTATTTTTGACCTCGGGACGTTTAATGGAACGTCTCGATCTTCCAAATTGCGTAAATATATATATACTTAATTGCCCGAGTTTTCAGGCAACAGACTAAAAACACCAAATGTACTCATGAGATGTAGAGTGTGACCACTGACCGCAGACTATTATAACACGATGAGTTATAAAAACCTCCTAATCCAGCCCTCTAAAACAATAATCTAATCTGCCTTCGCAGATCCCATCTGAGAACTCATCACTCTCACGACTAAAGACACGCGGACGGCAAAGGAAGTTTGTTTCAGAATTACTGAGATCAGGTGAGAGTGTGGGGGTGCACTGGTGTGTGTGTGTGCGTGTGTGTGTGTGTGTGTTCAGACTCCTAATTGGTGCAGATGCTAGGAGGCCTCACTAAGGGATTTCTGCACCCACCTGAGAAGCAGATGTTTGCATGTGGGTGTGTGTGTGTGTGTGTGTGTGTGTGGGCGTGTGTTTGTGTGTGTGCGTGTGTGTGTGTTTGTGTCAATGCATCCACACAAGAAGGCAGGAATAAGTTTACCCTGCTGTCAAAATGTTAAATAAATTCAATTTAATCTGGTTGCACTTTAGCAAAAATAGATCCAGATAAAATCTGGATTATGCCTCATTCCTTTATCGTGGAAGCAACCAGAGATCTTGCGCTCTAAATAAATATTATTTTAACTGCCTCAAGGTTTTGCAATGTTTTCATTTTGACCTTGGTAAGAAATATTGGTTAACTTGGAATTCAGCACATGCATCAGCTGAAGGACAAGACACCTCACCAGGATCATCCTTTTAAAAACAATCTCAGTGAAACTTTTAGAAAAAAAAACCCAACAACCTACAAGTACTATTAATCTGTGGGGGGAAAAGACCAAGTTATAAAACTATATATGTTCCTATAAATTCACCGCTGTTCCTAAAAACAGAAATGTGCAAAAAATCTGTCTGTAAGTTGCACTTTATTTGACTTAAGATGTTTAAATTATAACTCTTAAGACATACTGAAATGCAACATTTCTTACAGACCTCTCTTGATTTATTTATTTTTGCTGATTTTCATAAGTCAAAACACTCGCTGATTGTGACTGTACGTACAGTCGGAGCCAAAACTAAAATGTTTAAACAAACGGAGCTTGTAACAAAAGGTAGGACGAGATAGGACAAGATGATCCTGTCAGCAGGATGGTCGGGGTGGGGGCAAATAAAATCTTTGACGCTCACAGTTGGAGAACTTAGAGTCCTCAAGTCTCCATAGCAACCATAAGACGCAAATCTACATGCCAAGTGGTTGTTTAGGGGGCCTGTCCGCAAAAGGCCTTTCCTCTCCTACCAACACAAACATAAAGGTTTGGCGTTTGATCGACTCCCTACCTGGAATCATGCACTTTGGTTTGATGACACCAGAATTCTAGCCTTAGGCAATGATTTATACTCCACAGGTTTAAAACTAAGAACATGTGGAATAACAGCTAAAGCTCATTGCTAAGAACGGAGGAATGCTGTGGGCCTGCATCTCTGCCAAAGGCCCTAGGAATCTTGGTGAATCCTACAGAGAAGCAGAGGGATGAGCGGAACAGAACTCCGGGTGATCTTGTGATTCAATTGCGAAATTGTGCAAAACAAAGTGGTCAAAGTTTTCTCTCTCCCAGTATGATTCAAAGATGCGTGAAAGAGCAGCTAAAGAATTTGGAAAGAGTTAATCAAGCCTGGAGAAGATCTCAAAAGGAACCCTAAAAATATGAAAACAACATCTGGCTTTTAGGAAGGAAGTATGAAGAAAAAAAAAGGCATAAATGTATATTCTAATAGTAAGTTTACAAATATGATAATCAGCTGTGTCAGTGTATGCTGTATGACACACAGCATACTGAAACTCTAACATGAGTTTCAGACATCACAGCTCTAATTTAACTTTGTCAACACTCCACCATATATAAGTGTTTCATTAGAGGGGAGAGGTTGTTGTGAACAACTGGGAGACTCTGGAGCGAGAGGGCGTCGAACGCTTCCAGCAGCAACATGTGAGGAAAAAGTCTCCATAGAGGGAGGGAGATGTGAAAAAAAAAACAGGAAAACGAGAAAATGAAACCCATACATCCCATCCTGGAAATAACACCCTCACTACTGGGCAGATTTTCTGCAGACAGGCTGGAGCTGCAGTATGGAGAAGGAAATAATAATAATTAAAAAAAAATCCACAGACTGGAGTTTGTATGTTCTGGGTCAGAGATGCTATAGGAGGAGCTGGGGGAGTGTACAATTATAAATGGTGGCTTTACAGCAAAGTGGGTAAGGAGGGGGCCGTTATAAAGTTGGTGTATTTGTGTGTTTATTTTAGGTAGGGGGCTTAAGTTTACATGGCAGCAGCCCTCCCTGCAGACCCGTCATTATCACCGTCTGTACGCCCGCGCCTTTGGATGCGCTGGTGACTCTGCGCTTCGCTTCAATGTTTCGCGTCATGCAAGAGCCGGAGAAGGAAGGAGCGTCCCGAACAGCCGGCCCATTCATCCCTCCGCCCGAGACGTGTACCTGGAGCGAGGGCGGCGGAATCGGATGCGATAGCGCCGAGCTATCTGACGCAGAGCAGACGCCGCCGGGATGACGGCAACAAAGAACAGTTTGGAGTGCGTGTGTGTGTGTGTGCATGAGAGAAAAAGTGTGTAAGAGGGATGGAGACTCAGACTGATGTGAGAGAAGATAAGATGGAGTGAGATGGAGGAGAGGACAGAAGATGTGATGAGGAAAGAGGATCTATTGACAGCTGGATTTAAACGATAGTGAGCCTGTACTTCATCAGACTGAAGTCACTGGGGTTTTTTTTTCTAAAAGCGGGACATTAGGACAGTTTTATCCGATCTTTAACATTTAAATAACCCCTATGGTTCAGTTTAGAGCAATCAATCGACTTTGAATGCTTCTACTTCCTTCTTCTCACCTCCAATGCCATTTCAGAACTATTGGATGCAGTTTGTCGTCATTCAGAAGTTTCTACTTTCATGAAACACTGAATCTGAAGCCAAAAAAATTTTAATTTGAAAAAAAAATTGAGGGGTAACATCCTCGACCAGCTATTAAAAAAAAACAATCATGAAGTTTTGTTAAAATCAACTTCAATTAGAGTCTGAGAAGTAGTCGTCAGTGTAGATTTAAAGAAAACGTCGGTACGAACTTACCTGATCGCCTAACGACTTCCTGGCAAAAGGCAGAGATACTTATTGAGGGAACATATGCTCCAGGTAGACAAGGAAGAAATCTGACTTAATTTAGTTTATCAATACACTAAATAACCACAAATGTCATTGTATGGATGCTAAGGTTTGTCCTGTTTACATCTTTGCCAAGCAAACTTTCTTTTGTATTTTGTAGGAATTTACTGTTGTAGACCAACACAAAGCATTGTCGAGTTAAGTGGAATGGAAATGACAAATGGTTTGACTTTTCAGAAGTCAAAGTCTGAAAAGTGTGGCATGCATTTTCACTGAGCCCCTATTAACACGGAAAGTCTTGAGGGGAATGGCTTTTAATGTCACGAGACTGACATCTTTGCCCTTTTCTTTTTTGCTATAAAGCGCAACCGTGAGAATGGCTCAACAGTACTTTTCAAGAACCGGATGTACTTCTTGACTTTGACTAGGCCATTCCAACCCATGACTGTGCCGTAACCTAAACCATTTCATTATAGCTTGCGTTGTATTTGTAGGGTTGTGCTCCTAGAAGGTGAACCTCCTCAGTCCAAAGTCTTGTTTTCTACCCAGACTCATCCATCCTGCCTCAAACAGCAACATCCCCATAGCATGATGGTGCCACCACCATATTTCAACGTGGGGATTATGTGTTCAGGCAGACAAGAAGTGTTTGTTTGCTGTGTTCCTTTGGTTTTTTTAAGAACATAACTAATGTTCTGTAACACACCTCTGGGGCTTTTGCAGAGCAGCTTCATACAGATTCACACACAAGTGGACTCCATTTAAGAATGAGGAGATTTATGAAGACGGTTGGGTTTTAGTTAGGGGAGTATCAGGGGGGAATGGGACTTAAATCCACACAACCTAAAAAAAAATCAAACATCTCTACAGCAACTAGGTAATTACAAATACAGAATAAGTCTTCCAAACAAGAAGATCTGTGGATATGCTAAAAATGGGGGGGGGGGGGGGGGGGGGTGTTAAACATTTCCATTTTAACATCAGCAACACTTCCATTATGTACCCTCTCTTGAATGATGTTTAGAAAAATACATTTCTCTGGCCTGTTTTACTGCAGCCTGGTAAAAACTAGCCCCTTGTTGCTTCTTCTACAGGGTCTGGACTCTCAGTTAAGAAACGATTGCTTCCTGGAGGCGTAGACTCTGTTGAAGTTTGTAAGTTTACCCAATCACTCAAGTTTGCCCGCAACTTATGTAATGTGGCAGTTCTACGCTATGAAGCTTACCGGAAATTGCCTGCACTGTGAACAACCATCCCCCACTACGAACAGAGAAGTGCTGATCACAGCGAAGTGGCTGTTAAGACTAATCCAACATTTGCAAGCGTGTAGAACACGGACTGAATGGCTTCACTCACTTCCTCCGCTGCCATCGCTAAAACCACAGGCACACTACGATTCTGAAACAGTGCAGAACACTGACATCATCGTTCACAGCTCCTCCTTCTGTTCGCTGATTGGTTCGTTAGAAATTCTGCCAGAGGTATTCAGCTCAATGGGAGGAAGCTCAGATGGAGCAGTGAAAGGGGATGAGAATCAAGCGGAATTGCGTAGGAAGGCAATGGCCAGGCTAGTTTTACTGAGCTGTTAAAACTATTTACGAGGTAACTTTGGACCTGATGCAGATTAAAAAATAACCTTTAAAAGGTTATTTTAAAAACATAACCTTAACCTTAACCTTAACATAACATAACCCCCCAAAAAAACATGCTGCTGAAATATTCCAAAGTTTCAATCCTACAGTTATTTACAGTTTAGCTGATTTCCCCCCTCCCTTTGTCCTGATAAATTCCTTTGAGCGAACCTTAAAGTATAAGACGTGTCATAAGTGCAGAGCCTGTAACAGAAAAGTTTAAGTGATGTGTCACCATCACCATCTGAACTGGAGATGAGGCACGTAGACCAGTTTAAGAAAGATTGAGCAGGAACCCAATGCAAGAGGGATGGAGGCGAACCTGGAGGACCCCATCTGCTTTAGGGTCTGTGTCTGGTTGGCGGAGTAGGTGGAGCAGGAAGATAAGCCTATCTGTTACTGGGTCCATGAAAGTCCTGAAGACGCAAACAGACACCAGGACGTAACCAGACTCTCCAGACTGGAAGTTAAGAAAGACTCCTTTCTGCTCAGTCCTTCCTATCTGTCTCTATCAGGCTGGACCTGCAGTTCTAAGAAGTGACTCTGATAACATGGAGCACAATTTACAACCGCCTACAGCGAGATCTGTCATTTGCTAAACAAAGCTGGGGTGCAGCATATAAGACAAAGGAGCATAAACTAAAGGGAAGACAGAGAGGAGAGAGGAAAAATGTATTTCTTTGCCTTCAAACTGAGGGAAAAGGGGAAAAGAGACAAGCCATAAAAAAGAGGAGGTGGTGGAGGTAGGGGAGTTGGGGGCGTTTCTGCTGGCTCAGGCCTTGATTAACACCAGACCTCTGACAGGAAATGACCGGGCCAGCTCAGAACGCCAGGAGAGCTTCCATCTGGTGCCGAGGCCACGGAGGAGTTCTCCACCCAGGAGAGAACTGGACGAACACGTTTCGCTTTCAGGACTTCGATAAAGTCCCACAAGCGGTACAGGATGTGATTACGGGGAGCATCGTTCTGTTCTTGTTGTCCTTTTGGGAGGCAGACAACAAGAGCGATGCCAACTGCAGATTTTCATTATAAATCTAAAAAAAACACCACGATTATCATTTAAAGTTCTACTTCTTATAAGAAAAACCTTTCTCCTACTAACTATAGTTAGTAGGAGAAAGGTTCGAAGGGAACATGAGGCCAAAGGAAAAAAAAAAAGAAAAGAAAAAAGTTTATCTGAATTTAGAGAAAAATACTGACGGAGGAAGTCGGATGGGGCGAGTGTGGGAGGGGGTCGGCGGAGGGAGAAGGAACGGGGACAGTTTGGGGAGGAAAGCGGGTACATTAGGACAGGTCATCTTTCACTGCTAACTGGAATCTCAAACGTAAACAAGTCCTTCCGCACTAAAAGATAAAAAGCAGATATACCGTAAAACAAACAACAAAAAAAACAAGCGGGTCTGCTGAAAAACAGACTCACACACAGAGAAACTTAGTGAACTGCTCTTTCCTGTTCAGAGATCTTTCTCTGGTCAGACCTCGCAAGACTTTTTTTTTCTTATTTCTCAAACAGCCCGACAAAACAGACCTGGCCCAGACGAGTCTTTGCTGTCGTCTCTCTACTTTTACCTCAGGCTCCTTTTAATACGGAACAGGAGTGGATGACGGGATGATTTGTGAAATATATGCTCTAAAAAACACAAGAATGCGCGAGAATTCATGAACACAGATGGAGAGGGATGTTTTCCCAGAGGAGTCATAGACATGGAGGATGAGCGGGAAGAGAAACACTGGCCAGACTCCTCTCCTGACCCTCCAATCCAGGGGTCACGGCTCGACCCCGGCGTGCACTGACGCGTGTGGAAGGTTCAGGGGCCGCCGTCTCTGTTAGGGTCCCTCTGGAGCCTGGCCGCATGTGCCTCTGGTATGCATCCTGCCACTGATTTGGTAAAACAAGAAAATGTATATGGAGCGCAGTGGGGGATCGTGATGGTGTCGCTTTTCGGTCCAAATCCCAGCGGAGATGGAGGAAGTGCTCATGAGCTTCGTACAGTGTGTATTTGCTGCCGAGTGCTAAACCGCCCAACAAATTAAGGCTACTGCCGATTGGACATGTACTTCACACTTTCTTATCAGTCTGCATTATTGTGAAAAGACCAGAGCAGAGAGTTGGTTGCTGAACTTGCAATCAAAGTTTCACAGGGCTGATTTAATGAGTAGGTGTGAAGTAGGGGTGACATGAGCACCGTTCTCTCTACTAACTCTGCATTTCCAACTTCTGTGGAAGGAAGCGCCGCATGGTGCAGCTCCCCATATGCAGAAGCTATAGTCTTTGAGGCAGTCATCCTCATTTGCTGCTCTTCTTCCGCCCCTTCTCTCTCTCTGCCAATTTCTTGTTTAAAAACTGTCAATGAAGTCCACTAATGCAAAAAAAAAAAAAAAAAACATTTAAGAAAATGCTGGAGTAAAAATGTTCTAAACCTGCTTTCAAGACTGCAATCTAGGCCATGCACATTATTTTCCTGACGTTACAGATCTGGCCTTTTCACCATACAGTCTTAGTGTTTTGACACCTTATAATGATGCTTAGATTAAGAGAGAGATTTTTGTTATTTCCACATCTGATAGTACAGTAGACTTGTTTCGACCGGGGACCAAAATTGCAACATTTCCAGGTGCTGCGGTTCGCGTTCACACTGCACTGTGTCAAACGATCCAAACCCTTTGAAAAACCTGCCCCCCCGTTCTCGTGTGGTGGCACCACACGAGAAATAATACAAAATTGTCTGAAGAAGAGAGTGAGTGCAACTACCTTCTTCACAAAATGCAAACAAAAACGGAGTGGCATCAGATTTTAGTGGTTGTAGGATTTCTCTTCTGTGTTTGATAAAAGACCATAAGCCATTTCTCCTGCTAGCACTAGAATCTCGTGTTTGTTTTGGTTTACCCAGAATGCCCAGCGCTATAGTCCTGCTTTTGGAGTGGTCTCTGGTCCACGTCCATCCACATGTGCATTCGAACTGCGACAAAGTTAACTTCACCCGAACCAAGACCGAGGTTTTAAGGCGGACCAGAGTTTGCTTTTTGGTCTGTGTCAGAGTTCAATTGCGCGTTCACACCGGACTTTCTATGCAAACAAAGTAAATATCGATTAAAGTGGACTAAAGAGGGCTGGTGTGAACGCGCAATTAATATATTATCATGTAGGTTTGCTTTAGTGTTGTTTGGTTAATTCTCCGTTGTTTAGGTTTGTTTAATCAGTAGTGAGTAGGTGTTTAATTCACGTCACCAAATGGAAACAATTACATTTTTGAATTGAATTGATACGAAGAAAATATAAATTGATCCAAAATAAATTGTTAACATAGACCTTCCTGGCAAGGATTTACCCGTTAGCTTGATTTTACGAGATTATTTTTCATTTTTATTTAATCCAATGTAGTTTAACTTCCTCAGATTCCCAACATACTTTGGTTACAAATCACAACCGACAAACAGCAGCTGATGACAGATTTGAGTTTGGTCCTTTACAACAATCAGCCATACGATTAATCCAATCCAGCCACCAACTGCGTGCGGCCTGCCTGTTAACCAGGCCTCCCTGGCTCTGAAGTAAGTAGAGGATGAGACAATGTTAATTAAAACTCCCCGTCATCAGTCTGTCTGATGAAGCAAACTGGTGATGAAGGGACTGGGGGGGCGCCAATGCCACTGGGAACTTTGGTCGTCTCCGGGTCCACTGTTCTCTCTCGTAGTGAGTATCTGTTCTTGTTTGTTCAAACAGAGGAGGAAGTAAAGGAAAGACCACCAATTAAAAATAATTGCAACTAATTTCATAAGCAAGTGCAACAGGGGAAATATGCTTAATAAAGCAAAATCATTAGGCGAGATTATGCTCCACTTCCCCGGCTGCCGGGTTTCTACTTTGGGGCCTACCAAGAGAGGAGAGGGAGGAGAAATAAGAAGGGGTGAGAAAAGAGATGCAGACACTTGGAAAAAAAAAAGAAGAAACAAAGAGAAGAAAAGTTTAAAAAGTAGGCAGACAGTTGGTGGCAAGAGTTATGTGTGATCCCTTTTCAAGTCCCCTGACTGGCTCATGTTGCTGTGCCAACCCAAACATTTGCATTTGGGGAGGTCTGCTGCATCCCCCTCCCCTCGCTCCCCCGTTTCTTACCCCATGCATACACCACTGACAGGATGAATAACAAACCCGAGGAGTGGCTGACGCAGAAAGAGAAGAACAAGATGAAAAACCATCGCGTTTCCCGTTAAAACTCACCCCCCCCCCCCACTTGTGTAAGCGTACTGACTAAAACACTAGCATCAGCACCAGTTGGGGGTTAAGACTCGAGTCTCACCTCTGCAGAACGACACCCACTTACTTCAAGAGCAAGAGCTATGATTCAGTTTCCTGGCCCTGAAAGCTGTCCAAGGGTGGGGATTTACAAACCTTTGGCTGAGCCTTTCAATCTTGCCCCTCACCCCCCAAAACAAAACAAAAAATGGGAGAATTTAAAAAACAGGGTTGATGACTGATTCTCTACCAAAAGCTATACCAGGCCCGACAGGAAGTGCATCTATAAAACAGCTTGAGGATTTTTTTTGTTTTGTTTTTATTCCAACCAGCATAAATGTAGTTTTTTCCCACAACTGAGCGAGGAATTAACAGTAACTGCTTGGAGCTATTTACAACCTGCACACATCACACACACCGCAGCGTTGTACGCTGAAGAGTCCGGCAGGGCCCAATCAGAACCCGGCTCTGGGGAGCAGTCCCGGCTCTTCGTCCAATCCCGTCGTTCGCTCTGGCTGTGCAGCGCCGCCCGCAGCCAATCGGGCTCTCCCCACATGTGGTGTCGGCTGTGGAGCGTTTTGGTTTTGGGAGATCATTTCCCAGTCTGCAATGAGCAGAACCATTTTCTTGGATAAATACTCTCGAGCCCTTTAATCACATCCATACTCTGAGACAACAATACAAAGACACAACAGCAAGTTTCACACACTCGGTTATAAACATGCGGCACTGCATTGTAAACCTGGGAACT
This sequence comes from Xiphophorus maculatus, assembly GCF_002775205.1. Classification (NCBI taxonomy): domain Eukaryota; kingdom Metazoa; phylum Chordata; class Actinopteri; order Cyprinodontiformes; family Poeciliidae; genus Xiphophorus; species Xiphophorus maculatus. The sequence goes on along the minus strand of NC_036451.1, from coordinate 23,222,854 downwards.
ATATGCTGAAATATTTTTGGGGTAGGCTGGGTTTTCCCTCGGTTTTTTTGGTGTGTAGATGAAAATGAAAAAAAAAAGAGTGACTTTGATTTATCTTGCACTATTCATACGCAGGAAAACCCAAAGTGCTTTTGAAGTAACGGTTGAAAGACAGAGCAAAAGCATAGAACCGCCGCTTAGAAGAAAAAGATGTTAAAATGCAGATTTTAAAGGCACAAGAGAAACATTTCTCACATGCAAAACAGGAGCATTTAGAGACAATAACCACAAAGTACTGACTGGGGTGGCTGAATATAAATGCCTGCCACACTCTTTAGATTTGTATTTATATGAAAAGAAAAACAAAATAATTTTGCTCCTAGTTATGTTTGTCTATCACAAACATTTCCAACAGAATATACTAAAATTTGAGGTTGCAATGTGATTCAACTCAATGGGTATTTTGACTTTTGACACATCACCGTACGTCTAAGAACTAAACTCACCGTCATGCTCTTGAAGTAAACATTTTGGAAGTGCTTAAGGGGGTAAAAATAACAAATAATTTTGCTCCATTTTCAGATTTGGATGGAGAGCTGATATACAGTGAACCCTCGCTATAACGCGGTTCACCTTTCACGGCCTCGCTGCTTCGAGGATTTTTTTGTGCAGTTTTTTTTTTTTCACAGTGCATTGTGTACTGCGTCCTGATTGGCTAAAAAGTCTCCGCGCTTCTTCTCTACCTGTGTGCCAATAACGTTACAGTATTTAAATATACGCAATACAGCTTGTCAAATTTTGCCTAATAATTTTGCCCAGAAGAAAAAAGAGCGACAACAACTACCGATAACTACGTTCTTCTCTCGAAAAAACACACCTGCACCACAGGCGTCAGAAAAAAAAGCCACTAGAGAGTGGAGTGAGGCCGCAGCATCACAGTCAGAGCAACAGAGAAATACGAGAGTCACAGTTTGCCCTACTGTACTTTGTATTGATGATTAAAATGATTACTTTACTGTAGTTATTTGTAAGGAAGCGTTCTATATGTTAAAAAAAATGCTTAGGCCTGAAAACAGGCTTTGCTCTTTGGTTTCAATGTAGAGTATTTAATTATGCTTTATAATAATTGTAAAAAAATAAAGGTAACTACTGCACGGATTTCACCTATCACGGGTTCTTTTTGGAACTCAACCTCCGCGGAAAACGAAAATTCACTGTATTTTGGACTCTGGAAGATGAAAAGGTTACAGTAACATATAGTTTATGTTAAAGATTTCTAATTGTTTATTGTAGAATATCGTATACGTAACATTCCCCGGCTGAAAGGCTCGACACTACGGAGTTGGGCACAAAAAGGACTATTGCTAAATTTTTGGTTTGAGATCTCAGGGGAATCTTACAGCACTTATTGACCTGCCTGACAACGCACTGCACTGCTGTTAGGAGTAATGCTAAATAAAAAATAAATAAATCAATCAAAAAAATGCTAAAAAGCCCAATCACCGTTAGCATGACCAAGGTTTCTTACAGCAAGCATGTCAACAGTGACGTAAAAATGTTACGTCACCTGCAAACATGCAAAGGCATGGCCATTAGATGCTGGGATGATTTCATGAAGCTATGGGAGAGTGCAAAACATACAGAAAAAGATGATCTACTTCTAAAATAGTTCAATCAAGCATATAGCACACCAACATCAGGCATTATCACTGCATTTAGGGAAATGCACAGGAAGCAGTGCTGCATTCTATAAGATCAGTGTTATTTGTGTCTTGCAGGTTGTGTAAAAAAGAAAACACCACCTCATTTTGACAGAGAGGAAAAAATGAAGAAAAAAGAAGCATACCAGAGATGTTAAGACTATTTCGTTCTGATATCTTTACAAATTATATCTCTAAATAGATTAGCATAACTTTGCTTTACATACTGTTGTTGCTCTTAAAAGAGTGCCTGATTACCTCACGTGACATCAATAAAAAAGAACCCAGATCAATTGATTACCTGATTAATTCGTCGTTTGATGTGAGTATAGCGCACTAACGAGTGAAATAGTCAATAGGACCCTAAAAGCCATGTTGTTTTTGTTAAACCCAAGCTCAATAAAATCAAGATGCGAGCACTTTTGTTTTGAAAAGAAGTCTCTTTTATAACCAAGCATGACAACACACATCTGATGTATTTTTTAACTTCGATTAACGTCCGCATGTTTTGGGTAAGACTTGGGCATTTCCAGAACCTGATTCTCCTTCAAGTGGGAAACTGCTTTGTGAAATTATCCCACACCTTGGCATTAGTTAAGAACAAAACACCATGAAAGTTGCTTTTAAACACGTAAATTAGACAAAGCTTCTCCAGCTCTCTAAGCAAACAAAAACAACAGAGCCTGGAAGTCTGAACAACATCATTTCCTAAGTTCTCAGATGGAGACGTTTAGCAGACACAGGGTGGGTTACACTGTCATGCTTACTTTCCTATATTCTCAAGTTCCCGTTTGTCCTCTGGTATTTTGTCCTCTCTGTATATTTTTCTGGTGATTCTGCACCCCGTTTGCAACCCACAGTTCATCCACAGTGCGCTTAAAACTCGAGCCGCTCACTAAAAGCGAAAAGCGGAGGGGGGGAGAATTGCCGTTCTCATGGTGACCAACCTCCGTTCGGCGTCTGGTTTTTATTTGACTCCTTTAATTGGGGGGAATGTCACAATCAATGTTTTGCTCTGGATGCTGAGACAGACGACCTCCTCCTCATGTTACTCGAGCCAAAGCGCTTTGTCGGCCGCTATAAAACCATCCACACACGCACACGCACGCCAACACACACTTGAATCTTAAAAAGTGCACAAACTGCCAGGTTTCCCCTGACATGTTGACTTTATTCTGTCTTAAACGCACCTGGCACCCCGTAGCGGGCTTCCTTCCAACAAAGTGTTTATAACAAAGTCAGGGTTTTTTGTTTTCTTTTTTCTTACATGAACCACAACTCTCAGCTTGAACTTACCCCCACCACCCTCCTCGATTACCAACTGCACCCAGCCAAGTGGAACAGGAAGAGTCAGAGACTTCTCATAGGGGAGAAAAGTGGGATAGCAAGAGGTCAGCAGTCTCTATTAGCGTGCTATGAAGATTTACCAAACCCCTACAGTATATACGACGTGACCCCAGATGTGATATAAGACGAAGCCGCAGCGTGCTATTTCAGGGCGTGTGCTAAGGTATGGTGCAAGCCCAAACCAAAAGTGGGATTAATTGTGAACTTTACGGCTGGGGGAGGAGAGCTTATGTTAGAGGCTCAAGGTTAAAGATGCTATTACTCTGAGGGAGGTGTGCTGGCTGTGGTGCTGAGGCAGACAGACCATTCATCTTAGGGGCTGGCCTTGATCTGCACTACAGTTCACCAACCGCTTGGTCAACAAATTCAGCGCCTTGCAAAACAACCCAGACCCAATGAGGTCTTTTCCAATTTGTTTAAAGGTTTTTTAAAAATTATGAATGGAAGGAAAATTATACGTGACTTTAATTAACGCAAACTTTTAAATTGCATGACTTGCATTTTTAGCAGGCAGGTCAGGGAGAAAGTTGTGGAGAAGCGTGTGTTTTCCCACCCAATAGTTTGGTAGACTCGGTTTGATTGGGGACTAAAATCGCAACATTTGTTCCATTTTCAGCGGCTGCCGTTCACTTTCACGCCGCATTGTGTCGAACGAACCAAACTAAATGAAAAACCTGTTCCCTCTCCATCGCCTGTGGTGGCGCTGCACCAAGAACTACTGAGGAAAAACGACACAAACACCTCTGAAGAAGAAATGATTGCAAATGCCTTCTTTGCAAAATGTAAAAAAAAAACAAAGTTGTGTCAGATTTTGGTGGTTGTAGGATTTCTCTTTTCTCGTTGGCAAAAGACCACAAGCTATTTTTCCCACTAGAACATTTGTTTTGAGTATATTGAGCGAGAATGACCTGCGCTGTAGGCCGGTTCCTGTTTTTGGAGCTTTGATCCCCTTGGCAAACCAAACATGTACCTGGATATTAGGCGGATCGTAGTTCACTTTTGTCTGTATCAGAGATCAATTGTGTAATTAACCCTTCCCTAAACACACCCCACTTTCTAGGCAAACAAACTACAGTCTGATTAAAGCGGGCTAAACATGGCTGGTGTGAATGCACCCTGAAAAAACATTTAGTTTTAATAATCACAAAAAGTCAGAAGCTTAAATGTCAAAATGTCTTACTGTTACAGAGTATGGGTTTAGAGTTTAAAGCTATCAATGCTAAAAAAAGGGACTTTTTTTGTGTAGCTTGTAGAAGTGTGCCTGTCTTTGCCCTAAGAAATGTGACATGAGGAACTGAGGAGAAGGATGGAGTGTGAAGACTGATAGAAATCCTCCCATTAACAGCACTGAAGACAGAGAAAGAGGAAACAAACACCCAGCTGCTAACACCTGGATAAACCACATGTGGCAGTGGGAGCGCTCTCTCACCGGTGAGGCTCTGGAGCAGCGGGCTGAGCTCCGTCTCCCGGGTGATGAC